>NC_142340.1:26012500-27212500 GCF_054954075.1 Amborella trichopoda
TAATAGCTTCAAAACAAATCAACAGTAAAAAAAAAGTTTGTTGAGTAATTAGAGAGGAACAATAGATTTAGCGGAATTTTTATAGTTCATCGATATTACCTCATGGATGCACTAAATCAATCAATATTGGAGCAAACAACACAAACCAGTAGAGGGGTTTTCAAGTTTGTTTCAATAGCTGAAAAACAACCTAATAATTAGATAAATTATTGAGAAATTAGAGAAAAATAATGGATTTGGTGAATTGTTTACAGTTAATTGATACTTTACCTCTTTGATGCACGAAATCAGTCGATATTGGAGAAAACCAAAAACAAAAGATGGGTTTTTATAGTTCATCGATATTTTACGTCTTTGATGCATGAAATCAGTCGATTTTGGAGCAAACAAAGCATGGGCTTTGAAGCTGATTTGAATTGATTCGAAAAATATAAAAATTAGTAAAAGTGTTGAGTAATTAGAGATAAACAACAATATTGATTCCATGACTCAAACTAGTCTGGATGAGATAGGCCAAATGAAGTTCTAAAACCCTATGATACATGGCCATATAGCACAACCAAGAATGGTTTGAATGGTTAACCCTTGATGAGATCGGAGAGATGCTTAGGGTAGTTGGCCAAGGGACTTTTTGACCCTTGTATATGATTGGTAGGCCTAAAAGGATAATGGTTAAATCCTCACCATGACCATCACACAGCATATACATGTAATAGTAGTATTGGGAAGTAAACATCAACGTTCAAAGAATCGAACAGGCCAATGGCCGATTCAACCATCCTAATCATGTAAGTCTCAGCTAGCTAAAAAAGTGTTAAAAAAAAAAAAAAAAAAACAAAACAATTAAAAAGAATGGCTGTGGTTTCTATAAGGTTGCAACCTTAAACAATCCAATTAAGGTGCACCTCCAAATTTTATCATTACGTGTAATTTTGGTGTAAATATTTTTTAGGATTATCTAAAAATCTATTTTCATATGTAATTAGAAAATTTTATACTCCAAAACTGATTAAATCAAGTAGATCTACAAACATATTGAAAAACTTGAAAATGGACAATATAGATAATGTATTGCGAGATGAACTATTTATGGGACTCAAAATCTTTTTTTTTATTCATATTCGTAGGTCTCGATGTCGAGATGATCAATTAATGGGTCTTTTAATATTAAAACAACTTTTTCTGATGGATTTTTGAGGTGCATCTTTAATTCTATATTTTAAGGTTGCAACCATATATAAAGGTTTTTCATATTTTTGAAGCATGATCAAACAAAGCACATCCAAATGAAGTAAAAACAATGGGTGAAAAAATAGATTTTAAAAATCGATTTGAGCCCAGAGGCATTTTTGAAATCTTCCAAAAAAGATGGGAAAATGTAAAAATAATTATTTATGGCCAAAACACTTTCCAATATTTTCTAAAATAATAATAAACATTTAAAAACACTTCATTTTAAGGTTGCAACCTTATATAAATATGTTCCATATTTTTGAAGCATGATCAAATAAAGCACATCCAAATGAAGTAAAAAATTAGTGAAACAATGGATTTTAGGAATCGATTTATGCCCCGGGGTATTTTTTAAATCTTCCAAAAAAGATGGAAAAAGTTTAAATTAATTATTCATGGCTAAAATAATTTCCAATATTTTTCAAAATATAAGAAACATTCAAAAACGTCGAATCACAAAAACTGGAATTGGGCTGTGCTCGGGTCCAAACAAACTAACCTGGTTTGCTAACACTGGTAGACATCATTGAGGTTATTACATGTACATTTGCTAGAGATAGCCCCCATACACCAATTGCGATGAGCGTGCACAGGTCTGTGTGACTTAGATTTATCCCTAGGGAGAACTTGTAGTCCATAGTCTGAAATTGTATTCTCAAGGGGATAGAAGGGATTCAAGTGAAGAAAGGTCGTCAAAATTGGCTATTTTAACTGCCTGGGTCACCTTGCTTGTCAAAATTCGCAGACATTGCCTGGAGGTTTTGATGGACCTCGTGTTAAAACTTCGATCTAGATCGCGGCTGGTCAGTTCTTCTTGCACAGGAGAGAACTGTCTCCATCAAGTGCGACAGCGGATGAGGGTCAGGAACTGGGGTCATCTTGAGCCGAGGAGGATAAAGGACTCAATCTTCCAACAGGTATATGCCCCGAGCTCTCTTATTTGCTCCAGAGACATGACCAAAGTGATAGGGCTGGTTCAGGATGGTACTCTGGGGGAAGATCTTCGAATATTGAGCCGAATGTGCATGCTTGATGAAGAAGGAGCCTGCAGGGTTGACTAATGAGGAGGCTTAAATCGGGGGCAAGGTGAAGCCTGAGATGGCGATGCGTGTGCACCCCTTGAAGAAGGACTATGAGAGACCTGGGGGTCTACCCAAGCTCGTGTAAGTGATCGGGCTTGAAGAGGCCGAGAATCATGAGCAGGTATTTGTAAGAAAACAGGAGTAGGCCTGTCCCTTACAGCTTGTGCTTGTGTGTGCATAGTAGGAGGACGAGGAGGTCATCTCCTGTGTACTCGAGTTGGCGTAGCAATGGTGCTTCCTCGAGCAGTGAAATGCATATGAGTAGCACTCGCAAGACCTGACCTTGGAAGGTTCGATCTTAAGCACAGACACGAGGTAATAGAAGGGTTGCCTAGAGGTGCGGCTCGAGTGGTTGACCCACGAGCCTTATAGTGTGTGTGAAGGGTGGAGACCGTGGGGTTTCCGCCTTGACGTGTCTAGGGATAGAGGCCAATGATGCAGAAGTGTGGGGGTAGCCTTATGACGACCCACAGAAGCAACGACACCTTATTTTCCTTTTGCAGAAAGGGACTGGGCAGCCTTCCGGCATACCTCAGAAACACGACTAGCAAGTCACTTGCCGATGGCTAGGTTCATGCTGTGTGGGGAAACATAAGTGCCGCCCATGCAAGGCACCTTGGTGGAGTTTCCACCAAAGCGAAGAGATGGGGAGTGAGGGACCTTCAAGTACCGGTCCAGGTTAGGACCTGGGAGCTAGACAAGGGGTCTTTGCTCAAGAGGTTGGTCGGGAACAAAGTTGAAGGAACTTGTTCCCAAGGGACACTGTCGAATACGAGGATAAGAAAATCTCTTATCCGAATAAATGGGTTAGAGAACCCGTAAGCCACATGTGAAATGAGAAAAGGGAATGTAGCAGATAATAAAAGAAGAAACTAGCTCAACAAGAATAATCCGACAAAGGGATAGTAGGTCCCTAGTGGAGTCGCTTTGCGGATTAGGTGCCTCGATCTCCCCCTTCAGATCCTGGAGGATCGGGAAGACCCGGGGCATTTTTGAGATCGCTCTCTTGGGAACCTCATTCAAGAATGGGTGTAGGTGTTACCAACTGGTGAGAGAGGAATTTAAGGTGGGCTCGGGACTTACTCGAGCTTACTTGTGTGGGCGCCCTCTAAGATCACGAAGAAAACCTCCAATAATAAAACTGGTTTGGAATCGCCTCCCTTGGCTTGTATTCTTATGTTTTCTTCCATCATACACATATATAGCGAATATTATAAGTTAGGTGGGCCAGACCTCACCCTTTTCCTCATTGATGAATGTACACAATCATGTGCATTCAAAAAGAAGAAGAGACAAAAGACGGGGGAGAGAAGAATTCGACTAAGCGAGAGGATCAGAGTGGTGACTACGTTGGTGAATAATTGGCATGACGTGGTAGCAAAACGGGCTCGGTAACTAAGACCGGCTCACATGTTTACTACTAGATGTCATTACCAATACCGACTAGGTAAGCGTGATGATCAATCTATCATGGCTGTAAAGCAGGCCAAGTAATCTTGGCACAACAACATTACGACTAGATGACAGGCCTAGCATGAGAGGTTAATCACAATCCCTCTTAATCGAATGATGATTATGAGAGAAGAATAAGAAGAGATGTAGGGAACAAAAAGAAGGAGTGAGAAGAGGATGAAAGACGAGAGGATGAAAGAGAGAGAGGGAAGAAAGATGCAGTCGGTGCTAAGCATTCCCGATTGTGTTAGAAGGAAGAGAGAGGAAATGCAGTGAGCGTTAGGCTTCACCGACTGACAGAAGGGGAGAGAGAAAACTAATCAGTGTTAGGCTTCACCAATTAAGAGAAGAGGAGAGAGAAAATCAGTCAGTGCTAGGCTTCACCCATTGATAAAAGAGGAGAGAGAAAACCAATCGATGCTAACTTTGTCGATTGATAGAAGAGGAGATAGAAATCCAGCCGACGCTAGGCTTCATCGATTGACAGAGGAGGAGAGAGAAAACTAACCGGCGTTAGGCTTCACTCGTTGTGTCAAAAGAAAGAGACAACCAACCGACGATAGGCTTCATCAATTTTGATAAAAGAGAGAGAAAACCAACCTGCTTTAAGCTTCATCGATTGTGATAGTAGTGAGAGAAAACCCACTGGTGTTAGGCTTCGTTGATTGTGATAGGAGAGAGAAAATCAACTGGTGCTAGGCTTCACCGATTGTGACAGAAGATAGAGAAAATCAACTGGTGCTAGGCTTCACCGATTGTGATAGAAGAGAGAGAAAAACAACCAGCACTAGGCATCACCGGTGGACAAAAGAGGGAAGAGAGGAGCGAGATAGAGATGAGAAGAGAGGAGAGAGAAAGAGATAAAGATAAGAAGAGAGAAGGAGAGAGAAAGAGATAAAGATGAGACGAGAGGAGAGAGAAAGAGATAGAGATGAGAAGAGAGGAGGTGAGAGAAAGAGAGATGAGAAGAGAGGAGTAGAGAGAAAGTTACCTACCCCAAGGGTACTGGTCCTTGCCTTCTCTCTCCTCTCTCTCTCTCTCTCTAAGATGTACCCACAAACTCAAGCAAAAATTTGAACTTTATTGATTAATCCAAGAAGAATGAATCTATCATTTGTACAATGAGGCATTGCCTATTTATATAGAATTGGGCTAAAACATTGGCGTACTCCCAAAACCTTCCTAGAATTGAAGACAATTACAATTTTATTGAACTTAAAGAAATTCTAAAAATAGGTGCAAAAGGACGGTTTCAACTCTGCCTAACAATGTGTGGAATTCTATAACAGTCCATGCTGCTGCACAAGAACTTACGTGATCTTCCATGGTTGACCTGGGGTCATTGGGATTCCCATTTGATCCAAAGATTATTGTTTTCTTGTATGGCTCTATATGACGATCATTTTGATACTAACTTCGAGCCATGAACATAAGACTTGAATCTTGGATGAATTTGGAAAACTTCAGATTGATTGTGTGCTCGTTCCTTAATATTTCTTCATGAGTTCTTCATTAAATCAGACTGAGCATGCTGTCACGATCACGTTACAACAATTGTAGCTTGATTTTGTGTCGGAATGAAGATTTTTCCATCTTGAGTTTTTGACCGGAATCTTGAAATCCAGCGGCTGGAATTTACAGCAGCTTTGATGCCTTTGTGTGTGAAATCCATTGCTTCATCGTACACAAGGTTCAGACCAGAGGGAGCCTCGGACCTCACGCACCTAATGCAATTGGTCTGATGCTGATGTGGTACGTGAGCGTCGTGATCTGATTGCTTCTACGAGGCATGCTACAACTGAATTTTCTGTAACTTCCTTCATCTAACAGTGACTTTCATTTAGTTTTTCTCTCTCTTGGGCGTCGTCACAGGGCGTACCACATATCAAAACACTCGTCTTGTTGAGACAAACATGCTCACCAAATTTGGGAGCGATCCAACTTGGAACAAGTGAGTTATAGGCCCCAAAAGTGACTGCTCGTGACTGTAAAAACAGCCACCTTTAATGGTGTTTTGATTCAGAGTGGCCACACAGGAATAGTGTACGGCCTACCTGTTTTCAGTAATTTACTCATAACTTTGTCTTGGAGTGCCCGATTAAGCTGAAACTTGACCCATAGAGGTTTTGACTTTTCCAGAGCTAATGGTGGTTGTCTCACAGCTGTTTGATGCACCAAAAGTATGTCTCTAGTTACAGGATCCATTTAAGGTATCAAAGACCGATTTTACTGAAATTGTTTCTTTGTGTTCACTGCCTTAGACATGTCTAATCACAATGAAACATGACAGGGGGCCTTTTGAAGTGCTGGTGAAGATCTTGACCAATTATGGGGCCATTATGAGACTATTAGAAATTTCCACTGTTTTGTAGGCTTTATTGACTTGCTACCTACCAGGGACCAAGATGCTGAAGAATACGTTCAAACAGCTTGCCCCATAGAATTTCGTGCTTCAAGAGAAGTGATAAGGACAATCACTTGAAAAATCTCCTTCGGCTTTTACTTTTTTCCTTCCTAGCCATAGGACTACATGAATGCCGAGGAGATTCACGTAATGGTCTAACTAGGCTCCTCAGACATAGGGATGCATTGTTCACGGTTCCATCCATGGAGACTTTAGGGGGAGAAGAGACTTTTTTGAGCGATCTTATCAAAGTCCTCACCCTCATGTGGACTATTGGTGATTCTGAAGCAGAGGATTTTGTAGAGACCTCATCAGTCAAAATCAGGCCGGTCTAGCAATTAAGTGCCATGTCGAAGTGCATTGTTCCCATTTGTCCTGGGTTCGTTGGTTTGCTTTAGTAGGCGTTGTTCGCTGCTACACTTGGTTTTCTTTTGATGTTAAGAGTACAACTATAGATCTTGTCTATCGAGTCCAGTCGAGGGTAGGCTCAAGGTCTGGTCGTGCCGGCTAGGTGAGCTAAAGTCTCTGGCAGGTTTCCCCCTGGCTTTGTCAATTTCTTGCCTTTGGAGTATTTATTTCTAGAGTAAGTTTGTGACCTTGTGGGAATAATTTTCTTCCTCATGAGTCTAATCTTGGCATCTTGACAAGTCTTTTGTCTTTCGAGTTCTTTTTGTAACTGCACTCAGGCTGTCGGAATCTTTTCCTTGAAGCTCATATTTGTGGAGTCCTAACATTGTGACACTAGGGATTTTCTTCTTTTGAGTGAGGGCTGAAGTCGCTTGTTGAGGCAAGTATTGCATCAACCTATTTATTTGTCCAAGCGTCCTATGCGAATTTTGGCTTGAACTAGAGCAGCGGTGCCGCAGAGACGGTTTTCACCAAATTTTTTTTATTTTGGGGCTTATTTACCCATAACCTTTTGGTTATGTCCACCCCATTTCGTCCATTTTTACTCACGATTCCCTTTCAGGTTTTTACCGTGCCTAGGTTTTTTTATTCACAGAACTCTTTTACTCATGGTTTCATGACCATGCCCGTCCGTCATTTTTACTCATGGCGTTCTCTTGTCCAGGTATACACCATGCCCGTTATTTCATCATTTGTTTTTGTGAATGGGTGTTTAGGGCCATGCCTAAGGACCTGTGCTAAACAGTTTAACGTCATGAGGCCAGGACGTGCACTATGGTTTAAGGTCATATAGCTGGACCATTGTGGTAATGAAGGGCAATTGGTAGAGGCCATGAAGTGAGTATGGTGGTGACTCACTTAAGGGAATGGCATTAGGCTACCTATGAAAGATGGATGATGTATGAAATGTGAAAGGATGATGGTGACCCACTAACTTACAGCTAATATAGGTGGTGGGATGGTTCACCGTTTTGTGAGCGCGGGTGAAACTCACTAGGGAATGATGTAGGATGATGAAAGGAATGAACTCACTGGGGAGGTAGTGGCGCGTGCACATTAACAGGTAGGTTAGGGAAGGCGTGCGTGAAAGAGCACGTAAAGGGCATGTGCGCGCCCACATGCGCGTACATGCCTCCTGAACATGTGCAAAGCAGTCTATTGTAATGCGGCCAGGACGTGCACTGTGGTTTAAGGTCACATAGCTTGACCTTGGTTATGAAGTTTAAAGTCATACAACTAGGACTGTGCATTTAAGGTCGTGCAACTAGACCTCGGATAAAGTTTAAGGTCATATAGTTCGGACTATGGTGCTGAGCCTTTTATCGTCATGCGGTTAGGACATAGACTATGGTTTAAGGTCTTCCAGCTGGACCGTGGTTACGCAGTTTAAAGTCATACAACTAGGACTGTGTAGTTCAAGGTCGTGCAACTAGACCTCCGCTACAGTTTAAGGACATATAGTTTAGACCAAAGCTATGCAGTTTAGGGTCGTGCAGCACGGACCGTGGTTATGCAGTTTAAATTCATAAAACTAAGACCATCCAGTTTAAGGTCGTGCAACTAGACCTCAGCTACAGTTTAAGGTCATATAGTTTGAATTAAAGTTGTGTATTTTAGGGTCTTGCAGCACGGGCCATGATTGGGTCGCCATGTAGGTGGACCTCTGTGGGGAATAGGCCTATGGATGGCAATCCGACTCCCTGAGGATAAAGTGGTTAAGACCATTCACAAACCAAGGGCTCAGATGGCAATGGTGACCTAATGAAGGAAGGCCAACAGAAGTGGACCTCACTAGGGCTTAGGAGGATAAGCGTACTCCCTGAGGATAAGATAGCTTAGTGTGAAACAGACCCACCAAGAATTGAGGAGGTAAGAGTGACCCTAGCTTCATTAGGGATAATGGCCTGTAGTATGGGTGTGACTCCTATGGGGATGAGAGATAGCTCCTGACTCCACTGGAGATGGCAGGTCATGGCTTGGGTGCAACCCCACAAAGGATAATGGTAGGACAAACAAGACTCTAGCCTGGAGTAGGTGACAATAGGGAATAGGCTGCTTGAAATACGGCCGATGCCAAGTGTAGTGCTAATGGTTTCTTGTGAGTGTTCAACCGACATTGAGTTGTCAAAAACGCAAGCGGTGCTGGGTTGTTAAAAACTCATCTGACACTGTGAACGACTCGTGCTATTGTTTGAACACAACCGGCACTAGGGTCTTTTGGAAACACACCCGGCGCTAGGGTCTTTTGGAAACACACTCGGCACTAAGTCAACCGACGTTAGGGTTGTTTGGAAACACACCCAGCACTAAGTCGACAAGTGCTAGGGTTGTTTTTAAATTCACATGGCGCTAGGCATGGATGGATGAGAGTTGCCTCGGGCCTCGAGTCAAAGCTTGATCTGGCTCATAGTCGATTGGCTTCCCTGGATGTGACATGGATTCCTAGTTTGTGAGGGGTCTTTGAGGGTAGTGTGGTCTATATAAGGGGGTAAAATCCCGTTTTCCCTCACTTTTCACCAAGGGTTAAAAAACCTTAAGACAATATTTTCTTAACAGTAAGGAGAGGGTGCTCAGTTGAAGTTCCGGCATGCAGTGGGACCCCAGCAACGGTTTTGTAGGGAAAGTTCTCGACAAACAGTGGGATTCCAGCAAAGGTTTTGCAAGGAAGATCTTGCTAAGAATTTGGTGAAGTTGTAGGGAAAGGAGTAGGATAGGAGAGTTCTCTAAGGAGCTTTCTGGGAAACAGATGAAGTTCTGACTGCAACAGGTTTTGATAGAAGAGGCGAGAAGTGAAATAGTGAGCATTTCTGCACATCTTAGGAGTTTTCTGAGGACTTTTGAGAGGTTTCTCGAGGATTGTGGTAACTTTTAGATGTTGTTAGTGGTGTTGTAGAGGTTCCCAGGGACTTAGGGGAAGTTTGCAGGAATTTACGGGGAGTTTCTAGTGACGTCCAGGTGAAAAACGCAGGGGGCAAGGTTTTTCAGTGGGTTTTCATGCCGTGTAGGAGAAGTTCCGGCAGAAGACGAACATGCACGAGAGGTGGACCGTCGTGGAAGGTGTACAGTTGCGGGAGGTGAACCGTTGTGGGAGGTGAACCATCGTAGGGAAGGTGTACAACTACCTCCAAAAATCATGTGACCATTAAGGAGGTGCGAAAACTTAGGATTTGAAAATGAGGAGTCTCAGGAAGCGAACGGTGGCGACATGGCTGGCGCTAATAGAAGTGCAGCCGGCACTGGGGCAACTGACGCTGATGGTTTGGAGTGCTGACTCAACCGACGTTGAACCTCAAGGAAGGCAACTAACGCTAAGGGTCACGAGCACAACCAGTGCTGTCCTTTGAAGGACACAGTCGGCGTTGGCTTCAGTCGGTGCTCATCATCACATGTCCCTTATCATGATGGGGAGAGTGATTCTTGCCTATGGTAGTAAGTTACGTGCGGGACTTGCAGCGCTCGACAATGAGCTATGTACGGCGATGCTCATGGGCGGGCAAAAAGTGGTGAATGATGGTAAGGAGTGGCTTGTAGTACCTGTTGGAAGCCAAATCGTCCAGCACAACAGTGAGGTCCATGTTGTTTTGTGGAAGGGCACGCATTGTGAACAGAGTATGATTTCCATCATAGGCCAGTTCGTTGCCAGGGTAGCCCACTTTGTATGTTTGATACACATGTCGAATGAATCCTTCGTTTTATATTTGATATACATGTCAGATGAGATATCTGGCTTCTATGTTTGATAGACATGTCGGATGAACTGAAGCTAACTTCTTTGAGTGGTTTCACTTCTTCTTTTGGCCAGTAGCCGTTCTCTTACTCATCAGATGAATTAAAGCTAACTTCTCCTAGTGGTTTCACTTCTTCTTCATGAGGAAAGCCTTTCTTTGGTGGATTTGCTTCTTCCTCATGGGGCACGCATTTGTTTTGGCCTGTAACCATCCTCTTATCCTCAGATGCAAGAGCAACATTGTAGGTTTTGATTTGTAGCTGTCCTCTTATCCTCAGATGCAAGAGACTTGTAACCTCCCTAATAATGGGTCTCGTTTTTACTGTAATAAAAAGAGTTAGAACTTGTTTGGACTATCTTACTTACTTTCACGTTGAGTCTCTTTCTTTTGAATATGCATCATAGATAATACTTATTTAAGTATCGTCCATCGATAGGGGGCATTGCTTCCCCTCCTTCAGGATGTGCCAGTATATAAGCTCCGTTGGGCGAGACCTTTTTTACCATAAAAGGACCTTCCCACTTACGCTCAAACTTCCCTTTATGCCGGTCATGCATAACAATAGGCCTCTTGATAGCTAGGACCAGATCACCATGGGTGAATGAGTAGACTTTGATAGACTTGTCACCTCTTCATTCTTCCTAGGTTGAGTTCAAGGCTCTGTTGAGCCTCTAACCTGCTTCCATTGAGTGCATCCAATTCTTGATACCGGAGCTTGACTCTCTCATCTTCGGTTATTCCTTGATGAATAACAACTTGCAGTAAAGGGATTTGTATTTTGAGAGGTAAAACTGCTTCACCCTCATAGACCAAGAAATAAAGAGAGGAATCAGTAGCATTCACGTATTAGTATGATAAGCCCATAGTGCTTCGGGAAGCTTCTCATGCCAGTTTCTTTCTTTGCTTTTGAAACTGTCCTTCTTAAAACGTTGCACATGGTCTTATTGAAAGCCTCAGCTAATCCATTCACCCGAGGGTGGTACATAGTCGAGTACCTCCATTCAAAACCAAATTGGTTGACTAAGCAACCGATGTGATGACTCCAGGGTCGTAGTCAGATGTAATCCGGTGGGGCATTCCTAAGCGATATATGATACGATGTCAAACGAAGTAGGCTACCACTGTCCCAAGAACCTGCTTAAGTGGGATCGCTTTAGCTCACTTAGATAAATAGTCTGTTGCAGCTAGGATAAAAACATGGCCCACTGCAGAAGGAGGAAATAGGCCCTACGATGTCCATACCTCATTGTGAGAAGGACCATGAGGCAACCATAGGGTGTAAGTGCTCTGGAGGCTGGTGGACCAGGCTCAAGTGTATTTGGCACACTTGGCACTTTTTAGCATAGTTTAAGGAATCGGCGATCATGGAAGGCCAATAGTATCCCAACCTATGTATTTGGTCATAGAGCTTAGGACCGGATTGGTGTAGTCCATAAATGCTTGAGTGGATTTCTTGTAACACCTTATTTGCTTCTTGGATATCGACACATCTAAGAAGAATGTCATCAAATGACCTTCGAAAGAGAGCATCTCCTACAAGGAGGGTATACTTGGTAGACATTCGACATATGCTATTGCATTCGACACGATCTTCTGGGAACCTTCCATGTTTTAGGAAACTAGTGATGGGCTCTCTCAAATCTTCTACCTGCTCAATCTCTGTGCATATTGGGTCAAAGAGTTCTGGTTCTTGATTTTGTCCCTTTGCTCCTTGTTTCTATACTATTCCTTGTTCAATCTTGATTACTTCTTTGGCTTATAGAAGTGCACCTAATGGATAAGGAGGGAACTTTGAGAAAGTATTTCTCTCATCATCCCCGTGTACCTCGGTTCTTAGTTCAATGTGTCTCTATTCTACCACCCAAACAAGCATGGGTCCCTATGAGGACAACTGAATTGTAGTGTCGAGTTTGGCAAGTGCTTCAGCCTGCGAGTTTAGCCTCCTGGGGATGTGACTCATGGATATGTCCCCAAACTGAGCCATATACGATTTTGTTTGATCTTGATAGGCTTGAGAGTGCCTTTTCTCACATCATAAATTCCTTTGAGTTGTCGGATAACCAACTCAGAATCACCAAAAATCTTGTGCTACTCCAAGTCGAGGTCGAAGGCTATCTCTAGTCCGATTGTAAGGGCCTGATAATCTTCTTCATTATGAGAACCAACCTGAGCGAGGGAGAAAGAAAGTGGAAATATCCCTCCTCTCGGACTTAGAAATACTACTCTAGTGCCTCCTAGATCTGATTGGAAGGCTCTATCGAAGTACAATTCCCACACAAGAGCAAGCTCAGCACAGAATACTTCTTCATCAGGGAGGTCGCTTGATAGAGGAGATTCTATCGGTACAGGGTGTGCTGCGAGAAAGTCAGCCAAGGCCTGGCTCTTGATGGCCTTCTGTGGGACATACGTGATGTCGAACTCCATCAGCAATAATACCCACTTAGCGAGGCGTCTTGACAAGCATGGGGTGAGAAACTTTACAAGATGGGCTTTCGATATAAGTTTAACTTTATGACCAAGAAAGTAATGGCAAAGTTTTTGTACTGGGAAGATCAAGGGCAAGCACATCTTCTCAATAGGGGGATAATTCTTCTCGGCCCCTTGCATCCTGCTGCTGAGGTAATATAACGCAATCTCTTTTCCCTCGTCATTGTTTTGTGCTAACAATGCTCCGAGTGACTCATTTAAAGCAATCATGTATAGAATGAGGGGTTTTCCCAATACTGATGTAGAGAGAACTGGAGCGTTGAGTAGATAATGCTTGATGTTGTCAAGGGCTGCCTGACATGCTTCATCCCATATGAATGGGGTATCTTTCTTTAGCAGGTATGTAAAGGGTTTACAATGACCTGAGAGGTTCGAGATGAATTGTGAATGTATGCCAACTGCCCTTGAAGGCAGCACAGTTCTCGAAGTGTAGTCGGCGATGAAATTTCTTAGATTGCCTTGATCTTGATTGGCTCGACTTCAAGCACTTGATGTTTGACCATGAATCCCAAGAATTTTTTGTAGCGCATGTCGAAGGTGCATTTCAGCAGGTTCATTTTTGGTTGATGAAGGCACAAACGCTTAAACACCTATTCCAAGTCACTCGTGTGAGCATCCTTCTCCTCAAATTTTACCACCAAGTCATCTACATAACACTCCACTTCTTTGTGCATCATGTCTTTGAAAATGGGGGCATTGCTCTATGGTATGTGGCGCCAGCATTCTTTAATCCAAAAGGCATCATTGTGTAACAAAAAACCCCTTTTGGAGTTAAGAATGTAGTGGCCTCTTTCTCTTTGAGCACCATCCTTATCAGATTATACCCAAAATATACATCTAAGAAGGAAAAGATTTGACAGTGAGCTATAGAGTCGATGAGCATCTCGGTGAATGGCAACAAGAAGTCATCCTTAGGACAAGCGGTATTCAAATTATGAAAGTCAATGCACACCCTAATTTGACCGTGCTTCTTCTCGACCGGAACGACATTTACTAGCCATTTTAGGTATTTGACTTCACGGATGAAACCTGCTTGTTTGAGTTTGGTTATCTCGACTTCAATCTACATTTCAAGGTCAGGCCTGAACCTTCTAGATTTTTGTTTGACAGGTTTGATAGTCTGATCAATTCTGAGACGGTGAACAACGACTTGAGGGTCTAAACTAGGCATCTCATGGTAGTGTCAAGAAAAGACGTCTCGGTTTGCATTAAAGAAGGTAGTGAAATCCTCTTTCTCTTCTGAAGACATATTTGCAGAAATGAAAGTGGGTCTGGGGTCCGCTTCCTCTCCAAGATTTATTTCCTCGAGTACGTCAGTTGTGACCTGACCACCTTCTTCCCATTCTTCTGTAGCCTCTTGCAATGATCTTTCAATTGACCTCAAGTGTAGAGACCCATGATCTTGACATTTTTACCAATGATAAAGGTCGAGAGTGGATCATAATTTCTGCACCTTTCTTGAACCGAGTGATGGAAAGGTCACCTCAGAAGTGGAAAACACGTCAGGCTGGAGAAACTTATCTCGAAAGATAGAGGAAAAGTGAGGTTTAGTGATAATGATGTAAAAGTGTCTTCGTACGAATCACAAAGCATTCGTATGGATGCCTGGAGTGTTTGCTTCGGGCTGGTTGGTTCTTCACAGACTTGTATCATGTGGCAAGCCTCCTGAGTGTAAAAACTTTGCCCTCTTGATTCTCTCAGTCTCTGCTCAAAGTCGGGCTTAGGGGGCCACTAGGGTATCTTTGGCTTCAACTTCTTATGATTCTTTGAAGAAGGTGGCTCTGCCTTGGCTGTTAGCTGCCAGGGCATCAGCAACTGTTAGGAATCCTGCTTCTTGTGCCAGGGTCTTTCTCAATCTTTTCCACTGCGTCCTGCTTATATTGATTCCTTCGAATTCTCGGTCGAGAGCCTCAAAGTTCGGGAATATCAAGGTTGTACCTTTAGGGGACGTAGAAGAGAGAGAATGAGAAGCAAGGGAAGAAGAAGGAGAAGGGTTAGAAGGTGGGGGACTTTTAAGGTCGTTCCCCTCATCACATCGATCTGGGTAGCTTTTTACATCATCTCCAAGGTTAGACGAGTTCAGGGGGTCTTTTAGGTCTTTCCCTTGCTTTGACCATTGAGGAGTGCTTTTAATGTCGTCACCCTCATCGGGAAGATGACACAGGAACATCTTCTTAACAGGATGAAGAAGGAAGAAGGATCATCTCATGGATGAAGTCCAGTAAAGTTGGCAGTGGAGGAAGGGGCTTTATAAATTCCTGCTCGACTGTGGGTTGAGCGGTCTTGTTTCTTCTGCGAGTAGCCCTTGGGGCCCATCTCTTTCTGGTTTTTTGAGGTGACGTGTGATTCATCTCGTTGGGCTCGCGAACAGCTCTAGCTTGGCGAATTGCTTCTGACTTTAAAGACTTGAGTCTGTTTCGACCATGGTAGACTATCCATGGCTGGGGAATCGAGGGTTCTGCAGAGTCTGAGTCATTAATAGGAAGGTCCTGCTTTGCGAGATCTCCTTGCCCTGATGGAGAAGTGACTTGGGGATCACTTACAGGGAGGTTGTAGAACTCTTGACACTTTCGCATTTTCATTGAGAATATATCAAGGAAACTTGTGCATTCTAACAGGTAATGGCCTCTTATCTAATGGTTACCAACGATCTTCCGTCCCCTTAGCAAGACGACGGGGTTGCCTTGTCTGCTTTAGTGTGATTATGCCTTCTTGAAGCATTATAATGAAGAAGGCGTAAAGAATATCAAGTATTTCATCTTCCTCTTGGATAGTTACGGCATGGGAGGCCTCGGACGTCCCAAAGGCCTTCTTTAAGTCTTCAAGCTTTATCTGACCCTTCTGAATCAAGGCCTAGACAATTTCTGTCAGAGGTGTAGCAGTCACCCGTAGGATGATTGATCCTCCAATGGAAGGCACAATAATTCGCCTGAGTGTCAAGGCCAAGTTGCTCAGGGAACTTGGTTTCTGGAAGCTGATCATATTTTGTTCCAATAATAATTAGAACAAAGTAGGGACCCATTCCTTCTCGAAGGGGTAGACCTTGTTCCTCTACCTGGTGAAATAATTGCCTTGATCAAGGTTGGCTGGTGGGGCTACCCTATTGTACGGCTGTTGTTGCTTGCCAGCCTGGGGTGTTACCTTTGTTGTACTTATCCCTTTAGAGAAGTCCAAAGTTTGGGAGGGAGCCTTCTTTAAATCAGCGACCATGATGGCTGCACTGATTACCCCTTTCTATTGGCTGCCCGTGTGTTATTTTAAGAGTTACCATTGCTCTGGTTGATCGCTGAACTTATAGATGGTTGTCGTGTTGCACCATGGTGGTGTGATAGACTTTCTATGAGAACTGATTTAGAGATTAGCTCTTATTAGAGGCCTCAACATGTAGAGTGATCTTGGGTTGCATGTTCCGCACGCAAGTTTGGACTACTTCCTTCTCAGGCATAAGATTAGGATGGCGGGAAGCCAAGTTTCCCCATCTTGATATGAACTGATCCACGGGCTCATCGGGTCTTGAGTCAGAGTGAGAAGTTTGATGGTTTGAACCTCTCTCTCGACCTCATAAAAGCATTGATAGAACAATTTCTCCATCTCCTCCCATGTATAGACTGAGTTTGGAGGAACTCAGACATACCATTGAAATGTTAGGCCATCGATGGTCTCAATGAACTATCAGAGAAGGAAACTTCCCTTTCTTGTAATCAGAGGGAAATGAGACCTGATCAATATATGAGTGGTGTGGCCCTTGATAAGGTGTCGCACCCTATATCCTCGGGATTTGTTTGTTCTTTAGGCTATGGGTGACCATAGTGGCAAATCTATCTGAGAGACTGGATGAGGGATAGAATTGTCCTGTGAGGTAGAAGGAGGGGGCTGTCGTGGAGGTGCACCATTAAAGTGATGGGCAATGACTGCATGGTAAGTCAACTGGCATGCAGCATAGATACGATAAATCTTTCCCATCATCGCGTGCATCATATCTTCAAACTTCTTCATGCCCTCTTCATGCACATCATCAGGCTCGCTTACGACCATTACGCTGACCGTTTCTCTGTGGACTTCAATGTTAGTGGCAACTGAGGGCTTGTGAACTTGACGAGTTGAACGTGGTAGGCCAATCAGTAGGGGGACCGGCATGCCCTGTTTGAACTCGATTGTTGTATGTTGATCGCTTTTGGATCGATTCTCGATGGTCTTGGAACGTGGCTGCTGATCGGCTAGATCTTCTTCTACGACTGTAACCACAGCACATAGCTCATGGAGTTCTTCTTCAGGCTTCAACGCCTGAAGGGGGTAGAAGGGATTGAGCTGAAGAGGGTCGTCAGAATTGGCTGTTTTGACGACCATGGTCACATCCTTAGTTAAAATTTACAGACCTCTATCGCATTTAGCCTTGAGGTTCTGATCGACCTCATACCAAAACTACGATATAGGTTGCGGCTGGTCAGCTCTGCTTGCACAAGAGAGAGCTGTCTTCATTAGGTGCATCAATGGATGAAAGCTAAGAACTGGAGTCATATTAGGCCGAGGAGGATGAAGGACTTGATATTCCATCAGGTCAATGCCCCGAGCTCTCTTATGAGCTCCAGAGACACGACCAAACTGACGGGACTGGTTCAGGATGCCACTCTTGGGGAAAACCTTCGATTATAAAGGCTGAAGGTGCTTGCTCGAGGAAGGAGGAGTGGGTCGGAGTAGGGTTGACTCATGAGGAGGCTTGAGTCTAGGGCGAGGAGACATTTGTGATGGAAACGCGTGTGCACAACTTGAAGCAGAATTAGGAGAGACCTAGGGGTCAACCTGGGATCGTGCAAGTGATCTAGCCTTATGAGGCAGAGAACTACGAGCAGGTGTAGGCATGCCCCTTTCAAGGTGCGCTTGTATGTGCATAGTAGGAGGACAAGGAGGTCATCTCCTGTGTACTCGGGTTGGCATAATGACGGTGTTGCCCCGAGCAGTGAGATGCATATGAGCAGCGTGCGCAGGACCTGACCTTGGAAGGTTCAATCTTGGACACAGTCTCGAGGTAACAGAAGGGTTGCCCCGAGGTGTGGCTCGAGTGGGTAACCCACGAGCCTTGTGGTGTGTGTGAGGGATGGAGACCATGGGGTTTCCATCTCGACATGATGAGTATCTAGGGATAGAGAACAATGATGCAGAAATGCGGGGGTTAGCCCTATGGCGACCCACAGAAGCAATGGCAAGTTATTTGGCTCTTGCAAAAAGGGACTGGGCAGCCTTCTGGCATACCTCAGGAATACGACCGGCAAGCAACTTGTCGGTGGCTGGGTGCATGCTGTGTGGGGAAACATAAGTGTTGTCGATGTAGGGTGCCTTGGTGGAGGTTCTGCTAGAGCAAGGAGATGAGAAGTGAGGGATTTTTAGGTCCCACTTCACACCGGTCCAAGTTAAGACTTGGGAGCTAGATAAGGGGTCTTTGCTCAAGAGGATGGTTGAGAACGAAGTTGAAGGAACTTGTTCCTTAGAGACGCTCTCGAACACAAGAGTAAGAAAATCCTCGACCCTGATAAATGGGTTACAGAACCCATCAACCACAAATAAAATGTGAAAAGACAAAGAAAGCAGACAATAGTAGAAGAAACTAGCCAAATAAGAACGATCCGGCTAAGGGGTAGTGTCACACCCTAAGAATTTACAATACTGTTATTCTTGAGATGTGACAGACAAAACATATATACATTTATTGATAGGACAAATTTACAGTGGCGAGGTCTTACAAAGTAACAAAAGAAAGCTAGCACAACAACAATATCTTCCAAGGTTGATCTGGACTAGCACTCAAAATGAATCCGCAGTTATCCTGAAAAATGTTTACCATAGTTTGATGAGTTTGGCTACTCAGTAAGTGATCATCATAATCCAAAAAATAATCATGATTGAAAGATATCAATATTTTCCAAAATGAGATCTATTAACAGAAATGCATCAACAGTTTCACTTTCAATAAATGCATAATTAAGTATAATCCAATGCTTATAACACTTTTAACGGCAGTGCATAATTCAAAGGATTTCACAAAATACCCTACTGGCGTCCCAAGTAGGTCACCTATATACCCCATCAGCATCCTGATGGGTCCACTTAATCCCTATCGACGTCCCAGATAGGTCCACTTAATCCTTGCAGGTCCACTTATACCTCACCGGCGTACCGGATGAGTCCACTTAATCTCTACTGACGTCTCAGATAGGTCCACTTATACCTCACCGGCGAACCGGATGAGTCCACTTACATACTTAAATTATTTCTAAATCTCTTTAAACATTTGAACGCAGCAATATCATGTACTCAACATATCATTGAAATCATTAATATGAATTTCGCTTAAACCATTAATAACAGTCACTCTCTATAACATTTCAAAAATAACCAATCAAATATTTTGGGCTCAAATTTAGAAAGGTAGCAGTTTGTAAAGGCATTCTAGCATAATTACCAATTTAATATGTATAGAAAAACTCTTATAAAAATTCAAGAGTACGGAATTATCACAATTTATGGGATATCAATCCACAAATAAACATTTCACAACAATATTATAATCAATTGCAAAAATATCAATTTTTAAATAATAAGGCAGTCATTTGCACATGAATTTTACAATGTCTAAATATTCAAAACAGCAGAAAGAAATATCACAATTTTACTTAAAGCAGAAATAACACATTTATTTCTAACAATAGACAAGAAAAATAAATAAATTTCTTTTTCATAATTTACAGCATTCGAAATTTCTAACATAGATAAAATATCACAATTTTTATTAAAAAGATTATTTTTCAAGATAATGAGGTCACGTGCGCGTAAAATTTATCGTGCCTAAAATTCATGATAATAAGCAAAAATAATTATTTCATTTCATTTTTAAAAATAATGGATTATTTTTTGAGACAATGAGGTCACTTACACACAAAACTTATAAAATAAAGATCCTGGACGGAAATATCACTATTTATTAAAAACAGACTATTTTTCAGGAAGATGATGTCACTTACACACAAATATTTGAGAGGGAGCTTCTGATAAAAATTCGGCTCGAGAGAGGAGTTCACTGTGTTCCGACCAAAGAGAAAAATCTCATAAGTTTTCTAAGGTAGGAGTCTTCACCTCTCTGAATTTAAATTCTACTAACATATTATTTTATTCTTTTATTACGTTACAGGTGTGAGCGTTAGCTTACGCTTTAAACACCTAAAGCTTTTATTACGTTACAGGTGTGAGCGTTAGTTTACCCTTTAAACACCTAAAGCCCACGTCCTTTCTGGACATGGCAAGAGCAAGAAAACACAAAGCTTTTAAAACAAAAGGTTTTAAAAGTAACGATGGTCCCTAAGGACCATCATGTTCAAACGAATTGTCATGTATTAATAGCTTTTTTTTTCTTTTTTTTTTTGTTGAAAGTTTAGGATTGTTACATTCTTCCCCCTTGAAGAAATTTAGTCCTCTAAATTTGTGTACCTGATTACTGAAAAAGATAGGGATATTTTTCTCTGATATCGTCTTCTCGTTCCCAAGTCGACTCTTCTCTTGAATGGTACTTCCATAATACACGGACCAAAGGAATCTCCTTCTTGCGCAACACTTGCACCCTTCTATCCAGTATCAAAATTGGCTGCTCAATGAAGGATAGGTTCTTCCTGATCGGTAAAGGTTCATATTTCAAGATATGGGATGGGTCGGGCTGGTATTTTCGTAGTTAAGATACATGAAAGACATTATGGACGTTTGCCAATTCGGGTGGTAAGGCAAGTCTATAAGCGACACCTCCGATTCTTTTTAGGATTTCAAATGGTCCGATGTAACGTGGGCTCAACTTTCCTTTCTTGTCGAATCTCATAATGCCCTTTATTAGTGAGATTTTTAGGAAAACTCGAACACCTTCCTCAAATTCAAGATCTCTCCGTCGGTTATCGGCACAACTCTTTTGCCGACTCTGAGCTGTTCTGAGCCTTTGACGAATTAATGTTATCTTATCTGTGGTTATTTGGACAATTTTTTGCCCCAAAATCTTTCTTTCACCAATCTCGTCCCAACAGATGGGTGACCTGCATTTCCTTCCATACAGGGCTTCATATGGTGCCATCTGAATACTGGCTTGGAAGCTATTATTATAAGCAAACTCAAACAGGGGTAAATGGTCATCCCAGCTTCCTGTAAAGTCAATAACATAGACCCTCAACATATCTTCCAAGGTTTGGATGGTCCTCTCTGATTGTCTATCAGTTTGGGGGTGAAAGGCAGTACTAAAGGTGAGTTTTGTCCCCATGGCTGACTGTAGTCTAGCCCAAAATTTAGAAGTAAACCGAGTATCCTTGTCTGATACAATACTGACCGGAACTCCATGCAATCGTACTATTTCCTTAATGTACAACTGGGCCAGTCGATCCAAAGTATACGTCGTGCGAATCGTTAGAAAGTGGGCAGCTTTGGTCAACCTGTCCACAATGACCCAAATGCTATCATGTCCTGAATTTTTTCTAGGCAAGCCAGAGACAAAATCCATAGAGATGTGCTCCCACTTCCATTTGGCATGGGTAAAGGCTGCAACAACCCAGCGGGCCTTTGATGTTCAGCTTTTACTTGCTGGCATGTTAAGCATTTAGACACAAATAGTGCTACCTTTTTTTTCATATTATTCCACCAAAAGATTTTCTTCAGGTTCTGATACATTTTAATACTTCCGGGATGTATCGTATAATGAGAATGATGTGCTTCTTCCAAGATAGCTTTCTTCACACTGTCATCATTCGGAACACAAACCCGACCTTTGAATCTTAGCAAATCCTCACTACATATAGAGAATTCATCTCTCTTTCCTTGCTTCACCTCTTTTATAATTGTTATAAGCTGAGGGTCTTTCTTTTGTGACAATCGAATCTGTTGGATTAATTGGGGTTCTGCCTTAATATTGGCAATCATACTTACCACACCATTAATGGACGGAGTTGGATGCCAATCCACTATTTCCTCTAACAATCTCATTTCTTGGATCATTAGATGAGTTAAGACTCCCGTAGATTTTTTACTTAGAGCGTCGGCCACAACGTTAGCTTTCCTGAATGATAATGGATTGTACAATCATAATCTTTTAAGAAATCCATCCATCTTATCTGCCGCATATTTAAATCCTTTTGAGAGAAGAGGTATTTCAAACTCTTATGATCCGTGTATATTTCGAATTGCTCACCATATAGATAGTGCCTTCATATTTTCAAAGCGAATACTATTGCAGCTAGCTCCAAATCATGAATTGGATATTTTTTCTCATATTCTTTCAACTGTCTGGATGCATATGCCACTACTTTCCCATATTGCATTAATACACAGCCCAAGCCTTTATGTGAAGCATTACTATAAATCACAAATCCCCCACTCCCCTCAGGAATAGTTAAAATAAATGTTGAAGTTAATCGAACTTTTAGTTCTTGAAAACTCTCATCACATTCACTTGTCCACTCAAATTTGACATTGTCAATCGAGTCAATGGGGTTGCGATTCGAGAAAATCCTTCTACAAATTTCTGTAATATCCTGCCAATCCTAAAAAGCTTCGAACTTCAGTCACATTACTTGGTTGTTTCCAATTAACAACGGCTTCAACCTTTGAAGGATCAACTGATAGACCTTCCTTTGATATGACATGTCCTAAAAATGTCACTTGTTCAAGCCAAAATTCACATTTACTAAGTTTAGCATATAATTTCTTCTCTCTTAATATTTGCAATACCATTCTTACATGCTGCTCATGTTCCTTCTGATTCTTGGAATAAATTAAAATATCATCGATGAATACCACAATAAATTTACCCAAAAAGGGCTTAAAGATCCGATTCATCAAATCCATAAATGCAGCCGGTGCATTAGTTAATCCAAAAGGCATGACTAAAAATTCATAATGGCCATACCTTGTTCTGAAAGCTGTCTTGAGTACATCTTCACTTTTAATCTTAAGCTGATGGTATCCAGATCTAAGATCAACTTTTGAAAACACTTGTGATCCTTGTAATTGATCAAATAAATCATCAATTCTAGGTAATGGATACCTATTTTTCACTGTTACTTGGTTCAACTGTCTATAATCAATACACAATCTCATAGTCCCATCTTTCTTTTTTACAAACAGTACTGGAGCACCCCAAGGTGACACACTGGGCCTGATAAAACCTTTATCTAATAATTCTTCCAATTGTTGTTTCAGTTCCATAAGTTCTGCAGGAGCCATTCTGTAAGGTGCCTTAGAAATTGGTGCTACCCTTGGCAATAATTCAATGGAAAATTCAATTTCCTTGTCAGGCGGTAATCGTGGCAATTCTTCTGGAAAAATGTCGGGAAATTCTCGGATAACCGGAGTGGTATCCAAATTTATTTCTTCCTTCCTATCTTCTTTGATATAGGCAAGAAAGCCTTGACACCCTTTTCGAAGGAGGCGATTAACTCGAATACAAGAGATTAAATATGATGGGGAGTCTTCTTTGACACCATTGAAATAAAATACTGGTTGATTCGGAATACTAAAGGTAACAATTTTCTTATAACAATCAATACTTGCATGGTATGCAGAAAGCCAATCCATGCCTAAGATTGCATCAAAATCTTGAATTTTCAGGAGTATTAAATCAACCAACAGTTCCTTTTCTTCTATCTTTATTACACATGATTGGTACACTATATTGGTGTTAATTGAATTTTCCATCGGTGTGGCTACCTCTAAAATGTATTCTAATTGTTCTGGTTCTACCTTTAAGTGGCATGCAAAGTGTTGTGACACAAATGAATGAGTAGATCCAGGATCAATCAAAACATGAGCTACTTTTTGAAAGATAGTAAGAGTACCTTGGATCACTGATTTTGAGGCCTGAGCGTCTTGCTCTGTAATCGCAAATACTCTTCCCTTCATCTGAAGCTTTGGAGCTATCTCTCCCTGCTTTGGAAGCTGTTGTGTCTGTAAGCTAGGACAATGTCTAATCTAGTGTCCCAATTTTCCACATTTAAAACAGGCTCCGGTATTCCAATAACAAGGGCGTGATCCATGATTTTTCCCACATTTTCTACATGGTTCTATTGGGTTTTGAAATGGCGAGGGCCTTGGCTTCTTGTTTGGCCTTTCAAACTATTGTCGATTAGATGATGTAGGTCTAACATGACTTTTCTGATTTTTCGTCTTTTGGTAATCTTCAAAATCTTTTTCGACAATTTGGGCTCGATCCACTATTTCAGCATAAGTTATCAATTTCAAGATTGATATTCTGCTTCTAATAGCTGACCGGAGACCCCTTTCAAATTTCTTCACCTTTACTGCCTCATTGTTAATCATATGTGGTGCAAACCTGGCCAATTCAGTAAACTTGCCCTCGTATTGTGCTACTGTCCTATTTCCTTGGATTAATTCGAGAAATTCCATTTCTCTTTGGTCTCGAATAAAATCTCGAAAGTACTTTTCATTAAATGCATCTAGAAATATTTCCCAAGTCAAGGGTTTATTTTCTTTGACCAATACTCCTTTTGCCATTCGCCACCAGTGTTGTGCTTCACCTTCTAACATAAAGACTGCCAAGGCCACTTTCCTATCATCAGGACATTCCATTACCTCGAATATTTTCTCCAATTGCATAATCCATCCCTCGGCTTCCAGTGGGTTTACAGCACCCTTAAAAGAAGGTGGGTTCAATTTCTTAAATTGTTCGATATTACTCCCAAATTGTTCGATATTACTCCCACCATTTCCTGTAACTGACTGCCTGGGTGGATTGTTGTTTTCCATCTGATATTGCATTAGAGTAACCATATTTTCCAAGGCTTTGTGAATTCCTTCCATATTAGCCTCAGCTATTCTGGATCTTGACTTCGTCCCGTTCTGTACACACAATAAATGTGATTTTAAGTACATTCTTTTTAAATTTCCTAAGAATCTTAAACCTATTGCTCTGATACCATAATTGTCACACCCCAAGAATTTACAATACTGTTATTCCTGAGATGTGACAGACAAAACATATATACATCTATTGATAGGAAAAATTTACAGTGGCGAGGCCTTACAAAGTAACAAAAGAAAGCTAGCACAACAATAATATCTTCTAAGGTTGATCTTGACTAGCACTCAAAATGAATCCGTAGTTATCTTGAAAAATGTTTACCATAGTTTGATGAGTTTGGCTACTCAGTAAGTGACCATCATAATCCTAAAAATAATCATGATTGAAAGATATCAATATTTTCCAAAATGAGATCTATTAACAGAAATGCATCAACAGTTTCACTTTCAATAAATGCATAATTAAGTATAATCCAATGCTTATAGCACTTTTAACGGCAGTGCATAATTCAAAGGATTTCACAAAATACCCTACTGGCGTCCCAAGTAGGACATCTATATACCCCATCAGCGTCCTGATGGGTCCACTTAATCGCTATTGGCGTCCCAGATAGGTCTATTTAATCCCTGCAGGTCCACTTATACCTCATCGGCATACCGGATGAGTCCACTTAATCCCTACTGGCGTCCCAGATAGGTCCACTTATACCTCACCGACGAACCGGATGAGTCCACTTGCATACTTAAATTATTTCTAAATCTCTTTAAACATTCGAAAGCAGCAATATCATGTACTCAACATTTCATTGAAATCATTAATATGAATTTCACTTAAACCATTAATAACAGTCACTCTCTATAACATTTCAAAAATAACCAATCAAATATTTTGGGCTCAAATTTAGAAAGGTAGCAGTTTGTAAAGGCATTCTAGCATAATTTCCAATTTAATATGTATAGAAAAACTCTTATAGAAATTCAAGAATACGGAATTATCACAATTTATGAGATATCAATCCACAAATAAACATTTCACAACAATACTATAATCAATTGCAAAAATGTCGATTTTTATAAAATAAGGTAGTCATTTGCACATGAATTTTAAAATGTCTAAATATTCAAAACAATAGAAAGAAATATCACAATTTTACTAAAAGTAGAAATATCACATTTATTTCTAACAATAGACAAGAAAAATAAATAAATTTATTTTTCGTAATTTACAGCATTCGAAATTTCTAACATAGATAAAATATCACAATTTTTATTAAAAAGATTATTTTTCAAGATAATGAGGTCACGTGCGCATAAAATTTATCGCGCCTAAAATTCATGATAATAAGTAGAAATAATTATTTCATTTCATTTTTAAAAAGAATGGATTATTTTTTGAGACAATGAGGTCACTTACACACAAAACTTATAAAATAAAGATCCTGGATGGAAATATCACTATTTATTAAAAACAGACTATTTTTCAGGAAGATGATGTCACTTACACACAAATATTTGAGAGGGAGCTTTCGATAATATTTGAGAGGAGTTCACTGTGTTTCGACGAGAGAGAAAAATCTCATAAGTTTTCTAAGGTAGGAGTCTTCACCTCTCTGAATTTAAAATCTACTAACATATTATTTTATTCTTTTATTACATTACAGGTGTGAGCGTTAGTTTACGCTTTAAACACCTAAAGCTTTTATTACGTTACAGGTGTGAGCGTTAGTTTACGCTTTAAACACCTAAAGCCCTCGTCCTTTAGTGGACGTGGCAAGAGCAAGAAAACACAAAGCTTTTAAAACAAAAGCTTTTTAAAGTAACTATGGTCCCTAAGGACCATCATGTTCAAACGAATTCTCAAGTATTAATAGTTTTTTCTTTTTTTTTTTTTTTTTTGAAAGTTTAGGATTGTTACAGGTAGTAAGTCCCCAGTGGAGTCGCTAAGCTGATTAGGTGCCTCGATCTCACCCTTTCAGATCCTTTGGGGATTTGGCAGCACGCGTCTGAAGTTTCGAGGGAAGACCCAGGATGCTTTTGAGATCGCTCTCTCAGGAATCTCGTCCAAGAACGGGGGCAGGTGTTTCCAACCGATGGGAGAGGAACTTTAGGTGAGTTCGGGACTTGCTCAGGCTGACTCACATAGGCACCCTCTTAGATCACGAAGAAATCCCTCTAGTTATAAAATTGATTCGAAATTGCCTCCGTTGGCTTGTATTTTTCTGTTTTTTGCAATCACACACATATATGGCAAAGGTTATAAGACAGGTGGGCCAGACCTCACCCTATTCCTCTTTGATGAACATACACAATCATACGCATTCAAAAGAAGAAGAGAAGAAAGACAGTGGAGAGAAGAATTTGACTAAGCGAGAGGATCAGATCTATGACTACGCTCGTGAATAATTGGTCTGACATGGTAGCAAAACAAGCTTGATAACTAAGACCAGCTCACAAGATTACTACTAGATGTCATTACCAATACTGACTAGCTAGGCACGACGGTCAGTCTATCGTGGCAATAAAGCAGGCCAAGTAATCCTAGCACAACAATATTACGGCTAGACAACAGAACTATAATGAGAGCCTAAGCACAATCCCTCTTAGTCGACTGTGGATTATGAAAAAAGGATAAGAAGAGAAGTAGGGAACCAAAAGGTGCGAGAAGAAAGGAAGAGAAGAGGATGAAAGACAAGAGGATGAAAGATAGAGAGAAGAAGGAAGATGAAGTCGGTGCTAAGAATTGTCGATGGTGTTAAAAGGAAGAGGGAAAAAATGCAATCGGTGCTAAGCTTCACTGACTACCAAAGAGAAGAGATAAAACCAGTCGGTGCTAGGCTTCACCGATTGATGGAAGAGGAGAGAAAACCAGTCGATGCTAGGCTTCACCGATTGATAAAAGAGGAGAGAGAAAACCAGTTAGCGTTAGGCTTCACCAACTAACAAAAGAGGAGAGAGAAATCCAATCGGTGTTAGGCTTCACCAATTGACAGAGGAGGAGAGAGAAAACCAATCAACGCTAGGCTTTGTGGGTTGTGACAGAACAAAGAGAAAACCAACAGGAGCTAGTCTTCACCCATTGTGACAGAAGAGAGAGAAAACAAACCGGTGTTAGGCTTCATCGATTATGCCCGAAGAGAGAAAAAACCATTTGATGCTAAGCTTCATTGATTGTGACAGAAGAGAGAGAAAACCAACATGTGCTAGGCTTCACCATTTGTGATAGAAGAGAGATAAAACCAAGCAGCGCTAGGCTTCGTCAATTGTGACAAAAGAGAGAGAAAACCAACTGGTGTTAGACTTCATCAACTGACAGAAGAAGGAAGAGAGGAGGGAGATATAGATGAGAAGAGAGGAGGAGAGAGAAAGAGATAAAGATGAGAAGAGAGGAGAGAGAAAGAGATAGAGACGAGAAGAGTGAAGGAGAGAGAAATAGATAGAGAAGAGAAGAGAGGAGAGAGAAAGAGATAAAGATGAGAAGAGAGGAGGAAAGAGAAAGAGATAGAGAAGAGAAGAGAGGAGGAGAGAGAAAGAGATAAATATGAAAAGAGAGGAGGAGAGAAAAAGAGGGAGGAGAGAGAAAGAGGGGAGGAGAGAGAAAGAGGGGAGGAGAGAGAAAGAAGGGAGGAGAGAGAAAGAGGGAAGGAGAGAGAAAGAGAGGAGAAGAGAGAAAGTTATCTGCTCAAAGGGTACCGATCCTTTTCTTCTCTCTCATGTCTCTCTCTCCAAGATGTATCCACAAACTCAAGTAAAAATTAGAACTATATCAATTAATCTAAGATGAATGAATCGATCTTTTGTACAATGAAGCATTGCCTATTTATATAAAATTGGGCTAAAACGTGGGTGTACAGTTAAAAACTACCTAGAGCTAAAGATAATTACCATTTAATTGAATTTAAAGAAATTCTAAAAAATGGTACGAAAGGACTGTTTTGCACTTGCCTAATAATGTGTGGAACTCTAAAAAAGTCTCTGTTGCTGTTCGAGAACTTATGTGATCTTCAATGGCGGACCCGGGGTCGCTCTGATGGCCGTTTGATCGAAAGACTATTGTTTTCTTATAGGGCTAGTCATGACGATCATTTTGATACTAACTTCGAGCCATGAATCACGCTTTTGAGCCATGATCATGAGACTTGAATCTTGGATGAATCTTGAAAACTTTGGATCAATTGTGTGCTCGTTCCTTGATGTTTCTTCATGAATTCTTCATTAAATCACACTGAGCATGCTGTCATGATCACGTTGCAATAAACATAGCTTGATTTCGTGTCCGGATGAAGATTTTGTTATCTTGAGTTTTTTACCGGAATCTTGAAATCTGGCGGCCATAATTTAAAGCAGCTTTTATGCCTTCGTGTGTGAAATCCAACCATTCATCGTACCCGAAGTTCAGATAAGAGATACTCTTGGACCTCACACACATAATGCAATTGGTTTCGTGTTGATCGGTTGTGCGAGCGTTGTGATCTGGCTACTCGAACAAGGTGTGCTGCTGCTGAGTTTTCTACAACTTCCTTCACATATCAACGACTTTAATTTAGTTTTTCTCTCTCCTCGGGCGTCGTTATGGGGAAGACCACTTATCAAAACGCTTTTCTTAATGAGAAGAATATGCGCACCAAATTTTGGATCGATCCGACTTGGAACGCGTGAGGTATAAGCCCCGAAACTGACTTCCTGATTGTAAAAACAGCCACCTTTAATAGTATTTTGGTGCAGAGTAGCCACACGAGAATAGTGTGCGACCTAGCCCTTTTTGGTACTTTACTCATAACATTGTCTTGGAGTGTCTGATTAGGCTGAAACTTGACCCATAAGGGTTTTTGATTGTGCCGGATCTAACGGTTCTAATTACGAGGTCCATTTTAGGGTGTTAGAGACCAATTTTGTTGAAATTGTTTCTTTGTGTTCACTGCCTTAGACATGTTTGATTGCGATGAAACTTGGCAGGTGGTCTTTTGACATACTAATGAAGATCTTAACCAATTCTAAGGCCATTTTGAGACTGTCTGGAATTTTCACTATTTTGTAGGCTATATTGATCTGCTTCCTACGAAGGACCAAGGTGCTGAAAAATACGTTCAAACATAAGACTATCGTGAGAGGCTAACCTTAATCCCTCCTAATTGAAAAAGGATTATGAGGAATAATTAAGAAGAGAAGAAAGGAACAGAAACAAGGAGGGATAAGAAAGGAAGAGAAGAGTATGAAAGATGAGAGAATAAAAAGAGAGAGAGAAGGAAGACGCAATCGGTGCTAAGCTTCACCGATTTTGTTATATAAGGGAGAAGAGAGAGAAAACACAGTTTGCTCTAGGCTTCACCAACTGTCAGAAGAAGAGAGAGAAAAAGCAGTTGACACTAGGCTTCACCGACTGTGAGAAGAGAAGAGAGATGAAAAGCAGTCGACACTAGGCTTCACCAATCGTGTTTGAAGAAGAGAGAAAATACAGTTGGTGCTAGGCTTCACCGACTGAGTTAGGAGAGAAGAGAAGAAGAGAACCAATCAGCATCAAGCTTGCACCGGTTGTGATGGGAGAAAAGCAATAGAGAGACATTGAACAAGCACTAAACTTCATCAATTGCAATAAAAGAGAGGAGAGAGAAATCAAGTTGGTGTTAAGCTTCACCGACTGCGATAATAGGGACGAGAGAGAAATCCAACCGGTGCAAGCCTACATTGACTGTGACAGAAGAGAGGAGCGAGAAATTAGTTCGGTGCTAAGCTTTGCCGACTGTGACAGAAGAGCGGAGAGAGAAATCCAGTCAGTGTTAGGCTTTATTGACTGTAACAGAAGAGAGGAGAGAGAAATCCAGTCGGTGCTAGGCTTCGCTGACTATGACAGAGGAGAGGAGAGAGAAATCCAGTCGATGTTAGGCTTCACCGATTGTGATAAAAGAGGAGAGAGAAATCCAATCGACGCTAGAATTTATCGATTGTGAGAGGAGAGAGAAATCCAACCATCGTTAGGCTTCACCGATTGCATTAGAAGAGGAGGACATATGGAGATAGAGATAACAAGAAGAGAGAGAACGATAGAGACGAGAAAGAGGGGAAAAAAGAGATAGAGATGGAGACGAGAAAGAAGGGAGGAGAGAGAGATAAAGGTGAGAAAGAGGGAGGACAGAGAAAGAGGGGAGGAGAGAGAAAGAGGAAAGAAAAGGAAAAGAGGGGAGGAGAGAGAAGGGTATCTCTCTCCTCTCTCTCTCTCCAAGATGTACCCACAAGCTCACCCAAGAATCAAAATTTTATTGATTGATCCAAGAAGAATGAATCCCTTCTTCGTACAATGTGGCATTGCCTGTTTATATAGAATTGGGCTAAAACGTGAGTGTATGCCTAAAACCTCCATAGAATTGAAGATAATTACAATTTAATTGAATTTAAAGGAATTCTAAAAATAGGTGCAAAATGACTGTTTTGCCCCTGCTCAACAATGTGTAAAATTTCAGAACAGTCCCTGTTGTTGCCTGAGAACTTGCGTGATCATTCAAGGCTGACCCGAGGTTATGCTGATGTCGGTTTGATCAAAATATTATTGTTTTCTTGTAGGGTTCGGAATGGTGATCATTTTGATACCAACTTCGAGCCATGGATCACGTTTATGAGCCACGATCACGAGACGTGAAATTTGCTTGAATCTTGAAAACTTCATATCAATTGTGTGCTTGTTCCTTGATGTTTCTTCATGACTTCTTCATTGAATCACACTGAGCATGCCGTCACGATCATGGTGCAACGAACGTAACTTGATTTCTTGTCCAGATGAAGATTTTGTCGCCTTGAGTTTTTGGTCGAAATCTTGAAATCCAGTTGCCAAAATTTATAGCAGCTTTAACGCCTTCGTGTGTGAAGTCCAACTGTTCATCGTATGCGAGGTTCAAACCAGAGAGAGCCTTAGAGCTCACACACATAAATTAATTGGTTTCGTGTTGATCGAGTATGTGAGCGTCGTGATCTGGCTGCTAGAATGAGGCGTGTTACTGCTAAATTTTTTGCAGCTTCCTTCACGGATCAGCGATTTTCATTTATTTTTTCTCTCGGCTTGGGTGTCGTCATGGGGTATATACCACATATTGAATTGCTCATCTTGATGAGACGAACACGCTCACCAAATTTAGGAGCGATCCGATTTCGAACGAGTGAGTTATAGGCCACGAAAGTGACTTCCTGTGACTATAAGAACAACCACCTTTAATGGTATTTTAATGCAGGGTGGCCACACAGGAATAGTGCGCGGCCTACCCCTTTTTAGTCTTTTACCCATAACTTTGTCTTAGAGTGCCTGATTAAGCCAAAACTTAATCAAAGGGGTTTTTGATTGTGTCGGATCTAATGACAGTGGTCCCACAGCTATTTGACCCACTAAAAGTATGTCTCTAGTTACAGGCTCCATATCAGGGTGCTCGAGATTGATTTCGCTGAAATTGCTTCTTTGTATTCATTGCCTTAGACATGTCTGATCGCGATAAAACTTGGCAGGTGGTCTTTTGAAGAGCTGATGAAAATCTTGGCCAATTCTGGGGCCATTCTGAGACTCTTAAGAATTTTCACTGTTTTGTAGGCTTTATTGACTTGCTTCCTATTAAGAACCAAGGTGCTGAAAAATACGTTCAAATAAAGACCTTTCCACTGACCTAGATTTGAAGCTATGCATAATCAACTCTAACACAGCTCATCCACCTACTCAAACTCAGGATCAGAATTGGTCGATCACTCCTCTAGCTCGAGAATCGCTGGAAGCATACCAATGGTACCTTCAAGTTCCGGTGCCAAAAAATAGATAGGTGTAGGGTGGCCATCTAACCACCCTACGCGTCCAGTCCCCAACATTTCTCTCCTTGAGTCCTATAAGGGACACCTCTTGTGACACTTCAAAAATCGTGGAAAATTCAAAACATGATAAAACTGATAAAAATGAAAACGAATTTTCAAAAATGGCGCTCGCTCAAGAGAGCCCAATAACGGTTCATAATACCCAAGACGTTGAATTTGATGACCAAGATGAAGATCAAGATGGTCAAGAGTTTAAAGAAATCTCTCAACCTAATGAACGTACTTCCGATGTTGAGCAATTCAAGAAGAGGTTCGATGGTGACCCAACGACTATCAACGAAGAGACGATTGACGTAAAACTAGGAACTGAGAAGGACATAAGCTTAACAAAGATTGGAACCTCCTTATCTTCTGAGGAGCCAGAAATGTGATTTCCTTTCTCAAGGAATATCACGATGTCTTCGCCTGGTCATACGATGATATGCCAGGGCTAGATCCCATATTGGTGCAACATCACCGAATATTTAACGAAGGGGCGAAGCCTGTAAGGTAGAAACTCTGACGTCAAAAGATCCACCTTGAGCTCAAAATCAAAGAAGAAATCGACAAACTACTCATGGCGAAGTTCATTACTCCTGTCGATTATTCAAAATGGTTGGCCAACATAGCAGTCGTACCTAAGAATGACAGGAGGATCTGAGTGTGTGTCGATTACAAAGACCACAACACGGCATGTCCCAAAGACAATTTTTCGTTACCAAACATAGATGCCTTAGTCAACAACACTGGGGGTCACGAGATGTTGTCATTCATGAACGACTTTTCGTGTTACAACCAAATCTTCATGGCAGAAGAAGACCAAACCAAGACGTCATTCATAAGGCAATGGGGAACCTACTGTTACAAAGTCATGCTCTTCAGTCTAAAAAATGCAGGAGCAACTTATCAAGGGGCAATAACTTGCATCTTCCATGATCTAATGCATATCATTATGGAAGTCTATCTCGATGAAATTTTGGTCAAGTAAAAAACCAGATCTAATCATCTCACCAACCTGAGAACGATTTTCAAGAGACTCCATAAACATCAACTTTAACTCAATCTACAAAAATGTGCCTTGCGAGTTGAATCAAGAATATTATTAGGCTTTATAGTATGCCAAAGAGGCATTGAGATGGACCCGTCCAAAATACGAGCCATCACTGAAATGCCTCCTCCTCGAAACATCAAAGAAATCTGTGGGCTTCAAGGTCCCATACAAGCCATAAGGCATTTCATTTCACAACTGGCGGATAAGTGAGCATCATTCAATAGACTCCTTTAGAAGGATATCCCATTCATATGGGACAATGAATGCCAAGAAGAATTCGATAAAATCAAGGAGTACCTCACCAAACCTCCCATCCTTAGTCCTCCTAGTCTAGATAAACCCATGTTACTGTACATGTCAATGAAAGACAAGACCATGGAGGCAATGTTAGGATAATATAATGACCAGGGAAAAGAACAAATGATCTACTATATCAAAAAAACCATGGTTGACTATGACACAAGATACATAGATGTGAAGAAACATTGTTGAACACTTGTGTGGGCCATGCAAAAACTAAGACATTATGCCTTACCTCACTCAGTCAAGCTCATATAAAAAATTGACTCACTCAAGTACCTATTAGAGAGGCCATTCCTCAATGGACGCTTGGTGAAGTGGAGAATGCTATTGAGCCAGTTCGAGATCCACTATGTCACTCAAAAATCGGTCAAAGAACAAGCCATTGCTGACCACTTAGCTAAACACGCATTGCCAGACAATATTCCTGTTAACACGGATCTCCCTGATGAGAACCTCTTCACAATTGAGGACTCGATTTAGAAGCTATACTTCGATGGTGTAAAGAACGGATACGGGTCAAGTATATGAGTCGTATTATGCTCACCCGAGAAGATTTTAATGCCAACATCCATTAGATTGAGTTTCCCATGTATCAATAACATTTCTGAATACGAAGCTTTGATAGCCGGCCTTGAGAATGCCATGCAAATGAAAATCCAAAAAATACGAGTGATTGGTAACTCCTTACTCGTCATAAACCAAGTTCAATAGATTTGGAGGGTGAAAGAAGAAAAGTTCAAACCCTATCAAGAAAAGGTGGAAAAGATGATTCCATATTTTAAGAAAATCACCTTTCAGCATGTAACTAGGGAAAATAATCGGTTCGCCGACACCCTTGCAACCCTTGCTTCAATACTCTAAATCACTTCAGAAATCACCACATTGTCACTCTACATCAGGAACAAACATGACCCTTCCCCACCGAGGATAAAAAACAAATAGAGCAAGAGAATGAGAACAATGAGAAAGTGTCTTTCGTGGTTTCATATGTCCTAGTCAAAACAAAACTGTGGTTCCACGATGTTTTGTCCCCGTTAAAAGATGGTTTATACTTTAAAGGAGCCATCAAAAAGGATAAAGCAGCCCTTCAAAGGTTTTTTAGGGGATTCTTAGTAAGAGGTGATCTCCTATTCAAAAAGTCCTTTGATGGCATCATTCTACAGTGCTTTGATTAGCTAGAAATTGACCAAATACTAACAGAGTTGCACAATGAAGGAGGTCATTCTGGAGTAGCCGCCTTAGCTCAGAAAATCAGGTGCTAAGGCTATTATTAGACCACCATGGTTGAAGACTGCTGGAAGTTCGTTAAGAGGTGTCCCAAATGTCAACTGTATGGAGGCCTCATCCATGCACTGTCCGTATTACTCAGCGCAACACCGCCCGTATGGCCTTTCGCCATGTGGGGTCTTGATATCATTGGAATGATTTGACCAAAATCCTCAAACGGCCACCATTTTATATTAACAGCGACATAATACTGCACCAAATGGGTAGAGGCCGCATCATTTGTTAAAACTGAAGGCCAACATGTTTCCCGTTTCACAAAGAACAATATCGTATTCAAATTCGGCGTTCCTAAGTCAATCATCACTGATAATGGATCAAATCTCAAAAATGAAAAGGTCACTAAGGTGTGCAAAAGGTTTGGGATAACACATAAATTCTCCATACCTTACTACCCTCAAGGAAACGGACAAGCAGAAGCTACAAATAAAAGGCTTCTCATAATCATAGACAAAATAATAAAAGGAGGAAAAGAATGGCACGAAAAGTTCAATGACGCCCTATGGACCTACTAGACAACTGAGAAGACTCCTACTGGCATGACCCCATACTCATTAGTGTATGGTATGGAAACAGTGCTACCTATCGAGATTGAGATACCATCTCTCTGAATCCTTATTCATAAAAATTCAGATGAGGAACAAAAGGTCGAAGCACGAATCACTGCCCTCATTAGTTTAGATGAAAAATGACTATGAGCAACACAAAATATCATTGCTTACCAACGTAGAACTGAAAGGGCATACCAAAGAAAAGTTGTTCCTCGATAATTCAGTGACGGAGACATGGTACTCAAGAAAATCTTCCACACTCCTGCAAATCTACACCCTTTAGGTAAGTTCAAACCTAATTGGGAGGGGCCATTCGTAGTTTCTTGAGTGCATGTAGGCAATTCTTGTAAAATAAAAAATTAGGAGGGGTACGAACTCAGTGACCCAATTAATGCAATGTATCTCAGAAAATACTACCCATAAAGGGCTAAAAAACGTGGTGAAAACCTGAAAACGCATAAAAAAGAAACAAATTAAAAAATAAAACAAAAAAAAAATGAACATGGTGAAAGCCTGAAAAGGCATCACGGGTAAAAGAGATAAGAAAATCTCCAAGAAGGAGCTTTCGATGCAAAACACTCAAGTACAAACAAAGTACTTGCAAGTTCCAATAATACTGCACAAGCAAACCTTGAGGATGAAGACTCCTCTTAAACCCTGCAGGTTCCCAACAAAACCAACGTAGGGTGACATGAATGGAAAACCGACGTGATTTCGACGAACCCTAGAAAATGTTGAGACCCTCTAAGAGGAAAACCCGGCAAGAATTCAGAGGACTCTTCATGGATCCTCGAAGTAGATGATGAAAGCTTTAAAGGTAAAAAGACAACTTCGTGATTTCTGAGTTCTCACGATCCCACAAGGGAATCCTTTCATCATCTTTGGGTAAAATATAACAAAGAAAATAAGCACCAAAAGGGCCACAGGTGGAAAAACTGTAAGGCCCATCCCTTTTGACAATGTTGATTCAATTTGTTTGTTAAAATCATCCATTTTCAAAAACTTTTTTCTGTTTGAAGGGACTTCCTCCATCACTACAAGAGGTTAGACTATTAGTCATTTGGCCACATTCTTGAAGCCCAGTTCCTATTCCCTTTATGAAGGCTCGAAACTAGTCAGGCACTCCATTGTTGTATGAGTATAACTACCAACTGCCACATATAGGCGATGGGTGAACCTCGCCAATGACGAAATTGGCTAGTCTGGGAGCATCTTTCTCTCGACTGGATCCCCTAAGGCAAAATGAGGCAAGCTCATCCCTGTGTGTGTGTACGATGACCCATCGTTAGAAATTCGAAATGAAAACCCTATAACTAGGGAGGTTTAGTTTGTAAAAATTATATTTGAAAAATGTGTGCAAAGAAAGTATACCTCAATGAATGCACATGTACACATGAACAAATACCCCAAAACTAGGGCAACAAAAAAAAAAAGAAGGGGAAAGCATGAGAATAGACAAGATAAACAAGAAAGGAAAGAGTCATATATTTATATATAATTCAAGGTCCATAATGATCTAAAAAAAAAGACAAAAAAAGAAAGGTCACATCCTGGATCCTGAATCCTTCTCAGGCACTGGCGTACGAGTGCTCGCCTCTCCCTCCAATCTCTGTCCTATGCGCCTCGGACTCCTCGTCATCCGAGTAGATGCTTGAGATTGCGACGGACTCTGAACGGAAGATGGTAGCGGCACCCTCACATAAGGATTCAAATCTGTTAAAGAAGGGTTACCACCCGCGGCCAATAGAAGCCCTGACAATTTGCCACTTTTGTCTATAAGACTATCGATCTCTGGCTGAGTTTTGCTAAACTAGAGACACAACATGAGAGAAGAAAAAAGAAAAAGAGAAAAAGGATATTGAAGAAAAGTATGCCCTCTCCGATCAGTAACGATCTAGATGTCTCTCCAAATCTGCAATGAGAACGGGATGGTCCAGAAAGGGTCGGAACAACAACAGAAGAAGACGGTACTGATTGTTCTCTCTCCAGCTCATCCCTGATAGAATCATGCTCTGCTTTTGCCATGTCCCTCGCCTTTCTCATCTCCACTTCTGCCATGTCCCTCGCCCCTCAAAGTCACGACGAAGACTCTCGAGATCCTCTAGAATCAAATCTCTCTCCTCTAACGCCAAGTCGCGCTTAGCACTAAGAGAAGTGACTTCCTCATCAAAAAATTGATTCCCGCCAAGATAGGCAATCCTAAATTGTTGCATCCTTCTCTCACCATGATCAGTCAGGGTGGCTACATCTCTCAAAACGACCCTGTATTTCTCCTCATATAAAGATAAGGAGATGCACTCATGTTCCTCCACACCGATAACCTGAGCAATCCTATCCCTCCACTCCTCCATCCAAGGAGTCATCCCTCTCATATAGACATCCTCATTAGTGGTACTGAATGTAATTGGAGTCCAAGGTCGAGTAATCTCGAAGGAAGACTGAGGAAGGATAAATTGATGACTTACGCAACCCGGAAGTACGATATCACCAAGAACATACAGATCAAATGGGTCGTCGTCCTGAAAGTTCGAGAAGACACAACATAGACCGGTGGGACAGGGTCGACCCTCATAAGAGTCCAATCAATCTGGAAACTAAAAGAAGATAAGTCAACTCAAAGAGGGGAATCCATTATTCAAGGGATGCAAACGAAAAGAGAGTCGTGACGTACCTCCCCGACAGCTTGAGTATCCAAGAAAAACGAATAATACAATCTTGAAAAGGCCTCCTCAGTCTCCCACACTCCATATGACCAACAATGAATAGTCAGAAACTACTGTGCTAGTCGAAGTGTGAGAGGAATATTGATACATTCCCATGCCCAAACCTGGAGAATGATTGAACCCCCAAAATAACAGGCTCCCTTGGCAACACTACAAAGATGATGGTGTAGTCGGCCCACAACCGCTAGACCCCAGGCCACTCGCTCCAATAATCCAACCGTCTAGTTGCCCAAACCATCGATAAATGAGCTCGACCCTTAAACAGATCATGAAACATAATTCCCCGAACAAGTATGTGAGAAAAGACCGCAAGGAATATCTCTCATCATCTGAAAGTGGCCAGTGATTGATGGTCAAATCGAGCTCCTGATGAAACACCTCTGGCTCATCCTCGATCATGGCCCGCTCATGCACTTCTCGAATCCTTTCTTTCTCTTTCTCTCGCCACTCCTCATCAAAAAGCAACACTGGAGGAGGTACTACATCTATATCTATATCGTCAAGCTCAGGAATGTCACACCCAACTCCCTCTGGACACTCAACTCTGTCAAAGCCCTGACAACTGCTCTAGTCGGAGGACGGCTAGATTCACCCTGAGCTAACCCACTCAATCCAGGACCCCTCGACTCACTGTCCTCCTCCATAGGGACTTACCTTTATGAGATGGTCTGCTAGCTACAGAAATCGAAATGTGAGGAGCACGACCACTCGTCATCCCTTCTGCACTACGGGGAACATGGGTAAAGTCCCACCTTAGCTTCCCAAGTTGGATATCTGATTCACTCCTGCCCTTAATCTTTTCAAAAGGAATACCAAGCAATTCCTTAAAATCAGAGGCATAACTAATGGACGACTTTAGAAGAATACTCAAACCCTCACTCCGAACCCCAAGAATCCGAGTAACATCTTCAAGAGTAAGTGCACGTTCGACGCATCGTAAGGGAATCGAGCCTGTCTCTGGTTTATATCGAAGGCATAACTCAGTTATCAAAGCACAATAAAAGCTAAAAGGCCTGATCCTAAAGACCTCCCACAAGCTAATCCAAGCAAGAGCTTGCCTTTGCCCAAGAGTTAATAATTCTGCCCATTTACGGATAGCAAATAAGGGGGATCTACAGTCATAGAACCCCAATAAAAAAAAAAAAAAAGATAAGAAAAAAGGGGTGAAAATCCATCAAGCTTCCAAGCATCAAGCACCAAAAAACAAAAAAAACAAAAAAAAAAAAAACATCATCACCCCACAACAGGGGGATTTCCATTTGGGGGCATTTTGGTAATTTTGCACTCAGTAAATAAAAAAAATAGAGGGAGAGTAGGGGTATTCTTGTCATTTTTCACTTAGGGGTATTTTTCTCATTTCACATCCAAAAGGCATTGTAGCCACTCGATCATCCTTATAAATAAGGGGAAGTTACCCTCAAATGGAAGAAAATTGCACTCAGGGGTATTTTTGTCATTTTACATCTAAAAGGCATTGTGTTCACTCTGCCATCCCAAAAAATAAGGGGTAGTACTAATTACTCACGATTACCCTAAAAAATAAGAAGTGGTACTGAGGGGTATTTTGGTCATTTTGCCCTCAAGGGTATTTTGGTCATACCCTGAAGACCCTTTTTATGCTTCGAAGAAAGAAAAGCTGATAAAGAAAATTTTGACTTGAACCCATGAGCAGAAAGACTTTGTCTAGCGCAAGAAATTAGGATTCAACCCAACTCTAGACCATTCAAGCATTTAACCAAACTCTTCACAATCATCTCAGAGGCAATTTCAATAGTAAAGTCCATACATATTCGGACAATCTTCTGAAAAAATGTCCAGCCACAATTAAAATATCCCATAAAAACTTTTCAAATCATCTTCTACTTCGAATTTTGGGGAAAGAAAATCACCATTTTTGCTAAGTGAATATCAATAGCATGTCACTTTCAAGGCCATCCATAAAGAGGGCAATCTCAATTTTTTCACTAAGGCATTTCAACAAACATATCATTGTCATATCCAAACATTCTTTGAAGAAAAAAAAATGGTATTAAAATAGATTTTTCACCAAGAGTGAAAACATGACAATCAATGTTTTTTTAGTGAATTACATAATTTAAACAAGTTTTTCAAAGTCCAAAAAAAAAAAATCATTGTTTTACTAAGCAAAAGTTAGTGGAATTCTAACCCCAACACCACCCAAATGGGAACTAATCCAATACTCATCGAGACATTTCATCAAACATATCGAAAGTATGAATTTGTACCTTCTCTTGGTGCTTTGACATGGAAATATGATCCAACCCAAGCGTCCATTGACGCTTTCGACCTTCCATTTTCGACCACCTTTGAATCCCCAACTCAATAAAATGGGAATGCAATGAGGGAGTTTGGTGTAGAGAGGGAAAATGGAAAAGGAAAGATGAAAACTTAGAGAGAGAAAGATGGGAGGATCAAATAGAGAGTGTCTTTGTGATAAATTTAAATGGGCTCCTCTCATGGTTTTAATTCCAAAATTTCAGCAGCTAATTCTATTGAACTTCTTTTAACAGTGCTTCCTCTTTGAGTATAGTGGCTTCTTCTTTTCCTTTTTCTTTTTCAAAATGTACCCACTTGCTCTCAAAAGAGCTATTTGGACCATCACCTCTAATTTATTTTAAAAATTGAAAATAAAAGAAAACGGGGGACTGTCCAAAAGATTGTTGTTTTCTTTTATAATAATAAAAAAAAAAATAGAAAAAAAAAGTTGAATGGGCGACATGAGAAGGTCGCCCAGCCCTGGACGGCGACACCACTAGTGTCGCCCAAATTACTTGCTCCCAAATTTTTTATTTTGTGTTCCACTTAATAAAAAAAAACAAATAAATAGATAAAAATAAAAATTTTTTACGGGCGACATGCTAGCCCATGAGGGCGACACTATCGTGTCATCCATAATAATTTAAAAAAAACAAAAGAGAAAAAAAAAAATATGAGCGACACGACCTGTGACAGTGACGCTCCTCGTTTCCCCCAGGCGACACCATTGACGTCACCCAAATCTTTTGTACAGAAAAAAAAAAAAAAAAAACTCGTATATATGGGCGACATAGCCAGTGTCGCCCAAAACGTTTTTCTCGAAAAAATCCCTGGCTCATATTTAGGCTTTTTGGGGATCGATCCTTGACTTATCCTATGTCTTATGACCATTTTTAAAAAAAATTTAATTAATTCCAAACGCTCCTCAGTGGCATGAGCTTAACTACCAACCATTTTTCGAGAAAATTTGAAAAAACAAAAAATTCAAAAAAAATAAAAACTCTCCTCGGTGGCATGTGCCTAACCTGCCAACCAATTTTCTAGAAAATTTCAAAAAAAAAAATTCAAAAAAGAATAACAATGCTCCTCGGTGGCATGAGTCAAAACTGCCAACCAAATTTCCAGAAAATTTCAAAATCATTTCGAAAAACAGAAACGTTCTGCAGTGGCATGAGCTTAAACTGCCAACCAAGTTTCCAAAATTTCAATAAAATAGAAAATAAAATAAAAAAGAGAGAACTCTCCTCGATGGCATGAGCCTAAATTGCCCACCAAAGTCCGGCCACGTTGTTTCAATGGAGAAACGTCAAACTTGTGTGATGTTAAAGAGTCGAGACAGGAAAAATGTCAAACTCGTGCGATGTTAAAGAGCCGAGACAGGAAAAACCTCTAACTCGTGCGATGTTAAAGAGCCAAGACAGCAAAAACGTCAAACTCATGCGACGTTAAAGAGCCGAGACAGGAAAAACGTCAAACTTGTGAGACATTAAAGAGCCGAGATAGGAAAAACGTAAGACTCATGCGACGTTAAAGAGCTGAGACAGGAAAAATGTCAAACTCGTATGGTGTAAAGCAATCGAGACAGGTAACATCTAGCCCCGTATGACGTAAAATGTTGGATGTGCTCAGAGCACAACCACCCTGTTCAATGTGTTCAGGGCACAACCACCATGTTCAAACATCTAGCCCCGTACGACGCTAAAGGTCGGGTATATCCAATTCAACGTCAAACTTATTTGACATAAAAGAGCCGAGACTTAGCCCCATATGGCATAAAATGTCAGATGTGTTCAGGGCACAACCACCCAGTTCAATGTTGTTTAAGGCACAACCACTATGTTCAATGTGTTCAAGGAACAACCACCTTGTTCAAACGTCTATCCCCGTATAACATAAAAGGGTCGAGTGTATGGTCATGATACTAAACTGCTTAGACGACTTTATGGTTTCAGGAGTTAAAACTGCTAACCAACTTTGTTTTTCAAATATCTTTCTCTTTTCAAAATTTTCACTATATGTTTGTGATTTCAAAAACTTTAATTTTTTTGTTAAAATCATAACCTGTCGCTGCTCTGGATTCTATTTCAAATCTCCCCCTACTTTCAAAATTTCTAAAACATTTTCTAAAATGAGGGAGCTTGGACACCTGTATATGATGAATACCACGCTGCCGCGTTGCTACCTCGTCTCTCTCTTCGAATTCAGCCAGACAAGTCTCTTCCCAAAGAAGGCCTTTTCCTATAGATAGCTTAGGAAACCCTAAGGAGATCAAAGAAAATGCTAGGGATAAAAATTTCAAACTGCAAAACCTCTGAAGTTAAGTGACATGGCCAGAATTTGAGACCCCTTTTTAGCATCTTTTCAGGACTATTTAGAGGGGGACGAAGAGAGAAATGGGAGAGACTTCAGAGATAGAAACCTTAGGAGAGAGAGAAAATCTAGGATAGAAATGAAAACCCTAGAGTGCTGCAGGAGATAGAGATCTGGGGGGAAAAACTCAATGAGAAAACCCTATGCAACTTAAGCCTAAGTACCCTAGTTCTAAGTCATTTTCCAAGGCACTACCACCCTACTAAATCAAGATTTTTTGGCAGACATTTGGATAAGAGAGGCAAAAGAGAATCGGTTCTAATACGGGCGATCCCCAAAAGGCACGGGGGTCTCGGGCCATCCGGTCGGGTTCGGTGTCATTTCTTTCTTTTTCTTCTTATTTTACTATTTTTATTTTATTTTGATTTGGTATGTTAATTTTATTTAAAATTGCATTTTGGACGCTCTGGATCGTGCTGGCCCTGCCACATATCTATGAACAAATCTGCTCGTTTCCAGGCAGATTTGGACTCATATCTGAATTTGATTTGTCTCACTTTATTTACCATTTTATTTCTTGCATTTTCATTTAGTTTAAGGTGTTAAAATCGAGAGATCCACATCGAAAGATCTGCCTGATTTTCATCATAAACACCAACTAACTATCATTATATACGACGGTACCAAGAGACAAGCTGAAGGCATACTACCTCTGACACTCAAGATTGGCCCTACCATCCAAGTGATAATGTTTTATGTCTTCGACATAAAATCTTCATTCAACATGCTGCTAGGAAGACGGTGGCTGCATGAAAACCTCATGGTCTTCTCTACACTCCATCAATGCCTCATAATTTTGACCAGAAACGGCATTGCAAAGGTATGTGCTGAACGCCCTGCTTTTCTCAATCCTAGTATACATAATGGGAAGTTAGTCATAGGGGTCGAGCTTGGAGAAATCCCACTCGCTTCCTTCGAGCAAGCCGATTGTGCCACCTTACGCTTGGAGGCCGGCAATCCTGTTCCTCAAATTTTGTAAACTTCCGCATCGATGGAGGACATCATCCAATGTCAACATTGATACGGTTTCGGGTCCCTCAAAGCTTGGCCCATTCTCTTCTCCCAACGCTTCCAACTAGGCCAAGGCTTGGGGAGTCAAGGGCAAGGTGTAATTAAGGCAATTTCTGAATCATTCTAGGTCAAAACTGAAAATGGAGATCGAAGAGGTCTCGGGTGTTCTCTCACCTTATTTCAAAGCCAAATGAATCCTTCAAGCTATCTGAGCTTTGTTTATGGAGGCATTCAAAGCCTCAACCCTCTCGATGCACGTCCTTCAAAATGACCAAAGGTGATCCTTGATTCCCCAACGATCGGGAATTCCATTTTCACACCTCGACGCACATAAGAAATAGGGATTGAATACCATTTTACAGACCTGTATTTGAAGGTGTGCACAATCGGCTCTAACACAGCCAAGCATGCTCATCCACCAATACAAACCCAGGAATGAAATTGGTTGATCACTCCTCTATCTCAAGAATCACTGAAAGTATACCAACGACACCTTCAAGTCCCGATGCAAAAAAAGGATAGGTGCAGGTTGGCCACTCAACCACCCTACGCGTCTAGTCCTCAACATTTCTCTCGCGAGTCCTATAAAGGACACCTCTTGTGTTATTTCAAAATCTGTTGAAAAATAAAAACATGATGAAACTGATAATAATGAAAAAGACTTTTCAAGAACGGCGAACACTCAAGATAGACCAATAATGTTGCACAATACCCAAAATGACGAATTGGACTTCTAAGAAAAAGATCAAGAGAGCTAATTGAGTCTGAAGAAATCCCTCAACCCGAGGACCTCACTTCGCATGTTGAGCAATTCAAGAAGATATTTGATGGCTATCATCGAAGAGACCTAGAAACTGAGAAGGACCCAAGTTAACCAAGATTGGGACCTCCCTATCTCTTGAGGAGTAGGAAAATATGATTTCCTTTCTCAAGGAGAATCCCTATGTCTTCGCCTGGTCATACGAGATGATATACCCAAGTTAGATCCCACATTGGTGCAACATCACCTAATATTCAACGAAGGGGCAAAGCTTGTAAGGCAGAAACTTCGACGTCAAAAGACCCACCTTGAGCTCAAAATTAAGGAAGAAATCGACAAACTGCTCAAGGCAAAGTTCATTATCCCCATCGATTACTCAGAGTGGTTAGTACCCAAGAAAGACAGGAGAATCCGAGTGCGTGTCGACTACCGATGGTTAGGTGCCTCTATCTCGCCCTCCGAATCTAGATGATTTGGCTGTATGTATCTCGGGTTTCTAGTGAACCCGAGACTTGAGATCGCTCTCTTAGGTACCTTGCTCAAGATCAATGGTAGGTATAACAACTGATGAGAGAGGAATTGAAGGTGGGTTCGGGACTTCTTCGGGCTGGCTCACGTGAACGCCCTCTTAGATCACGAAGAAAGCCCCCCAGCTTCTTTAACCCCTTGGAATCGCCTCCCTTGACCTGCGATCACCTTGTTTTCTGCACAATACTAACATGGTTAATTTTCAAGACAAGTGGGCCAAAGGGACCACCCTTATCTTAGCGCAATGTACGTTCATATGAGAGAGTGATGGATTGGAAGGTTCAAATAAAGATAAAAAAAAAAAAAGATAACTTGATGAAGGGGCGAGACTAGCATGACAGCTGGAAAGTTACCGACTTGGAGTGGTAGTAATACGGGCATGGTACTCAAGACCAACGCGACGGTAAAACTACTCAAAACCGAGGACGATAGGACTGCCCCAATCTGATGTGGTAACAAGACGGGAATGGTACTCAAGACTAGCATGACGACAATACTACTCCATAGCCTGACTGCTATGGTAATGCTACGCTAAGTCTACCCTTAGTCAAGTGAGACGAGAAAAAGAAAAAAAAGAAGAAAAGGGAATGAAGAGAGAGAGAGAGAGAGACACGACAGAGGGAGGAAGAATCCAATCGGTAATGGGCCTCACCATTGGCATCATGGGAAGACATCGCATCCCTTGTAGGTGGCGATGGTTTCTGGTAAGGCTCACGGTGATAGCTCCCAGTGAGGCACACAGCAAAAAGCATCGCTATTGACAACGCGCGAAGGCAGCATGTCCCTTACGGACCACGATAGCATATGGCGAGGAGCACGATGATAACTTCTCATAAGTCACACGATGATTACCTCTCATGGAGCGCATGGCGATAGGCGTGGGACACAAGGGAAGCCTGTGCACGGTCATAAGCGTAGAGAGGTACGAAAGGAGCCTGTGCGCAGTGATGGGCACCTAGTGAGCTAAAGAAGCCTGCGCACAACGATAGGTGCAGAGAGGCATGAAAGGAACCTGCGGGCGATGATGGGCACCGAGCGTAAAAGAGAAGCTCGCGGACGGTGATGGGTATTGCCGCTACCCTTCATGGATGGCGACGGACATTGCTGCCAGCAATAGTCACGTGACAAGGTGAAACCCTCGCGGATGGTAATAAGCTACATTACCCTCATTTCTCGCTGTGACGTCGAGGATACACCTGCAGACGGTGATGAGCAGCAACATCTGCAAATCTCTCCATCAGATAGAGACATGCAAATAGAATGGGAAAAGGAGCTCGCGCATGGTGCTGCCATCGCCATGCGTGACCTTTGAATCCACAGGAAGGAGAAAAGGGAAAGAAAGAGGCATGCACGACACTACCACTGATGTGCATGGCCCCTGAGGAAGGCTCAGGCGAAGAAGAAGGAGAGGAAAGACAAGAAGAAAGAGAATGTTTACCTTGAGCTTAGGGGCACCGATCCAAATGTTTCTCTTTCCTTACTCTCTCTCCAAACGTGACCCAACAATGAGAAGGAAAGGGAATTCTATTCATTGAAAATCCTCTTTTGTGAAGGGTTCAAGCAGACAGTGATGGTATGTGGTATATATAGAATTGTGCCCAAACATGGGCAGATTGATCAAAATTAAACCTAATTGCTGAAAATTAAGATTTAGTTGAATTAAAAGAAATTAGAAAGTAGGGTGTAAAATGATAGATTTGCCCCTTCCTAACAAGTTGTGGAATTCCTAGACACTCTTGTGTTGGCCTAGAACATGCATGATTTTTCATGTAAGATCTGCAATCTTTCTGATGCCCGTTTGATCGAATGATGATTGTTTTCTTATTGGGCTCGACATGGTGATTGATGGGATACCAACTTTGAGTTATGGAACGGTTTTTTAGGGCACGATCATGTGACTTGAAATTTGAATGATTCTTGAAACTTTGGATCGATTGTATGCTAGTTCCTTGATGTTTCTCTGTGAATTCTTTGTTGAAACATACTGAGCATGCCGTCACAATCACGGGACAACAAACACAACTTGATTCCATGCTAGGATGAAGATTTTGCAACTTTGAAGTTTTGGCCGGAATCTAGAATTTCGAAGACAGAATTTGCATTCACTTCGTCGGCTTCGTCTGCAGAATCCGACCATTCATCATGTACATGGTTCAGACTAAAGGTAGCCCTAGACCTTACGCACACAATGGAACTATCTTCGCATCGATCAGACTCACAAACGGTGTGATTTGGCTGCTTGAGCAAGGCACAGCGTTGCTAATTTTCTTGCACTTTTTTCACAGTTCATCAACTTCTCTCTAGCTTTTCTTCGCGTCCATGCATCGTCACGGGGCGTGCCACATATTGAAACGCTCGTCTCAATGAGATAAACACGCTTATCCAAGTTTGAGCAGGATTTGATCTTAGATGAGGGAGATATAAGTGTCTAAATTCACTGGTCATGGCTTCCCCTTTAATGGAGTTGAGTTGCAGGGTGGCCGCATTGGAATAGTGTGCAACTCTTCATGTTTCACTCTTTCACCTATAAACTCTTTATGTTCGTTGAAGCTAAAATTTGACCCCTGGGGGTTTTCCAGCATGTCGGATCCAATGGAGGTGGTCCCACGGCAAATTAAGGCACCAAAAATATAGCTCTAGTTATCCATTTCAGGGTGCTAGAGGTTTATCATATCGAAACTATTTCTTAGTCTGCACTACCTTAGACCTATTGAAATCTGACGAAACTAGGCAGAAGTCTTTTGAGAGTCTTTATGAAGATCTTGGCTAGTTCTAGGGTAATTTTGAGACGTTCAAAATTTCCACTGTTTGTTAGGCTTTAGTGATCAGGGACCAAGGTGCTGGAAAATGTCTTCAAACAGCTTGCCCCAGTAAATGTTGTGCTTCAAGAGAAGAAAGAAGTACAATCATTTGGGAAATTTCTCCTGGCTAGCCACAAGACAACACGAATGCTGAGGAGATTCACGTAATGTTGTAACTAGGATGCTCAGACGTTTGGAGGCAATGTATGGGTCCAACTGTGGAGACTTTAGAGGGGAAGAGACTTTTGACGGATCCCGTCAAAGTTCTCACCCTTGAGGGACTATTTACAATTATGACAGCTTGAGGATTTTGTAGGGACCTCATTGGCTGGAATCAAGCCTACCTGGAGGCCAAGTGCAATGAACCTTTGATTGGCATTGCTTGCTTTACACTAGGTATGCTTTTGATGATCAAGGTATCTCTGTAGGTCCCATCTTACAGGGTCTAGTCAGGGGCTTCTGACTTGTTCTGAAGGTCTGGGTGTATCGGAAAGAGGGAATTTTGGCGAGGCAGCCTCATAGGCCCCATCTTGTCGGTTCCAGTCGGTGGCATTTTAACAGTCTGTCCCAAAAATTTGGACCTGTTAGCTAAGGAAAGTTTTAGGCTAGGTGATCTCATGGCGAGACATTACGTTGAAGTCTCTAGAAGGTTAGGCCCTAGCTTCGTCCGTTTATTTCCTTCATAGGGATCTTTAGCATTTTGGATGGATCTTTCTATCATCGTCCTCACCCTCAAGGACTCTTATTGTTTTTGGTGGTGAAATGTGGGAGATCTTAGGAGGCTCTCACACTCGAGTGAGCCACTTTGTGTTGTGATTGGATGCTGGCAGTTGAGGATTTTAAGTACACCTCGCTAGCAAAAATTATGATTGTTTGACAATTGTGTGTCGATTGAGGCTGTGGTGCTGCATCAACCTATTTATTGGACCCAAGTGCCCTTTTACGGGTTTTCACTTAAACAGGGGGAGTGGCGCCATAAAGATGGTTTTCACCAACTTCCTTGATTTTCGAGGTCTTTTACTCATGATCTTGTGGCCATGTCCACCCTTTTCATCTTTTTTTTCTCACGATGCCCTTTGGGATTTTCATTGCGCCTGGGTTTTAGTTTGCACGAAACTCTTTTACTCTAGGTTTCGTGATCATGCATGCCCGTCATTTTTACTCATGGCGTTCCCTTGTTTAGGTGTGCACCATGCCCGCTTTTTTTGGTTGTGAAGGCATGTTTAGGATCATGCCTTCAAGACCTACGTGAAGCCTTTTAACATAATGTGGCTAGGACATGCACTATAGTTTAGGGTCATGCAGATGGACCATAGTGGTGAAGAATGGCAGTCTGTGGAGGCCATAGAATGAGTATGGTGATGGTCATAACTCACTTTGGGGAGATGGCACGAGGCTATCTATGAAAGATGGAAGGTGTATGAATTTAGGGTGAAAAATGGTGACCCACTAGCTGATGACAAGTGTGGATGGTGAGATGGTTTGCCAGTTTGCGAGCATGGGTGAGACTCACTAGGGAATGATGAATAGTGGTAGTGAAGTGAATGGGTTCACTGGGGAAGCAATGAAGGTGGTGCGCGCACACGAATGGGTCAGTTAGGGAAAGTGTGCATGAAAATGCACGTAAAGGGGGTGTGCACGTCTGTGTGGGGCCGTCTTTAAGGTTATGCCTCTTGGACCTTGGCAAAGCAATTTAACGTCATGCACCAAGGACGTGCACTATGGTTTAAGGTCATATAGCTCGGACCGTAGTTATGCAATTTAAAGTCATGGAACTAGGACCATGCAATTTAAGGTCGTACAACTAGGCCTCCGTTACTATTTAAGGTCATATAGTTTGGACCATGATGTTGAGCCTTTTAATGTCATGCTGCTAAGATGTAGACTAAGGTTTATGGTCATATAGTTCAGACCATGGCTATGCAGTTTAAAATCATGCAGCCAGGACTAGGCAGTTTAAGGTCGTGCAACTAAACCTCTGCTACAGTTTAAGGTCATATAATTTGGACCATGGCTATGCAATTTAAAGTCATGTAGCGCGGACCACAGCTATGTAGTTTAAGGTCATGCAGTATGGACCATGGCTATGTAGTTTAAGGTCATGCAGCACGGACCACGGCTGTGTAGTTTAAGGTCATGCAGCACGGACCACGGTTGTGCAGTTTAAGGTCATGCAGCACACACCACAGCTATGCAGTTTAAGGTCATGCAACACAGACCATGGCTATGTAGTTTAAGGTCATGGGGCATGGACTATTGTTTGCATCGCCATGTAGGTGAAGCTGCTTGGGGAATAGGTCTGTGGATAGCAATATGACTCTCTGGGGATAAAGATGGTTAAGGCTCTACACAAGAAGAGGGATTTAGATGAAGATGGTGGCCCTACTAGGAGTGGTGAGTGGAAGCAGACTTAACGGGGGATTAAGAGGGTAAGTGTGACTCCCCAGGGATGATGAGTAATGGTGTGCATGTAACTCTACTGAGAATGACAGGTCAGAGTACAGATACAACCCCACTGGGGGTAGTGGGTCGCAATAGGGTGTGACTCCTACTAGGGTGTTGGTGTGAAACAGACCCACTAGGGATTGAAGGGGTAAGCATGACTCCCTTTTCCTTTTGCATATGCCTAACTTCCACTGAGGATGTTGATGAAATGCACCTAGCGAAGGGGTGCGTCCATTTCACAGTTTAAAGTCATGCGTCTGGACTATTTGTCGAGTTGTTTATCGTTTTACTATAGGGATGTGCATTACAGTTTTAAAGTCTTGTAGCTCGGACCATGGCTACGCAGTTTAAAGTCATGCGGTTAGGACCATGCAGTTTTACGGTCTTGCAACTAGACCTTTGCTACAGTTTAGGGTCATATAGTTTGGATCATGCAGTTTAAGGTCATGCAACTAGACCGTGGCTATGCAATTTAGGGTCATGCGGCCAGGACCAAGGCTATGCAGTTTAGGGCATGCAGCACAGACTCATGTGTGGGGAGAATGTGACTCCAAGGGAAATAAAGTCGTAATTGGGGACTCGACTCCCGGAGGAGTGAGGCTGGGGTGCAGGGAATGAACTTCTTGGGGATGCAAGACAAAGGTCCAAATGGGAGTGATGTGACGTGCGCATGACACTAAGTTCTGTATGGCGCTCACGGTGTTAAGCTCTTGATGAAGGGCGCGCAGCGTTAGCCACTTGGTGAGGTGCACAGTGTTAACTCCTGAAGGGCGAATGACGATAGCCCTTGACAAAGCACACGACAATGGCCTTTGACAAAGGCGCGCAACGATAGCATCATACGCAGTGCACGACGATAGCCCTTCACGAAGGTGCCCGGCGATAGCATCTTATGTAGTGCACGACAATTGCCTTTAGGTGAAGTGGGTAGCGGTAACCCTTGAGCAAAGCATGCGGCGATAAGCCTTGGGTGAAGCACGTGACAATAACCTTTTCGGGTCTCGAGATTAACCTGCTTCAGCCTGGTCTTATTGCCTTCAGAAGCTTGAGACTGGAGCATCATTTCGATTTTGTGAGGGGTAGTTCGTGGCACTGCTGAGTATAAAAGGGGAGAAAAAACCTCATTTTACTATTTTACTAAAGGGTAAAACATTCGAAGAGAGTTTTGGAGAGAGAGAGAAAGAGAGTCGGAGCTTTCTTTGAGACTTTCCCGGCTAGAGTTTTTCTCGACCCATATTTACAGCAGACAGGGCTTCAGGAGCTTTTCTGGCCAGCTTCAGCAGGTCATGGGTTTTTGTTGCATGCTTGCGGGTGTTTTCGAAGGGTGCCAAGGCTCTCCTGTGCAGGGCAGAGGGGCTTCTCAGGGGCTCACCGTGACCTTTTTAGTGAAGTTGTAGGAGTCGCCGTGGTGTTTTGCCGAAGTTGTGGTGCTTTTCTGATAGTCCTGAGGCTAAAGGGGAGGTTGAAAAGAAATTAGGGGAGCTGACGGTCCTCTGGTTATTGGAAGAGGAAGGAGGAGTAGCAGTCGGCTCACCGAAAACTCAACGGAATTCTACTGAGGTTGTGGCGAATTGCTAAAGTGAAAAAAAAGGGAGAAGGGAAATCTGTTGGGTCACAAGGAAGCTTTCTGGGTATTCCGATGGTTTTTCGATTGTCTCGGCTGTCAGGAAGGGAAAGAACAGGGTCAGATGGGGATTTCTACTGGCCGAAGGAGTGTTTGACGAAACTCGAAGTGGTTTGGGGGAAGCAAAAGGTCATGAGAAGGTGGACCGTTGGCGAGGAGTGATGGTTGGGGAAATCGAAGAGGCGTGGGAGTTAATGCCTCCCGGGAAAAGGAAACAGTGGGAACCGGGGCACCGTAAGGGCATGCACGACATTAAGTCACATGCAGCCCTGCCTTTACGTGTCTCTAGGTCGCGTAAGGCGATAGCCATGCTCAGGAGCATGTTGCTCATGTCGATAGTCTTGCACGACACTGGCCTGCCTATGGTAATGGTAGCATGTGGCATTGAGCTGCGTACGGCAGTGGTCACCTGCGTCGTTGAATCATATGCGGTAATGATCACGTGTGGTATTTAGTTGCGTACGATGATGACTATGGATGGCGATGCCTTGTGGAGGCCAAGAGTGATGGAAAATGAGAAGGCCCGATCACTGTGGTCTGTTGGAAGCTACGTGTGGTCTATTAGTGGTCCATGTTGTTTTGGAGGATGGGAAGTGATCATGGGCCACTTCCTTGGAAGCTAGCCATGCCTCGTCAAATGAATTGAAGCTGACTTGAAAATGGTTGGGCTTCTTCTTTTTGGCCTGTAACCATCCTCTTTGGTGGTTTTCTTCTTCTTCATGATGAAAGCATTTCTTTGGTGGTTTTTCTTCTTTTTCATGAGGGGAGTATTTCTTTTTGGCCTGTAACCATACTCTTATCCTCAGATACAAGGGTTTTGTAACCTCCCTAATAATGGGCTTTTTATTGTGACTTGTAACTTTTTCTAATGTAATGAAAGAAATGAACTTTCTTTGAGTTAGCATAATGTTCCTCATCTTCATTTCTTTTTTTCTACCGCACACACTACATTTTGGGATATGTCAGGGATAATACTTCTTTAACTACCTCCCATTGATAAGGGGCATCACCTCTCCTCCATCCGAGTTTGCCAGTATATGGGCCCCGCTTGGTGTGACCTTTTTAATTATGAATGGACCTTCCCACTTGGGTTCGAACTTTCCTTTGCAGCGCCCATGCTTAACAATCGATTTCTTGATTGCTAAGACTAGATCTCCACTAGCAAATGAGCGAACCTTGACAGATTTGTCAAAGGCTCTCCTCATTCTCCCTTGATTGAGCTCGAGGTTCTGTTGGGCATCTAGTCTTTTTTTGTCAAGAGCATCCAAATCCTGATAACGGAGCTTGACGCTCTCATCATCGGTTAGCCCTTGATGTATAGCGACATGGAACGAAGGTATTTGAACTTCGAGGGGTAAAATCGCCTCACCTCCATAGACCAGGGAATAAGGGGTAGAGTTTGTAGCATTGCAAGTGGTGGTGCGATAGGCCCATAGAGCCTCAGACAGCTTCTCAAGCCAATTCTTCATTGACTTTGAAACTAACTTCCGGAGCACCCCGCACAAGGTTTTGTCTAATGCCTCAGCTAAACCGTTGACTCAAGGGTAGTACATGGTAGAGTATATCCACTCGAAGACGAATTGGTTGACTAGGTGATCAACTTGATGGCATCTGAATTGAGGGCTATTATTAGAATTTATTCGGTCCAGAACCCCGAACCGGTATATGATGTGATGGTGCACGAAGTTGGCTACAGTGGTCCTTGAAACTTGCTTGAGGGGTTCCACTTCAGCCCACTTGGAAAAGTAATCTGTCACTGTTAGAATGAAGGCATGACCTAAAGCAAAAGGAGGATCGATGGGTCCTACGATATCCATATCCCACTGGGAAAAGGGCCATGATGTTATTGTAGGATAGAGAGGCTCCGGGGATGATGAATGAGGCTTGAGTGTATTTGGCACACCTGACATTTCATAGCATAGTTTTGAGCATCGACCACCATTGAAGGCCAACAATAGCAGAGTCTGCATATGCATTCGTAGAGCTTAAAGTCGGACTGATGCAGTCAGTCGATACCTAAATGCACTTCTTCAAGTACTTTGATTGCTTCTTGTGTATCAACATATTTGAGAAGGAAAAAAGAATATCACCATCGAGAAGGTGTACTTCGTAGACATATGCCACATATCGTTGCGTTCCTCCCGACACTCATGTAGCCTTCCATGCTTTAACAAATCCATGATAGGCTCCCTCCAGTCTTCCACTTGTTTTACCTTTGCACACATTGGGTCGAAGAATTTAGGCTCTTGCTTCTTGGCCTTGGATTTTTTTCCTCAAGACATTTCCTGCTCTGCCTTACAAAGAGGAGTGCTCCGAACGGATAAGGTGGGTATTCGGGGAATATATCTCTCTTTATCTGTATCAACTTATGTTCTCAAGTCGACATGTCTCCATTCTATTACCCAGACAGATGTGGGCCCTGATAAAGATAATTGAATGGTAGCCCCGAGCTTTGAGAGTGCATCGGCCTGCTAGTTCAACCTCCTAGGGATATGACTTAGGGAGAAATCATTGATATGGGCCATGTCATGATAAGTTTTGAGAGCATATTTCCTGACATCATAAATCCCTTTAAGTTGCCAGATGACTAGCTCTAAGTTGCCGGAGATGTTTAGATGGTCCTGGTCTAGTTCCTGGTCGATCTCCAATCCGATTATGAGGGCTTAATATTCAGCTTCATTATGAGAAAATGCCTCTACAAGCGAGAAGGATAGAGGAATCATTCCACCATCGGGAGTCATGACCACGACTGTAGCACCCCCTCTATTAGACTGGAATGCTCCATTAAAATTCATCTCCCACGGCCGAGCTAATACCGCATAGAAAACTTCTTCATATAGGAGATCACTTGATAGGGGAGATTCCGAAGGGACTAGGTGAGCTGTGAGAAAGTCTGTTAGGGCTTGCCCTTTGACTGCCTTCTGTGGTATGTACATGATGCCAAACTCCATCAACAATAATAAACACTTGGCCAAGCATCATGATATGCATTACTGAGTCATAAAGAACTTGATCGGGTCCACCTTTGAGATTAGTTTGACCTCATGACCGAGCAAGTAATGGTGGAGCATCTATATTGCAAAGATCAATGCTAGGCACATCTTTTCGATGGGAGGGTAATTCTTCTTGGCTCCTTGCATCTTGTGACTGAGATAATAGGGTGTTGTTTCCTTCCCTCCATCAATGCTTTTTGCTAAGAGTGCTTCGAGTGACTTATCAAGGGCAGTCACATATACGATGAGAGGCCTTCCTAACACTGGTGTAGAGAGTAGTGGGGGATCCAACAAATATTGTTTGATGTGATCAATTGCAGCCTGGCAAACTTCATCCCATGTGAAGGGAGTGTCCTTCTTCAGTATGTGTGAAAAGGGCCTGCATCGCCCATAAAGGTTTGAGATGAACCTTCGAATGTAGGCCAACTGTCCTAGGAGAGACCGAAGTTCATGCAAGGTCGTAGGTGATGGCATATCATGAATTTCCTTGATTTTGATCGGCTCGATCTCGAGCCCATGGTACCTCACGATGAACCCTAAGAATTTTCCTGAGCGTATGCCAAAGGCACATTTCAAGGGGTTCATCTTGAGTTGGTGATGTCGCAGCCATTCAAATACCTTTTTAAGGTATTGTATGTGACCGTCCTTCGTTTCCAATTTCACCACCACGTCATCCACATAGCACTCGACCCCCTTGTGAATCATATCCTTGAAGATGGTTGGCATGGCTCTCTGGTACATGACACCGGCGTTCTTCAACATGAAAGGCATCACAGTGTAGCAGAAGACACCTTTAGGGGTCAAGAATATAGTGGCCTCCTCATCTTCTCGTGCCATTCTGATTTGATTATAACCAGAATATCCATCTATGAAGGAGGAGATTTGGCAATGAGCTACAAACATCTCGGTGAACAGCAGAGGGAATTCGTCCTTGGGGCAGGCGGTATTCAAGTCGCAGAAGTCAATACAGACCCTGATTTGGGCATTCTTCTTCTTGACTGGGACAATATTTTCCAACCATCTTGGGTATTTAACTTCACCTATGAATCCAGCTTGCCTAAGCTTGTTCATCTCAGCATTGATATGCATTTCGAGGTCGGGTCTAAACCTTCTTGTTTTCTTCTTTATGGGTTTGACGGTCGGTCTTGGCTTAGGTTGACAGGGCATCGATGACTGTCAAGAATCCAGCCGCCTGGGCTAGCATATTTCTGAGGCACTTCCAATGCGATATGTTTGAATGTCCTGGGCAACTTTTTAAGTCGTCACTAGAATTGGACGTGTGCAGGGGGTATTTTAAATCTTGCCTCGGCTTTGACCATTGTGGGGTGCTTTTAGCATCGTCGCCCATATTGGATGACTCCCGAGCTATTGATGACTCGGGACATCCGTCTAATTGGAGACAGGATAAGGGAAGTTGCGCCTGGGATGAAGTCCCGTAAGGTTGGCAGTGAAGGAAGGGGCCTGAGAAACTCTTCCTCGAGGAGGAGTTTTGTCTGCATTTTCTAGCTGATGAGTAGCCCTGGTTGGTGGACTGCCTCACACTTTAGGGATTTGAGCCTACTTCTCCCATGGTAGACTTCCCAGGGCTAAGAGGTCGAAGGCTCTGATGCGTCTAGTGTATGCTCATAAGGAACCTGTAGTGGGATTTCTTCTTGGACGAGAGTGACAACTTGGAAGTGCTCTGAGAGAATGGCACAAATGATATGGCCTTCTTGCACCTTCTGAGTGACCATAGCTTCGAACCCAGAGCATTCTTTCAGCTTGTGGCCCCATTTTTTGTGATATGGGCACCAGAGTTTTTCCATACCCTGGGCAAGGTGTTTAGGTTGCCTGGTAGCTTGGGAGTGATAAGAGAATGTTGAAGCATCGACACGAAGAGGGCCTACAGAGGATCTAGCTCAGCGTCTCTCGAGGCTTGCGTCGAGAGCTCTTCTTACACTGGTGGAAGAGGGACTTGAGGGCATCATTCTAGGTTACCATGAGCTTCTTGGCATTGCTACATGTTCTTTGTCAAGAGTTCATGGAAGTCAGTGCATTGGCTCACATCATGGCCTCGTATCAGGTGAAACGAGCATCAGAGGTTCTTGGTTTTTGGAGGTAGGAACTTGGGCTGCCTTGTCGCCTTTTGCGTGATGTGTCCCTCTTCGAGCATTATGGAAAATAGTGCCCGGAGGATAGCGGGAGCCCCATTGTCTTCTTGTATTGTCACTATGTGAGAAGCCTCAGTTGCCCTGAATGCTTTCTTTAACGCTTCGAGCTTTATTTAACCATTGTTAGTAAGGGCAGTGTCGTTGAGCTTATAGCAGTCCTCAGTGGGGTGGCTTACTTTCTTGTGAAAGGCGCAATAGTTCTTGTGTGTCTCCTATTCAACTTGTTCTGGAGTTCTTACCTGCGGCAGCTGGATCATGTTTTGCTCCAGTAGTAGTCGAAGCAGTGCAAGAATCAACTCCTTATCGAAGGGGTAGACCTTGTTTTGGTGTTGGGTCCAGAAGTCACTATAATTAAAAATTTTGGGAGGCGGGACCTTGTTGTAGGACTGCCGCTTGCCCCAAGCCTGAGATGTTTTTGCCTTGAAGAGATCTAGGGTTTGAGAAGCGGCTTTGTTAGTGTCAATCACGGTGACGACCGCACTGATCACTGATTTTTGCTGGTTGCCCCGATTGTTGGAGCGGAATTCAAGCTTGAGGGTTGCTGACGGGATCCGCCATGGTGTTTAGACAGACCCTCAATACGAACTGCTTTAGAGATGACCTTTGACATGGAGGGTGGATTGGAAGCCTCGACATGTGGGGCGATCTCGAGAAGCATGTTCCATATGCTGGTCTGGACAACGTCCTTTTCAATCATGGGAGTGGCATGAAAATTTGTCAACTCTCTCCATCGGGCTATGAACTTGTCCACTCTTAATTCAGAGTGAGGAGCATGATGGTCTCCCCGTTCCTCTTGACTTCGTAGAAGCGTTAAAACAACTGTTCCATTTCCTGCCAGGTGTGCACCGAGTTTGGAGGCAGCTAAACGTACCACTGTAAGGCTAACCCTTTGAGGGTCTCAACAAACTAACAGAGGAGGAATCGTCAGTCAGTTGCCGTCTCTTGATAGGCTGCTTGGAAGTGGGCAATATGCTGATGTGGGGAAGTAGTACTGTTGAACGGGGGAGTTTCCAATTTTTATAGTTTGGGGGAAATGACACTTAGTCAAAATACGAGGGGTACGACTTTTGGTAAAGCGGTGCCTCCTACATGCCTGGGACCTTGTTCTTGAGGCTATGGGCCACCATGGCATCTATGTCAATCTGGAAAACCCCACGAGAAGGAGAGATGTCTTGGGGGAACGGTGGGGGACTTTGCCTTGAAATTGTGTCTTCGTCAGACAGGGAATTGGTCTCATGGTGAGAAGAACAGGACCTGGAGGCTTCTAGACATTCCATCTTTTCGAGGATGGTCTGCATCATTACCTCGAACCTCATCTGTGCTTCTTGGGCGTCATCCGGCTCGTTAATCACCATGACACTGACCCTTTCTTCTGGAAGGTCAAAGTCAGGTGGAGTGCTGAATGGTTGACGAGTCGTGTGTGGCAAGTTAGTTTGTAAGGGTTTAGCATGCAAGGACTGGACTCGAGCCTTGTATGCCGACCTTGTGAGGACCGGTTCTCGACAGTCTTGGGACCGTGGCTTCTGGGCAGTGATCATCGAGCAATATTCTTAGACCTTCTCGAGTTCTAAGATCCGCAAAGGGAAAAAAGGATTACTAGGCAGGAGGTCACCAAAGGTGGTAATCTTAACTGCCTTGGGGGCTTCTTTGGTCAGAACCTACAGACCTTTCTTCTACTTGATCTTGAGGCGGCTATGGATCTCACTCTAGAACCAAGTCTGAGGCTTGGACTACCCCGAGTTTCTTGAGCAGGCAAGGGTCGTGTCTATTATCTGGAGCAAAGAATGGGGTCCAAGGATAGGGGGCAACCTAGGTCACTGCCTTAGAGGCTGGAGGCCTCTGTCTGACATCAGGTCGTTGCCCCGAAGTCCTTTGTGGCGCCTGGGTGCACGACTTGCTTGATGTTAGCTCAAGATGGTACTCCTAGGGAAGACCTTTGAGTTCTAGGTCTCGAGGTGCTTGCCTGTTGAGCGAGGAGTGACAGAAGAAAGAGTTGGTTCATGACTCTACCTGTGTCGGGAGTTATGAGAAACCTGCAAAGTTGGTGCGTGAGCACCTTTAAGGTTAATCGAGATCCATGAGCTTGTATATGTGAGGGACCAAGGAGTAACCTATCTATCACAAGGTGAAGCTGTGCGTGGTGAGAGGGAGGACAGAGCAGTCGACCATTGTGTGCTCGAGCTGGCGCAGAATTAGCACTACCCCGAGCCGTGGGATGCATGGCACGTCGAGAAGGCCTAGCCCTGAACACGAGTTTGAGGCAGCATTAAAGTTGGCTCAAGGTGTGGCTCGAGTGGTTGGACCACGAGCTCTTAGGTGTGGGTGTGGGGTGGAGACCTCAGGATTTCTACCCCCATGTGCCGAGCCTCCAGGTGTAGAGGTTCGGGGTGGTGAAGGAGTTCGAGGGGTAGCCTTACAGCCCATAAAGGCGATGACAACTTGATTTCCATTCACGAGAGTGGATATGGCAACCTTCTTGCATACTCCAGCAATATGACTGGCAAGGGACTTGCCAGTAGCACGGTGCGTGTTGTGTGCGGTAGCAGATGTGCCACCAATGCAAGAGGCCTTGGTGTAGGGTCCACTAGGCCGAGGAAGCGGCGAGTCAGGGACCTTTAAGTCCCTTCTTGCACCAACCCAGGAAAGAACCTGGGAGCTGAACTGTGAGTCCTGACTCAGAAGGAGTGGAGGGTAGGAAGCCTGAGAAGTTCACTTCCTGAGGCAGTCATGAGTGCGGGGATAAGAAAGTCCCCGACTAAGATGAATGGGTTAAATAACCCAAGTGTTATAGAAAGTAGTGCAAAAAGTAAAAGAAGATATTGATCAAACAAGAGCGAATCGACGAAGGGGTAATAAGTCCCCAGTGGAGTCGCCACGTAGGTTAGGTGCCTCGATCTCGCCCTCCAGATCTAGATGATCTTGCGACATTTATCTTGGGTTTCTAGTGAACCCGGGACTTGAGATCGCTCTCTCAGGAACCTTACTCAAGAGCAAGGGCAGGTATACCAACCGATGAGAGAGGAATTTATAGTGGGTTCGAAACTTACTTGGGCTGACTCCCGTGGGCATCCTCTTAGATCATGAAGAAAGCCCACCAGCTGCTTTAGCTAATTTAGAATCACCTCCCTTGATCTGCGATCACCTTCTTTTTGTATAACACTAACATGGTTAATTTTCAAGACAAGTGGGCCAACGGTTGTCTTAGGGAAATGTACATTCATATGAGAGAGAGATGGAGTGGAAGGTTCAAATCAAGATAGAAAAAAAAAAAAAAAGAGAATGAACTTGATGAAGGGGTGAGACTGGCTCGACAGCTAGAAAATTACCAACTCGGAGTTGTAGCAAGACAAGCATGGTACTCAAGACCAACGCGACGATAATACTACTTGAAACTGAGGCCGATAGGACTATCCCAATCTGATGTGGAAAAAAGATGGGCATGGTACTCAAGACTAGTACAATGGCAATAGTGCTCGACAGCCTAAGTTTACCCTCAGTCAAGTGAGAAGAGAAAAGAAAAGTGAGAAGAAAAGGGAATGAAGAGAGAAAACGAGAGCGAGACGGTGGAGGGAGGAAGAATCTAGATGGCAATGGTCCTCACCATTGGCATCATGAGAAGACATCTCGTCCCTTGCTGGCGGCGATGGATTTTAGTGAGGCTCACAGCGATAGCTCCCCGTGAGGCACACGGCGCTAAACGTTGAACACAAGGGAAGCCCGGGGGTGGGAATAACCATCGTCGTTGGCAAAGCGAGAAGGCAAGATGTCCCTTGCGGATGGCGATAGCTTCTGATGAGGCGCATGATGATAACTTCTCATAAGTCGCACGACTATTACCTCTCGTGGAGAACACGGTGATAGGCGTGGGACACAAAGGAAGCTTGCGCACGGTGATAGGTGTAGAGAGGCGCGAAAGGAGCCAGCGCATGATGATGGCACCTAGCAAGCGAAAGAAACCTACGCACATCGATAGGTGCAGAGAGGAGCGAAAGGAGCCTGGTGCGACGATGGGCACCAAGTGCAAAAGAGAAGCTTGGGGACAGCGATGGGTATTGCCACCACCCGTCGCGGATGACGATGGACATCACCACCTGCAATAGTCACGTGACAGGATGAAACACCTGCGGATGGCAATAAGCTTCACTACTGGCGTTCCTCTTGGAGACATCGAGGATACACCTGCGGACGGTGATGAGCAATGCTGTTTGCAAATCTTGTTGAGAGATAGAGACATGCAAATAGAAGGGGAAAAGGAGCTAGTGCATGGTGCTACCATCGCCATGCGCAACCTATGAAACCACGGGAAGGATAAAAGGGAAAGAAAGAGGCATGCACAGTACTGCCACTACCGTGCATGGCCTCTGAAGGAGGCTCAGGCGAAGAAGAAGAAGAAGAAAGAAAAGAAGAGAAAGAATGTTTACCTTAAGCCTAGGGGCACCGGTCCAAAAGTTTCTTTCTCCTTACTCTCTCTCTGTGCAAACGTGACCCAACAATGAGAAGGTAAGCAAATTCTATTCAATAAAAATCTTCTTTTGTGAAGGGTTTCAAGCCTCTGCGTACAATGATGGTACATGGTATATATAGAATTATGCCCATACATGGGTGGATTAATCAAAATTAAACCTAATTGCTGGAAATTAAGATATAATTGAATTAAAAGAAATTAAAAATAGGGTGCAAAATGATAGATTTGCTCCTTCCTAACAAGTTGTGGAATTCTAAGACAGTGCTTGTGTTGCCCTACAATGTGCATGCTTTTTCATGGATGATATGTGTGTTCTAATGCCCGTTTGATCGAAAGATGATTGTTTTCTTGTAGGTCTCCACATGGTGATTGATTTGACACCAACTTCGAGCCATGGATCGTGTTTTTTGTGCACGATCATTTGACTTGAATTTGAATGAATCTTAAAACTTTGGAACGATAGTATGCTAGTTTCTTGATGTTTTTCGGTGATTTCTTTGCTGGAACACATTGAGCATGCTGTCATGATCATAGGGCAACAAATGTAGCTCGATTCTGTGACCGAATGAAGATTTCGCAACTTTGAAGTTTTGGTCCGAATCTAGAATTCTGGGGGCAAAATTTATAGTCACTTCTTCTGCTTCTTGTGCGGAATCCGACTGTTCATCACATACGGAGTTTAGACTAGAGATAGCTCTAAACTGTACGCACGCGAAGGAACTGGTTTGACGTTGATCGGACTCACGAGCGGCGTGATTTGGCCACTCAAGCGAGGCATGGCGCTATTGATTTTCCTGCACTTTCCTGATGGATCAGCAATTTCTCTCTAGCTTTTCTTCCCGTTCGGACATCATCACTAGGCTTGCCACATATCGAAATGCTCGTCTCGACGATGCAAACACGCTCCATCAAGATTGAGCACGATCGGATCTCAGACAAGGGAGATATAAGCATTGAAAGTTACTAGTCATGACAACCCCTTTAATGGAGTTGAGTTGTAGGGTGGTCGCACGAGAATAACGTGTGACTCCTCCTGTTTCACTCTTTCACCTATAACTTCTTCTTGGAAAGTTTGTTCAAGTTGAAATTTGGCCCCTGGGGGTTTTCAATGGTACCAGATCCAATGGCGGTTGTCCCATGCTAAATTGAGACATTGAAAATATAGCTCTGGTTATAGGGTCCGTTTCAGGGTGCTAGAGGCTGATTATGTAAAAGTTGTTTCTTGGTTTGTACTGCCTTAGACATGTCAAAATCAGACGAAACTTGGCAATAAACTTTTGAGAGTCCTTATGAAGATCTTGGCCAGTTCTAGAGCTATTCTACGACTGCTGGAATTTCCACGGTTTGTTGGGCTTTATTGACCGGGGACTAAGGTGCTAAAAAATGTCTTCAAACAACCGAGACCTCAACAACGCATGCCCAAAGGAAAATTTTTCATTACCAAATATAGATGCCTTGGTCGACAACACTGCGGGGTACGAGATGTTGTCATTCATGGACAGCTTCTTAGGTTCCAATTTGATCCTCATGGCAGAAGAAGACCAAACCAAAACATCGTTCATAACACAATGGGGAGCCTACTGCTACGGTGTCATGCCCTTTGGCTTAAAAAATGCAAGGGAAACTTATCAGTGGGCAATGACTAACATCTTTCGCTACTTGATGCACACCATCATGGAAGACTATGTCGACGATATTCTGGTAAGTCAAAGACCAGGTCTGATCATCTCACCAACTTGAGAACCATTTCGAAAGACTCCGGAAACTTCAACTCAAACTCAATCCACAGAGATGTGCCTTTGGAGTTGAGTCCGACAAATTACTAGGCATTAAGGTGGACTCGTCTAAAATATGAGCCATCACCGAAATGCCCCTCCCCTGAACATCAGAGAAATTTGTGAGCTTCATGGTCAAATACAAGCCATAAGGCATTTTATTTCACAACTAGCAGACAAGTGCACGCTGTCCAATAGGCTCCTTAAAAAGGATACCCCATCCATATGGAATAATGAATGCTAAGAAGCGTTCGATCACATCAAGGAGTACCTCACAAAACCTCCCGTCCTTAGTCCTCCTAGTCTAGACAAACCCCTATTCTTATACATATCTGTGAATCCAGGAGTACCTCACAAAACCTCCCGTCCTTAGTCCTCCTAGTCCAGACAAACCCCTATTCCTATACATATCTGTGAAAGACAAGACCATGGGGGAAATGTTAGGACAATATGACAACCACGAAAAAGAACAAATGATATACTACATCAACCAAACATGGTCGACTATGAGACGAGACACACAAATGTAGAGAAGCATTGCTTGACACTTGTGTGGGCCATGCAGAAGTTAACATATTATTTCTGATCTCATTCAGTCAAGCTCACATGAAAAATAGATCCACTAAAGTATTTATTTGATAGACTAGTACTTAATGGAGATTTGACGACGTGGAGAATGCTTTTGAGCGAGTTCGAGATCGCATATGTTACTAAAAAATTGATCAAAGGACAAGCCATTGCTGACCACTAGGCTGAACACGCACTGCCAGATAACACTCCCGTCAACACGGATCTCCCTGATGAAAACCTCTTCATAATTGAGGACTCAATTTGGGAGCTATACTTTGACAGTGCAAGGAATGAATATGGGTCAGGTGTAGGAATCAACTATGCTTACCTGAGAAGATTTTAATGCCAACAGTCATCAGATTGAATTTTCCATGTACCAATAACATTGCTGAATACGAAGCCTTGATAGTCGGGCTCAAGAACGCCATGGGAATGAAATCCAGCAAATACGAGTGATTGGTTACTCCTTACTCGTCATAAACCAAGTTCAAGGGATTTGGTAGGTGAAGAGGAAAAGCTTAAACCCTATCAAGAAAAGGTGGAAACGTTGATCCCATATTTTAAGAAAATCACCTTTAAACATGTTACTAGGGAAAATAATCTGTTTGTTGACACCCTTGCGACCCATGATTCAATGGTTTATATTCCTTTAGAAATCACCATGCTTCCATTCTATATCAGGAACAAACATGACCCTTCCCTACCAAGGATCGAAGAAAAAATTGAGCAAGAAAATGAGAACGACAGGGAAGTGTCTCTCATGGCTTCAGATGCGCTAGTTAAGGCAAAACCATGGTTCCACGATGTTCTGTCCCTGCTAAAAGATGGGTATACCCTGAAGGAGCCACCAAAAAGGATAAAGAAGCCCTGCGAAAGTTTTCTATGGGATTCTTAGTAAGATATGATCTCTTGTTCAAGAAATCCTTCAATGGCATCATTCTACTGTGTCTCGATCAGCCAGAAATCGACTAAGTATTAACAGAGTTACACAATGAAGAATGTCATTTTGGGGCAGTCGCCTTAGCTCATAAAATCAGACGCCAAGGCTATTACTGGATTACCATGGTCGAAGATTGTTGAAAGTTCATTAAGAGGTGTTCCAAGTGTCAACTTTATGGTGACCTCATCCATGCACTGTCTGTACCACTCAACTCAACACCGCCTGTATAGCCCTTTGCCATGTGGCGTCTTGATATCATCAGAATGATCTCACCAAAAGCCACAAATGGCCACCATTTTATAATAACGACTACAGAATACTTCACCAAATGGGTAGAGGCCGCATCATTTTCGCTCAACATGTTGCCTGTTTCATAAAGAACAACATTGTATTCAGATTCGGTGTTCCTGAAACAATCATTACTGACAATGGATCCAATCTCAAAAATGAAAAGGTCATTAGGGTGTGCAAAACGTTTCGGATAGTGCAAAAATTCTCCACGCCTTTTTACCCTCAAGGAAATGGACAAGCAAAAGCCACAAACAAAGGACTTCTCATAATTATAGACAGAATAATAGAAGGTGGCAAAGATTGGCACGAAAATCTAAATGACGTGTTATGGGCCTACCAGACAACTGAGAAGACTCGTCCCTTTTGAAAATGACCACCAAAGGGGCTACAGGAGGCAACAATGTAAGGCCCGTCCCTTTTGAAAATGCCTTTTCAATTTGACTTTTAAATCATCCATTTTCAAAAATAAAACCCTTTTAGAAAGGACTTTCTCCTTCACTACAAGAGGTTAAACTGTTACTCGTCTGGCCTCATTCTCGACGCCAACTTCCTACGCCTGTTTTGAAGGCTTGAAACTAGCCAGACACTCCATGGTTGTATAAGTATAAATACCAACTACCACATATCGGAGATGGGTGAAGCTTGCCAATGACGAAATTGGCTAGTCTGGGAGCTTGCCTCATTTGAAAATGGACTTATTACATGTATTTATGCAAATTAAACTTCATCCTATGACCGAAATTCCTACTGTCCTAACAGACTTCAACAAAAATAAAATTTTTGAAAAATAAAAGATCAACTTCTTCATGCTAAGAAAAAAATAAATAAAAGATAATATTTTAGCTATTCGGTCTTCGGTTTCAACATCCTTCTCCTTGAGTTCTGCCACGAAGGCCCACCCATTGAGCCAATTCAACTTTAGCCTCTTCCAAGCTGATGTCAGATGTGTCCTCATTGGATTTGATTTGTTTGAACAAGAGGTGCCATCTCCTCATTGAGGCCTCAGATCCTGAGTAGGAGAAGAAGACTCGCCACGAAGTCTCGAAGATCTGAGGTGTAGTGGAAGAGGGTAGGCACGTTCCCACCAAGAATAATAGCTCAAAGTGGTTGTGGGCTTGTCTTGCTTAGCTAACCCTTCACTAGGAGAGGACTTATTTCCCTTCCACGAAAAACCAGCCTTGACCAGAAGAGTGGAAGAATGTCGTCAAAGCGGAAAGATAGGGCGACGATCAATCAACTCTCCTGGAGAAGTATAATTCTAAGTATGGCAAAACCGGTGAAGCACCCTCTGAGGGAAATACCCCTCTATGACGTGCTACCCCACCAGAATAAGACATGAAGGCCCCATAGCAAGTAAAAACAGGGGCATGTTCTCAAGACCCCTGATCACCCAATCAAAAGATGACAACTCGTCCAAATCTTGCAATAATTATTGCCATCACGAGACCGGGTGGTATCATTGACATACTCCAGTCCCAAAGTAGCAGATACAGCCGTCATTGATCGAGGAGGACGAACAGTGGTGATGTGCTCATAGGCCAAAATCTGTAGAAAATAGTACTCAAAATCACCCCAAAATGTCACAAGACAAGAACCCAGGATCCCGGAACCATCGGGACAAATTGGTTTGAGCGACACTAGTAATGTTGCCCAGCCCAGACTAGGCGACACTAGACATGTCACCCAGACTTGGGCGACACTGGTAGTGTCGCCCAATTGAGACCTTCTCGTCTTAGTCCGGACTTTTTCCAGTTAATTCCTATTGTAGAAATATGGTTTCTAGAGCCCAAAACCAGACAGAAAACTGAGTTCCAAAGACAAAATAAAATAAAATTATGTTAAAAATATACTTGCAAAATCAAAACACTACCCTAATAAATAGGTCACCTCGCGTGACTCGGTCAGGAAGACCTGGTAAATGACTGCCAGCGAGGTCGAAACAATGGTGTAATCCACTCATTCAGACTAGAGGAAGAAGGGAACTACGAACCATCTTACGACCACTCAGAAAAAGAACAGAGCCTAACAGCTCAAATAGAAAAATACGGATCTATTTGGTGGCTCGAGACCGCTCTCGATTCAGAACCAGCACCTCTATATCGACCCACTACCCATGTAAAGAGTAGGCAGCCCCCAATAGTTGCGCACCCATGATGGAATGATCATCGATGGCAGTAGAGGATTGATATACGATCCCATAAAAGTTCAAGCCAGAAACCCTGACAACTTCTTTCAAAGTTTGTGTTGTCTCGCCTGTAGGAAGGAAGAAGGTGTTCGTTTGGTAGTTGATTATCTCAGTAAGATCTTCGAGGAGTGGAAAGTTCACATGACAAGAGACTATGTTCAAGATGCCTATCATCCAAATTGCAGAGAGATGGGCCATCAGCTCGGGCCACTGCCGAGCGAGAAAAGAAACAAATTCTGGAAACATGGTCCAATGATAGGAAAGCCATTGACTCGTCAAGGAACTTCACCCGATTGAAGGCCCTACGAGATATGGGAGGGCAAACCGTCAGGGAAGTGCCTAACCCTAGGAAAAAGAGGGGAGGCCACTTCCTCTCCTCCATTGTCAACCCGCTCGAAAACCTTCCCTTTGCCCTTGAAGACCACGTTGTCCTTCCTAAGAGCCATGAAAGCCTAAGGATGAGAGCAAGAAAAATCAGTAAGATCAGAGGGAAGATGACGAAGAAGTGAGGAGATGAAGATGGGAGGAAGAAAATTGAGTTTGAAAGATGAGAGAAGAAGGGGAAAAGGAATGTTTTACATAGAAAGAAAAAGAAATCCAACCCAAAACTCTCCCTTTAGCTATCCACTTCAGCAAACAGAAAGTTTGGATAACCCTAAAACTCTCAAATGATAAATATCACTTTTGGAGGTCGGAAGTTTAGGCGACATGCCTGGTGTCGCCCAGTTCCGTACTCAGACATGGGTGACACCACCCGTGTCGGCCATACTGTCTTTTGAAAAAAGGTCCCTTTTAATCAAATTTCCCCAAAATAAATAAAAAAACAAAAATAAATAAAAAAATTATGGGCGACGCACCTAGTGTCGCCCAGTCTCTTAGGGCGACATTAGATGTGTCGTGTCGCTCAAATATTTTTGCAAAAACCCTCCTTTTCTTAATTCCCTGAATCTCACATAAAAAAAAAAAAAATTCGAATCTTTTTGCCAAAAAAGTCTTTTTTTTTCAAATACCCCATGTTTCTACTTAATAATAATAATAATAATAAATTATTATTATTTCAAATACCCCATGTTTCTACTTCATAATGATTTTTTTTTTTTTTCTCAAATACCCCATGTTTCTACTTAATAATAAATAAAAAAATTTGGGGCGACACCACCAGTGCCGCCCAGAGGGACACGCCTAGTGTCACCCAAAAACATTTTTCCAAAACTGTCTCGGCTCATTTTTGAAGCCTTCTGAGGATCGATCTTTGGCCTATCATGGTTTTTTATGAATATTTTGAAATTTTTTATTAAGTTTCAAAAATTTCAAACGCTCCTCAGTGGCACGAGCCTAAACTTCCAACCAATTTTTTAGAAAATAAAAATTTCAAAAAATAAAATAAAAATGGATACGCTCCTTGGTGGCACGAGCCTAAACTGCCAACCAGTTTTCAAAAATTTCAAAAATGCCCCTCGATGGCATGAGCCTAAACTACCAACTAAATCCAATCCAAGGTACAACCACCCTGTTCAATGGAAAAAACGTCAAACTCGTGCGACCTAAAAGAGCCTAGACAGGTGACGTCTAGTCCCATATGACGCAAAAGGTCGGGTGTATCCAGGGCACAACCACCTTGTTCAATGGAGAAACGTCAACCTCGTGCGACGTAAAAAAGCCGAAGCAGGTACCGTATAGCCCTGTAAGACATTAAAGGTCGAGTGTATCCAGTTCAACATCAAACTCGTGCAACGTAAAAGAGCTGAGGTAGGTAATGTCTATCCCTGTATAACGTAAAAGGTCGAGTGCATTTTGTCTATTCTAGTATGACGTAAAAGGGTCGGGTGTATTCCATCTATCCCTATATGACGTCAAAGGGTCGGGTGTATGGTCCATCGTTGCATGATGCTAAACTACTTAGAGGGCTCTAAGGTTGCAGGAGTTAAAAGTGCTAACCAACTTTGTTTTTCAAAATATCTTTCCCTTTTCAAAATATTCACTATATGTCTGTGTTTTCAAAAACTTTAATTTCTTTGTTAAAATCGTAACCTGCCCTTGCTCCAGCTTATTTCAAATCTCCCCCTATCTTCAAATTTCTAAAAATACTTTTAAAAATGAAGGATCTTGGACACCCATATTTGATGATTATTGCATTGCCGCTATTGCTGCATTGTTGCCTCGTCTCTCTCTTCGGAACGGCTAGACAAGTCTCTTCCTACATACAACCTTTTGCTATAGATAGCCTTAGGAAACCCTAAGGAGATCAAAGAAAATGCTAGGGTTAAAAAATTTTAAACTACAAAACCCCTGAAGTTAAGTGGCATGGGTAGAAAATCCAACTCGAGTTTCAAGCTTGTATAACTCACCGACATCTCACGCCAAAAACCCTTGGAGGAAAAATGCCCTAAGTGGGTGAGCTCGATGAACACAATGACTTAGAGGGACTAGTTGGTGTGCCCTCTGACCACGTGACTGTTTGAACACATTTTTCAGCACCTTGGTCCCTGATGCGGAATAGAGAGGAAGCAGGTCAATAGAGCCAGATAAAACAGTGGAAATTTCGACAATCTTAGAATGGGCCCAGAATTGGTCAAGATCTTCATAAGCACTCCAAAAGGTCACCTACCAAGTTTTATCACGATCAGATATGTCTAAGGCAGTGTACACAAAGAAATAATTTAAAAAAAATATGCCTCTAGCACCATGAAATGGACCTCTTAACTAGAACTATATTTTTGGTCTGTCAAACAGCTATGGGGCAATCGCCATTGGATCTGACATGGTAAAAAGCCCTTATGGGTCAATTTTCATCTTAATCGGACACTCCAAAACAAAGTTACTGGTAAAATATCGAAAAGGGGTAAGCCACACACTATTCTTGTGTGACCACCTTGCACCAAAACACCATTAAAGGTGGCTATTTTCACAGTCACGGGCAATCACTTTCGGAGCCTATATCTCACTCGTTTCAGATTGGATCGTGCACAAATTTAGTGAGCATGTTCGACTCATCGAGACGAGCGTTTCGATAAGTGTTACGCCCCATGATGATGCCCGAGCAAGGAAAAAAACTAGAAAGAATTTGTTGATCCGTGAAGAAAATTGCAAAAAATTCAGCACAACACGCCTCACTCAAGTGACCAAATCATGTCGCTCACGTACCCGACCGACACGAAACTAATTGCATTATGTGCGTAACGTCTGAGGCTTTCTCTGGTCAGAACATCATGTACGATGAACAGTTTTATTCACACACGGAGACGTCAAATCTACTGTAAATTCCGACTGCCGGATTTCAAGATTCTGGCAAAAAACTCAAGACTCAAAATCTTCATCTCGACACGAAATTGAAACGCGGCTTATTGCAACATGATCGTGACGGCATGCGCAGTGTGATTCAACTACGATACCGAAGAATAACATCAAGGAATGAGCGCACTATCAATCCAAAGTTTTCGAGATTCATCCAAAATTCAAGTCTCATGATCGTGGCTCAAAAACATGATTCATGGCTCGAAATTGGTATCAAACTGACAGCCATGCCGAGCCCTAAAGGAAAACACTTATCTTTCGATCAAATAGGCATCAGAGCACCTCGAATCAGTCATGGAAGATCACACAAGTTCTCGGGCAATAGCAGGGACTGTTTTGGAATTCCACACATTGTTAAGCAGGGGCAAAACAGTCCTTTTGCACCCATTTTTAGAATTTCTTTGAATTCAATTAAATTGTAATTATGTTCAATTTAAAGTATTTTTTTTGGTATCCCCCATTTTTGGGCCAAATTCTATATAAACATGCAATGCTTCATTGTAAAAAGACCTTCGGTTTAACTTTCCTTCATTCAAAATTTCGTTTATTGCTTGGGTCAGTGGGTGCGTCTTGGAGAGAGAGAGGAGAGATAAGAAAAGGGGTATTTTTCTCTCTCCTCTTTTCTCATCTCTATCTTTCTTCCTCTCTCTTCTTTTCAAATTTATCTCTTTCTCTCTCTTCCTCTTGTAGTTTATCATGTCCCTGATTCCCTGTTTCGTTTTCTCCATTCATACATGGCGGACCTATCACCTGGTGTGATGCCTTCCTACTCTTGAGACATGAATAGTGAGCTAGGCCTTAGCCCAACCGGGTTTCTCTCTCTCTTCTCTTCTCTACTGTTCTATCACAAGCTGCACAAGTCTAGCACTGGCTGGGTTTTCTCTATCTTTCTTCTCTTATGTCAAAACCAATGCAAGCCTAGCACCGACTAGGTTTCTCTCTCTTTCTTTTCTTCTCTTCTGTTCTGTCACAACCAGGGAAATCCTAGCGTCGACTGGGTTCCTTTCTTTTTCTTCTTCTTTTCCGCAGCCAGCGCAAGCCTATCGCCGGTTGGGTTTTCTCCCTCTTTCTTTTCTTCTTCGCAGCCTGCTGAAGCCATCGTCGACTAAGCTTTCCCTCTCCTCTTTCTTATGACACAGCTGGTGCATGCCCTTTGCTGCCTACATGCTTTCTTTCTCTTCATTCTTTATTTCACAATCGGCAGAAGCAAACGTCGCCTGAGGTTTCCCTCTCCTCTCATTCCCGATTGTGTCCTCTTCCTCGTCTATGCCTAATACAACCAGCAACACCTAGTGCCGTCTGTGTTCTTCTCTTTTCTTTCTGACTCTTCTCCTCTCTTTCTCTTCCTCTCCTTCTTTCTATTCTCTTCATCTTCTCTTATCTTACTTCTTATTCTTTCGTTATGATGTCCACTCTTTTTGTTATTCTTTCGTTTGATTAAGAGGGGTTGAGATTAGCCTGTCATGGTAGTCCTGCGTCTAGCCATAATGTTGTTGTGTCATATTTACTGTGCCCGCTTTATTGCCACGACAGACTCACCATCGTGTCCAGCTAGTCAGTATCGGTCTGAGTTACCAAGCCTATTTTACTACCACGTCAGGTCAATTACCCACCAGCTTAGTCACTGTACTGATCTCCCCCATGTTAAATTCCTCTATATCCCATCTTCCTTATCTTATTCTACTCTTCTTCTTATGAATGTGCACATCTGTGTACGTTCACGAAAGAGACAAGGTGAGGTCTTTTGACCCACCTGTCTTATAACATTTGCCATATATGTGTGATTGCAGAAAACAGGAGAATACAAGCCAAAGGAGGCGAATCTGAATCAGTTCTACGACTGGGGGAACTTTCTTCGTGATCTAAGAGGGCACCCACGTGAGCCAGCCCGAGTAAGTCCCGAACCCACGTTAAATTTCTCTCTCATCGGTTGGTAATACTTGCCCTTGTTCTCAAACGAGATTCTCGAGAGAGCGACCTCAAAGTCCCGGGTCTCCCCGAAACCAAAGGCACGTGCCACCAGATCATCCTGATCCGGAGGGCGAGATCGAGGCACCTAACCAACATAGTGACTCCATTGGGGACTTACTACCCCTTAGTCGGATCGTACTTATTTGGCTAAGTTTCTCCTTTTATCTTTTGTATTCGCACATCACTTATGGTTGCTGGGTTTTGTAACTCATTCATTCTCATTGGGGATTTTCTCATCCCCGCATAGGCGATTGTCCCCAGAGAAAAAGTTCCTCCAACTTCGTTCCCAACCTTTCTTTTGAGCAAAGACCCTCGGGCTAGCTCATAGGTCTTAACCTGGATTGGCGTGAGGAGAGACCCAAAAGTCCCTCACTCCCCATCTCCTAGCTCTGGTGGAACTTCTGCCAAGGCCCCTGGCATCGACAACACATCTATTGCCACACACAGCATGCACCTAGCCACCAACAAGTCTCTTGTTGATCGTGTCGCTGAGGTATGTCGGAAGGCTACCCAGTCCCTCTCTACAAAAGGCAAGCAAGTTATCATTGCTCTTGTGGGTCACTGCAAGGCTACCCCCCAAATTCCTGCACCACCATGAGTCTCTATCTCTAGAGGCTCAACACATCAAGGTGGAGACCCTACCATCTCCACCCCTCACACACACAACAAGGCTCATGGGTCACCAACGCGAGCCACACCTCAAGGCGACCCTCAAGTCACCCCGATGCAGCATTCAGAATCAGACCTCCCAAGGTGGGTCCTGCATACCCTGCTCATATGCATCTCATTGCTCAGGACAACACTGTCATTGTGCCAACCTGAGTAAAAAGGAGACGATTTTCTCATCCTCCTACTTAGCACACACAAGCGAACCCTAGGGGCAGGCCTCCACCTATTCTCTTGTAGACACTTGCTGGCAGTTCTCGGTCTCTTAAGGCCAAACCACTTGCTCGAGCCCAAGATGACCCCCAGGTCACCCGTGATCCTCTCCCTTCAAGGGGCGCATACGCGTCGCCTTTTTAGATAGCTCCTGACCCTCGACTCAGGCAATCTCAGGAGTCAACCATGCTCTTGCCTGCTCCCCTTCTTCGAGCAATCACATCCATCCATGGTACTCAAAGACCTTCCCCGAGAATGCCATCCTGCACCAGCCCCGTCATTTCGATCATGTCTCTGGAGCCCAGAAGAGAGCTCGGGGAAAAGACCTGATTGAAGATCGAGTTCTTCATGCTACTCAGCCAAAGATGACTCCAATCCCTGGCCGTCATCCTTTGCCACACCTGATTGAGACAGCTCTCTCTTGTGCAAGAAGAGTTGATCAGTCGCAATCCCGATCACAGTTTTAGCATGAGGTCCATCAATGCCTAAGAGGTAAGCGTGATAGGGGTCTGCGAATTCTGACCAAGGAACTGATAACCCTTTGTGCCAAAATCCCTTCTACCCTCTTCAGATGATGAATCCTGAAGAAGAGCTTCATCTGCCCTACACTATGGTAAACATTGTAGAAAACGACCCAGCCACTCAGCAGCCACAATCCTAAGACCATCGAGAACCGGTCCTCTCGCGATCGGCATACAAAAGTCGAGTTCAGTCAGGACATGCTGACCCCCTGCTGATTGATCTACCGCGCACGACTTGTCAAGATCGCAAGCCCTCAACAACAGCTAAGACTGACCCCCCTGAAGAAATAGTCAGCGTAATGGTTATAGACGAACCTGACTCGCAGGATGACTGCATGAACAAGTTTGAAGACATGGTCTAGGCGATGATGGAGAAGATTGACTGTATAAACACTGCACGACAATCAGCCAACCATGAGGTCAATTATCACCACTCATATAGTAAACCTCCAAGGCAACCCCTTTCCTCAACATCACAGGACAACCCTGTCCCTCACCCCGTCTCACTGGCAGACATCGATGCTATGGTGACCCATAGCTTAAAGAACAGGCAAATTCCAAGGCTACAAGGTGCAACGCCTTATCAAAGGCCGACCCCTCATATATTGACCTGGTCCCATTTCCCTCAGATTACAAGAAATGGAAGTTTCCCTTATTCAACAAGACCACGTCCCCCAACCAGCATATTGCCCACTTCCGGGCGACATGTCGAGAAACAACGGCTGATGGGAGACTCCTTCTCCATCAGTTTATTGAAACCCTTGATGGCCCAACTTTTCAATGGTATGCTCGACTTCCCCTGAACTCGGTGAATACATGGGAGGAAATGGAGAAACTGTTCCATCAGCGTTTCTATGAGGTCGAGAGAGAGGTTCAAACCATCAAGCTTCTCACATTGACTCAAGACCCCAATGAGCCTGTGGACCAGTTCATATCAAGATGGAGAAATTTGATCGCTCGCCATCCCAATTCTATGCTTGAGAAAGAAGCAGTCCAAACTTGCGTGCGGAACATGCGACCTAAAATTGCTCTACATGTCGAGGCCTCTAATCTGACTTCCATGTCAGAGCTAATTTCCAAATCAGTCCGCATAAAAAGCCTATCATGTCAGCACGGCGAGTCACGACAACCGTCTGCAAACCCAGCAAACAACCGCGGCAATGGCAGCTCTCAGACTAACACCCGAGGCAACCAACAAAATGGAGTTATCAGTGCAGCCGTCACAGTCACTGATCCAAAGAAGGATCCCTCCCAAACTTTGGACCATTCCAAAGGGCTGAGCACAGTAAAGACAACTCACCGGACTACCAAGCAACAACAGTTATACAACCGAGTTCCCCTGCCGATGAATCTTAGTCGGGATGATTATTTCACCAAGCATAAGATCAAGGTTTACCAATTTGAGAAAGAATGGGTCCCTGCACTATTCCGATTATTGTTGGAATAAAACATGATCGAGCTTCCAGAAGCCAAGTTCCCTAAGCAAGTTTGGCTCGATACTCAGGCAAATTATTATGCTTAGCATCGAAGGATCAATCACCCCACAGATGACTACTACACGCTAAAAGATATTATCGAGGCCCTGATCTATAAGGGTCAGATGAAGCTCGAAGACCTAAAGAAGCTATTTAGGGCAGCAGAAGCCTCCCATGTAGTAGCCATCCCAGAGGAAGATGAAGCCCCTGGTATCCTTCATGCCTTCTTTGTTCTAATCCTTCAGGAAGGCCTAATCACACTGAAGCCGGCAAGGCATCCTTGACGCCTTGCTCAGGGAACTGATGACTGCTGGTACCCGTATCACTAGATATGGGGCCACTACCTGTGGGAATGCACCAGTTTCCACGATATATTCGTAAAGAAAATGTGGGAATGTCAGGAATTTTACAATGTCCCAATAAGTGATCCCAAAGCATTGTTCCACTGATACAAGAGGACATCCCAACACAAGACCTTCCTAATAATAACTCAGATTGTACTGAACCCTTGACTTCGCAGTCATGGATAGTCCCCCATGGGCGAAGTAGACTCAAGTCCTTAAGACAAGAAGAAGTTTGCCAAGCTAGGACTGTTCACAAGCCTGGTGATGACACAAAAAGCTGCCCAGATCGGACTGATTAGAGGAACGACCTTAAAAGTCCCCCACTTTCTAACCTTTCACCTTTTTCTTCTTCTACTTCTCATCTTTCTTCTCCTATGTCTTCTGCAGGTACAACCTTGAAGTGTCCGGACTTCGAGGCTCTTGATAGAGAATTCAAAGGAGTCAATATAACCAGGATGCAACGAAAACGATTGAGAAAGACCTTGGCACAGGAAGCTGGTTTCTTAACAACTGTTGACACCTTGGCAACTAAAGCCAAAGCAGATCCATCCACTTCAAAGATGTACAAAAAGTCAAAGCCGAAGAAACCTCAGTGGTCCCCTGAGCCCGACTTTGAGCAGAGATTGAGACAATCAAGAGGGCAAGCTTCTACTCTCAGGAAGCTTGCCACATGGCACAAGACTACGAAGTCTTAGCCAGGGCGGCACAAACACTACAGACACCTGTTCAAAGACCGTGTGATTCGTATGAGGACACTTCTTGCGTTATAATCGTTGAATCTCAAATTCCCTATAATCTACAAGTCGAACTCCTTCAACCTAATATACAATCTATATTTACGGAAGATCCTTCCATTCCTCAATCAAGGGAAGCTGCAGAAATTATGATCCACCTTGGACCTCTATCAGAGGCAGAGATGTTAGGATCATGGCTCTCTGCACTTGAGTTTGATCAAAAGACCCCTGAAAACAACGAGGAAGAGTTGCAGGAGGCCCCAGAAGAGTGGGAAGAAGGCGATCAAGGCACAGCTAAAGAGCTTGAGGAGATAAATCTTGTCGACGAAGCCAACCCCAGACCCACTTTCATTTCAGCGAATATGTCTCCAAAAGAGAAAGAATATGTCGCTACCTTCTTGTGAGCAAATCGAGACGTCTTTGCTTGGCATTACCATGAGATGCCTGGTTTAGACCCTCAACTCACCGTTCACTGTCATGCCATTGATCCTACTATCAAACCTGTCAAGCAGAAATCAAGAAGGTTTAGGCCTGACCATGAAATGCAAACAAGCAGGCTTCATTCATGAAGTCAAGTACCTGAAATGGCTAGCAAATGTTGTTCCAATCAAGAAGAAGAATGGCCAAATCAAGGTTTGCATCGACTTCTGTGACCCGAATACTTCCTATACCAAGAATGACTTCCCACTGCCATTCACCGAGATGTTCATCGATTCTACGGCTCACTGTCAAATCGTTTCCTTCTTGGATTGATACTCCGGGTATAATCAGATAAGGATGGTCCCCGAAGATGAGGAAACCACTGCATTCTTAACTCCCAAAGGGGTCTTCTATTACACAATGATGCCTTTTGGATTAAAGAATTCCGGTGCCACATACCAGAGAATAATGATGACCATCTTTAAGGACATGATGCATAAGGAGGTGGAGTGTTATGTAGATGACATGGTGGTAAAATTCAAAGAGAAGGATGCTCACATGAGAGACCTTGAAAAGGCGATCGAGCGACTACGCCTTCATCAGAAATGCACTTTTGTTGTATGTTTGGGAAAGTTCTTGGCGTTCATTGGCAGACATTGAGGGCTTGATGTAGAGCCACTCAAGATTAAAGCGATCTAAGAAATGCCGTCACCAACTACACTGGAAGAACTGCACTCTCTCCAAGGGCAGTTGGTATACATCCGTAGGTTCATCTCAAATCTCTCAGGTCACTGTAAATCCTTTACACACCTGTTAAAGAAGGATACTCTGTTCATTTGGGATGAAGCATGTCAAGTAGCCCTTGATGACATCAAGCAGTATTTGCCCAATCCTCTAGTAATTTCTACAGCAGTATTGGGAAGACCCCTCATCCTGTACGTGATCGCTCTAGACGACTCACTTGAGGCATTGCTGGAGCAGAACAATGACGAGGGAAAAGAAACGGCACTGTAATATCTCTGCTGTTAGATGCAAGGGGCCGAGAGGAATTATTCCCCTAAAGAAAAGATGTGCTTTGCTCAGATCTTCATACTACAAAATCTTCGTCATTATTTACTTGGTCACGAAGTGAAACTCATATCCAAAGCAGATCCTGTAAAATTTCTCATGACACATCCCTGCTTGTTAGGGCACCTTGCTAATTGGGCATTATTGTTGATGGAATTCAACATCACGTATGTTCCACAGAAGGTCATCAAGGGTCTAGCCTTGGCTGATTTTCTTGCAGCACACCTCGTACCGATGGAATCTCTGTTATTGAGCAACCTCCCAGATTAAGAAGTGTTATGTGCTCATCTTGCTCATACGAGGGAATTATACTTCGACGGAGCCTTCCAATCAGATCGAGGAGGCGCTGGAGTAGTATTCTTGACTCCGAGGAGAGGAGTATTGCCACTTTCTTTCTCTCTTGCTCAGGCCGGTTCTCTTAATGAGGCAAAATATCAGGCCCTTATAATCAGGTTGGAGATAGCCTTCGACCTCGACTTCGAGCAGCTCAAGATCTATGACGATTATGAGTTAGTTTTTTGGCAGCTCAAAGGGATCTATGACATGAGGAAAGACACTCTCAAGCCTTATCATGATACTGCAAAATCATATATGGCCCAATTGGAGGATGTATCCCTGAGTCACATCCCCAGGAGGTTAAAATCGTAAGTTGACACACTTGAAAAACTCGACGCTACAATTCAATTATCCTCATCAGGACCCACGCTTTTCTGTGTGGTAGAATGGAGACACATTACGATCCAAGAGGATGATGAGCCACCCACTATTCTCCATTCATTTTTCTCTATTAGGTCTTGGCCTCCTGTTATAGGATTTTGCCAGGTCTTACTATGTGCAAAGTTTCTTTGAGGCAAAGGATTACGGAGGGGCGCTCACAGTTAAAGTTATGTGAATCCCATTTGCCTCGACTCTCAAAGCTGGGTTCCCCTCACGCCGTTAACGCAGATTGGGGGTTTTCGAAAAATTTTCTTTTTGGCTTTTTAGGATTCCCGGTCGGTGTGTGCTAGAGTGTGTAAAGAAACACGCAAATGAAAAATAAATTCAAGCACATAGGCACACAATAAGAAAGAAAACAACTGAGAGCTCGGTGCTGATCGTGCCTAGAGATGCACGCTTCGAAGCGAAACTCGCTCGAGGCACTATATAGATGGAGGGGTGAGGAACCCCTAAGAATGTAAAGTCAGAAAAATGAGACCAGGCACAATCCGTGGTAAGTCTAGCGTGGCCCGGGTCGAGGGTGACCTGAACAGGACACAGTTCAGGAGGGAGCAAGCAACCCTCAATATATATTTATCCTTTTTTTACTTTGTTTTATTATTTTTTTATCTTTTTTTAACTTTGATGAAATACAATTACACTAAGCATGGTGAAAGCAGGTAAACAATTTTTCAGCCAAAATTAATGAAATAAAATTAAAAACACAAAAAATTCAGGAGCGAGACAGACTTATCGGAAGCAAAATATTTTTTTATATATTTTAAAAAAATTTATTTTAAACCAAAAATTGGTGAACAAGCACAAAAAAAGCTCCAGAACAGGCCTGTGGGGTCCTAGAATTTTTCTGGGACCTCTGTGATAGGGCAGCATGGGTCGTGTCGCTCCTGTAGGTTCGGCGACATGGGTTGTGTCGCATGTGTAGGTTGGGCGGCACGGGTCGTGTCGCCCAAAAAAAAAATTATTTTTTTTATTTTTATCTTGTTGATTCTAATGAAATAATGCTACTGAAACTTGCAGAAGTAGAAAATAAATATTTTTTGATGAACTAAAATTAAAACAAAGTGAAACATAAGAACAACAGATAGAATAGACCTGTGTCATGAAAAATATTTTTTTGGTATTTTTTAAAATTTTATTTTGCTCCAAACCTTTTTGAGCAGTCACAAGAAAGTCTCAGGACACAGCCTGCAAAATTTCAAAAAATTCTAAATTGGGCAACGGGTCAAACCAGAGAGCGTGTCGTCCTGGACCTGGGCGTCACGGTCCGTGTTGCTTGGGCAGCACGGCTTGTGTCGCCTGGGCGGCACAGCTTGTGTTTCCCAAAATATTTTTTTATTTTATTTTGTTTTATATTTTCTCCTTGTAGATATTAATAAAATAAGCTTACTGTCAACTTGGATAAATAGTGAATAAATTTTTTTTGATGAAAATAAATTAAAATAAAGCGACAGCAGATCTAACAGAAAAATATTTTTTTGTATTTTTAAATATTTTATTTTGATGCCCTAGGTCTAGGTTTCCTCAGGCTTAGATGAGGGTTAGGGTTTTCTCAAGGAAGGTCTCTCTACTCTCCTAGGGTTTCTCTTCTAACCTAAAGTTTCTAGAAGTCTCTTCCTTCTTCGACCCTTTTGTTTTTTATCCTTTTATGGTTACCCAAAGTGAGTTCATCTGAACAAGGGATTTGTTGGGGCAGAGTTATCCCATAACCAATAAATCCCTTGGTCAAACCAATATTTTATTTTTTAAAATTCAGATTTGACCGACGTGGATAGAATCACGCGGCCAAACCACCCACAATATAACCTTAAAACACAAAAAGTACGTAAAAATTGTTTGGGCCAAAACGCTGCTGGGCAACACGAGTCATGTCACCTGGGCGGCACGCCCCATGTTCCACAAATAAAAAATGCTCCAAATTTAAAATTTTATTTTCAGGTGTGTTCCTTAGCCTCCTGTGAAGCTACCAGAAAAAATTTGGGTCAAAACGGATTTATTTACTATTTTTAATGATTGTTTTAAAAAGTTAGGGCATTTTCATGATGACTTGGGAGACATGCCCTATGTCGCTAGGGCGGCACCCCAGGTGTCACCCAAACCAAAACTTATCCAAATTAATGTTTTTTAATTTGGGTATCTTGCTCAGCCTCTTGTGAAGCTCTCAGAGAAAAATTGGGTCAAAACGGACTCTTTTACTATTTTTAATGAGTTTTTCCATAAAACAGTGCATTTACTAGATTCTGGGTCAAAACAAGCATCTACTAGGTTCTGGGCTGGCAGAATGATTTCGGCTCGCAGGGTAAATTGTGTGAGCTATGGATTTTGGGTTTACTAGACCAATTTGATTCTAAGGGTCTAAGAAAACCACATAACTTAGCAGATTTAAAGCGGGTGTCTATAAATCTTACCAAAGGCATTAAATAATAGTATTTTAGATATTTTCAGAATTTCAAATTAAAAACATATAGCCATTTTATTTTATCAAATAGGGAATTACTAAAATAGGGTTATACAATTTACTTTTACATTTCATGATTTCACCATTTCTCCCCTCCTCTTCAGTTTCCTCTTGTTTCTTTCATTCTCATCTTTCGTAGTACGTGCTGTTATAGTGCTACTTAGTACAAAACCTAATGCAGAAAGGCAAAAGACTGCTGCTTCCTTATTCTTCCTACTTCACCTAGGTGACACCAATCCAGCTCTGCACGGGTGATAATCTCTTCCTAATATTTGGTCTCTGTGTAAAGGAAGTAAGGCTCTAATATTGTTTTCTTAATTCTTCTAATGGGCTTTCGTAGATTTCTATGCAATAATTAATTAAAATAGTAAATTATGAAAAATAAATAGGAAATAGTGCAATGTAAATGGTGGTAAAATTTCTTTGGTAATTTAATGTCTTGGTAAATGCACTATAAAATTTTAAATGATGGAAATGCTCTACTTATATGTTGCATTTAAATTTTTTAGTATTTTAATATAGGGTTATGTTAGGGTACTCATACATAAGAGTATTTTCTTAAAGTACTCAAGTTTTTACCCTTGATTAATTCTTTTGTCTAGAGGTATTTTAGGTAACTAAAATAAAATTCTTGATAGAAAGAGAAGCATTTATTAACTAAATAAAATAGGACATCACTCACATAGAGCATTAAATGTCATTAAATTCTTATAGAAATATCTATCTTATCCCTCTTAAAGATAAAAATTACATTTGTTCAAAAAACATTTGTAGTACAAAGTAAAAGTAATTAGTGTCAAAAAATGGTGAGTAGATTTAGTAAATACTCACATATACGTGCACCCTAACATAATCCTTTAATATATTACATACATAAATATATATTTTATTTATTTTAAATTAAAAAAATCCCAAGTCTTCCCTCGAATCAGCTAATGCATCTTCCTTTTTCCCATCAAACTGAAGGAAGCTTCAATAACATTGGTTTTTCCTTTTGAAAGAAAATAAGACAATTATCTCCCTTTAAAAATGTGAATTATTAGAAATATATCTTAATTTTCTCCTAATTCAAAAAAATCCCAAATTTTAATGAATTTGGATGCCACATCTAGTGAGAGAAACCCCGATTGTTTTCCATTTGTTTTCGCAGTTCGTTACGTTCAATTCCCCACAATACAAAAGAAACCCCTATTTTTTGAATCAGACAGTTGTTTAGAGTGAGAAACCTCTTTTCCTTGTATTCTGCTAATGCATTTTAATGATTTTGATGTTGGGTCTTAAGAGAGAAATCTATTTGTACGGTTTGTATGTTCTCTTTTGGGAAACAATGGTAGGAGATTGCAGTATCAAATCATTCTATGACCAATCAAATTCCTCTGCATCTCTTTCACTCTCTAACCCATTGCTCATCTTGCCTTCCACATCCAATGCCGATTCTCTATATGCTCTTAAGACCATAACCCATGTCTTAGCTTCCCATTCCATATGGTACTCTTGCTACCCCCATCTCTAGTTTTAGAGAGATGGAAGTTTCAGACCAGCTTCTTCAATCTTCTGACCAACCCACCCATCTCTGCACTCTTGATCAATTGGGGTTGTCGGAGATCTTTGTCAAATTTTGAACTTGGGTCCTCTCGTTCAAATTTTTGCTGTTGGTAGCCATTGTTCAATTCACCTTCACAATCTCAGTGAAAACATCAAACAAGTAGTTGTTTTATACACCAAGGAAAATGAAAACCGGGCAGATTTGGCCTATGATTTCGATGTATCAGCTCTTGCCAATGCTGCGGATCTAGATAGTGATGATGATTAGAGAAAGAGGGTGAAGATAGTGCAAGAGTCAGAGAGTAATGAGGAGGGTAACAGGGGTAGAAACAGAAAAAAGGTCTCTGATGAAGCAGACCTGTCAAAAACCGAAAGGTCTCTGATGAAGCAGACCTGTCAAAAACCGAAAGTCTAGAGTATTACAAATTGGGTACTTTTCATGTAAGGCATTTGACTTTTTATTAATCTTAAATTGAAAGATTTAAATGAGTGAGATGGGCATGAAGCCCTTTAGCCTTATGGTGCATAAAGTACCGTAATGATGTTATATTTTTTATAATTTCCCCTCTAAAAATAGTAAAAAACCCATGTTCTATTCAGCTTACCATGGAGGTGTGGAGCTCCTAACTTAGAGTGAGCCACTCCCGCATCATCTCCATCAAGCTCAAGTATTGGCACCAAGGTTGCGATCACCAACGCAACTTTCGAGGATTTCGTGTGCGAATTAGTGAAGAATAAGTGACCAAGTTTATAAAGCTATATAATCTCCATCAAATCCCTTCATGAATCTTGCAATGAATTCTATATTTCCTCGATATGGGTCAACAATTTTACAAAAAAAAAAATACTAAAGATAAGTACAATATTCAATCTTTTTCAACACTTTAAAAAGAGCATGCACTACCTTACAAAGCGAAAAGAAAGAAAAGAAAACAAGGAAAGAGAAAGAAGTGCAAACCCACTAATTTTTGCTGTCATAATCGTCTTATGTACATGGAAGAGAAATACAGGGAAAGAGTTACACTTGCTTAAACTTCGTGTAATTAATCAATTGTCCACACAAACAAACAAAAGCAGTTCAAAAAAAGTGTAGAGACTAGTATTTACTTGGTTGCCATGTCCATACTGAGCTTAGGCTACAGAAACAACATGAAATACAGACGAGAACTCCAAACACAAGAAGTTTGCTGATCCTCTCTCTCACTAGGTGAAGGGCCTCTTGTAGCGATCAAAGAGCTCTTCTGTCTGGTTATTGCGAAAGGCACTGCAAGCAATGAGGTAAACCCAAATGAGAGCCACAAGAGACACAGTGAGAGCCACCTCTGCCTTTCGCCACTCTGTGCGCAGGTTCCCGAGGAGGCCAGCCTTGCATGAGTTGCAGGAGTAACAGAGCTGAGTCTGGTCGTTGCTCCAAAGATAGCAGTCGGGGTCGGCTGCTGGATTTGTGGGGTTGATCCACACTGTAGGGTTCACGTACCCAAAACCGCATATGGTTGGTGGTTTGCAGCATCCTGACTGATGAAACCACAAACCAGAGGTCAATTCACTGTCATTCTCTTTTAATATCCCACCCACCCTCTCTCTCTCTCTCTCTCTCTCTCTCTCTTTCTCTCTCTGTGAAGACACTTCAAATGATATATCTTAGAGGTTAATTAGTCTTTTCTCTTGGATAATTTCCATATCTATCTCAACCCTAACACTGTAACCTGTTTCCCCATGCATATACCTATAAATCTCACTCTCTTAGTTTTCCTCTGTTTTTACCTCTCTCCCTCCCTCTCCCTCTCTATTCAGCATCCCCCTGTTTTTACCTAGTGCAACTCTCTCTCTCTACTCAGCTAGGATGAGGATCTGGTTTTATTTTATTCAACTAAAAAGACATTTACTGCATAATGACTGATAGATCAAGCTGTTTTGTTTCCTCCATTAAGAAAGCAACAATTAACAACCAAAAAGAAAAAAAAGAAAAGAAAGATTTATGTTTCTCTTCCACTAAGAAAGTAGCAACAAGAAAGGCAGCTATGAAAAAGGGGTAAACCTCACCTTTCCCAACCAAGTTGGCATTAATTTCAGAAATCCACCACCTATGCTTCGACTTACATAAAATTGTTACTTTAACTCTTTTTTTTTGAGACAAGATTCCATTCCTATGAATAAGCCGCTTTATTAATACTCAAACAAATTAGTTCTAAAAGTACTGCTTTAACCCTTTTCTTTTTTTTTTCTAAATCTGTTTATCACTGAGGTTCCCTCTCCCTAAACTCACAGATCCAAGAATTTCTCGAGTACAGACCCAAGAACCTGTACATCTATATCTAAAACAAAAACCAAAAACCTAACTTACTCCCTGAGTAAACCACCAGCGGTTATCCTCTCCACACACAACTGAAAGCCCCTGGGTAAACACCCTCTCTCAATCTAAACACATCCTCATGATAAAGATCTTAATCTAAGTGTAAGTCCAACAATCACTATTGAAAGAGAGGAGGCGATCTGGATGACAAAAAAATGTGGACATATTTTTCCTAGTGTACGCATTTTTCATTTTGAGAGAGCACCTAAAGGAGATGTACATTTGTGCAAATTTGAGGTCCCTCGGATTCTCACTTCTCTAAAAAAAATTTCTCACCGCCAGGATAGCCTTTCACTTATGGATCTTTCAGGGGCATTTGGCTTATACAATTTAATAGGCCTGTGGGCTTACAAGATCAAATTCCTATTTATCCTAGATCAAGAGACATGGGGGAATTCTGGATAAAAGGCTAGGAAGGGACTTTGTTTTATGTCTTAGAGGGGGTGGGTGAGATTGGTTTCATTCGAAGAGAACATCAGGACTGGTTGCTGATGTCTAGGGAGAGGAAATACTAGAGAAAGGAGTGCTTGTGGTAGTAGACATAGAAAGAAACATTGCCTTCTGGTTTTATCAATTTTTTAAGACATGGTTTTAGATACCGTGTCTTCGAAGAAGTGGATACCGTGGGTTCTTTGATTATCCATTCCTGGGGCCCATAGCATCCACTTTCAACGATATTTTTAACATAAGAGGGAGGTGCTACAATGTATAGAAGAGATGGCTCTAGAAGCCACCGCTTCCAAAAATCAAACACGCCATTTGTTTCTTAAGGGGGTTTCGTCCTTCAACCTTGGCTGAAATGACAGACAGGACAAGGGCAAGTAAATCCTAGAGAAAGAAAGCCCCTTCTTTTTCTCTAATGAGAAGTAAGGTGGGGTTCAACCGCAGCCCCATGGTTGGGGTTGCAACAACAGGTGCATTTCAAATCCTACGAAGAGGATATCCTTGACAGAGAGAGGATCGACCATAAATTGGATTCAACTCTCACACATTTACAGGCACCTCTACACCATATAGAAAGAAAGGAAAACCTGGGAAAGAAAGCCCGTTGTTTTGTCATTCAAGAATTGGTTCGGGTTGAATGATCGGGTTCCAGTGTTCCACTGTTTTGTCTGCTTCTCTAACCTCGGCAACTCCAAGGAGTCAGGGCATAGGGGTCTATTTCTCCATCTAAATTTTTTAGCAGCTTGGTGGTGTGATCCTGGACCAGGGCTTGATCAGAGCTGCATTATGTTTGTCGTGTGTTAGTTATTGAGGCACTGGCTAGCATTACAAATTGGGAGCAATGGTTGTGGCCGATACAGCCTTGAGAGAGGGACAATATCTCAATCAATGAGAATCATTTAGTGGATTAAGAACAAGTGGGCTGCAAGTTAAAGCTCACTGGGTGGGATGATGAGAAAGAACAAGAGGAGGCCATCGCTGGACCCTGCAGATGAATCTCTCTCTTTTTTTCCAGAGGGGAGGAGAGAGAAAGAAGTGCCCCTCGCAGGAAAGACCTCGAAAAAACCATCCAAAGCCCATATTGTAATTTTCAGTTTTCTTTTAATATTTATTTAATAGAAAGAGGGCCAATTTAGTTAGGGTGAGGTTTGTATGAGGTTCCTACCTATAAATCAGGCAGCACCTCTAAATTTTATCAAGAGATGTAGTAGTTCTGGCATAGGAAAACCTACAATGACTCCAAAATCTAGGTTCAATCCAATTTATCAAATTTGAATTTTCAAAAATGGTAGTGTAGATCGTGCGGATCTATAAACACTTGAAAATAGATAGTCTAAACTTTTCCTTTTCTTTATATTCACACATCTTGATGTCTGATGATTGGAATATCCTTTTATGCTGATTTTTTACATGTTGTAACATTGTATAAACTGTTCATCAATGGTTTAAAAACCGGATCGGTGACCCGGATCGGGCTTTCCAAAAACCGGATCGGTGACCCGGATCGGGCTTTCCAAAAAATTCGAAAAAATTATTAAAATTCATTATAAATATTTTTTTTTAGGAATTCAATAAAAAATGAGGGTACTCCATTAAGAATTTTCATGTTTTTGAATGAATATGCGAATATTGATATGTTCTTTCCCTGCATGAACCGCCATTCAGCATTTAATTTACAGTATTTCGTACTCATCCCTACACTGTTGCTGTTGGGACTCGATATGTTAATAATATGGCTGGGATAGGGTGGCCTCAGAATCATCATCTCTCTCATTTTCTCTTTGAATAATATGGATTAAAAAAAAAAAATAACAAATTTTCAAAAAAATCGATCATGGATTAAAAAAAAAATCACAAATTTTCAAAAAATTCTATCATGGATTACAAAAAAAATTCGATCATGGATTAAAAAAAAAAAATCACAAATTTTCAAAAAATTCAATCATGGATTACATAAAATTCGATCATGGATTACATAAAATTCGATCATAGATTACATAAAATTCGATCATGGATTACATAAAATTCGATCATGGATTACAAAAAAAAACAAACAAAAAAAAACAAAAAATTCAATCGTGGATTACAAAAAAAAAAAAGAACAGTTCGATCATGGATTACAAAAAATTCAATCATGGATTACAAAAAACTCTATCATGGGTTACAAAAAAAGCAAAAAACAAAAAATTCAATCATGGATTACAAAAAAAAAAACAAACATTTCGATCATGGATTACAAAAAAAAAACAAACATTTCGATCATGTATTACAAAACATTCGATCATGGATTACAAAAAATTCTATCATGGGTTACAAAAAAAAAAAAAAAAATAAAAAAAGCGATCATGGATTACAAGAAAAGAAAACAAACATTTCGATCATGGATTATAAAAAATTCTATTATGGGTTACAAAAAACCAAAAAATTCAATCATGGATTACAAAAAAACAAAAACAATTCGATCATGGATTACAAAAAAATCGATCAAGTATTACAAAAAAATCTATCATGGATTACAAAAAATAAAAATAAAAAAAATAAAATAAAATAACATAAAATAAAATAAAATCCGTACGGACTCGCCGATTCACTGTTCGGACTCCCCGATTCCGTACAATGAATCGGCGAGTCACTGTGCGGAATCATCCGGTTCTCTTTAGAACCAGACGATTTCCGATTTTTCAACCGATCCGGTCCCTTTTCGCGAATTCCGAGTCGAACCGGGTGAGTCCGGTTCGACTCGGCGTTTTTTAAAACGCTGTTTGGATCTAAAAAAGTTTTTAGTAAAACGGACAATTCTAAGAAGAATAACATATAAGGACAACGGGGACAATGATAAGAAGAATAATGGTTTTACGAGACCATCATACATACAAGAACTATAGGACCCCTATCCTTATATTTTATTTTCATCACGAAAATATATACACATATTTTTTTAAGGGTGCAGTTTGTATAGAGTCGAAGCTCTAAACAATCAAAGTAGTGCGCACCTCCAAATACAGTCGAAAAATATGGTTTTATACTAAAAATCTTTGTGATAGCTGTAAAATTTATTTGTATCTTTAATTATTTAAAGTTTCAATAGTAGTGTAGATCGAGTCTATCCATGAAATTCCTGAAAATTGACAGTTCAAAAATCCATTTTGACTTAAAATTTTTATAGATACTCTTCCTATAAAATTTTAAGGCAAACCGACAATTATAAACTTTGCATGTTACAGCTTGAGAAGGGTCACCTTCTCACCGTCTCCGCGTATTTGGTGAAAAGGCTAAAGCAACATTTTTACTATCTTGAACAATATGGCGTCGAGTCGAGCTCATCCCTTGGCTGCAATACCTATTTATGGGTTGGTGCTTACTCTGTTAATGGTGGAAAAATGATGATTTTTAAGATCTCAGTACATTATCCGAGGACAAAATGGAAGTAGATGTGAGCCCTTTACCTTCCCACAAAGAAGAGGCATCATCAGTTCCATTCGACACGAGAGAGAATGTTTGTTAACTCGCTAATGAGATCCGAATTCTCTCGCTTTTTGGCTTCAATTTCTCTATGGAATTGATCCTTGACACAGTGGTAGCTAGTGTCTCTTTGACAATTGTGAGACACATGCTTGGTCGAGAGTTTTATGTGAGCATTGCAGAAACGGAAGTTGAGAGGAGAAGCTCAAAGAGGGCAACAAAAGTTTGAACTGGGCTCCATTCAGCTCGCTGTATTCAATAATTCAATTATTCTTACCTTTTTTGTGCGCTCTTTATCTAAGAGTGTATGATATGCATTGTCACAACCCATGTTCTATAACACGAAAATTCTTGAGATATGACAGTCTATTTTTAAAGAACCAAAACAAATTCAAAATTTTTACTATATATTACTCCAAATCAAATTTTCATTCAAAAGCTTTTTGTACAAAGTCTATTTCACAGCTTATAATACCATGACCGCTACAGTAAACGCCAATGACCTAGATTGAATCTGGTCCGATTTGACGGTCACAACCTCTTTTCGTATTTTAATTTTAATTTTTTTCTATGAATTCAAATCACTTGAAATTTAAGGTGTATGTTCTTTTTATCAAGGCGCACCTAATAAAAATATAAAAAAAATAATCCGTAAAACTAAATTGACCAAAATACCCTCGAAACTTTACAGGGATATTTTGATCAATTTGCTTCATATAAAATATTTTTTTATATTTTTCAAAGATTCACCTATTTTTTATGTACACACGTTCCAAATTTCATATCCTTCCAATTTGTAAAAAAAAATATTAAAACTCAAACACAACCAGACATCCGGGATCGTCAGATCGGCCCAGATTCAATCTGGGCCGTTGGCGTTTACTGTAGCAGTACACCATTGGGCCGATAGGATCTTTTCCCATATATATATATATATATATATATATATATATATATATAGATAAAATTTTCAAATGCGAATTTATCCATGACTACACACTTCTCTCAAACTACTCTTACTATACATACAAACAATACGGTTATAAGTACTGTAAAAAAAATTCACAATAGCTTGATGAGTTTGACTACTCAGTAAGTTACTATCATTATCCTTGAAAATCAAGAATTTTAGAATGTAAATATTTTCTAAAATAATGCATAATAAGCAGAAATTTGACATATTGATTTCATGCAATCTAATACCTACTATTAAACATATTCGCTTCTAATCTTATACATATCATGTATTCCTTATTGGATAAATAAAATAAGCATGATATATAAATTATATACACGTGATTCATATCAGGACGAATTATGATCTAAATTTAATAGTTTAAAATATTACTGCAATCAAGTATCAGATATGATCAAACAAGCATTCACAACAACAGAAGTCCCGCAATAGAAGCACTAACCTCGAGTCCCAGTCATTGGGTTCAATGTTAGAACTTTTACTATCACAAGAGAAGAACCACCAATAGGCAAATCCGTTGCATAGTTCCTCACACACACACACACAAAACCCCAGTGCGCTTTAAGGCTTTTGATACTGGCCTTGCAAGACATGGCTCTCTCATGTACTCTTCTGGCGAGAGAGCGTTGCACTACCAAAGGGTCCCCAATGAGTAGTGCCTTATATAAGTTTTAGTGGTACGACCTCCCAAACACAATCCACTCCTAACTCTCATCCTATCATACAGAGTAAGGATAAATTACAGCTGTCGGCACAATTATTTCATCAGATCATAACAGATGCATGTCTTCATGCGCTCATATCTTATTGATAGCATGTTATCATGCGCTCATATCTTATCAGAAGCATGTTGTCATGCACAAATATCTTATCAGAAGCATGTTGCCATGCACATGTATCTTATCAGAAGCTGTTGCCATGCACACATAGCTTATCAGAAGCACGTTGTCATGCACATATATCTTCTCAGAAGCACGTTACCTTGCACACATATCCTATCATGTTGACATGCACACATATCTTATCAGCAGCATGTCCCATATGTAATCACAAGAAACATCAACATTTTTATGTAGTCACAAAGGACATCACTATGTCATACTATTAGGCATATAAATTCAAAAGACTTTATTATGTCAATTGCAGGCCAAATATCTATGTAGTAAATATCAAGAAAACAATAATATCGTATTTTCAAAATATTCTTGAATTCACTAATATGAATTCACATGAAGCAATTCATAGTAATTACTTGCAAATAACACTTGCACATAACATTTGCACATAATACTTACACATAACACTTGAACATAACAGTTGCACATAACACGTGCACATAACACTTGTACATAACACGTACATATAACACTTACAATTGACATTTGCATATACTTGCATATACTGAAAATATCATGCAATATGTATACAATAAATATAATGCAATAATAAAAATATCATGTAATATGGTATAAAAAAAAAATGAATAAGTACAGAAATATCTTGCAATATGGTATGATATCAATTAATAAAAAACGTGGCTTATACAATAACACCAATATTACGAGAATAATAAAAATATTATTAAAATTATAACATTATTATGAGAATAATTAAAATATTTTGAGCAAGAGAGAGAAACATGATTGTTATGAGAGAAAGAAAAAAAATATTATTAAAATAATAATATTCTTATGAGAATATTATGACAGAGAGAAAACACTTATTTTAATAAGACAATTACTATTATAAGAATAAGGGGAATATCATTCTTATCAAAATAATGAGGCCATTATTATGAAGATTATACTAAATTATGAGGGAGAGATAAAGTGAAATTAGTTGAAGAGAGAGAGAGAGAGAAACTTACAAGTGAAGATAGAGAGAAGAACCCATCATTGAGTATGATGGACCTATGATGGTTTTAAAGAGAGAGAGAGAAAGAGAAAGAGCCTTTATTCATATGATACATGTTGCTTATGTGTCTCTTATTTTGTTATATTCTTAAATGCATGTGCCATCTCATGACACATCACCAAAGTGATGGATTCATGATTGGCACATCATTAAGAAGAAAGACACATAACCATAAGCTCAATTTTATTATTAATTTATTAGTATTTTGGTGTAAAATTGGCCATGAGATTGAATTTATAACTTTTCTCTCACTATATTGAGATTGAATTAATTGGTTCAGACCTTAGATGTGTAGTTTGCTCTATCTTAGCTTTCTCTGTTTCTCCTTAGGAAGTCTTTATCCCTGCATTGCATTTGTTTGCCTCTATTTGATACTGAGAGGACACCTTTTTAGCCTCGAGCAATTTTAATTCCTCAGTCAAAATATTGGTGAAGCTTTTCTCCATTTCCTTACTCACATCGGGATCATTTTTTACACAATCTGTATTCGATAAACTAAAAACCCAGACCAAATAGTCGGGTGATGTTTGGTTGGGCCTCGATCTTGTCGGGTCTGTGGACCGCTGCGGGGACCCAGATGTGGGGCCCGGCCCAAGATTGCTTTCTCGAAAACCACAGTGCGTGTGGGTGTATGTGTGGGCAGGTACCAACTAGTGAGAGAGAATTATAGGGTGTGAGGTGGGACCTACCTCACTGTGGGTCATGACATGCTCGAGCGTGCGGTGATGCCCTCTTAGATCACTAGTTAGGTGCCTCGATCTGGCCCTCCTGGTCGGGATGAGCTGATGGCACATGTCTCGGGTTTCAAGGGAACCCGGGACTTGAGACTGCTCTCTTGAGAACCTTGTTAGGGAATAAGGGCAGGTATACCAACCGATGAGAGAGGAATTTAATGTGAGGTGGGACACACCTCACTTGGGTCCGTGACTCACTTGGGCTGACTCGCGAGGGCACCATCTTAGATTACAATAAAATGCCCCCTAGTCCTACAACTGGTTCGAAATCGTCTCCCTTGACTTGTACTCTCATGTTTCTGCAATCACACACACATGGATATTTTACAAGACAAGCGGGCCAAGGGACCCCACCTTATCTTTGGGGGAATGCACATAGGCATGTGCATTCATAGGAAGAAGGAAAGAGTAAGAGGATAGAGATTGGGATGATGAAAGGAGACGAATAAGATAGAATAGAGAAAAGGAAAGAGAAGAATTTGACCAAGTGGTCAGACAGACATAGTGGCTAGACCAGTAAGTGATTAATCAGATGTGGTAGCAAGATGGACACGGTAACCCAGACTGGCACGATGGTAATACTACTCGACAACAGAACGAACATTAACCAGCTTGACAAGATGGTTATGTCATTGTGGCAGCAAGATGGACAAGATAACTCAGACCGGCATGGTGGCAATACTGCTTGACGACAAGACTATCATGGTAGTGCTAGACTTAGCCTCTCTTGGCAAACGAGAAAAAAAGAGAGAAGAAAAGAAAAGAGAAAGAAAGGACATATAAGAGAGAAGAAAGAAAAAGAAAGAAGAGAAAAAATAAGAAGAAAAGAAAAGAGAGACTAAAAGATGAAAGATTAAGAGAGAAGATGAGAAGAGAGAGAAGAAGAAGAGAAGAAGGGAATAGAGGAGAAGAGAAAAGAGAAAGAAAGGAAGAGAAGAGATAAAAGGCAGAAGAGCGAAGAGGAAGAAAGGATGAAAGAGAAAAGGAGAGGGAAAGAGAGGTAAAAAAAAGAGAGAAAGAAGAAAGGGAAGAGAGAAGAAAAAAGAAAGAGAAGAGAAAAAGAGAGTTGAAGGAAGAGAGAGAAAGAAGAAAGAGAAGGGAACAAGCATAAACGGCGATAGGGCTCCACCGTCCATGATTGAGGAGAGGGAAAGAGAAAGAAGCATGAACAGCGATGGACTTTCGCCGTCTATGACTCAGAAGAGACAAACAAAAGAAGCATGGACGACGATGAGGTTTTGTTGTTCATGATAGAGGAGAGAGAAAGGGAAAAAAACATGAACGGTAATGAGGTTCCGCTGTCCATAACAAAGGGGGGAGGAAAAGAAAGAAACATGGACGGTGATGAACTTCCGCCATCCATAACAGAGGAGGGAGGAAAAGAAAGGAACATGGACAGTGATGAGCTTCCACCATCCATGACAGGAAAGGGCGAGAGAGAAAGAACATGGACAGTGATAGGGTGCCGTCGTCGACAACAGAGGAGAGAGAAGAGAGAAGAAAACATGAATGACAATGATGTCTCATCGCTCATGATTGAGGAGAGAGAAAAAGTAAAGAGAACATGGATAATGATGAGGTTCTACCGTCCATGACAAAGGCGAGAAAAAATAAGAGGAAAGGGAAGGCACTTGCGATGATAGGGATTGCCGTGCAAGTCAAAAGAGACTTAGACATGACCCGACCTGCCACTTTAGGAAAGGGCCTAGTTCAATGTCTTTGTCAGAGAACAAAGGGAGAAATGTCGTGAACAGTAATGAGCATCACTGTGCGCGACATGGAGACAAGGAAACTTGGACAGAGGGTCGGCCCACTATGCGGGTTAAGGCCCGATTCACTGTGCATGTTCCAGAAGAAGGAGGTTATCATGCCCAATGCTAGACACCGTTATGCATGAATGGAGAAGAGAGAGAAAGAAGAGAACATGGAGAAAGAAAGAAGGGAGAGATTAAGAAAGAGATGAAAGATAAAGGAAGGAAAGAGGAAAGAGAAAGAAAGGGAGGAAAGAAGATTAGGAAAGAGAGAAGAAGGATCAGGGAAGAAACGAGGATGAGTAAGGAAAGGAAGCAAGGAAAAAGGAGAAAGAAGATGATGAAAGACATGCGTGGAGATCGCCCACTATCGTGCATGTTGAGTGGAGGGAGAGAGAGACAGTAACAAGAAGAGAGAGAAAGATAGAGAGAAGAAGAAGAGGAGAGAAAAAGAGAGAGATGAGGGGAGGAGAGAGAAAGTGAAGAGAGGAGGAGAGAGAAAGAGAAGAGAGGAGGAGGAGAGAGAAAGAGAGATGAGAGGAGGAGAGAGAAAGAGAGAGATGATAGGAGGAGAGAGAAAGAGAGAAATGAGAGGAGTAGAGAGAAAGAGAGATGAGAGGAGAAGAGAGAAAGTTACCTTTACCAAAGGGTATTAAACTTTTTCTTCTCTCCTCACTCTCTCTCTTGGACGTGCCCATAATTTTAAAGTAAAAATCTCAAATTTTATTCATGAGATTGAAGCATGAGGGAAGCCCTTTACAATAGTTTAGCATGTATTTATAGAATTGGGCTCAAAACATGGGTGGATACTCAAAATCTAGTCTAATTGATGATAATTACAATTTAATTGAATTAAAATAAAATCTAAAAATGGGTATAAAATGATGTTTTGCCCATGATAACAATGCATCAAATTTCAAAATAGTCCCTGCAGCTACCCTAGAACATGCGTGATCTTTCATGGATGATTCAGGGTTGCTCTGATGCCCATTTGGTCAAAAGATGATTACTTTCTTGTTGGGCTTGTAATGACGATCGATTTGGTGCCAACTTTGAATCACAGATCGTGTTTTTAGGTCACAATCACGTGACTCAAAATTTGTATGAATCTTGAAAACTACTGATCAATAGTGTGCTTGTTCCTTAATGCTTTTCTTTGATTTCTTTACTGAATTGTACTGAGCATGTCGTCACGCTCCCGTTGCAATAAATGCAGCTTGATTTCGTGCCCGAATGAAGATTTCTCCATCTTTTATTTTTGACAGGATCTTGAATTTCAACGGCTGGAATCTGTAGCAACTTTGACGCCTTTCTGTGTTAAATTTAATAGTTCATCATGCACGGGGTTCGGACTAGGCATAGCCCTGAACCTTATGTACGTGATGGAATTGGTTTCGCGCCAATCGGGTACACGATCTTAGTGATATAGCCACTCCAGTGGGTCATGCTACTGCTGATTTTCTACAACTATCTTCACGAATAGCGAAGTTCTCTCTTGTTTTTCTTCCTACTCGGGTATCGTCACGGGGCGTACCACCTATCAAAATGCTCGCCTTAACGAGACGAACATGCTCGCAAAAGTTGAGCGCTATACGGCTCGTAAAGAGGTAGATATGGGTCTCTTTTGCTTCTCGTGATTGTGCAAACCAATCTCCTTTTAATGGAGATTAGTGTTGGGAGGCCGCACGGGAATATCGTGCGGCTTATCCCTTTTTAATGTTTCACCCATAACTTTGTTCTAGAGCCTCTGTTTAAGTTGAAACTTGACTCCTGAGGGTTTTCAACCATGCCAGATTTAATGGTGGTGGTCCCATAGCCATTTGATGCACCAAAAATAGAGTTCTAGTTGTAGGGTCCGTTTGAGGGTGCAGTGCTAGAGGTTGATTTTTCTGAAATTATTTCTTTGTTTGCACTGCCTTAGACATGTCGGATTGCGACAAAACTTGGCGGGGGGCCTTTTGGAGTCCTTAGGAAGATTCTAGCACGTTCTGGGACATTTATGAGACCGTCAGGAATTCTACTGTATGTTAAGGCATTATTGACCGACTTCTCTTTTATTCCGCATCGAGGACCCAAGGTACTAAAAAATGTCTTCAAACAACTTGTCCCACCGAATGTTGTGCTTCGAGAGAAGAGAGAAGGACAACATTTGATAAATTTCCGTGGCTTTGTTATTTTTTTCTTCCTAGCCACAGGACCATGTGAACACCGATGAGATATCCACGCAATATTATAACTAGGATGCTCAGACGATTGGATGCAATGTGCAGGTCCATCCATGGAGACTTTTGGGGAGAAGAGACTTTTGAGGGATCCTATCAAAGTCCTCACCCTTGAGTGCATTGTTTGTGATTCTAGTAGTTAAGGATTTTGTACGGGCCTCGTTGGTCAGAATTAGGCCCGTCTAGCAGTTAAGTGCCATGCTTAAGGGAATTTTTCCCATTTAGTCTGGGTTTCTTTGTTTGTTGTTTGTTCTGAATGGTCTGCTGAAGGGACTTCTGTTGGCAGCCATCTGTTTTCCGCACCAGATTTTCCTTGGTGGGCAGGGTACCTCATTTTGTCTAGGTGACCAGCTGTGGGTGCAACCTTGGTTACTGTTGGCAATTTCAACATTCAGGATACCTCTCTTCTTCGTCTAAGGTTACCCCTGGTGGCTCAATCCTCGTTGCTATATTACAGGTCCAAGGTCACCTTCAGCATCTTGGAGTGCGTTAGTGACCTCTCGGGAATGGTGCTCTTCTTCGTGAGACTTGTCTTTGCTTCTAGGCAAGTCTTCTGTCGTTCGAGTCCTTTTTGCAAATGGACTTAGGCTGTAGGAATAATTCCTTGATGCTTATCTTTTTGGTTCCTGGTATCAAGGCATTCTCACACTAGGGATTTTTCTTTTGAATGTCGGCTGAAGCCGCCCCTGAGGGGTGTGCTGCATCAACCTGTTTATTGATCCAAGCGCCCTTTGCAGTTTTTCACTTGAACTTGGGAAGTGGGGGCGTAGAGACAATTTTTACCAACCTCCTTTTATTTGGGGCTCTTTTACCCATGACCTTGTGGCCATGTCCACCCTTATTCTTTCATTTTTACTCATGGTGCCCTTTCGGATTTTCACCATGTTATTTTCCTGAAACTCTCTTACTCATGATTTTGTGACCATGCCCGTTCGTCATTTTTACTCATGGCGTTCCCTTGTCCATGTATATACCATGCCTATTATTTATTTATTTATGTATTGATTTTTTTGTGAAGGCGTGTTTAGGGTCATGCCTCCGAGACTTGTGCGAAGCCTTTTAAGGTTATGCAGCCAAGACGTACACTATAGTTTAAGATCCTATAGCTTGGACCAAGACGGTGATGAATGGTAGTCTATGGAGGCCACTGAGTGAGTATGGTGGTAGTTTGACTCACTTTGAGGGGATGGCACGAGACTGCCTATGAATGATGGATGATGTATGGATGGAAGGTGGAAAGTGGTGACCCACTAGCTAACGATGAGTATGGGTAGCGGAATGGCTCGCCATTTGTGAACATGGGTGAAACTCACTAGGGAACGATGATGAAGTAAACAAATTTACTGAGAAGTTGATGAAAGCGGTGTGCGCACACTATCGGGTCAGTTAGGGAAAGCATGTGTGAAGATGCATGTAAAGGATGTGTGCACGTGTGTGGGGGCGAGTTTTAGGTCATGCCTTCAGGATAGGGGTAAAGAAGTTTAATGTCATGCGGCCAGGACGTGCACTATATTTTAAGGTCATATAGCATGGACTGAGGCCATGCAGTTTAAAGTCATGTAGCATGGACCATGCAGTTTAAGTTCGTGCAACTAAACCTCCGCTATAGTTTAGGGTCGCATAGTTTGGACCATGGATATGTAATTTAAAGTCATGCAGCTATGACCATTGTTACAGTTTAAGGTCATGCAACTTGACCATGGTGCTAAGCCTTTTAACGTCATGCGGTCAGGACGTGCACTACAGTTTAAGGTCATACAACTGGACCATAACTATGAAGTTTAAAGTCATGTAGCTAGGACCATGCAGTTTAAGGTCGTGCAACTAGTCATGTTCTACAGTTTAAGGTCGTATAGTTTGGAGCATGCAGTTTAGGGTCGTGCATCTAGATCGTGGCTGCGTAATTTAGGGTCATGCAGCACGAACCGTGGTGTGTGTCGCCACGTAGGTGAAGTTCCATGGGCTATGCAGTTTAAAGTCATGTAGCTAGGACCATGCAGTTTAAGTTCGTGCAACTAAACCTCCACTACAATTTAAGGTTGTATAGTTTGGACCATACAGTTTAGGGTCGTGCATCTAGATCGTGGCTGTACAGTTTAGGGTCATGCTGCACGGACCATTGTGTGGGTCACTATGTAGGTGAGGTTCCATGGAGAATGACAATCTGACTACCTGGGGATAGAATGGTTGAGGCCATACTCAAGCAGAGGGCTTAAATGAAGATGGTGGCCCTACGAGGAGTGGCAAATGGAAGCAGACTTTATTGGGGATTAGGGGGGGCAAGTGTGACTCCCTCTTGTGAAAAGTGAGACTCCTTAAAGAACCGGTCTATGAAAGGTAACCCAATTCTCTGAGGATAAGATAGCAAAGGGTCTAAATGAGGATAGTGACTTGGTGAGAAACAAACCCACTTGGGGATTGCAAAGAAAAGAATGACTCTTTTTCTTGGCATTCACCTAACTCCACTGGGGATGATGGGCTGTGGAACAGGTGTAACTCCTACTAGGGGTGGTGGCAGGACACTCACGATAGTAACAGGGCCAAACACAAGGGCAAGCATGGTGCTAGCACGAACAACAGTAATAGGCACAGCGGTGACCAGGGGTGGCAATAACACACACGGTGCTAGCATGAGCGGTGATACCACACGTGGTGCTAACGTTTGAGAATACAACCGACGCTAGGACTTGACAAACATAGCCGGCACTGGGGATTTGACAAACACAGCTGACGCTATCTTTTGAGGACACAGCCGGTGCTAGGTTTTGAGGACACAGCAGATGCTAAGTTTTGAGGGCACAACTAGCTCTGAGTTTTAATCAACTCAAGAGCTAAGTGAATCAGGACTTTGGGTCTGAGCTCAACCCGGTCCGGCCCATTGCCGTTTGGCTTTCAGGGACCTGATTAGCATTCTCAGTTTGTGAGGGGTACTTTGGGGAAACGTCACCTATATAAGGGGATAAACCACCTTTTTCACCGTTTTGCCAAAGGTAAAATGCTAGTGAGTAGTGAGAGTGAAGGGCATCCCGACAATGATTTCGATGCGACCGCAGAGTACTAAGGTGAGGGTTGTAGAAAGTTCGCCAGCACGAAAGTTTCGACCGAGAAGAGAGAGCACCGACATGGTTCTTTTTGAGAAAGTGTTAGAAATTCTTGTGAAACACTCCAAGGGAGTTGCAGATGAGGGCTAAGGAGAGGAGAATAGGGTGTTTGTCGGGGTTTGCAGAGATTTTGACAGTGGTTCTGAGAGTAGTAAAAAGGAGGAAAAGGGCTCCACGTTGTAGCAAGGAGCTGCCGGTGAACTTCCGTTGGCTTTAGAAGATTTTTTGGTGGTGTGGAGGAACAACGGAGGTCCGCTAGTGGGTTTTTGCTAAGCAGAGAGGTTTCCCAGTGAGAAACCGAAAGATCACAAGACAGTGAATAGGCACCGACGGTAGATGAAGGGTCTCAGGGAAGGTAATGTTCGCCTTCGACACGTGTGAAGACGTGCGTCAGACCATGTCGTGACTTGCAGTTGTCAAGCGGTGCCCCTCGGGGTTCGAGGTGATACGTGTGCAATCTGTGGCACATGTGAGGGATTTGAACACAGAAGGCGTTCAGATGTAACCAAAACATAGCCGACGTTAGCTCTTGAGAAGCACAACAGGCGCTAGCCTTTGAGAACACAGCCGGTGCTAGGCCTTTGAGATTGCAGCCGACATTGGGCCACTGAGAACAAAACCGGCGTTGGGCCTTTGAGAACACAGCCGATGCTGGGCCTTTGAGAACATAGCTGACGTTGGTCCTTGTGAACATAGTTAGCATTGGGCCTTGAGAACACAATCGGTGCTGGGCCTTGAGAACACAACCGACGCTAGCATTTTGACAAACAAGCCAGTGCTGGGCTTTTGAAAACATAGCCAGTGCTAGCTAGTACCTTTTCACACACAGCGATAGTCTGCACCTTAGTGATTCACACACGGCAGTGAGTCCTTAAGCTTTATATAATGGCCTATCCTTCTTATAGAATCCCTGATGTGAAAAATCTTCCAAGGGGAGGAAAGCTTGGCACAAATGATTTTATTGGGGAGAGTCTGGTCAAGGGTGAGTCCATTTGGCTAACAAAACCAATATACAAACCAGAGTGGCCCCTCGGTGTCACTTTCGTTACCGACTCAGTTCGCTTTGTGGTCCAGGAAAGCAACGATGATAACATCAGTATTGAAGAAGGGATGCCCCTTCTTCATTGCATGCTTAGGAATGTGGCCTGTAGAGAGAATTTGCCTCCATTGGGGAAAAGGATGGTGAAGACCAAGGAGCTGATATGTTCTTCTACTGGCCTACGAGTGCAAGGGGAGCACCAATATTTAAAAGGGTACTCTTCCTCGGGTCACACAGAAGCATTCTTGAACGTGCCTCTTTATTAGCTACTGTACAGTGTTCAGGCAGCTACTATGACCAATGCTCAAATACCATCAAGGTATTGTCAGAGACATGGAGTCATGCAAGCAATACATGGCTCCTAGGTCATGGTGAAGCAGGGATCTCCTTGCTAGACCTTCATTTCATCGGAGGCCTTCCTCTGATCAGAGAAATGTATGACAAGTTCATGCCTCAGAAGTCAATCATCTTTGGTGGTGCCCACTTAGGGGGAGAGGAACCACCTACTAGTCTTCAGAAAATCTTTGATATTTATCAACTGCTTTTCTCGAAGTCTAGCAATGGTCATGTGACCTTTGCCGAATGGCTGGAATTCTTTTGAAGGGATTACCCAAAGGATGCTGGTCTAGTTATTTTGAGAGGAAAAGGAAAAGCAGTTGTGAAAGGGACTCCTCCAATTTACCAATCTGAGACCAGTGATGATTGTCTTCTTGGCCACATACCTGGCCTTGTTCATATGCAAGTTTGTGATCCCTGGAGGAGTCGATATGATCCCCCTAGGCACATTCTATGTGGCTTGTGACATGGCAAGGGGGCATCAGTACGCTCTTGCACAATCGGTCCTATGCTGCATCTACCATGGACTGGGGGCCATCTCGAGGGGGAAAGCCTACAAAGGCAAGGAAGGGAGCAATGGCCTTGTGGGGGGCGAAGCTTTCCCTGGGGACATTAAGACACCATTCCCCATCCATTACCTGCATGGGTGGCTAGGGTCCTATTTCCCTGCATTTATGCCAAAAGTCCGGGAGTGGGGGAGAAAATGTGCCATTTATTGATGAGGATTGCTGGGCAGAAGGCTATCTTTCACAGCCCGGGGGGAAGCACGAAACTTGTTTGGGAATGATTCCTCCAAAATGTGTTGGGTCGCTTTTCCAGTTGGTGGCTTTACTGATTGGGCTTTGATTGATGAATTGGGCAAGGAGCTAGACGGTGCTCCCACAACCATCTAGGAGCTCATGTTTATCTTCAGCGTCAAAGGCGGGGCTTTGGCCTATCAAACCCCATACAGTGCCAGACTTGAAGGGTACTTCCCTCATCGCTTTGCTCATCAACACGGGTTGGATCAAGGCTGCCCCTTCTTTGTATTCTTCGAAAAGCACCACAGTAGAGTAAACACAGAGAAGAACGAAGAGCTAGGACCTCTTCGAGAATCATGATGGTCTGAGCATATTCGCACGGCCTGGTCCACATGTTTGGAGATGACATAAGTCAACAAGTACGTGGTGCCGCATTTTGGCAGAAGGGTCTGGGCGACCGAGGCCTATGCAAGCTGGTGGCGGATTACCAGTCGAGGATACTGGGAAGCCGATCACCCCTGGAAAGGGGAGAACTACAATTGGCACCAAGAGACTAGATGAAGGACAATCATCAATGCTCCCCCTCTTGGTGAGGTCTTTGACTTGGGCTATCCCTAGAACTGGCAGGCTCTTGGGATATCCCGAGGGATAGCAGCAGATTGTCCCTCACCAAAGCTGCTTTCCATGGAGAAGAAGACGGGGAGTCGTTTGGACAACCTCACCTCTATCTTTCAATGGAGGGAGGGTTGAAAGGGGTCATGAAGGGCGTCCAATTCAAGATCTGAATGCATTGATAGGAAGCGGCCCACACAGTGCTCTTGCTGCAGGTTCTTCTCGAGAGGGGCGTTCTAAGGAAGCTGCTCCTTCTCCAGTAGGAGGGAGGAAAAGGAAGCGCTCTATCCCTATCAGCACCCGTACACCAGCTCGAACTATCAAACCTGCTCTAAAACGCAGGAGTGCAAAACTTCCAGTCATTTTAGAATGAAGAGTTAGCTCTCCATCTTCTGTTCTCTCTGGTTCATTTGCTACCCCATTCAAGTCACCCTCTGCTCTTTCTCCATCATCTTTTATGTCTCCTGAACTGTTTTTTACCTCTTCAAAAACTAAGGTAGATGAATCTAGCCCCTATAAGCCTATTGTCATTGCTTTTGATCGAGAGGTGACGTCAAAACTTGAGGTGATGCCTCTGAGTCCAAGGGTGGTTCCTGAATCAAATCCAATTCTAATAGAGATCAATGAGACTGAAGGCCCTACAGTTATTGCTCAAGGACAAGAACCTGTCACTAACAGGGCCTCTGATCCTCAGGATGTTGCTGTCCCAACTAAGACAGGGGCTGCGGTAATAGATAAAATGAGGGCCCAAGCATCTTTCAGGAGGAGGGGCCTATGGCTAGTGAGGCACTTGATCATCAAGCGACTGCTGCCCCAGAGTGTGCAGGTCATGAGGATAAGGGGGTTGAGATTTTTGTGACAGAGGTTTCGGCTGTGCGTGATGCAGACCAGGTAAAAGAGGCTGCGACTGACGTTGAAAGTCACAGGGAGGAGGTAGCCCTTGAACTTGTCAAGTCCGAAGTGACATTCAGGAAGGTGAAGAACAAGCAAGATATGCTGGCCTTGAGCTTATCAAGGCCATGCCAAAAGGTGAGAGACAAGGGGAAGAGGCTTCTTTAGAGCATGCTGAGACAAAAGTAATAGCCTCAGCAAGCGAGGGTCAAGGTGAGGAGTCTGACGTTGAGGAGACCAGACATGTTGAAGCTGAGGCTGCCTCTGAATCTAAGGAGCTCGAGGCTTTGGGCTTCAGGATTGCTCCAGAAGAGCCTGTGGCTCACATATCTATAATCCTTCGAGCCAGTCCTCGAAACCGAAATTCCTTCCATGGTGGTAGTCTCGACAGCACCATCCAGTCCTAATTTCAGTGGGGTATCTGGCATTGCGAACATGCTCCATGCAGGTCTTCAGAGTTTAAGGGAACTACCTTTCCTCATGTTGGGTAAGGCACTGACCAAACTCATGGAGTTTGCTCTTGCATCTACTGCTTTGAGGAACTTGCAAGAAGTCCTCTCTCACTTTGATGCTACTTTAAATGAATTGGAGAGCTGGAGATTGGGCAGGTTGAATCATGAGGCAGAGACCAGCAGGCTGGCTTCCTTGGAGGTGTTGACCTCACGTCATCGTGTGGGAATAGATTCCTGCGCATAGAAGAAGGCCACTATGGTTGCCCATCAACTCGATCTCAAGATGGAAGGGAGAGCTTGCTTTAACAAGAAGATAGGCATAAGGACGGAGATGCGAAGGCTGAGGAGTGAATTTGATGATCTTGATAAAGAGATGTATCAGAGGAAGGCCTTGGATGCCTCTTTGGCTGAGGATCTATCAGAGCTCATTTGCACCATCGAGTCAGAAAGTGCCTCCATGAAAGAGGAGCCTCAAATGGTTGTTAAACTGAAGGAGAGTATTTAGCATGTTGAGGCATCTTCTGCAGCATCTAGAGTAAAGATCAATAAGATCATTAATCATTTTTTAGAGTGTCGTTTCTTTGCTTTTTCTTGCTTTATATGCCGAAACTTGTAAAAATTTTGGGTTTATGAATGAAATGCCCCTTTTTCTCCTCTGTCTCATCTTGCTATGTGTCTTCAGTCGTTCTTTTTGCTTCTCTACATCTCATCTCTCGTTCTTAGGTAGGCCACATCTTAGGGCATTCACTGTGTCTTCCCTTTTACTGAGGGAAACCTTAAGCCTTGCTTTTTCCTATGACAAACTGCTATGGTTTCAATGACCTCAAACAGGGGAGCAGTTGCTTCTTCTCCTCTTAATGTTTGATTGGACTAGGGCTCATAATTCATTTTTCTCATCATTTGATGAGCCTGCTTGCTATAAATAGTCCAATCAGTAGGAGCTTTGGTTTCTACTCTAGGCATATTTACCTCAAGTTCGTCATAGCTCTTGGTATTAGGCATGAACTCATTTAAATGTTTTGAAGTGATACGCATAACCTCCAATTGACTCTAGAGACTGTGAACTTTGCTTCTTAACCTTGCCAAGGGATACTGATCTTGAGGATGAGAGAGCTATCCTTTCTCGCACTACTCTCCTCCCATAGAATCAAGGAAGCACAGTACTTGTAACTGACTACTGATCTGAACTGACCCTGTGGTGGGATGAGGAGCATCCTCTTTGCTTATAAAAATCAGGGTTTGGAGGATCTTCCGTTCTGGGTGGCGCGCCAATTTTGCTTTCAAGAGCGCAATAGGGACATGCATGAATTTTTGAAGGTCCGGCGTGTAGGTGACCTTTGGAGTCCGGAGTTCTATCCCCATGACTTCCTCAATCTCACGAGTGACCTCTGATTCATCTTCTTGCAAAGGTGAGTCAGAACTGTAGGTAGAGGTGGAAGCCTCATCTTTAGGTGAAGATGGAGTTTCTTCTGGGGTAGCGGATGGCATGCTAGGATGAATGGGAGTTAGAGGGAGGATTTTTCATTGTCTTTCCTCTTCTTTGAACATGTTCACTAGTGTTCGCCCAATTTCCTTAACATCTTCATGAGGCAAAGGTTCTGTCTTCCTCATAGACTTGTGATCACCACCATTTGGATTTTGGGGTGACGCTAAATCTTTGAAGTAATACTTAGCAGCAACATAGTGAGTTTCGGCTACAAGATACAGCCTTTTATCAGCATAGACTATATACTATCTCCCATCTCAACTATACTTGAATCACTGGTGTAATGTGTATGGGACCACCCCTTGGTCATGGAGCCACGGGCAGCCGAGAAGGATGTTGTAGGATGTGTCAGTGTCGATTACATGAAGTTAAGAGTAAATATTTAATTCACTGATCTTGAGACGAAGGTAGACCGTGCCAGTCGACTTCTCTCCTGATTGGTTGAACCCCTAAACTGTGATATGAGTCGGAGTGAGGTCCTCAAAGCCTAATCCCAATAGGGTGAGAATTCTCTTTGGGATAAGGTTGACTGCTGACCTTCCATCCAACATAATTTGATTGATGGAGCATGCATGTAATTCACCTGTCATGAAGAGAAGGTGATTATGTAATTTTTCTCTCAATTGCAAATCATCCTCTGAGAAGGTGATCACCATACATCCATGCAAGATCGCTGGGTCCACCTTAATAAGTTCCACCTCAGTCTTGTACACCTCTGGATTAGAAAGAGCTTGAACCAGATCCATACGGTAATTCCTTGAAAGAATGAGAGCATCATAGATTCTGAGAAGGGTTGGAAGCTTCCTCAAGTGCCCTATCACATCATACTTCATCTTTTCCTCATCAGCCTTTTGTGTTCCTGATCCTGCCATTGGTTTGGGTGGTATAGTAGGTTGAGGAGAAGGTTTAGGTGGAAGAGGTTTATTTTGGCCTGCTGGCTGACTTGGTTGTGCAGCCATCTTGGTCTAGGTGATAGAGATTTGTTTAAGTGAAGTGAATGTTTGAGGTTGAGGTTGACGTTTAGGAGGTGATTAGGTGTATGGGACAAGAGGCAACTAAGGAATTGGAGGTTAGGTGGATTCTTCGGGGTGTTTGGGTGAGGTAGGAGCTCAGTGAGCTTGAGGATGGGTAAATTATTTGAAGTATTCGGGTGAGGAAGAACTTGTGGACTAGGAAACTTCAAGATGTTTGGCTTCTGAGGTGGAGGTTGCAGCATTTTCCCCAACCTCCGACTCATTTACCCCATGCTGCGTGACGCTTCTAAGATTTGCACCATGTGACAGACTTCTTGAGAATAGAAGTTCTATCATCTTGATTCTCTCATCCTCTGCTCAAAGTCAGGCTCAAGAGGCCACTGAAGTTTCTTCAGCTTCGACTTCTTGTGCTTTTCTGCAGAAGAGGATGGTTCTGACTAGGCTCGCGCTGCCAGGGCATTAGCAACTGTTAAGAATCCGGCCGCCTGGGCTAGTGTCTTCCTTAATCGCCTCCGGTGCATCCTACTTATATTGGTTCCTTCGAGTTCTCTATCAAGAGCGACAAAGTCTGGACATTCTCGGGTTGTACATGTAGAAGACATAGAAGAGGAGGAGGGAGAAGAAGAAGAAGAAGAAGAGGAAGAAGGCTTAGTTGGTGAGGGAGCTTTAAGGTCATTCCTCTCATCGGACCGATATGGGCAGCTTTTACATCATCACCAGAGTTGGAGGTGTGCAAGGAGTCTTTTAGGTCTTTCTCCTACTTAGACCTTTGGGGAATGCTTTTAATGTCGTCACCCTCATTGGACATTCCTCGAGTAAAGGACGATCCACGAACATCCTCCTGATGAGACAAAGGAAGAAGAATGATTGCGCCGGGGATGAAGTCCTATAAGGTAGGCAATGGAGGAAGGGGCCTGAGGAATTCTTGCTCGACTAGCGGTTGAGGGATCTTGTTCCTTCGACGAGCAGCCCTTGGTGCTCGACTCGTTTTGATTTCCTTGGGAGGGGCTTGATTCGTCTTGCTTATAAAGAGCCCTAGCTTAACAAACTGCCTCTCACTTTAGGAACTTGAGTTTACTCCGCCTGTGATAGACTCTCCATGACTAGGAAGTCGAGGGTTCAACAAGATCGTAGGCATCATCATGAGATTTTTGTACTGAGGTATCCTCATGGATAGGGTCATTGGTTTGTGAGTGTTTTTCCATGACGGTGTAGGTGATATGACCCTTTTGCACCTTCTTTGCAATTATGGCTTCGAATCCATAACATTCGCTCAGCTTGTGGCCCCATATTTGATGATAAGGGTGGTTAGTGATTCTCGGTTCCCTGAGCATGACGCTTGGGCTACCTTGCCAGCTTTGGTCTACCTTGCCAGCTTTAGTGTGACGAGTCCCTATTAGAGCATCATACCGAACAAAGCCTGAAGAAGATCTGACGGCAGCTCGTCGCGGGCCTTCGCTTTCCTCTTATATTGTCACTGCGTGAGCTGCCTCAGTTGCCCCGAATGCTCTCTTAAGCTCTTTGAACTTTATCTGACCTTTCTAGATCAAAGCCTCGATGATGTGTTTAAGTGTATAGCTTTCCTCTGTGGATTAGTTAATCCTTCGATGGTATGCACAATAATTCGCATGAGTTTCAAGACTGGCTGGATCAGGAAACTTACTTTCGGGCAGCTCAATCATGTTATACTCCAGTAACAACCGGAGTAATGCCAGGACCCACTCCTTTTTAAAAGGGTAGACTTTATTCTTATGCATGGCCGAATAATCATCTCGATTAAGGTTCACAGTGGGGGTACCCAGTTGTATGATTGCTGCTGCTTGCCTCTTTAGGGTGCTGTCTTTGTTGTGCCTACCCCTTTGGAGAGGTCTAAAGTTTGAGAGGAAGCATTCTTTGGATCACTTGCAGTCACAACCGCACTAATCACCCCTTTTTGCTGATTTCCCCTGGTGTTAGATCGAGAGTTTCCATTGCCTCGATTGTTTCCCGAGCTTGAAGTCTGTTGTCGTGACCCGCTATGGTGGCGTGACAAACTCTCTATGCACACTGACTTAGAGATTAGTTCTGACATGGAAGTCGGATTGGAGGCCTCAACATGTAGAACGATCTTAGGTCGCATGTTTCACACACATGTCTGGACTACTTCCTTCTCAGGCATGGGATGAGGATGGCGAGTAGCCAAATCTCTCCACCTTACTATGAATTGATCGACAAGTTGGTCTGGATCCTGGGTCAAGGTGAGAAGTTCAATAGTTTGAACCTATCTCTCGACCTCGTAGAAGAGTTGGTTGAATAATTTCTCCATTTCCTCCCAAATATATACCAAATTTGGGGGAAGTCGAGCTTACCACTGAAAGGCCGGGCCATCAAGAGTTTCAACGAACTGACGGAGGAGGAGTCTCCGATCAGCCTCTATTTCTTGACATGCTGCAAATGTGCGATATGCTGGTGCGGGGATGTCGCTCCATTGAACAGGGGAAACTTCCCTTTTTTGTAGTCCGAGGGAAACAAAACCTGATCATTGTACGAGGGGTATGAATTTTGGTGAAGTGTTACATCCTGGATTCTCGGGATTTGCTTGTTCTTCAAACTATGGGTTACCATAGCGTCGATATATGCCTGTGAAATGGGGTGAGGGACGGAATTGTCTTGTGAGACAGGAGGGGGAGGTTGCCTTAGAGCGCATCATCCGAGTGATGGGAGTTGGCCTCATGGTTGGCTGAATGTTGCATGGTTTCTATGTGGTCAATCTTCTCCATCATTGCATGCACCATGTCTTCAAACCTATTCATGCGCTCTACTTGAGAGACGCTAGGTTCATTGATGACCATAACGCTGACCATTTCTCCAGGGAGGTCAGCCTTAGGTGCGGTTGAGGGCTTCCGAACTTGGCAAGTTGCACGCGGTAGATCGGTCAGCAGGGGCTCAACATGCCCTGACTGAACTCGAGTCTTATATGACGACCGTGTGAGGACTGCTTCTTGATGGTCTTGACATTATGGCTGCTAAGTGGTTGGGCCATCTTCTACGACACTGACCATGGTGCAGGATTCAGGCACCTCTTCTTCGAGCTTTGTCTTCTGAAGAGGGTAGAAGGGGTTTTGGTGAAGAGGGTTATTGGGATTGGCTGCCTCGACTATTTTAGTGGCTCCCCTAGGCAAGATTTGTAGACCCCTATCGCGCTTGGCTTTGAGGCTTTGATGGACCTCATGCTAGAACTGTGATCGGGACTACGGCTGATCGACACTTCTTGCACAAGAGAAATCCATCTCCATTAAGTAGAGCCATGGGTGTGGGCCAAGAACAGGGGTCAAACTGGGCCGAGAAGGATGAAACACTTGATCTCCCATCAGATCTTTGCCCCGAGCTCTCTTATGGGCTCTAGAGGCACGACCGAGATGACGGGGCTAGTTCAAGATGACACTCTTGGGAAAAGTCTTCGAGTACCAAGGCTTGTGGTGCTTGCTGGCAAGAGTAGGAGTAGGTGGGGCAAGGATTGACTCGTGATGACTCTTGATTCAGGAGCGAGGAGTGGCAGTTTGGGAAGGCGGCGCATGTGCACCCCTTGAAGAAGGATCGCGGGTGACTTGGGAGTCAGCCCGAGCTCGAACAAGTTGTCTGGACTTAGGAGGCCGAGAGTTGCGTGCACGTGTCTGTAAGGGAATACATGGAAGCCTACCCCATATAGGGTATGCTAGTGTGTGGTGAATGGGAGGACGAGGGGGTCGTCTCCCATGTGCTCGGGTTGGCACATCGGCGGTGTTGCCCTGAGCGGTGGGATGCACATGTATATGTACAGGTTTCGGCCCAAGGAGTCCTGATCCTAAACACTTACTCGAGGTAACATAAGGGCTTCCCTGAGGTGTGGCTTGAGTTGATGCTCCACGAGCTTTACGGTGTGTGCGCGAGGTGGAGGCTTCAAGGTCTCCGCCTCGATGTGTTGAGCCTTTAAGCATAAAGACCTGAGGTGGTAGAGGAATGTGGGAGGTAGCCTTACGGCGACCCACAAAAGCAACGATAACTTGCTTGGCATTTGTAGAAAGAGACTGGGCAGCCTTTCGGCGTACCTCGGCAATACGATCAGCAAGTGACTTGCCAGTTACATGGTGCATGCCGTGAGTGGTAGCAGATGTATTACCGATGCATCGTGCTTTGGTGGAAGTTTCATCAGAGCTAGGAGATGGGGAGTTAGGGACCTTCAAGCCCCTCCTCGCACCTATCCAGGTTAAGACCTGGGAGCTAGATACTGGGTCTTTACTCAGAAGGAAAGTTGGGAACAAAGTTCGACAAACTTGTTCCTGGGGAAAGCTCGGGAATGTGGGGACGAGAAAATCCCCGATCCGGATAAATGGGTTAAGGAACCCAGAAGTCATGTGTGTGAAATACAAAAAACAAAGGAAAGACTAGCCATACAAGGACGATCCTACAAAGGGGTAGTAACTCCCTAATGGAGTTGCTAAGTTAGTTAGGTGCCTCGATCTCGCCCTTTGAGTTAGAATGAATTGGTGGCACGTGTCTCGGGTTTCAGGGGAACCCAGGACTTGACAACTTATTAAGGAACAAGGGCAGATATACCAACCGATGAGAGAGGATTTTAATGTGAGGCGGGACACACCTCATCCGGGTCTGTGACTCACTCGAGCTAACTAGTGTGTGTGCCATCTTAGATCACGACGAAAAGGCCCCCAGTACTACAATATGTTGAAATCGCCTCCCTTGACCTGTACTCTCCTGTTTCTGCAATGACACACACATGGTTAATTTACAAGACAAGTAGGCCAAGGGACCCCACCTTGTCTTTAGGCGAATGCACATAGGCATGCACATTCAAATGAAGAAGCAAAGAGTAAGAGGATAGAGATTAGGATGATGAAAGGAGAAGAATTAGATAGAAAAGAGAAAAGGGAATAGAAGAATTTGACCAAGTGGTCAGATTGACACTGTGGCTAGACCAGTAAGTGATTGATCCGACGTGGTAGCAAGACGAGCATGGTAACTTAAATCGGCACGACGGTAATACTACTCGGCAACAGAACAAACACTAACTGGCTTGACATGATGGTTAGCCCACCTAGCAGTAAGATGGGCATGGTGGTAACTCAATGACAAGACTTCCATAATACTATTATACTCAGCCTCCCTTGGTCAAACGAGAGAAAAAGAGAGGAGAAAAGAGAAGAGAAAGAAAGGAAAGATAGAAGAGAAGAAAGAAAGAGAAAGAAGGGGAAAAAGAAGAAGAAAAGAGAAGAGATAATAAAAGATGAGAGTGGTTAGGTGCCTCGATCTCGCCCTCTAGATCTAGATGATCGGGCGGCACGCGTCTCAGGTTTTAAGGGAACCTGGGACTTGAGATCGTTCTCTCAGAAACCTTGCTAAAAACAAGGGCAAGTAGACCAATCTATGAGAAAGAAATTTAAGGTGGGTTCGAGACTTACTAGGGCGGGCTCGCGTGTGCGCCCTCTTAAATCACAAAGAAAGCCCCCCAGTTGTAAAACTGGTTCGGAATCGCCTCCCTTGGCTTGTATTCTCCTATTTCTGCAATCACACATATATGGCAAATGTTATAAGACAAGTGGGTCAAGGGATCTTACCTTGCCTTTGGGCAAACTTACACAGGCGTGCACATTCAAAAAAGAGGAAGAGAAGAGCGAGAGAAAAAGGATTAGAATTAGAAGAATCTGACTAGATGGTGAGATTGAAACAGTGACTAAACTAGTAAGGAATTGACCTAGAGTGGCAGTAAAATGGGCTCAGTGACTCAGAACGGCTCAACAAAATTACTACTAGACGACAGTACAAATACCGACACAATGGCTAGTCTGTCGTGGCGATAAAGCTGGTACAATAACTTTGACTAGCACAACGACATTACGGCTAAACGACTGAACTACCATGGAAGGCCTGTCTTCAACTCTCTTGATCAATCGAAAGAGTAAAAAAAAGAATAGAGATCAGAGAGAGATAGAAAAGAAGAAGGATAAGAGAAGAAGAAGAGAATAGAAAGAAGGGGAGAAAGAGAAGGAAAGGAGAAGAAAATCGTGAGAGAGGATAGAGGGAAAAGAAAAGGTAAATACAGACACAGACGACAATGAGGGAAGGAGAGAGAAAACATAGACGGTGCTTGTCTCCACTAGCTGTGATGAGTAGGGAGAAGAAAAAAGAGACATAGGTGGCGATGAGATGGGAAGAAAGAAGATTCAGACGGTGATGGCTTCCATCGACTATGATGTGAGGAAGAAAAGTGAGGAGGAAAAATAGACGGCAACAGGCTTTTGTCAGCTATGACATGAGGAAGAAGAAAGAGAAAGAACACAGGCGACGATGTGCTTCCACTGTCTGTGACAGACAAGAGATAGAAGGAACGCAGGTGGCGATAGGCTTGCACCGGCTATAACAGAAAAAGGAAGAGAGGGAAAGAACACAGGTAGCGATAGGCTTGCACCGGTTGTGACAGAAGATAAGAAAGAGAGAGAAAACATAGGCGGTGCTAAGCTTATGTCTGCTATGATAGAAGAGAAGAAAGAGAGTGTTGGAAGATATTTTTCATCATCATGGGGCCCCCGCTCAATAAAAGCCTAGCAAACAGTGGAAATTTTGATAGTCTTAGAATAGCCCCAAAGCTAGCTAAGATCTTCATGAGGTCTCTCAATAGTCTCCTACCAATTTCCTCACATTCTAACATATCTAAGGCAATGCAGACTGAGAAACAGTTTTGGTAGAATCAGCCTCTAGCACCCTGAAATGGACCCTATAACTAGAGATATATTTTAGTGTCTCAATTTGCTGTGGGACCACTACCATTGGATCCGGCATGGTTAAAAAAACCAAGGGTCAAATTTCAGCTTGAACGGACAATCCAGGAAGAAGTTATAGGCCAAAAAGTGAAACAGGAGGAGTCGCATGCTATTCCCTTGCGGCCACCCTGCAACCCCACACCATTGAAGGGATAGTCACGACTAGCAACTATTGACACTAATATCTCACTCGTTCGAGATCAGATCAAGCCCAAAATTTGTGAGCGTATTCATCTCATCAAGATGAGCATTTTGATATGTGGCATGCCCCATGATGATGCCCGAGTACGAAGAAAAGCTAGAGAGAAGTTGTTGATCCTTGAAGAAAGTGCAAAAAAATCAGCAGCATCGTTCCTCGCTCGAGCCGACAAATCATGCTGCTTGTGAGCCTGATCGACGTGAACAATTCCATCACGTGCGTAAGGTCTCAGGCTATCTCTGACCCGAACCCCATACATGATGGACGGTCGAATTTTGCACAAGAAGCCGACAAAGTGACTGTAAATTCCCTCACCGAAATTACAGATTTTGGCCAAAATTCCAAAGTTGCAAAACCTTCATCCGGACACAAAATCGAGCTGTGTTTGTTGCCCCGTGATCGTGACGGCATGCTCAGTGTACTACAACGAAGAAATCATAGAAAAACATCAAGGAATGAGCACAAAATCGATCTGAAGTTTCAAGATTCATTCAAAGTTCAAGTCACATGATCGTGCCCTAAAAACACGATCCATGGCTCGAAGTTAGTATCAAATCGATCGCCATGCCGAGCCTTATAAGAAAACAATCATCTTTCAATATCCGGGCATCAGAACGACCCCAGATCATCCATGCAAGATCATACATGTTTTAGGGCAACAGAGGGACTGTTATGAAATTTCACAAATTATTAGGAAGGGGCAAATCTATCATTTTTCACCCTATTTTTAATTTCTATTAATTCAATTTAATCTTAATTTCCAGCAATTGGGGTTACTTTTGATCATCCCCCCATGTTTGGGGAAAATTCTATATATATCACGTACCATCATTGTACGTTGGAGGCAATACACACACAGAATACACAAAGAGAGAGTTTTTACTTAATAAAGATTCTCTTTCTTCTCATTGTTGGGTCACCTTTGTAGCGAGAGAGTAAGGTGAGAGAAACTTTTGAACTGGTACCCTTGGGCTTAAGGTAAACTTTCTCTCTCTTCGTTTTCTTTTCTTCTTCTCTCTCTTCCTCTCCTTCTCTTTCCTCTTCTTCATCTGAGCTCCCCTCAGAGGCCATGAACGGCAGTGGCAATGCTGTGCATGCCTCTCTTATGGTCTCACTGGTCGCACATGGTGATGGCAACGCCATGCGTGAGCCTCCTTCTCCGTCTGTTTGTCCATCTCTACCTCCCGGAGAGGCTTGCAGACGGCGCTGCTCATCATCGTCCGCAGACGCGTCCTCGATGCCTTGGTGAAGAGCGCAGATGGAAAAACTCATTGCCACCCACAGGGGTCTTCCCCCGTTGCACGCCTATAGCAGACGGCGATGCCTATTGCCGCCTGCGAGAGGCCTTGAAAATGTCTATCGCTGCCCGCGAGCTTTCTTCACGTGTGTAGTGTCTGTCACTGTCCACGAGCCTCCTTTGTACGTTTAGTGCTCATCGTTGCTCCCCATGCATCCGACGCCTACCGTCGTGTGCCTGATGAGAACTATCGCCACGTGCTTTACAAATGGCTATTGTTGCGCCCTTCATGAGAGGCTATTGCCACTCGCTCAGGGGTGCGCTACCTTCCTGTGTTGTGATGTCTATAGTTCCCTGCTTCCCCTCGTGCCATAAGTAGTAGTGTCTAGCCTTGTCCAAGGGTCGTGACACTGTTACTCCACGGTCGTCGGTGGCGACGTCTAGCGCTGTCTAGACCATATCTCTGCACCATCTAGTGCCTTCTCTTCATTCTCTCTTCTTCTCACTTGATTGAGGGTTGACCTAGCCTAACACTACCATATCAGCCTCAGTTTTGAGTAGTCTTGCCGCTGTGCTGGTCCTGAGTACCCTACCTATCTTGCTATCACTCCGGGTTAGTCATTGTCAAGCTATCAAGCCAGTCTCGTCCCTTCATAAAGTTTTCTTCTCTTTTCAACCTTCACTCGAAACTTCCACTCCATCAACCTAACCTCTCACGCTCTTAGCAACACGAATGTGCATTGCCCTAAGACAAGGGTGGGTTTCTTCGACCCTCTTCTCTTGCAAATTAACCATAGAAGTGTTGCGTAGAAAAATAAGGAGATTACAGATCAAGGGAGGCGATTTCGAACCAGCTAAAGCAGCTGGGGCACTTTCCAACGTGATCTAAGAGGGCGCCCATGCAAGTCAACCTGAGTAAGTCCCAAACCCACCTTAAATTCCTCTATCATCGGTTGGTATACCTGCCCTTGCTCTTGAGCAAGGTTCCGAGAGAGCGATCTTAAATCCAGGGTTCACTAGAAACCCAAGATACATGCCACCTGATCATTTAGATCTGGAGGATGAGATTAAGGCACCTAATCAGCTTGGGGATTCCACTGGGGACTTACCAACCCGTAGTAGGTTCTCTGTTGTTTGACCAGTATCCTCTTTTACTTTCTGTAATAATTTCTATGGCATTTGGGTTATTCACCATGTTCATCCGAGTCGGGGACTTCCTTATTCTCCCATTCATGACTTTCCTAGAGAAACGAACTGCTCAAGCTTCATTCCCTACTCTCTTATTGAGTCGTGACTCACAGTCCGGCTCCCAGGTTCTTTCTTGGGTTGGTACGAGAGGGGACTTAAAGGTCCCTGAGTCCCTGCTTCCTCGCCATGGTGGACTCTCCACCAAGGTCCCTTGCATCAGTGGCACATCTGCCATCGCATTCAACATGCACCCTGCTATCGGCAAGTCTCTTGTTGATCATGTTGCTGAGGCATGCTAGAAGGCTGCCCCCACTACTTTCACCAAAGGCAAGCAGGTTGCCATCACTCCTGAGGTTCGCCGCAGGGCAACCCTCCATACTCCTTCACCACATCGAACCCCTACACCTAGATGCTCGATACACCGACGCGGAGACCCTACGGCCTCAACCTCTTGCACATACCTAACGGCTCATGGTCCATCCACTTGAGCCGCACCTCGGGGCAACCTTTACATCGCCTTGAGCTGGCATCTAAGGCTAGGCCTTCTCGGGCCGAACCCTACATGCACCTTGCATTTCTTTCAACAGCTCGTTGCGGCGTTAGATTTATACCAGCTCGAGCACAGGAGGGTCGACAACTCCATCCTCCCTCCTAGCACACACAATTCTATTATGTGAGAGATGAGCTTCTGCCTCGTCCGTCACAAACACTAGCTCGTGGGTCTCGACGTCCCAAGGTCAAACCAATTGACAGAGCTCGGGTTGACTTTCAAGTCACCTGGATGACTAACCCTAAAGGTGCACACACATCACCTTTGCCGGTTCCCCCCGATCCAGACTCAGGTGGAGTCACAGACTAACTCCTTCCTCTGTCATTCTCTCGACACCAAGCAAGAACCTCGAGCCTTGGTACTCAAAGGTCTTCCTTAAGAGTACCATCTTGAGCCAGCCCCAGGTCAACCGCGCACCCAAGCCTCACAAAGGAATTTGAGGCAACGACTTGATGTCAAAAAGAGGCCTCCAGCCTCCCAAGGTAGAAACTTGGGCTGCCTTCTATCGTTGGAGCCCACTCCCTGCACCAACTCATAGACACGGCTCTTGCATGTTCAAAGAAGGAGGGACAGTCCAACTCTTAGGCTCAATTTTGGAGAGAAGTCCACAACCGTCTGAGGAATAAGCAGAGGAGATGCCTTTAGATCTTGATCAAAGAAGCTTCCAAGGCAGTCGAGGTCACCACCCTTGATGACCTCTTGCCTCGTAACCCCTTTTTTCCTCTTCAAATTCTATAACCTGAGCGAGGCCAAGAGTATTGCTGGGTAGTCACTACCAAAACCACGGTCCCAAGACCGTCAAGAACCGGTCATCACAAGATCAACATACAAGGCAGTCGAGGCAAGTTGAGCCCTTGCAGACTGACTTGCCACGCCCCTCTCACCAACCTCAGCAGTCCATTGCTCCTGTAGCTCTGACCTCCCAGAGGAAACGGTCAGTGTCATAGTGATCAATGACTCGGATGACGCCCAAGAAGAAAGGATGAGCTGGTTCGAGGTAATGGTGCAATCCATCCTCGAGAAGATGAAACATTTAGAAGACTCCAGGTCCCCTTCTTCTCACCCTGAGACCGATTCCTTGATCGGTGAGGACACAGTTCCTAAGCAAACTCCCCCACCAACCTCCCAAGACAGTTTTGCCTCTCGTGGGGTCTCCCAAACTGACATAGATGTTATGGTGGCCCATAGCCTTAAGAACAAGGTCCCAGACATGCACGAGGCGTTGCTCTACCAACAGCCGTACCCTTAGTACATTGATAAGGTGCCATTTACCCCAAACTATCAAAAGGGGAAGCTCCCCCTGTTCAATGGTACTACTTCTCCTTACCAGCATACTGCTCTCATCTAAGCGGCTTGTAGGGAGATGGAAACTGATGGGCAACTTCTCCTATTTCTGTTCATTGAGATTCTTGAAGGGCCAGCCTTCCAGTGGTATGCTCGGCTGCCTCCGAACTCGATGCACACATAGCAAGAAATGGAGCAGTTGTTTTACCAACGCTTTTATGAAGTCCAAAGGAACATGGAAGCCATCGATCTTGTCACTCTGATGCAAGACCCTGGTGAGCAGTTGACAAGTTCATCACCAGATGGAGAGAGTTGACAACCTTTCATGCCACTCCCATGACAGAGAAGGAAGCAGTCCAGACCTGTATATGGAACATGCTTCCTAAGATCTCTCTACATGTCGAGGCCTCCAATCCACCTTCCATGTCAAAGCTCATCTCTAAGGTAGTTCATATTAAGGGATTAATCAAGCACCATGACAGATCTCGTCAGCAACCCTCTAGCTCAAACTCCCACTCCAACCATCGGGGCCACCAAAAAGTAGTGATCAGCATGGCCGTCACTGTGACTGGAACTAAGAGTGCGACTCCTCAAACCTTGAAGATTTCCAAGGCACAGACATCTCTAGCTAGGGGCAAGCAGCAATCCTACAATGAGGTCCTGCCTCTTTAAAATAGTAAGCGAAACGACTTCGGGATCCAGCATCAGAATAAGGTCTACCCCTTCGACAAGGAGTGGACTTCTGCACTGCATTGACTGCTTCTAGAAAATAACATGATCCAGCTGTCGGAGGCCAATATTGCAAAGTCATCTAGGCAGGAGATGAATGAGAGGTCCTGCGCCTATCAGAAGAGAATAGACCACCCTACTCACGACTGTTATAAGCTCAACGACACTATCAAAGCCCTTATCATCAAGGGTCACATAAAGCTTGAAGAGTTGAAGAAAGCGTTTGAAGCAGCTGAGGCTTCTCACATAGTCCTGATCCAAGAGGGTGATAAGGCACCCACTATCCTCCATGCATTTTTCCCCATAATGCTTGAAGAAGGACTCGTAACTCCCAAGCCGACGAGGCAGCCTAAAGCCCTGCCTCTAGGGACCGAGAACTTCTGGTGTGCATATGACAAAATACAAGGCCATGATGTCAACGAATGCACTGGATTCCACTAACTCTTGGTAAAGAAGATGCAACAGTGCCAGGAAGTTCAAGGCAACCCAAGAGGACTCCCTCAAGTCCCTCTTCCACCTGTACGAGAAGACCTCTCAATGCAAGCCTAGGGAAATACAAAATGGGACCCTCTGTAGGCCTTCTTTGAGGCAATGCTCCAATAAGGCATTGTCACTCCCAAGCCCGCTAGGTAGCCGAGGCGTCTGGCCCAGAGCATAGAAAAACTCTGGTGCCCATATCACCATGCATGGGGCCACGAGCTGAAAGAATGCCCTAGGTTTGAAGCCGTAGTCATGGAGAAAGTCAAGGAAGGCCACATTGTCTTTGTCGTCCACCGAGAATGTTTCCAAACCGTCACCGCCATTCAAAACGAAGCCACACTACCAGCCCCTCAGGGATCCAAAAGGAGATGACGAGAACCTAGGTCAGCCCACTGAAGGAATCGTCTTCCTCATCCACCAGTCGAGGAAGAATTTTTCAGGCGTCTCCTTTCACTTCCAACCTTACAGGACTTCATCCCAAGCGCAGCTCCCTTTATCCTTTCGTCCAATGAGGCGGACATCCCTGAGCCACCAGTAACTCGGGATTCCTCCAATATGGGTGACGATGCTAAAAGCATCCCACAACGGTCAAAGCCGGGGCAAGAACTAAAATACCCCGTGCACATGTCCAATTCCAACGACGACGTAAAAAGTTGCTCGGAACGTTCTAACTCTTCTTCTCCTCCCTCCTCTTCAATTTTCTCTACAGGCGTAGCTCGACGGTGACTAGACTTCGACACTCTAAATAGAGAGTTCGGAGGCACCAGCCTCACCCTGCCACAGCAAGAGCGCCTCAAAAAGATGTTGGTCAAAGCAGCTGGATTCTTGACAATCACCGATGCCTTGTCAACCTAAGCAAGTCATCTTCAAACTCATGTTCTAAAGAGGCCTCCCACATGGTGCAGATCTTGGAAGTATCAGCTAGCATGGGGCAATTGGATCTAAGATCGAGAAAGAAGCTACAACCCACACCTCAAAAGCTCAAGGTCCTCAAATTTTCTGGTCCTTCACTTTTCCTTAAGCCTAACCTCAAACTTCTACATCCCTAATACAAGTTCCTATCACTTCCCCATCAACCCAGACTGCACCTGCCGAGCAACAAAGTTAGCCAGTGCCACGAACCAAAACCCAACCAAAGCCCGTTTCTAAGCCTACCCTACCCCCTACACCAATGATTGGATCAGGAACACAGAAGACTAATGAGGATAAATTGAAGTACGACGTAATTGGGTACTTGAGAAAGCTTCCAGCCCTTAGTATCTATGATTCCCTACTGCTGTCTAGAGATTATCGTATGGCCCTGATGCAAGCTCTTTCTAAGCTAGAGGTATACGAAACCGAGGTGGAGCCCATTGAGGTTGACCAGCCATCCTAAGTGGGTGCTTGACACTCTCTTTATTCGAAGATGATCTTTAGTTAAGGGGTAAATTCCACAATCACCCCCTCTTTGTGAATGGTGAACTCCACGCCTGCCCTATCAATCAGATCATGCTGGATGGAGGGTCAGCAATCGACCTGATCCCAAGAAGGATCCTCACTCGATTGAGATTAAGGTCTGACGACCTCACTCCTACTCACATCATTGTGCATGGTTTCAACCAATCAAGAGAGAAGCCAGCTTGCACAGTATGCCTTCGCCTCAAGATTGGTAACCTCAATGATTATGCTCAGTTCCACGTAATCGACACCGATACCTCTTACAATGTCCTTCTTGATCATCCTTGGCTTCCTGATCAGGGGGTGGTTCCTTCCACGCTACACCAGTGCTTCAATTATAGCCTGTATGGAAGACATCAGACGGTCTATGCTGACAAAAGGCCATTCCCTATAGCTGAGACTGACTATGCCGATGCTAAGTACTATCACAGACATTCCAGCGTCAAAAAAGTCAAAGGATGACGATTGGAATCTTGTGAGAGAGATGGGACCCTCGTCTCATGATGACGTTGAAGACTTGAGGTGAATGATCACAAACATATTCAAAGAAGAGGAAAGATAGGGCAAGATCCTCCCTTTGACTCTGATCCACCCAAGTACACCTTGCCACCTCTCCGAGGTCATCATATCCTCTCCCGAAGACGAAGCTTCCCCCTCTACTTCTAACTCGTTAGAACAAAACGTTGGCCTAGAAGAAACTCCCGAGCCTGAGGAGGATTTAGGTTGACCTTCCAGCACCAAGGGTCACCTACACGCCGGATCAGTAGAAGGTACTGCATGTCCTCATCGCTCTCCTAGAAACAGAACTGGCATACCATCCACCAAGGAAGGTACTCCAAATTCCATCCTCCTTGTACAAGGGGATCACCAATAGCCAAGAGAAGGTCTTACATTTCTCATGGGTATCGAAGAAGTACAGGTGGAGAAGAATTAGGCCTCAAGCTCTTAGGGACAAGACCCCATGGAAGAGCTGAGAAGTGGGGTTTGTAGCCTCCAGAATCAGTTGGAGGTTATGCGCGTCACTTCAAAGCACTTAAAAGGGGTTCATCCCTCAGACTCAAACCTATGACGAGCTCAAAAGAAATGCACCTCGAATTGAAGCAAAAACTCCCCCAGACTAGAGCATTTATAGCAAGCAGGCTCATCAAATCATGAGAACCATAAATTATGAGCCTCTATCCATCCAAACACTCAGATGTGAGGAAGCAATTGCTTCCCCATTCAAGGTCATTGAAGCCACAATGGGCTGTCACAAGATGAAGCAAGGAGTGGGCTTTCCTTTTTCATCTCAAGCTATGAAAGGGCGGAAGCAATAAAAAGTAGAGGGAAGAACAAAAGACATGCCATACACAGGAAGTATTTAATTCATCAAGGAAAATATTACAAGTGTCTTTCTTCACTAAAAGAAACATGCAAAGGAGGCAATATCAGAAGCGGTCAATGATTTCATTAACCTTCCTTCTACATTCTTTGACTGAGGCCTTCACTCGCCCAATATCGGCCCTCAATTTAGCAACCATTTTGGCCTCGTGGTTCGCTAAAGTCAGCTGCTCCCTCAAGGACCACTCGAGGTCTAGTAACTTCTCACTCAGCTCCTTATCTTTGGCTTCCCAGGCTGCCGTCTCCTCCTTCAACTCCTCAAGTGCCTGCGTCCATTTGGCAATTTTTGCTTTTAGGGTCAGTACCTTGTTGTGGCACATCACGGCTTTCTCAACAAGGGCGGACCGTTGGGAGGCGGTAGCATCTATTTCCCCTACCTGGGCATCAACCAACTCTTGGTTATGCATGAGGGAATTCTCCAACCACTCTAGCTGTGAGTCCTCCAATTGCTTTGTATCCTTCTTTTCCTGTAGAGCCTTCATCCTCCGTCCCTCTAGTTCGTTGGCGATACTGTCAAAGTTAGGGAGTACTTCAGGCACACTTCCTAGAGCGATCCCCCTCAACTGCAAAAACGTCATTCCAAGCTCTTTGAGAGGTAGCTCCTTCAATTTCTAGAAGCCAGTTTGCAGCATCTCAAAGAAAACGCCCGGTATCCTGCTGAAAGTAGGCTTAGGCAGCACGGTAGGAGAAACCACAGTAGAAGGATCCTCAGCTGCCGCCATTACAACCCCTTCGCTCTGCGCCCTCCATAGGCTCCATTGCCTCAGCCAGAGCATGCCTAGACTCCTTTCCTGGAGCCACTATCTCAGCATCAAGCTGCACCACAGAAGCCTCTTTTAGGGCAGTGACATCTCCCTGTGTCCCCTTTTCTCGAACAACCATCTCCACCTCGGCATGTTCGACACCTGCCCCCCTCTCCTGCTTTGTCCTTGTCTCTCACAATGATCACTTTAGTAATAGGCCCTCCCACGACGCCTGCATCCTCTACAGTCATGGTTATCGCCTCTGGGCCCTCCAAGCCTGATCCCTCAGACCGTCCTGCTTCTACATCCCCAGCAGATACATCACTTGAGGCAGCTATCTCCTGTTGCTCCGGTGCTCCCTCCTCAATCCTTGGGGGTCCATCCTCTTTTGTGACCATAAGCTCTGTTGGGGCTTCTCTCTTCTCGATAGCCTCTAGAGCTCTAGAGGCCCCCTCTACCTCCACTGCCGCATCAAGGCCAGCCTCATCATCTCCGTTCACCTCCATTAGGACTGAGCTCTTCCCTTCAGTCATGGACGTCACTTCCCAATTCGTAGCAATCTCGATCGGGAGATAGGATCTGAGGTGCCGGCTCGAGCCTCTGAAGGGCCAGGAGAAGGTTCCGATGAAGGAGAAGGCGAAGCCTAAGCAGAGGGCGACACAGAAATAGCAAGAGACACACAACCCTCTGATGAAGCCGAGGGTGAGGAGCAATCTTCTGGCTCACGGACCACTGTAACCTTATGCCATTTGTGCCTTGAATCCCTAGTCGCCTTCTTGGCCGGAGCACGAGGAGTCACCGCGGCAGCCCGCTTCCTCTTCTTTCCTTTTGCCTACTTGGGTACAGTAGCCTGTGAGGTGGTGGACTTGGAATAACTAGTGGCTGACTTGTTATGAGATCCACTCCCTATCAGCTCATTCAAATCCTGAACTGGACGCCCCTCATGCCCCAGGACCTTGTGGCCTTTCTTCCATTTGAAGATGTCAGAGAGGTTGTCAAAACACTCTCTGTCTTCTCCTCCATACTAAGAAACCACGAAAAAGACTCTTCCATGACAATCCAATGAGGCCGCTCGATCATGCGCCAGTCATGAGGGAAGCCGAGGGTAAAAAACTCGCCTAAGGGAGGGGTCATAGCCATTTTTCGCTGCCTTGTATCTTGGCTTCAGTGGCCACCTCCCCTTTCCAAGGGTGTTTCTTGTCGGAGTACCCATCGTGGGCCATGCTTGCCTTACAATTCCTGCCGAAATGGGGCAACACATACTTATTGACCTTTGAGGCCTCCAAGCATGTGGCCCAAGCGGTGCGAATGTGCCTCGGGGGTCAAATCTCCCTGAGGGTCCCCAATTGGTCTTTCTTCCAGAGAGCAGACCTGTTATGCCACTTCTCAAAGAATACAACGAACGAACAGCCTTGATCGTGCCCATGCTGCAGGGCAAACCAATGAGGAAAGTATCCCTCAAGATTCGTGCTATGGACAGTATGATAGGAAAGGCCTCCACTTCTGACTTTCAACATGAACATCAGTTCTTTCAGGCTAGTGAAGTCACCGTCTAGATGGTGGCCCAGCTCGTTGACAAACGCACGCTCGGTGAGGCCTCCAACCAGGAACGCCAGCTGGGTCATGCGGAGATGATCGTTGTAAAACAAGCTGCACGCATGACCTGAGGTATGGAAGATTGCCTTCTGCCCAGCAATCTTCAGCAAAAATGGGCACACGATTTTCTTCTAATTCTCAGGTTTTGAGATATGTCCAGAAAATAAGCCCCAAGCTAGCCTTATACATAATGGACGGGGAAAAGAGTCTTGAAATCTCCTGGTAAGGCCTTGCCATCTACGATGCCATTCTCTCCTTTATCCCCTTGATACTGTCTTTCCTTGAAAAAGGCCCTTAGGCCATAAAAGATACTGCACTAGACGAGCTGTGCGAGTGCGTACTCCTTCTCACATGCCATGTCACAGGCCACGTAGAAAGTGCCAGGACGAATGACGTCTGCCCCTCATGACATGTCGAATTTACATAAGAAGAGTACCAAGTAAGAAAAAAGAAGACATGCTCGTTCTCCTTTCGCAGCTTGAAAATTGGTAGACTTTCCTTCCCTTCTTTTCTCGGCTACAGACCAGCTTCATCTGTATAGTCGCTTGCAGGAAAACATTACCCACTTGATGAAGGTAACTCTCCCCTTTTTGGGCTCATTATAGAGTTGTTGGTAGACCTCGAACAATTCCCGAAGCCCAGTCGATGGGGCTTCTTTACCTACCTTTTTCCCTCAAAAAATGACTGAGTTCGAGGGAATAAACTCATCATACATAGCACCAAGAAGCGACAACCCACCAACGAAGTGTAGGTCCATCAGCGACAACCCTGCTTCCCCATGACCAAGTAGCCATTTGTTGCGAATATAGCTCCAAGTTTCTAACAACACTTTGACTGTGTTTGAGCAACCGTCGTAGTAGCCCATCGAGCACTGGAGGGCAGTCGGTACGGAAGCCTACCTCAAAATGTTCCTAAAATGCCTTAGTACTTTCATGGTTCATGAGGAGTACCCCTTCAGGTACTGGTGCTCTCCTTGTACTCGCAGGCCGGTAGAAGACCATTTCATACCTGCGGTTTTTACCATTCGCTTGCCTAAAGTTGGCAGGTTCACGTTAGAGATTATGTTTTGGTGCAGGCAATGCAGAAGTCCTACCCCTTCCTCTATACTCACATTGCTATTGTTATCTTCTCACGTCACCAACTGGACCAGGTTGCTCACAAAGGTGACGCTCAAGGGCCACCTCGGTTCACATAAAGCCTTGGTGAGTCAGATGGGCTCGCCTCTCACCAAGCTTTCACAAGTGAAGACATCAATAGTAAGCTCCTCTACTTGAGGGACGTTCGTCACGTCTGGAATAGAACCTGAAGACTGAGCCATCAGATCAAAGACTTCATTGCCAAAAGAGACTGAGCGGCTAAGCAGAACTACGCTCACGAAGGCGTATCACCTACGGGCCACTCAAAGCATAATATCGTTGTCTCTCAGCTAAGGGGAGGACTTTTGCTGGCTGCCCATTGACGTGGTATGGACGTGCGCAGAAGAGAGAGCAGTCGCCGTCTTGAAACCAAAAGAAGGTTTCGCCATCCTGCGTTCACAGGACTATAAAAAAAGCCAACGCTTCAGGTGTCAACACGTGCCACATGTGCGTCCCTTGAAATCTAGGCACATCGCCTAACAATCGCTATGTGGCATGTCATCGAGGTTGCAAAGGGCAATCGTTCACCGTCCCACAACACTTCGCCTCCCAACTGTTGCAGGCCTGCGACCCCTGAGGTCCACCAGCGTTTCCCCTTTACATCAGGAGTTCTCTCTTATTCACCAGAGAGCCATTTCCAGCCTTCTACTCAGAGCCGAAAATCCATGAAAGCTTCCCTGAGACCCTGCGGGTTTCCCCTCTCCCTATTTTTTCTCTTCGACAATTCGCCACAAACTCACCGGAATTCCATTGAGTACTCGGTGAGCTCAGTACTGTTCCTCCTTCTTATACTCCAATAACTAGAGGACCAACAAAGCCCTCTGAACTCTCTGCAACCTTCCATCAACCTCGAAACAACTAGAGAAACACTCAAACCCCGGTAGAAGCACCACTGCAAAATCTCACTATGGCCCCGAGAAACCTGTTCCTTGCTCAGAAAGCCCTGGCACTCCCCGAAAATGTTCGTGATTATAGTACAAAGCTACGCGACCTCTTGAAGTTCTTCAGAAAAGCTCCTAACTGCCTATCTCTGCAAATTTTGGCCTAGAAGTTCTCACCAAAAATCTCTTGCTAGAAGCTTTGGCTCTCTCTCTCTCTCAAAAACTCCTCAACTGTTTTACTCTCCAATAAAACAGTAAAATGGGGTGTTTCCCCTTTTATACTCAACTGTACCGCAAATTGCCCTTGGCAAATATGGAAAGACACTGCAGTCCTCATCTTCAGACGACAATAAGACCAGGCCGAGGCGGGTCAAGCCCAAGGCCCGAAAGGGGCTATCGTCGCACGCCGCATAGGAATCCATTATCACACGCCTTCGTCAAGGGCCATCGCCGCACGCCTTCGCTCAGTGGGTTCGCCGCACACCTTCACCCAGAGGGTATTGCGCACACCTTCATCAAAAGGCCATCACCACACGTCGCATAAGAAGCCATCACCGCGTGCCTTCGCCTAGAGGTTATCACCGTGACCTTCGTCAAGGATTTAACACCGCACTCTTCAACAAGTACCTAACACAGTGTGCACATCATTTAGGCCTAATGCTGCATGCACCATCCAACACTTAGTGTCGTGATCATGCGACGACACTCCCATCTAGACCGTTGTCCTACTGCCTCAAAAGGTTCACTCCTTGTGCCACAATCTCACTCCTCAAGGAGTCTAGTCTCTGATGATGGCTATGTTCCCCATGGAGTTGCATGCCTTCACCACACCACAGTCTGTGTTGCATGACCTTAAACTACACTACCATGGTCCAAACTATGTGACCTTAAACTATAGCGGAGGTCTAGTTGCATGACCTTAAACTGCTTAGTCCTCGCACGACTCAAAACTGTACAATCGGGGTCCAAACTACAAGACCTTAAACTGTAGAGAGGATCTATTTGTATGACCTTACACTGCTCAGTCCTCGACACATGACTCTAAACTGCACGACCATGGTCCAATTGTGTGACCCTAAACCATAGTGCATGTCCTGGCTGCATGACGACAAAAGGCTTAACGCCATGGTCCAAACTATATGACCCTAAACTATAGTGGAGGTGTAGTTACACGACCTTAAACTGTATGGTCCTAGCCGTATGACTTTAAAACTGCATAACGATGGTCCAAGCTACAAGACCCTAAAACTATAACTCACGGTGTGACAAATGACCCACACGTATAACATTAACAGAAAGATGGACCACCTCTTCGCTAGGGTGTATTCACCAACATCTCCGGTGGAGTTAGATGTCTGCAAAAGATCATACCTACCCCTTTAATCCCCAATGTGTCCATTTCGCACCAACATCCCAGTGAGAGTCACACCCTATTGCCATCCACTATCCCTAAGATTTAGGTCCATGCTTATCCTCTCAACCCCCAGCGAGGTTACACTTGTACTCCGGACTGTCATCCCCAATGGAGTTACATGAAGCCCCATCATAATCCCCGTGGAGTCACACTGACCCTCCTAATCCCTAGTGAAGATTTGTTTCCACTTGCTACTCTTAGAAGGGCCACCTTCTTCATCGAAAGCTCTCCGCTAGTGGAGAGCCCTAACGATTTTATCCCCAGGGAGTCAAATTGCTATTCACGGACCTATCCTCCATGGAGCCCCATCCACATAACGACCCACATAATGGTCCGCATTGCATGACCTTAAACTGTACAGTCGGGGTCCGCATTGCATGACCTTAAACTGCACAGCCATGGTCCGCACTACATGACCTTAAACTGCGTCCATACTACATGACCTTAAACTACACAGCCATGGTCCGCATTGCATGACCTTAAAATGCATAGCCATGTTCCACATTGCATGACCTTAAACTGCACAGCCATGGTTCGCACTGTATGACCTTAAACTGCATAGCCATTGTCTGCACTGCATGACCTTAACTGTAAAGTTATGGTTCTCATTGTATCACCTTAAATTGCACAACCATGGTCCTCATTGCATGACCTTAAACTGCATAGCCATGGTCCGCACTGGATGACCTTAAACTGCACAACCATGATCTGCACTGTATGACCTTAAACAACACAAGCATAGTCCGCATTGCATGACCTTAAACTACACAGCCATGGTCTGCACTGCATGACCTTAAACTGTAGCGGAGGTCTAGTTTCACGACCTTAAACTGCAACATCTGTGCTGCATGACTTTAAACTGCACAGCTATAGTCCTAACTGCATAACTTTGAACTGCACAGTCATGGTCCAAAGTATATGACCTTAAACTGTAGCAAATGTCCAGTTGCACAAACTTAAACTGCATGGTTCTAGTTGAATGACTTTAAACTGCATAAGCACGGTACAAGCTATATGACCTTAAATTGTAGTGCACGTCCTTGCTGCATGATGTTAAACTGCTTCACCCAGGTCCAGGGGGAATGACTTTAAAGACGCCCCAACATACGCGCGCACCCCGTTTACGTGCATCTTCATGCACATCTTCCCTAACCAACTCATTCATGTGTGCACACGACCTTTGTTGCCTCCCCAGTGAATCCACATACTCGCACACACCCTTTACGTGCATCTCTACGTATGTCTTCCTTAACTAACCCATTCATGTGTGCACACCACCTTTATTGCTTCCCCAGTGCGTCCACATACGCGCACACACCCTTTAAGTGTATCTCCATGCACGCCTTCCTTAACCGACCCATTCGTGTGCGCGCACCACCTTCATTATCTCTGTAGTGAGCTCATTCATTATTACCATCTTTCACCAATCCCCAGTGAGTCTTACCTATACTCACAAAACGGTAAGCCATCTGCCACCCATACTCATCCATAGCTAGTCGGTTACCACTCTTCACCCACCATCCATCCTTCATAGGTAGCCTCATTCCATTTCTCTAAAGTTAGTCAAAATAACTACGATACTCACTCTATGGTCTCTACAGACTACCATTCATCACCACTATGGTCTAGCTATATGACCTTAAACTATAGTGTGCATCTTGGCTGCATGACGTTAAAAGGCTTTGCACCGGTCTTGAAGGCATCACCCTAAACATGCCTTTACAAAAAATGGGCATGGTGTAGACCTTATAAGGGAATGCCATGAGTAAAAATGACTGATGGGCATGGTCACGAAACCATGAGTAAAAGAGGTCTGTGGAAAACAAAACCCAGGCACGGTGAAAACCCCAAAAGGGCATCGTGAGTAAAAACAGATGAAAGGGGTGGATATGACCCCAAGGTCATGGGTAAAAGAGCCCAGAAATAACAAAAGTTGGTGAAAACCATCTCTACGATGCCACTTCCAATGTTCAAGGGAAAACCCGTGAAAGGGCACTTGGACCGACAAAGCAAGTTGATGCACTACCGTCGCCTTAGCCGACACTCAATTTCCAAACTGTCACAAGCCTAGCCAATGAGGTCTACCTAAAATCCTCAAATGCCAGCATCCAGTCACGACACAAATTGGCTCATCAGGGAGTGAGAACCGCATAAGATCTCCCACATTTCAAAAGCAACAACAACAAGAGTCCTTGAGGGTGAGGACAATGGCAAAAGATCCCTCCGGAATGTTAAAGACCATCACGAAGGAAAGAAATTGATGAGGCCAAGGTCTAACCAGCCAGAGACTTCAGGGTATTCCTCCCCAAAATCCCCTAGCCTACATGGGCTAAGACTTTCAGGTAGGTAAGAAGCCCTTAACTGGATCTCACTAGACAGGACATAAAAAACAAATCTGGTGTAGCAGCGAACAATGCTGACCAAAGGTTCATAGTAGTTTGCCTTTAGATAGGCCTGGTTCTATTTGAGGAGGTCCCTACAAAGGCCTCATACTTGAGAATCACATATAGTCCCTCGAGGGTGAAGACTTAGACAAGATTGTTGGAAGGTATTTTTCATCAACATGAGCCCCCCCCTAAATAAACGCCTAGCAAGTAGTAAACATTCAGTCAGTCTCAGAACAATCCCAGAACTTTCCAAGATCTTCATGAGGTCTCTCAAGAGTCTTCTGCCAAGTTTCGTCACATTCTAACATGTCTAAGACAGTGCAGACTGAGAAATAGTTCCAACATAATTGACATCTAACACCCTGAACAGACCCCTATAACTAGAACTACATTTTCAGCATCTCAAATTGTTGTGAGACCACCAGCATTGTATCCGGCATGGTTCAAAACCCCAAGGGTCAAGTTTTTGCTCAAACAAAAATTCCAAGAAAACGTTATAGGCGAAAGAGTGAAATAGGAGAAGCCACATGCTATTCCCGCGTGGGCACCCTGTAACACTACAGCATTGAAGGGACTGTCATGACTAGTAAGTTTTGACACTCATATCTCACTCGTCTTAAGTCGGATTGCACTCAAATTTGGTGAGCATGTTTGTTTAGTCAAGATGAGCGATTCGATAAGTGGCACACCGGGTGACGATAATCGAGAGTGAAGAAAAGCTCAAGAGGAGTTGCTGATCCGTGAAGAAAAGTGCAAGAAATTTTGCAGGGTCGTGCCCCGCTCGAGTGGCCAAATCACACTGCTCGCGAGCCCGATTGGCATGAGACCAATTCCATTGCGAGCGTAAATTCTCGGGCCATCTCTGACCCTAACCCTGTACATGATTAACCGTCAGATTCTGCACATGAAGCCAATAAACAGATTGTAAATTCTATCTCTAGAATCCTTGATTTCGACCAAAATTCTAAACTTGCAAAATCTTCGTTTGGTCATGGAATCAAGCTGTGTTTGGTGCCCCATGATCGTAGTGGCATGCTCAGTGTGATTCAGCGAAGAAAACATGGAAAAACATCAAAATTCTAAACTTGCAATATCTTCGTTCGGCCACGGAATCATGCTGTGTTTGGTGCCCCGTGATCGTAGCGGCATGCTCTGTGTGATTCAACAAAGAAAACACAGAAAACATCAAGGAACGAACACACTATCAATCCAAAATTTTAAGATCTACTCAAATATCAAGTCACATGATCGTGCACCAAAAACACGATCCATGGCTTGAAGTTGGTATCAAATCGATCGCCATGTCGAGCCTTACAAGAAAACAATCATCTTATGATCAACTAGACATCAGAACGACCTCAAATCAGCCATGCAAGATCACGTAGGTCCTACGGTAACGCATGGACTATTTTGGGATTCCGTGATTTGTTAGGAAGGGGCAAATCGATCATTTTGCATCCTATTTTTGAATTTCTTTTAATTCAATTTAATCTTAATTTTAAAAAATTAGGGTTACTTTTGATCATCCATCTATGTTTGGGGCATACTTCTATATATACGTACCATCATTGTACACAGAAGAGGAGGCAGAGGCAAACACACACAAGAAAGAGTTTTCACTTAATACAAGTTTCTCTTTCTTACCATTGTGGTATCACGTTTGAGAGAGAGAGTGAGGTGAGAGAAAATTTTTGATCGGTATCCTTAGTGTTGAGGTAAACCCTCTCTCTCTTCTTTTTCTTTTCTTCTTCTCTCTCTCTTCTTCCCTCTCTTCTCCCTCTTCTTCGTCTGAGTTCCTTGTAGAGCTCGTGCATGGCAGTGGCAGTGTCAGACATGCCACTCCCTTAGTCTCACAGGTTGTACATGGCGATGGCAGTGCCATGCATGAGTCCCCCTCCTCTTCTATTCATCTGTCTCTTTTTTTCAGTGAAGTCTGTAAACGGTGCTGCCTATCGCCACTCATAGCGTAGCTGTGATGTCTCGATGAAAAACCCAGATGGTGAAGCTTGTTGTCGCTTGCAGGGGTCTTCCTTTACTGCATGTTTAGCAGAGATGGCGATACCTATCACCGCCCGCTAGAGGCTCTGGTGACACTCATCGCCATCCACGAGGTTCCTTCATGCGATCGACGCCCATCATCGTTCTCCTTGCATCTCGTGCCTATCGGTGTGAAACCTAGGAGAAGCTATCGCCATGTGCCTCGTCAGGAGCTGGCGCTGTCCATAAGGGATGTGTCGTCTCTTAGCATTGCCCCCCGTGATGCTTATTGACGTCTGCACTTCCCCTTGTCTTTGCCATCTCGTTCTCTCCTCTTCACCTCTTTCTCCTGTCACTTGATTGAGGGTAGACCTAGCCCATCATCGACGCATTGACCTTGATTTCGAGTAGTATTGCTGCCATGCTGGTCTTGAGAACCATGACCATCTTGTTACCACTCCGAGTCGGTAATTTCTGGTTGTCATGCTAGTCTCACCTCTATGTCAAGCTCTCTTGTCTTTTCTATCTTTCGTCGAACCTTTAACTTCATCGCCTTCTCATTTGAACGTGCATCGCTGTAAGACAAGGGTGGGACCCTTGGACCCACTTGTCTTACAAATTAACCGTAGAAGCATTGTACAGAAAAACAAGAGGATTACAGGTCAAGCGAGGCCATTCCGAACCAGCTCAAGCAGTTGAGGGGCTTTCTTCATGATCTAAGAGGGCACAAACGCGAGCCAGCTTGAGTAAGTCCTGAACCCACCTAAAATTCCTTTCTCATTGGTTGTTATACCTACCCTTACCCTCGAGCAAGGTTCCGAGAGAGTGATCTCAAATCCCAAGTTCATCAGAAACCTGAGACACATGCCACCAAATCACCTAGATCCGAACGGTGAGATCGAGACACCTAACCAGCTTGGCGACTCCACTGCGGACTTACTACCCCTTAGTCAATTCGCTCTTGTTTGGCCAATTTCCTTTTATTTACTTTTTGCACCTATTTCTATGGCACTTGTGTTGTTCAACCCTTTCATCCGGGGTGGGGACTTCCTTATCCCCTTCCTTATCCCTGAACTTGTGGTTGTCTCAGGGAAGCGAGTCGCTCAAGCCTCATTCCCTACTCTCCTTCTGAGTTAAGAATCAAGATCCGACTCCCAGGTTCTTACTTAGATCGGTGCAAGAGGGGACTAAAAGGTCCCTGCCTCCCCGCTTTCTCACCCTGGTGGTGGGAAGCACTCCTGCTGCCACACGCCCTTCTACTGGAAAATCTCCTACTAGTCATACCGTTGTTCTATGTCGGAAGGCTGCCCCATCCATAGCTGTCAAAGGTACACAGAAGCGGAGGTCCTGAGGTCTTCACCCCTCGCACACACTCAAAGGCTCATGGTCTATCCACTCAAGCCACTCCTCGCCTTGAGCTCGCATCCAGGGCCAGGCCTTCTTGGGCCAAACCCTACATGCACCATGTATTCGCTTTCCACAGCTCGAGGCAGCGCTAGCTCTATGCCACCTAGAGCATAGGAGGTCGACAGTTCCTTTTTCCCTCTCGGGACACACAGCTTCACCTTGTGAGAGACAAGCTCCCCCCTCGTCCCTCACAAACACAAGCTCATGAGTCTCAGCCTCCTCGGGTCAATCCCATTAACCGAGCCCTGCCGGACCCCCAAGTCACCTGGACAACTAACCCTAATGATGCACACGCACCATCTTTGCAGGTCCCTCTCGGATCAAGACTCAGGCAGATTCATGAACCAGCTTCTTACTTCGCCGCTTCCCCGACACGTGGCAAGCACCTCGAGCCCTGGTACTCAAAGGTCTTCCCTAGGACTTCCATCTTGAGCCAACCCTGGGTCAACCGAACATCTAGGCCTCACAAAGGAATTCGGGCAACGACTTGATATCAGACAGAGCCACCAGCCTCCAAGACAAGAACTCAAGCTGCAGTCCATCCTTGGGCCCCACTCCCTACTCCAGCTCATAGACATGTCCCTGTCATGTTCTAAGAAAATGGGGCAGTCCCGGTCTCAGGCTCGATTCTGAAATGAGTTCCACAACCACCTCAGGATCAAGCAGAAGAGAGGCATGCAGATCTTGACCAGGGAAACCTCCAAGGCAGTCGAGGTCACCACCCCTGAAAACCTCCTGCCTTGTAATCCTTTCTTCCCTCTTCAAACTTCAGAACCTGAGCAAGTCCAGGAATACTATTTGGTGATCACCACCCAGAAGTCACAGTCTTAAGACCGACAAGAAATGGTCCTCATAAGATCGGCTTAGAAAGCTCGAGCCCAGTCGGGGCAAGCTGAACCCCTCCAGACTGACTTTCCACGCAAGGCTCACCAGCCTCGATAGTCTGCTACATCACCTGACTTTGACCTCCCAGAAGAAACGTCAGTGTCATGGGGATCAATGACCAGAGCGACGACAAGGAGGAACAGATGAACAAGCTCTAGGAAATGATGCAAGCAATCTTAAAAAAGATGGAGCACTTAGAGGCCTCCTGGTCCCCTTCTTCGTCTGATTCTTGGACCAGTGACGACACAGCTCCTAGGCAGACTCCTCCTCGGGTTTCCCAAGACAGCTCCTCTTCTAGCGGGGTCTCCCAAACCGACATAAATGCTATGGTGGCCCATAGCCTCAAGAACAAGCTCTCGGGCATTCAAGAGACGCCACTCTACCAAAAGCTGTATCCTTTGTACATTGACCAGTTGTCATTTCCCACGAACTACCAAAAGAGGAAACTTCCCCTGTGCAATGGTACCATGTCTCCTCACCAGCATATGGCCCACTTCCAAGTGGCCTATAGGGAGACAACAACTACGGATGTCTCCTCCTCCGTCAGTTCATTGAGACTTTCAAAGGACCAGCCTTCCAGTGGTATGCTCGGCTGCCACTAAGTCAGTGCACACTTGGCAAGAAATGGACCAGTTGTTCTACCAAAACTTTTACAAAGTCCAAAGGAACGTGGAAACCATCGAGCTCCTCAATTTTGATGTAAGACCCTGGTGAGCCGGTTGACAAGTTCATCACCCGATGGAGAGAGTTGACGATCTTTCACGCCAGTTCCATGACAGAGAAGGAAGCAGTCCAAACTTGCATACGAAACATGCTTCTCGAGATCGCTTTACATATCGAGGCATCCAATCCACCCTCCATGTTAGAGCTCATCTCTAAGGAAGTTCACATTGATGGGTTGTTCAAGCACCATGGCAACCCTCATCAGCAATCCTCCGCCTCAAACTCTCACTCCAGCAGTCGGGGTAATCAAAAGGCAGTGATCAGCACGACCTCCACCATGACTGACACCAAAGGCGTGGCTCCCCAAACTCTCGACCTCTCTAAAGCATAGGCGCCATAGTCCAGGGGAAAGCAGCAACCTTACAATGCGGTCTCGCCTCCCAAAAATAGTAAGCAGAATGACTACTGAACCCATCACTAGAATAAGGTTTACCCCTTTGACACGGAGTGGACCCCTGTATTTCTGCAACTGCTATTAAAATAGAACATGATCCAGCTGCCAGAGGTCACCACTGTAGAGTCGTCGGGGTAGGAGTCCAATGAGAAGTACTGTGCCTATCATAAGAGAGTAGCCACCCCACTCACGATTGCTATAAGCTCAACGACGCTATCGAGGCCCTAATCAACAAGGGCTAGATAAAGCTCGAAGAGTTGAAAAAGGCATTTGGGACAGCATAGGCATCTCACATAGACACGATCTAAGAGGATCATGGGGCACTCTCTATTCTTCGTGCATTTTTCTCTATAATGCTCAAAGAAGGGATCGCCACCCTAACATCGACAAGGCTGCCCAAGTTCCTGCCCCCAGGGACCGAGAACCTCTGGTGTGTGTACAACCAAATAGGAGGTCATGACATCAATGAGTGCATCGGCTTCCATAAAATCTTGGTAGGAAAGATGCAGCAGTGTTAGGAGGTTTAGGGCGACCCGACAAGACACCCTCACGTCCCTCTTCCTCCTACTCAAGAAGACCCCTTGGTGTAAGCTCAGCAAAATATTTAGCAAGACCCCATGCGGGCCCTTTTTGAGGCAATGCCTTAGCAGGGTCTTGTCGCCCCTAAGTAAGCCAGATAACCTATCTTACCTGGGGGCACGAAAAAAATCTAGTGCCCCTATCACCAAGTGTGGGGTCACGAACTCAAGGAGTGCACTCGGTTCGAGGCCATAGTTGCTGAGAAAGTCCAAAAAGGCCACATCGTCTGTGCGTTTCTCTCAAGACACATTCAAACCCTCGCTCTCGTTCAAGAGGAAGCCCCACTACATATCCTTCATGGGCATGCACTGGACCTTTTAGAGCCCTCGGCCTCTCAACCCTGGGAAGTCTACCTTTGGCGAAGTAGGCTCAAGTCCTTGAAATGTTAGGCAGTCCACCAAGCTAGGGCCACTCACCAGTCTGATGGGGCGGTCCAAACACCCCCTCGGGGAAACTGAAGGAGACGGTGACCACCTAGGTCAGCTCTCCGAAAGAATCATCTCCCTCAGCCGCTAGTCAAGGAAGAATTCCTCAGGCCGCTTCTTCTGTTGCTGACCTTGCGAGACTTCATACCAAGCGCAGCTCGCCTCATCTTATCATCCAATCAAGCAGATGGCTCTGAGTTATCAAGATAACAAGAGTCAGCTAAAATGGGTGACGATGTTAAAAGCACCTCACGAAGGTCAAAGCCGAGGCATGACCTTAAATACCCCCTGCAAACGTCTAATTTCGACGACGACGTCAAGACTTGCCCTGAACATTCTAACTCTTATTATCCTTTCCCCTCCTCTATTCCTTCTGCAGGTGTTGTTCAGTGATGCCCAGACTTCGACACTCTAAACAAAGAGTTCCGAGGAACCAGCCTCACTATGTCGTAGAAAGATTGCCTCGGAGAGATGTCGGCCCAGGTGGTTGGATTCTAGACAGCTGTCGACACCCTGACAGCCCGGGTCGAAGCCGAGTCATCCTCGACCTCCTCTTTTAAAGAAGCCTCCAACATGGAGCAAATCTTGGAAGTTTCAGCTATTACGGGGCAAGTAGGTCTAAGATCGGGAAAGAAACTGCAACCCACACCTCAAAAGCTCAAGGTCCTCAAACTTCCTGATCCTTCACTTTCCCTAAATCTAAACCTCACACTTTTACATCCCTAGTATAAGTCCCTATCACTTCCCCATCAACCCAGACCGCACTGGTTGAGCAAGAAAGTCAGCCAGTGTCAGAAACCAAAACCCAACCAAAGCATGTTCCTAAACGTACCCTACCACCTAGACTAGTGAATGGATCAGGAACATAGAAGACTAATGACAATAAAGTGAAGTATGATGTAGTTGGGCACTTGAGAAAGCTTCCAGCCCTTTTAAGAATATATGATGCCCTCCTATTGTCTAGAGACTATCGTATGGCTCTGGTCCAAGCTCTTTTTAACCCAAAGGTGTACGAGACTGATGTGGAACCTATTGAGGTTGACCCAGCCATTTTGAGTGGGTTCCTGACGATCTCCTTTTTTGAAGATGAGGCAAACTCCACAATCACCCCCCTCGTCGTGAATGGTGAACTCACGCCTATCCTCTCAATCGGATCATGCTAGAAGGAGTATTAGCAGTTAACCTAATATCAAGAAGGATTCTCACCCGACTGGGATTAGGGTCTAACAACCTCACTCCTACCCACATCACTGTGCAAGGTTTCAACCAGTCAAGAGAAAAGCCAGTCGACACGGTGCGTCTTTGCCTTAAGTTCGATGATCTCAATGATTACACTTAGTTCCATGTAATCGACACCGATACCTCTCACAACGTCGTGCTTGGTCGTCCTTGACTTCACGATCAGGGGGTGGTTCCTTCCGTGCTCCACCAATCTTTCAAGTACAGCTGAGATGGAAGGCAACACACGGTCTATGCTGACAAAAGATCGTTCCCCATAGCCGAAACCCACTAAGCCGACGCCAAGTACTATTTCACAAACCTTCCAGTATCAGAAAAGCTAAAAGATTATGATCGAAAGTTTGTGAGAGAGGCAGGACCTTCGTGTCTTGATGACGTCGAGGATATGGGGTGAATGATCACATATATGTTCAAAGAAGAGGAAAAAAAAGGCAAGATCCTCCCTTTGACCCCCATTCACCCAAGTATACATTTCCACCTCTCCAAGGTCATGGTATCCTCTCCTGAAGACGAAGTTTCTCCCACTAGTTCTAATTCGCTAGAACAAAATGATGAGATAAAAATAGCCTCCGGGCCCGAGGAAGCCCCAGAGGTGAACCTTCCAGCACCAAGGGTCATCAATACATCAGATCGGCAAAAGGTTTTGCATGTCCCCATGATTCTCCTAGAGGCAGAACTAGCACACTAACCACTAGGGAAGGTGCTCCAAATTTTGTCCTCCTTGAACAAGGATATCACTGGCAGCCACAAGAAGGTCATACACTTCTCTAGGGTTGTCAAGGAAGTACAAGCAGACAAGAGTCAACCCTCTCAGGGGAAAGACCCCATGGTGGAGCTGAGAAGCAGAGTGCGTAACCTCCAGAATCAGCTAAAGGCTATGCGTGTCGGTTCAAGGCACTGAAAGGATTTTGTCACTGAGACTAAAACTTATAATGAGCTCAAGACCAATACACCTCGAATCGAAGCCAAAACTCCGCAAAACTGGAGCATGTACAGCGAGTAGACTCATCGAATCATGAGAATCATGAATTATGAGCCCCTCTCCAATCACTAAGGGATGAGAAAGCCACTGCTCCCCCATTTGAGGTCATTGAAGCCACAACAGGCTGTCACAAAACAAAGAAAGGAGTAGGCAACTCTTTCTCATCTCAGACCATTAAAGGGAGGATGCAATGAAATAGAAAGAAAAGTCAAAAGAATTGTTTCATTCGCAAATCAAGAGGATGTTACGAACTACCTTCCTTAATAATCGAAAGAAACGAAAGAAAAAAAAGAAGAAGAAGGCGTCATCAAATCAATCAATTGCTTCGTTGATCTTTCCCCTGTGCAATGCAGCCGATGTTTTCACCCGTTCAATCTCGTTCTTCAACTCTTCTACCAGCCGCGCCTCTTGCTCCATCAAGGTGGTCGCTTCTCCCAAAGAATGTTGGAGGGCCAAAGCGTTATCAGAAAGCACTTTATCCTTCACTTCCTAATCCACAGTCAAGCTTTTGTGCCAACTCTAATATCTACGCTCTTAGAGCCATCACCTTGCAATGGCAGGCAATGGCCTCCTTAGTAAGGCATGATCTCTAGGATTCCACAGTATCCAGCTACTGTGATTGAGTGTTCACCAATTCGTGATCACGCAGAAGAGAAGACTCCAAAGGGGGCAACGGCAAGCTTTCTAGCCGCTGCGCAGTTGCTTCCTCTCGCAGGGCGTTCACCCTCCATCCCTCTAACTCATTGACTACTCTGTCAAAATAAGGAAGGACTTCGAGCACATTCCCTAGGGCAATCTCCCTCAACCATTGGAACGCCGCTCCAAGCTCTTCAAAAGAAAGCTCCTTCAGTTACTGGAGGCCTATCTGAAGCATCACAAAAATGACGCCTGACAACCCGCTGAGAGAAGGCCTCGGTAATCCAGCAAGAGCAACCATAACAAGAGAACCCCTAGCTACAGCCAAGGTCTAAGGTGCCTCAGAAGCAATCACAAGCTACTCTAGTACCTCGACAATGGCTTTCTCACACTAGCTCCTGGACATGACCATGTTGGGCTGGATCCTTTCATGTCTAGGCACCGTCGCCTCGTCCTACTGCAGCCGGGGCAAGGCTGGCCTCCTTGCTTGGAGCCACTACCTCAGTCAGGGGTTGCACCTTAGTAGTCTTCTCACCTCGGGCAGCGACCTCTCCTTGTGTCCCCTCCTCAAGAGCCATCTCCACATCGGGAGGTTCAACACCCTTTCCCTCTCCTTCTTCACCTTGGTCCGCCACGATGATCATTTCGTCATCAGTCTCTCCCATGGCGCCTGCCTCCTCTACAGTCACGGACATAGCCTCAAGGCTCAGGAAGCTTGATACCTCAGGGTATCTTGTTTCTCCACCCCCCACAGATCCATCGCTCAAGGCAACCGTCTCCTACTGCTCGGATGGCCCCTCTTTAACTCTTGGGGGTTCATCCTCTTCTATTATCATGACCTCTATCGGGGTTTCCATTTCCTTGACAGGCATGACGACTATCAGAATTTCATAGGCCCTCGCGGCCTCCGCCGCCGCGTCAAGACCAGCCTCGTCAGCCCCGTTAACTTCCATCGGGACTGGGTCCTCCCCTTTAGCCACAATTAGAGCAGTAGGCTCCAAGGCATTGGTTTGAACCTCTAAAGGGCCAGGAGAAAGCTCAGGAGAAAGAGAAGGCGAGGCCACAAGAGATGAAGTTGACGGGGCAATGGGTAGAGACACACAGCCTTTCGAAGTAGTCGAGCCCAAGGAGCTGTCTCCTGGCTCGTGAAACACGGGAGCCTTACCTCCTTTGCACCCCGAAGCCTTCGTTTCTTTATGGGATGGGGCGAGAAGAGTCGTTGAAGCTGTTCGATTTTTCTCCTTTCCTTTCGCTGGCTTGAGCAAAGCAACCTGCTTTTTCTTCTTCACTGGCTCAAGTTCAGCAACCTACTTTTTCTTCTTTCCCTTCATTGGCTCAGGCGCAGCCGCTTGCCTCCTCTTCTTCGCCGGCTTGGGAACAATAGCGAGCTTTCTTCTCTTCCCTTTCTCCTACTCAGGCACAACAGCCTTTGAAGTCTTGGACTTGGAAGAACTAGTGGACAATTTACTAAGAGGACCGCTCCCTATCAGCTCATTTAAGTCCTGGACTGGATGCCCTTTCGTACCCCGAGACTTTACGGCCTTCCTTCCATTTGAAGATCTCAGAGAGGTGGTAAAAAATACTCTCAGTCTTCTTCTCCAAACTAAGAAACTGGGGCAAAAAATTATCCATGGTAAGTCGGTGAGGCCTCCCGAGTATGTGCTACTCATATGGAAAGCCTAGGGTAAAGATTTCTCCAAAGGGAGGGTCTTAGCCAATTTTCATTACCGGGTGTCTTGGCTTCAGCGGCCATCCTCCCTTTTCTATGGGTGGTACGCGTCGCAGTACCCCTTGTTCGTGATTCTCCACTATTGATAGTGGGCTTTGGTCGGCCGTGCCATTCTTCGAAAATGGGGCAACACGTACTTGTTAACCTGGGTGGCCTCCAGGCATGTGGCCCATGCAGAGCGAACGTGCCTCGGGTGCTAAGTCTTCTAGACCGCTCCCAATTCATCCTTCTTCCAGTGGGCTGCCTTGCTATGCCGCTTCTCAAAGAGCATGGAGAACGGGTACCTCTGATCCAGCCCATGCTGCTGGGTGAACCAGTGAGGAAAGTAGCCCTCAAGCTTCGCACCATGGACAGTGCGGTAGATGAGAATGCCGCCTCTGACACTTAGCCTATACATCAATTCTTTCGTGCTGGTGAAGTCACCATCTAGGTGATGGCACAACTCTTCGACGTACACACAATCTGTGAGGCTTCCAACTGGAAATGCCACCCGGGTCATGTGGAGGTGCTCGTTGAAAAACAGGCTGCTTGCATGGCTCGGGGGATGGAAAATTGCCTTCTGCCCGATAATGTTCAGTAAAAATGGACACATGCTGTCCTCCAGCTACTTGGTTATAAGGTATGTGTCCCAAAAGTATACTCCAATCCAGCCATACACGTAATTAATAGGGAAAGGGGTCTTGAAATCCCCCAGGAAGGCCTCACCTTCTAGTGTGCAAATTTTCCCCTCTTTATCCCCCTGGTACGGTCTCCCTTTGAAAATGGCACCCTTGCCATAGTATATGCTGCATAGTACACACTATGCGAGAGCTTATTCCCTCCCTTGTGCCATGTCATAGGCCACATAAAAGATGCAGGGACGAATGACATCTGAGCCTCCCGGTAGGGCAAATATGCACAAGAAAAGTGCCACATAAGCTGCCAAGAAGACATGTCCATTCTTCTTTCGCAGCTCAAAAAATGGTGGGGTTTCCTGCACCTCTTTTCTTAGCAATGGACCAGCTTCATCCATATAGTCGCCATAAAAGAATGCTATCCACTTGGCGAAGGTAACCCACCCCTTGTTGGGCTCATCGTAGAGTTGTTGGCAGATCTTGAACAACTCACGAAGTCCGGCTAGTGGGGCTTCTTTGCCTACCTCTTACCCTTAAAAAATGACTGACTTTGGGGGAATAAACTCGTCATACATGGCACCGAGGAGAGGCTACCCACCGATGAAGTATAGGTCCATTAGCCAAATCCCTGCCTCTCCGTGGCCAAGCAGCCATGTGTTGCTAGCATGGCTCCATGTCTCAAACAACACTTTCACTGTGTTTGAACAACGATCGTAGTAGCCCACCGAGCACTGGAGGGCAGCCGACAAAGAAGCCAGTCTCAAAATATCCCTTAAGTCCTATAGCACTTTCAAGGTCTTGGAGGAATAACCCTTTAGGTACTGGTGCTCCCCTTGTACCTACAGACCAGAAGTGGACCATTTCATGCCCGGGGTTTCCATCATTTGTTTGTTCAGGGTCAGCAAGTTTGCGTTAGAGGCTACGTTTTGGTGCAGGCAATGCAGAAGGCCTACCCCTTCCTCTATGCTCATAGCTCCATTTTCTTCCCCCATTACCAACTGAATGGGGGCACTCACAAAGGTGACGCTCAGAGGCCACCTGGTTTTAGTGCCAAGCTCCCCTTCTCGCGGGAGGTTCTTCACATCTGAAATGGCCCTCGAAGACTTGACCATTATAAAAAAAATGAAGGACGCTAGGCAGCCATGAAGAAATTGCGCTCACCAGGGTGGGACTATCGCCGTCTGCCCACTGAGATGGAATTGCCATCTGCCCACCAAGATGCTACCACCGTCTCGTAGGCAAGGGCAGGACTTTCACCATCAGCCCACTGAGATGGAATCACCATCGCCACTAGGAGGGAATCATTGTCTCGCGATCAGCTAAGGATTATTGATGTCCCATGAACCAAGGCGTATTAATGCCTCACTCCAACTGTCAGCACGCACCGCACGTGCGAGCCTTGAAATCTAGACACGCCGCCTGACGCATGCTGCGTGGCCTATCGTCGCATGTGTGGAGGGTGATAGTTACCATCCCACGACCCTCCGAGTTCCCACCGGCATTTCCCCTCTCCATCGGGAATCCATTCCTATTCAACAGGAAAGTCCTCACCTTCTGCTCGTTGCTCAAGTTGGCGAAAACCATTGGAAATCCCTGAGAGCTTCCCTGTGACCTTGTGGATTACCCTTCTCCCTGGTTTCCCACTTCAGCAGCTCACCAAAGCTCATCGGAATTATGTTAAGTTTCTGGTGTAGTCAATGAAGTCCCGTCTCCTTCTCCTCCAACAACCAGAGAGCTGACAAAGCCCTCTGAACTCTCTACGACTTCCCCTTCAACAGTAGAGGAACATTGGAACTCTGACAGAGCACCTCTGCAAATCCTGCTAAGGCCCTGAGAGGCCCTGTTTCATGCTTAGAAAGCCTCAACACTTCCCAGAAAGGTTCGCAATCATGCTACAAAGCTTCGTATATCCTAAAGCTCGTCAGAAAAATCCTTGAGGACCTGTCCTTGCAAGTTTTGGCCAGGAAGTGCTCGTCGAAAAGCCCTCACCAGAAAGCTTTGGTTCTCTCTCTAAAAATATTTCTATTGTTTTACCCTTCGATAAAACAGTAAACGGGGGTTTCTCCCCTTTTTATACCCCGTGGTACTGCGAGCGACCCCCGAAAAACTTAGAATAACACTCCAGTCCCCAGCTTTTGATGACGATAGACCAGGTCAAAGCAGGCTCAGCGCAAGACCGAAAGCATGATCTCCGCACGCCTTGTCAACACTTGCATTGCGTGCCTCATCAGAAGGCTAGTGCCGTGCGCCCCATCAAGACTTTTACCGAGTGCCTCGACCAGAGACTATCACCAAGCATCTCGTCTAGAGGTTATCGCGACGCATCTCATCGAGGAGTCACTGTTCTGCATCTTGACAACAGATCACAACCACACAGAATGTCGAGGCTTACTACCACGTGCTTCACCAAGGACCTAACACATCACCTAAACTTACTGACGCATGTGCCACTCCAAACTTGGTGTCGTACGCATGCCTTGGCACTCCCTTTTGGACCATTGACCTGCCTCTTCAGGAAGTTCATTCCCTGCATCACAGTCTCACTCCTCGGGGAGTCCAATCTCTGATGACGACCTTATTCCCCATGGAGTCACATGCCTTCACCACTTAATGGTCCGTATTGCATGACCTTAAATTGCACAGCCATGGTCCGCATTGCATGACCTTAAAACTGCACATCCACGGTCCTCATTGCATGACCTTAAACTACACAGCCATGGTCCGCATGCATGACCTTCAACTGCACAGCCATGGTCCGCATTGCATGACCTTAAATTGCATAGCCACGGTCCGCATTGTATACCATATACTACACAGCCATGATCCGCATTGCACGACCTTAAACTGCACAGCCATGGTCCGCATTACACGACTTTAAACCGCACAGCCATGGTCTACATTGCATGACCTTAAACTGCACAGCGATGGTCCGCATCGCATGACCTTAAACTACACAGCCTTGATCTGCATTGCATGACCTTAAACTGCACAGCCATGGTCCGTATTGCATGACCTTAAACTACACAGCCATGGTTCGCTTTGCATGACGTTAAACTGCACATCCACAACCCACATTGCATGACCTTAAACTGCACTGCCACGATCTATGTTGCATGACCCTAAATTGCATAGCCATGGTCCAAACTATACTACCCTAAACTGTAGCATAGGCCTAGTTGCACGACCTTAAACTACACGGTCCTGGTTGCATGACCTAAAACTGCATAACCACGGTCCAAGCAATATGACCTTAAACCATAGTGCATGTCCTGACCGCATGACGTTAACTACTTTTCCCAGGTTTAGGAGGCACAACCCTAAAACATGCCCCCGTTAGCCGCACACCCCTAACCACCCATTTGGGTGCATGTACCCTCTTCTCCCTAGTGAGCCTACTTAACTGCACACACCCTTTACGTGCATCTCCATGCACACTTTCCCTAGCCAGTCCATTCGTGTGCATGGGCCACCTTCACCATCTTTCATCATACCCAAGTGAGTCTTACCCATGGTCACCAAATGGCAAGCCACCTTGTCACCCGTATTCGCCTCAGCTAATGGGTCACCACCTTTCACTTACCATCAAATCAACTCTTCATAGGCAACTTCATGCCATGCTCCCAAGTGAGTCAAAGTCATCACTAGACTCACTCTGTGGCCTTTACAGACTTCCATTCCTTACTGATACGGTCCAGCTGTATGACCCTAAACTATAGTGCGTGTCCTGGCTGCATGATGTTAAAAGGCTTCGCACAACTCTCGAACGCACGACCCTAAAACAAGCCTTCTCAAAAAATGAGCATGGTGTACACCTGGACAAGGGAACGCCATGAGTAAAAATGACAGATAGGCCTGGTAACAAAACCATGACTAAAAGAGTTCCATGGAAAACAAAATCTCAAGCACGGTGAAGACCCCAGAAAGGTGTTTATGATGCAAAATCTGATAGATTTATTAAGATCTGACACCTTAAAATAATGAAAATGATATGGTAAAGAAAGTGGGCTAAAATCGAATTTAGATCTGAGGCCAGATATGCCCAGAAACGAGCAGATCTACTCTCAAATCTGTGGCAGTGGCAGCATGATCCAAGACATTATAAAATACAATTTTAAGCAAATGAAAAAATGAAAATGAAATATAAATGATAAAGTAGAAGAATTAAAATTAAGGAAATGATACCAAATCGGGCGGATGGCCCGAGACTCCCGAGCCTTCTAGGGCTCGCCCGTTTTAGAACCGGTCTTCTTTTACCTCTCGGATTAAGATATCGACCAACAGGTCTTGATTGAGTAGGGTGGTTGTTCCCTGGAAAATGCTTAGAACTAGGGTCCCCAAGCTTAGCTTAGGTTAGAGTTTTCTCTCTGAGTTTTTCTTTCAGATTTTCTCTTTTACAGCTCTCTCCAGTTTTTCTCTCTCTCCTCATGATTTAATCTCTCTCCCCCTCAAAATGCAACAAAAAGAGGGATTATAGGGGTCAAAATCCATTGGGAGGGATATCCTCCCACAACAAATATATCCCCTCAGTCAAGGATACCATTTTGGGGAGGTGGATTTGGGCGGCACGATGCGTGCCGCCCAAGTAAAAAGGAAAAAATTAATCTGGACTAGGTGACATGGGTCGTGTCACCCGGGCAGCACGCTCAGTGTCACCCATGGCTAGGAGGCACGCCTCATGTCTCTTGGGCAACATGTCGTGTGTCGCCAAAGGCTTTGCGGCACGGCTCGTGTTGCCTGGGCAGCATGGATAAATAAAAGTTGCTCCAAATTGAATATTTTATTTTTAGGTTTGTTTTTCAGCCTCTTGTGAAGCTACCAGAAGAAATTTGGGTTAAAGTGAATTTTTTTGCTATTTTTAATGATTGTTTTGATAAAAAAGGGCGTTTACAAAAATCTGGGTCCAAACAGGGTTTCTGTAGGGTTCTGGGCAGGCAGACTGGTTCCCGGTCACAAGATAGGTTGTGTGAACTATGGATTTGGATTTCTTAGGTTAAATATGTTCCTAAAGGTTCAAGAAACCACATAATTTACCAAATTTAAAATGGGGTGTCTACAGTTGCCCCTCTTTGGCACTCCCTGTCCTTCGGGGGACAGGTGAGTGGCAAAGCAGTAGACACTTTGGTGTTCCCTATCCTTCAAGGGGTAGATGAATGTCAAAGATAGAATAGAAATTTTAAATTTCATCCTGAAGTCACATGGTCAGGGGCACACCAACTATCCCTTCAAGTCGTTGTGCTCATCGAGCTCACCCATCTAGGGCATTTTTCTTCCTAGAGTTTTCGGCATTGTCGGTGAGTTTCACAATGCTTGAAACTCGAGTTGGATTTTCTTGTCATGCCACTTAACTTTAGGGGTTTTACAGCTTGAACTTTTTATCCCTAGCATTTTCTTTGATCTCCTTAGGGTTTCCTAAGGCTATCTTTAGGAAAAGGCCTTCTATAGGAAGAGACTTGTCTGGCTGAATTCGAAGAGAGAGATGAGGCAGCAACACAATAAATGAGGCAATTCGGTTTTCATCATATACGAGTGTCCAAGCTCCTTCATTTTTTCGAAATTTTGAAAGTAGGGGGAGATTTGAAATAGAACCCGGAGCAGGGACATGTTATGATTTCAACAATGAAATTATAGTTTTTGAAATCACTGACATATATAGAAAATTTTAAAAAGAGAAAGATATTTGAAAAACAAAGTTGGTTAGCAGTTTTAAAACCTGCAACCATAGAGCCCTCTAAGCAGTTTAGCATCATGCAGCGATGGACCATACATCCGACCCTTTTACGTCATACGGGGATAGACGTCTGAACATGGTGGTTGTGCCTTGAAAGCATCGAATAGGGTGGTTGTGCCCTAAACAACATTGAGCAGGGTGGTTGTGCCCTAAACAACATTGAGCAGGGTGGTTGTGCCTTGAACACATCTGACATTTTATGTCATACAGGGCTAGACGTGACCTATTTCAGTTCTTTTATGTCACACAAGTTTGACAGTGAATTGGATATACCCGACCTTCAGCATCATACGGGGTTAGACATTTGAACAGGGTGGTTGTGCCCTGAACACCTTTAACAGGGTGGTTGTGCCCCGAATACATCTGACATTTTACATCATACGTGGCCAGACGTTACCTGTCTTGGCTTTTTAACATCGCACAAGTTTAAAGTTTTTCCTATCTCATCTCTTTATTGTCCCACCAATTTGATGTTTTTCCTGTCTTGGCTCTTTAACGAAGCACGAGTTTGATGTTTTTCGATTGAAACAAGGTGGTTGTGCACTGGATCGGATTTTGGTTGGTAGTTTAGGCTCATGCCACCTCTCTTTTTTATTTTATTTTTTATTTTTTTGCAATTTTGAAAACTTGACTGGTAGTTTAGGCTCATGCCACCTCGGAGCTTTTTTATTTTTTTGAATTTGTTTGAAATTTTCTAGAAAAGTGGTTGGTAGTTTAGGCTCATGCCACCAAGGAACATTGTCTTTTTTATTTTTTATTTTATTTTTGAAATTTATTGGCAGTTTAGGCCCATGCCACCAAGGAGCATTTTATTTTAAAAGTTAATAAAAATATTTGGAAATGTTCATAAAAAAGACTATGACAAACCATGTTTTATCCTTGGAAGTCCCCAAAAATTGAGTGGGGAAAGTTTCGGGGAAATATTTTTGGGCGACACTGGCCGTGTCGCCCGGGTGGCACTGGTCATGTCACCCAGGCGGCACTGGTCATGTCACTCGGGCGGCACTGGTCGTGTCGCTGAGGTTTGGGCGACATAGCTAGTGTTGCCCACCTAAAAAAACTCCTTTTTATTTATTTATTAAGTGTATTTTGCTGGAAAACGTAAAAGTAAAAATTTTGGCAAAAATGTATGGGCGACACCGGTGGTGTTGCCTTGGCGACACGAGGCGTGTCGGCCTCACAGGTTGGGCGACACGGCCAGAGGCGTTTTGCCCTCATAGGTTAGGTTGCACAGCCAGTATCTCCCATAAAATTTTGTTTTTTTTCTGTTGATTAACAGGTTGGGTGGCAAGAGACGAGCGATCTTTTAACTTATACGTGTGCAATTGACTCGTTGTAGTAGAGTAGAACACTTTCTTTGCACACACTTTCTAAACTGAATTGTTACAAACTCAGCCCCTCGTTGTAGAGTCTTTGTCTCAAATTTCTAGCTATTGGGACATCATATGCACACACGGGGATGAGTTAGACTCATTTTGCCTCAGAGGAGATTCACCCATCTCCGATATGTAGTAGTTGGTAGTTATACTCATACAACCATGGAGTGCCTGGCTAGTTTCAAGCCTTCATAACACATAGGAAGTTGACTTCAAGAGCGAGGCCAGCGTGACTAACATTTTAGCCTCTTGTAGTGATGGAGGAATGTCCCTTGTGACAGGAGAAAGCTTTTGAAAATGGATGATTTTAACAATCAAATTGAAACAATATTATCAAAAGGGATGGGCCTCATAGTTTTGCCACTTGTGGCCCCTTCGATGGTCATTTTCTTTGTTATATTCTATCCAAAGACGATGAAAGGATTCCCTTGTGGGATCATGAGAACTCAGTAATCACGAAGTTGTCTTTTTAGCTTTGAAGCTTTCTTCCTCTACTTCGCGGATCCATGAAGAGCCCTCTAGATTATTGCCGAGCTTCCATCTTGGAGGGTCTCGAAATTTTTCAGGGTTCGTCAAAATCACTTCGGTTTTCCATTCATGTCACCCTCCTACATCTTTCCGAGTTGGTTTTGTTGGGGACCTGCAGGGTTTAAGATGAGTCTTCAAAGCCTTAGTGAAGTTCACTTTTTTTGGCCATCCTTCATCAGGACCCCATTTCCATCTGACCCCACTGCTTGCATATGGCCGTAACCATTTTATCCCTAGGAAGTCGGATTCCCTATGACCTATTCCTCATTGAGTTTCACCTACATGGCAACCCACATAATGGTTTAGTTGCACGACCTTAAACTGCACGATCCTAGTTGTATGACCTTAATTGGCATAACCACGGTCCAAGCTACATGACTTTAAACTGTAGTACACTTCCTAGCCACATGACGTTAAACGGCTCAGTATCATGGTCCGAACTATATGATCTTAAACTGTAGTAGTGGTCTAGTTGCATGACCTTAAACTGCACAGTTCTAGTTGTATGACTTTTAACTGCATAACTACGGTCCAAGCTACATGACTTTAAACTATAGTACCAGTCTTAGCCGCATGATGTTAAAAGGCTCAGCACCATGGTCCGAACTACATGACCTTAAACTGTAGCAGTGGTCCAGTTCCATGAACTTAAACTGCACTGTCCTAGTTATATGGCTTTAAACTGCATAACCACGATCCAAGCTACATGACTTTAAACTATAGTACCAGTCCTAGCCGCAAGATGTTAAAAGGCTCAGCACCATGGTCCGAACTATATGACCTTAAACTGTAGCAGTGGTCTAGTTCCATGACCGTAAACTGCACGGTCCTAGTTATATGGCTTTAAACTGCATAACCACGATCCAAGCAACATGACTTTAAACTATAGTACACGTCCTAGCCGCATGACGTTAAAAGGCTTAGTACCATGGTCCTAACTATATGACCTTAAACTGTAGCTGGTTGCATGACCTTCCTAGTTGTATGAATTTAAGCTGCATAACCAAGAGCCAAGCTACATGACTTTAAACTATAGTACAAGTCCTAGCCGCATGGGGTTAAAAGGCTTAGCACTATGGTCCAAACTACATGACCTTAAACTGTCGCGGTGGTCTAGTTTTACAACCTTACACGACACGGTCCTAGTTCTATGACTTTTAAACTGCATTACCATGGTCCAAGCTACATGACTTTAAACTATAGTACACGTCCTAGCCGCATGACGTTAAAAGGTGTAGCACCATTGTCTGAACTATATGACCTTAAATTGTAGCGAAGGTCTAGTTGCACGACCTTAAACTACATGGTCCTAGTTGTATGACTTTAAACTGCATAACCACGATCACGTTGTATGACTTTAAACCATACTACACGTCCTGACTACATGACGATAAACTGCGTTGCACAGGTTCTGGAGGTAAGACCATAAACTCACCCCACATACGCGCACACCCCTTTTACATGTACTTTCACGCATGCCTTCCCTAACCTACTTGTTAGTGCGTGCGCGCCAACTTCATTAGCTCCCCAGTTTGTTTGTTCACTTCATCACCATACCTCATTCCTCAGTGAGTCTCACCCGCGCTCACAAAAACGGCGAACCATCCCGCCATCCATACTCGTTGTAAGTTAGAGGGTCACCATCATCCACTCACATTTCATACATCATTCACCTCTCATAGGTAGCCTAATGTTAGTTCCCCTGAGTGAGTCAAACCACCACCATACTTACTCCATGGCCTGTACAGATTGCCATTCATGACCATCACGGTCCATCTGCATGACCATAAACCACAGTGCACGTCCTGACCGCATGATGTTAAACTGTTTCGCACAGGTCCGGAAGGCCTGACCTTAACCACCCCTTCACAAAAAAATGATGATAAGATAATGGGCATGGTGTCTACCTAAACAAGGGAACGCTGAGTAAAAATGACGGACGGGCATGGTCATGAAACCATGAGTAAAATAGCACTGTGAATAAAAAACCGGGCACGACGAAAACCAGAAAGGGGATCGTTGGTAAAAATTGATGAAAAGGGTGGACATAGCCAAAAGGTTATGGGTAAAAGAACCCCAAAAAAAAGAAGTTCGCGAAAACCTTCTCTACGGTGCCGCTTCCTAAGTTCAAGCGAAAATCAGTAAAGGACGTTTGGACCAATAAACAGGTTGACGTAGCATTAGTCTCAACAAGTAACTTCAGCCCTCAAAAGAAGAAAATCCTTGGTATCACAATACCAGGACTCTCAAAATATGAGCTTCAAGGAAAATATTTTGATAGCCTGAGTCTAATAGCAAAAAGGACTCGAAAGACAGAAGACTCGCCAAGATGGCAAGACACGTATCATGAGGAAGAACATTATTCCCACGAGGTCACAAACATACTCTAGAAATAAATACTCCAACTGTAGCTGCAAATAGTGTCTCTCAAAGCAAACCAACGAACCTAGAACAAATGGGAACAATGCCCCTCCACATGGCACTCAATAGCCAGATGGGCCTGATTCTGACTAACGAGCTCCGTACAAAATCCTCAGCTTCAGAATCACCAACATTCCGCATGAGGGTGAGGACTTCGACAAGATCCCTAAAAAAGACTATTATCCCCCTAAAGTCTCCATGGGCGGACCTGCGAATAATGCATCCCTATGTCTGAGCAGCGTAGTTACACTATTATGTGATTCTCCTCGGCATTCACATGGTACTATTGCAAGGAGAGAAAAAAGTAAGAGTCGAAGGAAATTTTCTGAATTTTTTATCCTTCTTGCTTCTCTTGAAGCATAAAATTTGACAAGGAAAGTTGATTGAACATCGCGATCAGACATGTCTAAGTCAGTGAACACAAAGAAACAATTTCTGCAAAATTAGTCTCTAGCACCCTGAAATGGATCCCGTAACTAGAGCTACACTTTTGGTGCATCAAACAGACATGGGACCCCTGCCATTGATCCGAGAGTGTCTAAAACCCTATGGGTTTTGTTTCAGTAAAATACGAGCACTCCAGGACGAAGTTATGGGTAGAAGACCAAAAAGGGGTAGGCCGCACACTATTCCCATGTGGCCTCACTACACCAAATCACCATAAAAGGTGGATGTTTTCATAGTTACGAGGAGTCACTTTCGGGGCCTATATCTCACTCATTCCAAGTCGGATCGCTCCAAAATTTGGTGAGCATGTTCGTCGCATCAAGACAAAAGATTCGATATGTGGTACACTCCATGACAACACCCGAGCACAGAGAAAAACTCAATGAAAGTTGCTGATTTGTGAAGGAAGATGCAAAAAATTCAGAAGCAGCGTGCTTTGTTTGAGCAGCGAGATCACGACGCTCGCATACCAGATCGGCACGAAACCAATTGCATTATGTGTGTGAGGTCCGAGGTTATCTCTGGTCTGACCTTCTCATAAAATGAACAGTTGGATTTCACATACAAAGGCGTCAAAACTGCGATAAATTTGGACCGTCGGATGTCAAGATTCAGGCCAAAAACTCAAGATGACAAAATCTTCATCCGAACACGAAATCAAGCTACCTTCATTGAAATAGTGACGGCATGCTCAGTGTGATTCAATGAAGAAATCACAAAGAAACATTAAGGAACGAACACACAATTGATCCGAATATTTCAAGATTCATCCAAGATTCAAGTCTCAAGATCATGACTCCAAAACATGATTCATGACTCGAAGTTGGTATCAAAATGAGTGCCATGCCGAGCCCTACAAGAAAACAATAATATTTCGATCAAACAAGCATCAAAATGAGCTCGTGTTAGCCACAGAAGATCACCCATGTTCTCGAGCAGCAACATGGACTGTTTTGGAATTCCACATGTTGTTAGATAGGGACGAAACAATCTTTTTTCATGGATTTTTAGAATTTCTTTAAATTTAATTAAATTGTAATTATCTTCAATTCTAGGTAGTTTTTTGGCATACACCCATGTTTTAGCCCAATTCTATATAAACAGGCACTGCCTCATTGTAAAGGGGGGATTCATTCTTCGAGAACGGATTCATTCTTCTTGAATCAATCAATAAAATTCTGATTTTTGCTTGAGTCTGTGGGTATGTCTTGGAGAGGGAGAGAGAAGAGAGAAGAAAAGGGTTGTAACCCTTCGAGCAGGTATCTCTCTCTCTCCTCCTCTCTTTCTCTCTCCTACCCTCTTTCTCTCTCTTATTCTCGTCTCAATCTCTTTCTCTCTCCTCCTCTCTTCTCATCTTTATCTCTTTCTCTCTCCTCCTCTCATCTTACCTCTATCTCTTTCTCTCTCCTCATCTCTTTCTCATCTCTATCTCTTTATCTCCTCCTCTCTTCTCGTCTCTATCTCTTTCTCCCTCTTCCCTTCTTCTCACCACTATCCATTTCTCTGTCTTCTTCTCATCTCTATCTCCATCTGTCCTCTTCTAATGCCAATAATAAAGCTTAGTGTCGGTTGGTTCCCTCTTTCTTTTATCCCAATAAGCAAAGCCTAACATTGGTTGGTGTTCTCTCTCTTTTGTCATAATTGTCGAAGCCTAGCGCTGGTTGGTTTTCTCTCTTTTCCTTTATCAATTGGTGAAGCTTAAAGCCTGTTGGTTATCTCTCTCCTCTTTTATCAATCGATAAAGCCTAACATCGATTGGATTTCTCTCTCCTCTTTTGTCAGGTTGTGAAGGCTAGTGCCGACTGGTTCTCTTTCTTTTCCTCCATCAATCAGTGAAGCTTAGCACCGGTTGGTTTTCTCTCTCCTCTTCTGTTAGTCGGTGAAGCCTAGCTCTGACTGGGTTTGTTTCTCTTCTCCTATCAGTCGGTGAAACCTAGCGTCTCTTATGCTGTCAGTTAGTGAAACCTAAAGTCGACTGATTCTCTCTCTTCTTTTGTTAGTTGGTGAAGCTTAACGTCATCTGGTTTTCTCTCTCTTCTTCTATCAGTCGGTAAAACCTAGTGCCGATTGGATTTCTTTCTTTTCCTCTATCAATTGACGAAGCTAGGGTTGATATGTTTTCTCTCTACTCTTCTATCAGTCGGTGAAGAGTAGAGAGAAAAACATACCCGAGATGCATGCCGTCTGATGCCCAAAGGATCCGGAGGGTGAGATCAAGGCACCTAGTCATGCATAGTCACGGTCCATGCTCCATGACCTTAACTGCAAAGCCATGGTCCAAGCTGCATGACCATAAACTGCACAGTCGTGGTACACGCTACATGACCTTAAACTACACAGCCATGGTCCATGCTGCATTACCTTACACTGCACAACCATGCTCCATGCTGCATGACCTTAAATTGCATAGTCGTGGTCCGTGCTGCATGACCTTAAACAGCACAGCCGTGGTCCATGCTGCATGACCTTAAACTGCATAGCCATGTTCCACGTTGCATCACCTTAAACTGAACAGCCATGGTCCGCGCTGCATGACTTTAAACTGCATAGCTATGATCCAAACTATATGACCTTAAACTGTAGCGAAGGATTATTTGCATGACCTTAAACTGCCTAGTCCTACCTGCATGACTTTAAACTGCATAGCCACGGTCAGAACTATATGACCATAAACCATAGTCTACGTCCTAGCTGTATGACATTAAAAGGCTCAGCATCATGGTCCAAACTATATGACCTTTAACTGTAGTGAACGGCTAGTTGCACGACTTTGAACTGCCTGGTCCTAGTTGCATGACTTTAAAATGCGTAACCACAGTCCAAGCTATATGACCTTAAACCATAGTGCACATCATGACCGCATGATGTTAAACTGCTTTGCACAGGTCTCGGAGGCACGACCTTAAACTTGCCCCCACATACCCTCACACCCCCTTTTACGTACATTTTCATGCACGTTGTCCCTAACCGACCCATTCGTGTGCGTGCACCACCTTCATTGCTTCCTTATTGGACCCATTCACTTGACTTTCACTATTCATCATTCTCCAGTGAGTCTCACCCATGCTCACAAAACGGGGAGTCATCTCACAGCCCATACACGTCTTCAGCTAGTGAGTCACCACTTTTCACCCACCTTTCATTAATCTTCCATCTTTCATGGGCAGCCCCATACCATCTCCCCAAAGTGAGTTAAAAGCACCACCATACTGACTCATGGCTTCCACAAGCTGCCATTGATCACCACTATGGTCCAGCTATATGACCTTAAAATATAGTGTGCATCCTAGCGAATGACCTTAAAAGGCTCTGCACATGTCTGGAAGGCATGACCCTAAACACGCCTGCACAAAAAAACATGCATGGTGTACACTTGGACAAGGGAATGCCATGAGTAAAAATGACGGACGGACATGGTCATGAAACCATGAGTAAAGGAGTTCCGTAAAAAAAAGAACTCAAGAATGACAAAAATGCCCAAAGGGCAACTTGAGCAAAAACTGATGAAAAGGGTGGACAGGGTTGCAAGGTCATGGGTAAAAGAGCTCAAAAAATCAAGTAGGTTGATGAAAACTGTCTTTACAGCGCCACTTCCTTTGTTCAACTAAAAACTCATAAAAGGGTGCTTGGACAAAAAACATAGGATGATACAACATCGCAACCTCAACCGGCATCCCATCTCTAAACAACCATAATCCCAGCTGACTAGGTCTACACAAAATCCTCAACTACCAGCTTACAATCACAATGTCAAGTGGCGCACCCGGTAGTGAGAGCCTCACAAGATCTCCTAGGTTTCACCTCAAAAAACAATAAGAGTCCTTGTAGGTGAGGATGATGATTGATGATCCCTCCAAAATGCTAAAGATCCCCATAAAGGCAAGAAATTGACAAAGTCAGGGACTAAACTGCCAGAGACTTCAGGGTAATGTCTCGTCATGAGATCACCTCACCTAAAACCTTCCTTAGCCGATAGGCACAGATTTTGAGGATAGGCTGCTAAAAAGCCCCCATCTGGACCTGGCTGGATGGGGCCCACTAAGCCTACTCGTCAAGCCTAGATATTTGGGAAAGGTCAGAAGCCCCAGACTGGACCCCACTAGATGGGACCTACACAGATGCCCTGATCATCAAAAGCAAACCTGGTGTTGCAGCAAACAATGCCGACCAAAGGTTCATAGTACTTGGCAGCCACATAGGCCCGATTCTGACCAATGAAGTCCCTACTTAATCCTCAAGCTATCAGAATCACAAATAGTCCCTCGAGGGTGAGGACTTTGACAGGATCCCTCAAAAGTCTCTTCTCCCCCTAAAGTAACCACGGATGGACCAGTACATTTTCGTCAAGACGTTTGAGCATCCTAGTTATAGCATTGTGTGGATCTCCTCGATGTTCACGTAGTTTTGTGGCTAGCCATGGGAAATTTTCCAAATAATTGTACTTCTTGCTTCTCTTGAAGCCCAACATTCGGCAGGGCATGCTGTTGGAAGACATTTTTCATCATCATGGGGTCCCCGGTCAATAAAGCCTTTCAAACAGTGAAAATTCTGATAGTCTCAGAATAGCCCCAAAACTAGCCAAGATTTTCATAACGACTCTCAAAAGTCTCCTGCCATGTTTCGTTGCATTCTGACATGTCTAAGGCAGTGCAGATTGAGAAACAATTTCGACAGAATCAACCTTTAGCACCCTAAAACGGACCCTATAATTAGAGCTATATTTTTGGTGTATCAATTTGCTATGGGACCACCGTCATTATATCCAACATGGTTGAAAACCCCCAAGGGTCTCATTTCAACTTCAATGGAAATTCCAGAAAGGCATTATAGGAAAAAGAGCAAAATAAGCGGAGCCGCAAGCTATTCCCATGTGGCTTAAAGAGGCAGTCACGAATTGTGACTTGCAATGCTTATATCTCCCTCGTCTGAGATTGGATCACGCTAAAACTTGAGGAACAGGTTCGTCTGAAGAAAAGCTAGAGAGGAGTTATTGATCTATGAAGAAAGTGTAGGAAAATCGACAGTGTCGTGCCTTGTTCGAGCACCCGATCAATGTGAAACCAATTCCATCACTTGCATAAGTTTTAGGGCTATCTCTACTCCGAACCCTGTACATGATGAATGATCGGATTCCACACATAAAGCAGATGAAATGACTACAAATTCTGTCATCGAAATTCCAGATTTTGTAAAAGCTCCAAAGTTTCCAAATCTTCGTTCGGGCACGAAATCAAGCTACGTTTGTTGCCCCACAATCATGACAGAATGATCAGTGTGATCCGGTGAAGAAATCACATAAAAGCATCAAGGAACGAACACACAATCAATCCAAAGTTTCAAGAATCCCCAAATTTCAAAACATGATCGTGGCCTAAAAACATGACTATGACTCGAAGTGGTATCAAATCGATTGCCATGCTAAGCTTTCAATCAAATGGGCATCAAAACAGGATCATCCATGAAGAATCATCCACATTTTAGGGCAACACAAGGACTATCTTGAAATTTCACAACTTGTTAGGACGGGGCGAATCTGTCCTTTTGCACCCTATTTTTTTAATTTCTTTTAATTCTGTTAAATCTTAATTTTCAGCAAATAGGTTTAATTTGATCAATCCACCCATGTTTGGGCACAATTATTTATATACCACATACCATCATTGGACATAGAGGCTTGAAACCCTTGACCAAAGAGAATTTTTACTTAATAGAATTCCCTTTCCTTCTCATTGTTGGGTCACGTTTGGAGAGAGAGAGTAAGGAGAGAGAAAATTTTGGACCAGTACGCCTAGGCTCAAGGTAAACCTACATCTCTTCTTTCCTTTCTTCCTCTTCTTCTTCGTCTGAGCCTCCTCAGAGGCCATGCACTGCAGTGGCAGTGTCGTGCATGCCTCTTCTTTTCTTTTACCCCTTCTTGTGGTTTCACAGGTTGCGCATGGCGATGACAGCCCCATGTGCGAGCTCCTTTCCCCCTTTTGTTGGTTCATTTCTATCTCTCAACGAGGCTTGCAGACAGCGTTGCTCATCACTGTCCACAGATGTATCCTCGACACCTCAGTGACGAGTACAGATGGTGAAACTTAATACCGCTCGCAGGGGTCTCCCGCTATTGCGCACCTATCACAGACGGCGATGCCTATCGCCGCCTGTGAGAGGTCATGGCAAGACCTATCACTGTCAGCGAGCCTCCTTGGTGCCCTCGGTACCTATCACCATCTGTAAGCCTTCTTCGTGCACTCAGTGCCTATTGTCGTCTGCAAACCTTCTTCGTGTGCTCGGTGCCTATCACTGTTCACAAGCCTTCCTCATGTGCTCGATGCCTATCGACGTGTGCAGGCTCTTCTTACCTCCCACACCTATCACCATGTGCCTTGGCAAGAACTGACATCGCGTGCCTCGCGAATGGCTATCGTCACATGCTTCACAAGAGACTATTGTCGCTTGCACAGGGGTGTGTTGCCTTCTTGTGTTGCCTCAACAACGATGCCTAGCATCGCTCGCAATTCACTGCTCGCTCTCTAGCCATGAGCAACAGTGTCTAGCATTGTCCAAGGGCCACGACACTGCTACTTTACAGGAATGGGTGGTGTTTCTTAGCACTGTTAGGACATCATCTCATGCATTCTCTTCTCGCTTGACCAAGGGTGAACTCATTCTAGTGTTACCATAGCAGTCAGGCTGTCAAGCAGTGTTGCCATCGTGCTGGTCATGAGTACCATGCATGTCTTAATGCCACACCATATTAGGACAGTCATGTCGACCTTGGTTTCGAGTAGTATTGCCATCGCGCCAGTCCAAAGTACCTTGCCCGTCTTACTACCACTCCGGGTCGGTCAGTACATTGGTCTAGCTATCATGCTTGTCTGGTCCCCTAGTCGAGTCCCCTCTTCTTTTCTCCTCTCATTCAAACCTCCTCCTTTTCATCACCTTAAATTTCCACCTTCTCAGCCATATGAAGGTACATTTCCCTAAAATAAGGGTGGGTCATTCGGCCGATTGTCTTGCAAATTAACTATAGTAGTGTTGTGCAGAAAACAAAGAGATTTCAGGTCAAGGGAAGCAGCTGAAGCAGCTAGGGGGCTTTCCATCGTGATCCAAACCAAGGTAAGATTGGTCCCCACCTCACATCCAAAATTCCTCTCACACTAGTTGGATACATACCCTTGTTCTTGAACAAGGTTCCTGAGAGAGCGATCTCAGGTCCTGGGTCATCCGAACCTGAGACATTTGTCACCCGATCACCTAGATTCGGGGAGGCGAGATCAAGGCACCTAACCATGGACACTTCATGGTTGTACCTGCAGGAAACATCAAAGAGAAAGCAAGAGAAGCAGAAGAAGAAGAAGAAGAAGAAGAAGGAGATAAGTGAGGGACTTTTAAGTTCGTTCCCTGCATCAGACCTATCTGGACAGCTCTTTGTTTCATCTCTAGGATTGGACGTGTGCAAGGAGTCTTTTAGGTCTTTCCCCTGCTTAGACCGTTGGGGGGTGCTTTTAACGTTGTCACCCTCATTAGACGTACTCTGAGTAGAAGATGGCTCGGGTACATCCTCTTCATGGGGTAAGGAAGTGAGGAAGATCGTGTCGGGATGAAGTCCTGTAAGGTTGGCAATGGGCGAGAAATTCCTACTCAATTGGCAGTTTAGCAGTCTTGTTTCTCTGGTGATCAGCCCTTAGTGCTCATCTTCTCTTGGTTTTCATTGACAGTGGTTGATCTGTCTCGCTGGGTTTATGAACTACCCTAGATTGATGAACTGTTTCTCACCTTAAGGACTTGAGTCTGCTCCACCCATGATGAACAATCCATGGTTGAGAAGTTGAGGGTTCAGCAGGATCTGAGTAATCGTCACTCAAGACTTGTGTCAAGAGGTCCCCTTGTACTAGTAGAGCAATGCTTTGGGGATCTTTATCCAGAACATTGTAAGACTCTTGGCATCACTGTATTTTCTTCACGATTATATCATGGAAACTGGAGAATACGCTCAAGTCGTGGCACCATATCTAATGGTATGAGCAGTAATGGTTCTCAGTCCCCTGAGCGAGGGGTCAAGGCTGCCTAGCCGGTTTTTATGTTCTTGAAGCATCATGACAAATAGGGCATGAAGGAGGTCAGGCACTCCGTCTTCCACTTGGACTGTTACTGCGTGGGAGGCTTCTACCTTCCCGAATGCCTTCTTTAGCTCTTCCAGCTTTTTCTGGCCCTTTTGAATCTGGGTCTCGATAATATCTTTCAATATGTAGCAATCCTCTATGGGGTGGTTGATCTTTCAATGATAAGAATAGTAATTTGCCTGGGTATCATGTCAGACTTGATCAAGAAACTTGGTCTCTGGGAGCTTGATCATGTTTTGTTCCTGCAATAATCGAAATAGTGCTAGGACCCATTCCTTCTCAAAGGGGTAGACTTTATTCCTATGCCTGGTCCAATAATCATCCCAATTAAGGTTCGCAGGTGGGGGTAACCGGTTGTACGACTGTTTTTCCTTGCCTGCTTGAGGGGCTTTCACTATGTTAACCCCTTTGAAGAGATCTAAAGTTTGGGTGGGAGCTTTCTTTGGATCACTTACATTGACGGCCGCACTAATTACTCCTTTTGGTTGGTGGCCCCGGGTATTAGTTTGAGAGATAGCATTGCCCCGATTATTTCTTGAGCTTGCAGACTATTTTCATGACCCATCATGGTGGTGTGATAGACTTTCTATACGAACCAACTTGGAGATCAGCTTTAACATGGAGGTCAAATTAAAGGCCTCAAAATGCAGAGCAATCTCAAATCGCATTTTCCGCAGACAGGTTTGAACTGCTTCTTTCTCAGGCATGAGATTGGGATGGCGAGTGGCCAAATTTCTCCACCTTAATATGAATTGATCCATAGGCTCATATGGATATTTGGTAAGGGTGAGAAGCTCGATGGTTTGAAACTCTCTCTTGACCTCATTGAGACACTGGGGGAACAGTTTCTCCATGTCCACCTAAGTATGTACTGAGTTTGGGGGAAGCCGAGCATACCACTAGAAAGCCGGAACATCAAGGGTTTCAACAAACTAATGGAGAAGGAATCTACCATCAGCTGCCGTCTCTCGACATGCTACATGGAAGTGGACGATATGCTGGTTCGGGGAGGTGGTTTCATTGAACATGGGAAACTTCCCTTTCTTGTAATTTGAGGGAAATGACACCTGGTCAATGTATGAAGGGTGCGAATTTTTATAAGGCGTTGCACCCTGTATTCTTCGGATTTATCTGTTCCTTAAGCTATTGGTCACCATAGCATCGATGTCTACCTGTGAGACGGGGCGAGGGATAGAATGGTCCTGTGAGGCAGAGGGAAGGGGTTGCCTTTGAGGTGCATCATCTGAGTGATGGGAATTGACTTCACGATTAGCTTATTATCATGCCGCATCTCTGCGATAAATCTTCTCCATCATTGCATGCACCATGTCCTCAAACTTATTCATGCGCTCTTCTTGAGAGTCACTCAGCTCATTTATTATCACTACACTAACTGTTTCTCCAGAGATGTCAGCGTTAGCTGCATTTGAGGTCTTCTGAGCTTGACGGGTCGCACGTGGCAGATCGGTCTGCAAGGGGTCAGCATGCCCCGACTAGACTCGAGTCTTGTATGCCGATCTCATGAGGATCAGTTCGCGATAGTCTTGAGACCGTGGCTGCTGAGTGGTTGGGTCATCTTCTTCAACACTAACCACAGTGCAGGGTTCATGAATTTCTTCTTCAAGCTCTATCATTTTAAGAGGGCGTAAGGGGTTTAGGTGAGGAGGGTCATCAGAGCTGGTTGCCTCAACCATCTTGGTTAACCTCATGTCAGAACTGCGATTGAGACTGTGGCTGGTCGGCCCTTCTTACGCAAGATAGAGTTGTTTCCATTAGGTGAAGAACCGGATGTGGACCAAGAACTTGGGTCACACTAGGCAGGGGAGGATGAAGGATTTGATCTCCCATCAGATCTTTGCCTCAAGATCTCTTATGGGCTTTAGAGACATGATTGAGATGATGGAGCTGGTTCAAAATGGTACTCTTGGAGAAGGTCATTGAGTACAAGGTTGGAGGTGCCTGCCCAAAGAAGAAGGAGAAGGCAAAAGTAGGGTCGACTCAAAGGACACCTGAGTTAAGGGCGAGGGTCGTCTATGACGGCGACACGTGTGCATCCCTTGAAGAAGGATGACGGGTGAATTTAGGGTCAGCCCGGGCTCGAACAGGTGGCCTGGCTTTAGGAAGCCGAGAACCGCAAGCAGGTGTTTGTAAGAGAATAGGTGAAAGCTAGCCCCTAAAAGGGTGCACTAGTGTGTGATGAGTAGGAGGATGGGGGGGTTGTCTTCCTTATACTCGAGTTGACGTATCGATGGCGTGGCCTCGAGTGTTGGGATGCAAATGCACACCATGTGTAGGACCTGGCTTTGAAAGGCCTTATCCTGGACGTTGACTCGAGGTAACATAAATTTTTCCCCAAGGTGTGGCTTTTGTGGATGAAGCACGAGCATTATGGTGTGTGCGAGAGGTGGAGGTCCCACGTTCTCCGCCTCGATGTGCCTTACCTCTAAGGGTAGAGACTCATGGTGGTGCAGGAATGTGGGGGGTAGACTTGGGCCGACCCACTGAAGCAACAAAAACTTACTTGCCTTTTCCAGAAAGGGACTGGGCGGCCTTCTGGTGTACCTCGGCAATGCGGCCGACAAGTGACTTGCGGATGACAGGGTGTATGTTGTGAGCAGCAGCAATTGTGCTATCAATGCATGGCACCTTGGTGAAAGTTCCACCAAGGCATGAAGATGGGGAGTTTGGGACCTTTAAGTTCCATCTCATGCCAATCCAGGTCAAGACCTGGGTGTTTGAACACATTTTGCAGCACCTTGGTCCCTGATGGGGAATAAAGAGGAAGCAGGACAATAAAGCCTACAAAATAGTGGAAATTTATACAGTCTTAGAATGGCTCCAAAATTGGTCAAGATCTTCATTAGTACCCCAAAAGGCAATTTGCAAAGTTTTAACATGATCAGACATGTTTATGGAAATAAACACAAAGAAACAAATTCAAAAAAATTGGCCTCAAGCACCCTGAAATGGACCCCATAACTAGAACTATCTTTTTGGTGCATCAAATTGCTGTGGGGCCATCACTATTGGACCTAGCACGGTCGAAAACCCATATGGATCAAGTTTCAATTTAATCTGGCACTCTAAGAAAATGTTATGGGTAAAATTTCGAAAAGGGGTGGGCGGCACACTATTCCCGTGTGGCCACCTTACACCAAAACACCATTAAAGGTAGTTTTTTTTACAGTCATGGGTAGTGACTTTCGGGGCCTATATCTCACTCATTTGGAGTCTTGGTGAGAATTTATGTCGCGTCAAGATGAGCGATTCAATATGTGATACGCCTCGTGATGATGCCCGAGCAAGGAGAAAAACTAGAGGGAAGTTGCTAATCCGTGAAGAAAGTTACAAAAAATTCAGCAGCAGTGCGCCCCACTCCGGTGATCAAATCACGAAGCTCGCATACCCTATCGATATGAAAACAATTACATTATGTGCATAAGGTCTGTGGCTATCTGTGAGCTAAACCCCGTATACGATGAACGGTTGGATTTAATACACCAAGGCGTCAAAACTGCTATAAATATGGGCTGCCAGATTTCAAAATTTTGACCAAAAACTCAAGATGACGAAATCAAGCGGTGTTTGTTACAATGTGATGATGACGGCATGCTCAGTGTGATTTAGTGAAGAAAATGAAGAAAAATATTAAATAATGAGCACACTATCGATCCGAAATTTTCAAGATTCATCCAAAATTCAAGTCTCATGGTCATGGCTTAAAAACATGATCCATGGCTCGAAATTGGTATCAAATCAATCACCATGCTGAGCTCTATAAGAAAATAATCATCTTTCGATCAAATGGGCATCAGAACAACCCCAGATCAGTCATGGAAGATCACACAAGTTCTCAAGCAGCAGTAGGGACTGTTATGAAATTGCACACATTGTTAGCGGCAAAAAATCCTTTTGCACCCAATTTTAGAATTCTTTTAATTCAATAAAATTGTAATTATCTTCAATTTTAGGTAGTTTTTGAGCTTCCACCCATGATTGGGCCTAATTCTATATCATCATGCAAAGCCAAATTATAGAAAAACCTTGGATTCATTTCTTCAATCAATCAATAAAGACTTCATTTTTACTTAAGCTCGTGGGTGCGTCTTGGAGAAAGACAGAGAGAGAGAGAGAGAGGAGAGAGAAGAAAAGGACTGGTACCCTTCGATAAAGCAATTTTCTCTCCTCCCCTCTTTCTCTCTCCTCCCCTCTTTCTCTCTCCTCCTCTCTTTTCTCATTTCTCTCTCTTCTTCTCATCTCTATCTCTTCCTTTCTCTCTCCTCTTGCTCATCTTTATCTCTCTTTTTCCCTCCTCTTTCTCATCTCTATCTCTCTTTCTCTCTTATCATCTTTATCTCTTTTCCCTTTCTCATCTCTATCTCCTTTCTCTCTCCTCTTTCTCATCTCTATCTCTCTTTCTCTCTCCTCTTTCTCACTATATCTCCCTTTTTGTCTCCTCTTTCTCATCTCTATCTCTTTTTCTCACTCTTCTTCTCATCTTTATCTCTTTTTCTCATCTCTTTTTCTCACTCTTCTTCTCATCTTTAAACACGGCTAGTGATGCGAGCCTGGACATGTCTTCTTTCTTCTCTTCCTCAAAACATAATCAATAAAGCTTAGTGATGATTGCAGCTTCTCTCTATTCTCTGTCTAATATATTCGGTGAAGCCTAATGCCGACTGCATATTCTCTCTATTCTCTATCTAATACAGTCGGTGAAGACTAGCGCCGACTGTATCTTCTCTCTCTACTCTGTCTAATATAGTCGGTGAAGCCTAGTATCGACATCATCTTCTCTCTCTTCTTTGACTAGCATAGCCAGCGATGCTTAGCACTAACTGTGTCTTCACTCTCCTCTTTTCTTAAAACATAGGTGATGAAGCCTAGCACCCACTGTGTCCTTTCTCTCTCTTCTCTGACTAGCACAGCCAACGAGGCCCAACACCGACTGTCTTCTCTTTTCTCACGTCTTAAACACAGTCGACAAAGCCGAGCACTGATTGTGTCCGTCTCTCTCTTCTCTTTCCAACCCAGTTGGTGATGCTTAGCGTGGACTGTGTCTTTCCTTCTCTTCCTCTTCCAATACAGTCGGCGATGCCTAGCGCCGCCTGTGTCTTTCACCCTCTTTTCTCCTTCCTTCTCTCTTCTCTCACAGTCTTCTCCTTCTTTCTTTCTCTTCCTCCCTTTTTTTCTTTTCTCTTTTTTATTGTCATACTTCTTACTCTCTCTTTATGATTTTCATTCTTTCTATTATCCTTTCGTTTGATTAAGAAGGGTTTAGATTAGCCTTTTATAGTAGTCCTGTCATCTAGCCGTAAGCTAGAATTACTACGCTCACTTTATCTCCACAACAGACTAACCATCGTGTCTAGCTAGTCAGTATCGGTATTGATATCTAGTAGTAATCCTGTTGAGCCGGTGTGCGTTACAGAGCCCATTTTACTATCATGTTAAGAAAATTACCCACCAGCTTAGTCACTTTGTTGATCTTCCCACTTGGTCAAATTTTTCTTTCACCCCATCTTTCTTCTCTAATTCTTTCCTTCTTCTTTTGAATGTGCAAGCCTATATATATTCACCCAAAAAGCCAAGTGAGGTTCAGTGACCCACCTATCTTATAACCTTTGTCATATATGTGTGACTTCAGAAAACAGGAGAATACAAGCCAAGGGAGGCCATTCCGAACTAGTTTTATGACTGGGGGGCTTTCCTTATGATCTAAGAGGGCGCCCACATGAGCCAGCCTGAGTAAGTCCCGAACCCACCTTAAATTCATCTCTCATCAGTTCGTAATATCAGGCCTTGTTCTCGATTGAGGTTCCCGAGAGAGCGATCTCAAAAGTCCCGGGTCTCCCCTGAAACTCGAGACTCCTGCCTCTTGATAATCTAGATCCGGAGGGCGAGATAGAGGCACCTAACCAGCTTGGCCACTTCACTGGGGACTTATTACTCCTTAGTCGGATCGTTCTTGTTTGGCTAGTTTCTTTCTTTTGCTATCTGCTGTTATCTTTTAACACTTCACTTATGTCATGGGGGTTCTATAACCTATTCATCTGAAACGGGGATTTTCTTATCCCTGCATTCACAAGTGTCCCTAGGGAACAAGTTCCTTCAACTTCGTTCCCAGCCATCCTTTTGCGCAAGGACCCCATGTCTAGCTTTCAGGTCTTAACCTGGACCGGTGTGAGGTGGGACTTAAGAGTCCCTCACTCGCCATCTCCTCGCTCTGGTGAAAACTCCACCAAGGCACCCTGCATTGGCAGCACTTATGTTTCTACACACAGCATGCACCCAGCCATCGACAAGTCACTTGCCTGTCATATTCCCGAGGTACACCAATAGGTTGCTCAAACCCTTTCTGTAAAAGGCAAGCAAGTTTCCATTTCTTTTGTGGGTTGCCACAAGGCTACCCCTCGCATTCCTGCACCACCACGAGTCTCTATCCCTAGGGTCTTTACACATAGAGATAGACGCCATGTGACCTTCACATCTTACACACACCACAAGCCTCATGGGTTACCCACTCGAGTCACACCTCAGGGCAACCCTTCTCTTACCTCGAGTCCATGTCAAGGATCGAACCTTCCAAGGCTAGGTCCTGCGCATGCTACTCATATGCATCCCACAGCTCGGTGCAACGCCATTGCCACATCAACCTGAGTACATAAGAGACGACCTCCTCATCCTCCTACTCTGCACACACAAGTGCACCCTGTGAGGGGCAGGCCTCCACCTGTTCTCTTATAGACACCTGCTCCCAATTCTCTGCCTGCTAAGGCCAGACCACTTGCTCGAGCCAAGTCTGACCCCCAGGTCACCCGTGACCCTTCTTTATGAGGTGCACACAAGTCACCATCAAAGACAGCTCCTTGCCCTCGACTAAGACCTCCTCATGAGTCAACCTTGATCTTGCCTACTCCTACTTCTTCGAGGAAGCAGCTTCAGCCTTGGTATTTGAAGACCTTCCCTAAGACTACCATCTTCAACTAGCCTCGTTATTTTGGTCGTGTCTCTAGAGCCCACAAGAGAGCTCAGGGCAAACACCTGATGGAAGATCGAGTCCTTGATCCTCCTCGGCCCAAGATGACTCCAATCCCTGGTCCTCATTCCTAGCCGCACTTGATGGAGACGACTCTTTCTTGTGCAAGAAGAGCTAAACAGCCGTAGTCCCAATCACAGTTTTGGCACAAGGTTCATCAAAGTCTCAAAGATAAACATGATAAAGGTCTCTAAATTTTGACTAAGGAAGTGACCAAGGCAATCAAAACAATTAGTTTTGTTGACCCGCTCAACCTGAATCCCTTCTACCCTCTTCAGATGATGAAGCCTGAGGAAGAGCTCCATGAGCCCTGCACTATGGTTAGTGTCGTAGAAGATGACCCAGCGACTCAGCAGACACGGTCCCAAGACCATTGAGAGTTGAGAACCGGTCATAATGCGATCAGCATACAAGAGTCGAGTCCAGTCAGAGCACGCACCACCCATCAAGTTTGTAAGCCCTCAACTGTGACTAACACTGACCTTCATAGAGAAACAGTCAGCGTAACGGTTGAAAGCGAGCCTAACGACGCGCAGGAAGAGCGTATGAACAAATTCGAAGATATGGTGCGCGTGATGATGTAAAAGATCAATCGTATAGAAGACACATGCCAATAAGCTAACCACGAGGTCAATTCCCATCACTTAGATGGTGCACCTCCAAGGCAGCTCCTTCCCTCTGCCTCAGAGGACAATTTTGCCCCTCACCTCGTCTCTCAGGCAGACATTGATGCTATGGTGAGCCATAGCTTAAAGAATAGACAAATTATGGGGATACAGGGTGCGATGCCTTACTTAAGGCCGTACCCTTCATACATTGATCAGGTCCTGTTTCCCTCAGATTATAAGAAAGGGAAGTTTCTTCAATTCAACAGAACCACGTCCCCAAACATGCATATTGCCCACTTCCAGGTGGCATGTCGAGAAACATCGACTGACGGGAGACTTCTTTTCCTTTAGTTTGGGTTTACTAGATTAAGTGTGGTTCTAAGGGTTCAAGAAACTATAGAATTTACCAGATTAAAAATGGGGTGTCTACAGTTGCCCCACTTTAGCATTCCTTGTCCTTTGAGGGACAGGTGAGTGGTGAAGAAGTAGACACTCTGGCATTCTCTATCCTTCAAGGGGTAGGTGATTGTCAAAGATTTCTTCCAGATGTCATTGTTTAGGTGCCTTGATCTCGCCCTCCAAATCAGGATGATCTGGCGGCACGCGTCACGGGTTTCAAGGATACCCAAGACTTTGAGATGCTCTCTCAGGAACCTCGTTGAAGAATAAGGGCAGGTATTACCAACCAATGAGAGAGGAATTTAAGGTGGGTTCGGGACTTACCCAGGTTGAATCATGTGAGCGCCATCTTAGATCATGAAGAAAGCCCCCCAGTCATAAAACTGGTTCGAAATCGCCTCCCATGGCTTGTATTCTCTTGTTTTCTACAATCACACATTTATGGAAAATGTTATGAGACAGATGGGTCAACTGACCTCACCTTGTCTCTTTGGTGACCATACACAAGCGTGCACATTCATAAGAAGAAAAGAAGAATAAGAAAAGGGAGATGGGAGACAGAGGAATTTGACTAGGGGGAGATCAACATAGTGATTAAGCTGATGGGTAATTGGCTTGACATGGTAGTAAAACGGGCTCGATAACTCACACTGGCTTAACAGAATTACTACTAGACTTCAATATCGATATTGACTAGCTAGACACGACGGTTAGTCTGTCTTGGCAATAAGCAGGCATAGTAATTCTGGCACAACAACATTATGGCTAGATGACATGATTACCATGACAGGGGAATCTCAACCCCTCTTAATCAAACAAAAGAATAACATAAAGAGTGGAGATCATAAAGAAAGAATAAGAAGTAAGATAAGAGACGAAGAAGAGAATAGAAAGAAGGAGAGGAAGAGAAAGAAAGGAGGATAAGAGTATGAGAGAAAAGATAAGAACACAGATAGCGTTAGGTGTTGCCGGCTGTATTAGGCAAAGACAAGAAAGGGGACACAGTCGGGAATGAGAGGGGAGGGAAAACTCAGACGACGATGGCTTTCGTCAGCTATGAAATAAAGAAAGAGAAGAGAGAAAGCATGTAGGCGGCAAAGGGCTTGCGCCAGATGTGCCATAAGAAAGAGGAGGGAGAAAGCTCAGTTGGCGAGTTGTGAAAGAAGAAAAGAAAGAGGGAGAAAACCCAACCGACGATAGGCTTGCATTGGCTATGACAAAGGAGAAGAAAAAGAGAGGGACCCGGTCGGCGCTAGGCTTGCATCGGTTGTGATAGACCATAAGAGAAGAGGAGAAAGTGAGAGAAACTTAGCCGGCGCTAGGCTTGCATCGGTTGTGATAGAAAAAAAGAAAGAGAGAGAAAACCCTAACGGTGACAGGCTTGCGTCGATTGTGAAAGAATAGAAGAGAAGAGAAGAGAGAGAGAGAAACTCAGCTGGCGCTAAACTTGCACCGATTAGGTTAAGGCGTGGTCACTGTTCATGTCTCAGGAGCAAGAAGGCATCACACCAGGTGATAGGTCCACCATGCGTGAATGGAGAAAGAGAAATAGGGAATGAGGGACATGATAGACCAGAGGAGGAAGAGAGAGAATGAGATAAAGATGAAAAGAAGAGAAAAAGAAAGATAGAGATGAGAAAAGAGAAGAGAGAAAGAGATGAGAAAAGAGGAGAGAGAAAGATAGAGATGAGAAAAGAGGAGAGAAAAAGGAGAGAGAGAAAAGAGGAGAGAGAGAAAAGAGGAAGAGAGAGAAAATTACCTTATTAAAGGGTACCAACCCTTTTCTTATCTCTCCTCTCTCTCTTTTCAAGACACATTCATGAACAAGCAATAAGCAAAATTTTATTAAATGAATGAAAGTTGAACTGTCTTTTTACAATGAAGCTTTTCATGTTTATATAGAATTGGGCCCAAACATGGGTGGATACCCAAAAACTACTTAAAATTGAAGATAATTACAATTTAATTGAATTAAAAGAATTCTAAAAATAGATGCAAAATGATTGTTTTGCCCGTGCCTAACAATGTGTGGAATTTCAGAACAGTCAATGATGCTGCCCCAGAACTTACGTGATCTTCCATGTCTGCTTTGGGGTTGCTCTGATGTTGTTTAATCGAAAGATAATTGTTTCTTGTAGGGCTCGGCATGACGATAGATTTGATACCAATTTCGAGCCATGAATCATGTTTTTGAGCATGATCATGATACTTGAATTTTGGATGAATCTTGAAAACTTTGGATCGATAGTGCGCTCATTCCTTGATTTTTTCTTCGATTTCTTCGTTGAATCACACTGAGCATGCCGTCACGATCACATTGCAACTAGCATGGCTCGATTTCGTGTTCAGATGAAGATTTTGTCATCATGCGTCTTTTGTCATCTTGAAATCCGACAGCCGAAATTTATAGAAGATTTGACACCTCCGTGTGTGAAATCCAACAGTTCCACATACGTGAGGTTCAGACCAGAGAGAGCCTCTATGCTCATAATGCAATTGGTTTCGTGTCGGTCGGGTACGGAAGCGCCATGATTTGCCCACTTGAGTGAGACATGCTGCTGTTAAATTTTTTGTAATTTTCTTCATGGATCATCAAATTCTTTCTAGTTTTTATCGCTGCTCGAGCATCGTCACGAGGCGTACCACCTATCGAAATGCTCGTCTCGATGAGACGAACATGCTCACCAAATTTGAGCATGATTTGACTTCTAACAAGTGAGATATAAAAAGTGACTGCTTGTGACTGTAAAAACAACCACCTTTAATGATGTTTTAGTGCAGGGTGGCCACACATGAATAGTGTACGACCCACCCCTTTTCGATGCTTTACCTATAACTTCGTCTTGGAGTGCCCAATTAAGCCGAAACTTGACCCATAGAGGTTTGCGACCATTCTGGATCCAATGAAGGTAGTCCCACAGCTGTTTGACATACCAAATATATAGTTCTAGTTACTAGGTCCATTTCAGAGTGCTCGAGGCCAATTTTTCTGAAATTGTTTCTTTGTGTACACTGCCTTAGACATATCTGGTCATGATAAAACATGACAGGTAACCTTTTAGAGTACTTATGAAGATCTTGACCCGCTTTGGGGCTATTTTGAGACTGTCAAAAGTTCCACTGTTTTATCAGGTTCTATTGATCTTCTTTCACTTTATTCTGCATCAGGGATTAAGGTGCTAAAAAATGTGTTCAAACAACTTGCCCCACTGATTGTTGTTCTTTGAAAGAAGCGAGAAGCGTAACATTCAGAAAATTTCCTTCAGCTTTATTACTTTTTTCCTTCTTAGCCATAGACCACGTGAATGTCGAGGAGATTCATGCAAAGGTGCAACTAGGATGCTCAGATGTAGGGATACATTGTTCGTGGGTCTGTCCGTGGAGACTTTAGGGGGAGAAGAGACCTTTTTGAGGGATCTTATTGAATTCCTCACTCTAGTGTGGACTATTTGTGATTCTGAAGCTGAGGATTTTATACGGACCTCGTTAGTCAAAATCAGCCCCGTCAGACAATTGAGTGTTATGTCGAAGGGTCTTGTTCCCATTGAGTCTGGGATTTTTTGTCTTTGAATAGACAGCCAAAGGGCCATTGGTTAGCATTGTTTGCTACTGTTTGAACGTATTTTTCAACACCTTGGTCCCCGATAGGAAGCAGGTCAATAAAGCCTACAAAGCAGTAGAAATTCTCGACAGTCTCATAATTGCCCCATAATTGTTCAATATCTTCATCAGTACTTCAAAATACCACCCACCAAGTTTCATCATGACCAGACATGCCTAACGCAGTGAATACAAAGAAACAATTTCAATGAAATCCGTCTCTATCACCTTGAAATGGACCCTGTAACTAGAGCCATACTTTTGGTACATAAAAAGTTGTGGCAACATCTCCATTAGATCCAGCATAGTCAAAAACCCCTATGGGTAAAGTTTTGGCTTGATTGGGCACTCCAAGACAAAGTTATGGGTAAATTACTAAAAAGGGGTAGGCCGCGCACTATTCTCATGTGGCCAACCTGCACTAAAGCATCATTAAAGGTGGTTGTTCTTACAGTCACGGGCAGTCACTTTTGGGGCCTATAATTGCTCCCAAATTTGGTGAGTGTGTTCGTCTCATCAAGACTAGCAATTCGATATGTGGTACGCTTCGTGACGACACCCGAGCCGAGAGAAAAACTAAATGAAAGTCGCTGATCCATGAAGGAAGTTGCAAAAAATGGAGCAGCAACACACCACATTCACATAGCTAGGTCACAATGCTAGCATACCCGATCGGCAAAAAACAAATTGCATTATGTGCATGAGGTCTGAGGCTATCTTTGGTCCGAACCTCGCGTAAGATGAACGGTTCGATTTCACACACGAAGGCATCAAAGCTGCTGTAAATTTCGGCCACCAAATTTCAAGATTCCGACAAAAAACTCGATGAAAAAATCTTCATCTGGACATGAAATCAAGTTACATTCGTTGCAACATGATCGTGATGGCATGCTCAGTGTGATTCAATAAAGAAGTCCTGAAGAAACATCAAGGAACGATCACACAATCGATCTGAAGTTTTCAAGATTCAAGTAAATTTCAAGTCCCGTGATCGTGGCTACGAAATGCGATCCATGGCTCGAATTTGGTATCAAAATTGTCGTCATGCCAAGTCCTGCTAGGAAACAATAATCTTTCGATCAAACCCGCATTAGAACGACCTCGGGTCAGGCATGAAAGATCACACAAGTTCTCGAGCAAAAGCAGGGATTGTTTTGAAATTCCACCCATTGTTGGGCTGAGGCAAAACAGTCTTTTTGCACCCATTTTTAGAATTTCTTTAATTCAATTAAATTGTAATTATCTTCGATTCTAGGTAATTTTTTGGCATACACCCACATTTTAGCCCAATTTTATATAAAAAAGCAATGACTCATTGTACACAGGATGAATTCATTCTTCTTGGATCAATCAATAAAATTTTGATTCTTGCTTGAGCTTGTGGGTACGTCTTGGAGAGAGAGCGAGGAGAGAGAAGAAAAGGGTTGGTACCCTTTAGGTAGGTAACTTTCTCTCTCCTCCCCTCTTTCTCACCGCTCTCTCTCTCTCCTCCCTTCTTTCTCGTCTCCATCTCTATCTCTTTTCTTATCATCCTTATCTCTTTCTCTCCCCTCTTTCTCACCTCTTACTCTTTCTCTCTCTTCTTCTTATCTATATCTCCTTTCGTCCTCCTCTTCTAATGCAATCGGTGAAGCCTAATGCCGGTTGGATTTCTCTCTACTCTTTTATCACAATCGGTAAAGCTTAGCACCGGTTGGATTTCTCTCTTCTCTTCTATCAAAATCGGTGAAGCCTAACCCCGATTGGATTTCTCTCTCATCTCTTCTGTCGTAGTCGGTGAAGCTTAGCACCGATTGGATTTCCCTCTGCTCTCTTCTGTCACAATTGGCAAAGCCTAGCGCTTACTAGATTTCTCTCTCCTCTCTTCTATCTCAATCGATGAAGACTAGTGTCGACTGGATTTCTTTCTCCTCTCTTCTGTTACAGTTGGTGAAGCTTAGTGCTGGCTGGATTTCTCTCTCCTTTCTGTTGGCACAGACAGTGAAGCCTAATGCTGACTGGATTTCTCTCTCCTCGCTTTTGTAGCAATTGACGAGTCGAGCGTCAGTTCTATGTCTCCCTCCTGCTTCTCTCCCATCACATCCGGCGCAAGCTTGGCACCGATTGGTTCTCTTCCTCTCTTCTTTCCTGACTCAGTCGGTGAAGCTTAGCGTGGGCTGCATTTTCTCTCTCTTCTTTAGACATGGTCGGTGAAGCCTAGCGTCTACTACTTTTTATCTTTCTTCTTTTCTGACAGTTAGCGAAGCCCAGTGCCAATGTTTTTTCTCTCTCTTCTTCTGACAGTCGGTGAAGCTTAGCACCGACCTCATCTTCTCTCTTCTCCTCTGTATAACACAGTCGGCGAAGCCTAGCACCGACTGCATCTTCCTTCTCTCTCTCTTTTTATCCTCTCGTATTTCACACTCTTCTGTTCCTTTCTTCTCCCTCCTTCTTTCTATTCCCTTATTCTCTTCTTATTCTTTTCTCCTAATCCTCATTCGACTAAGAGCAAATGAGGTTAGCCTCTCATGATAGTCCTATCATCTAGCCATAATTTTGTTGTGTTAGGATTACTTGGCTCACTTTATTACCACGACAGACTGACTATCGTGCCCAGCTAGTCGGTATTGGTAATGACGTTTAGTAGTAATCCTATGAGCTGATCATAGTTACCAAGTCCGTGTTTGCTACCACGTCAAGCCAAATATTCACCAGCTTAGTCATCACTTTGATCCTGTCGCTCAGTCAAATTTTTCTCTCCCCCTTCTTTCTTTTCTTGTTTTTTAATGTGTACGTTCATCAAAGAGGAAAAGGGTGAGGTCAGTCCCACCTGTCTAATAACCTTTGTCACATATGTGTGTGATCGGAGAAAATAGAAGAATACAAGCCAAGGGAGGCGATTCCAAACAAGTTTTATTACTGGGGGCCTTTCTTCATGATCTAAGAAGGCCCCCGCTAGCCTACCCAAGTAAGTCCCAAACCCATCTTAAATTCCTCTCTAACCGGTTGGTAACGCCTACCCCAGTTTTCGAACAAGATTCTCAAGATATCGATCTCGAAACGTCTCGGTTATTCCCTCAAATCCCGAGACACATGCTGCTTGATCCCCAAAAGGATCCGGAGGGCAAGATCGAGGCACCTAACCAGCTTGGCGACTCCACTGGGAACTTAATACCCCTTAGTAGGATCGTTCTTGTTTGGCTAGTTTCTTCTTTTATTATCTGCTTTCATTGTCTTTTCAGATTTTATTTATGGCTTGCGGGTTCTCTAACCCATTTATCAGGATTGGGGATTTTCTTATCCCCGTATTCGAGAGCGACCCTAGGGAAAGGTTACTTCAACTTCGTTCCCAACTATCCTCTAGAGCAAAGACACCTTGTCCAGCTCCCAGGTCTTAACTTGGACTGGTGTGAGGTGGGACATAAAGGTGACTCACTCCCCATTTACTCGCTCAGGTGGAAACTCCACCAAGGCAGCCTCCATTGGTAGAACTTATGTAGCCCCACACAGCATGCACCCAACCACTAGCAACTCACTTGCCGGTCGAGTTCCTAAGGTACGTCGAAAGGCTGTCCAATCCCTTTTTGCAAGAGGCAAACAATTTGCCATTGCTTCTGTGGGTCACCATAAGGCTACCCCCCACATTTTTGCACCCTTAGTCTCTATCCCTAGAGGCTCAACACGTCGAGGTGGAAACCCCACGGTTTCCATCCTTGACACACATCACAAGGCTTGTGGATCATCCATTCGAGCCACACCTTGGGGCAACCCTTCTGTTACCACGAGATGATGTCCAAGATCAAACCTTCCAAGGTCAGGTCCTGCGCACGCTGCTCATATGCATCTCACTGCTCGTGGTAACACCATTGCCACACCAACCCGAGTACACAGGAGACGATCTTCTCGTCCTCCTACTCTGCAAACACAAGCACACCTTGTAAGGGGCAAGCCTACACATATCCTCTAACAAACACCTGCTCGTAGTTCTCAGCCTCCTAAGGCCAGATCACTCGCATGAGCTCGGGTGGACCCCCACGTCACCTGTGACCCTTCAAGGGGCGTACACGTGTCTCCATCACAGAAGTCTCCTCGCTCTAAACTCGGGCTCTCTCATGACTCAATCCTGCTCCAGCCCACTCCTCCTTCATCAAGCAAGCACCTTTGGCCTTAGTACCCGAAGGTTTTCCCCAAGAGTACCATCCTGAACCAGCCCCGTCACTTTGGTCATATCCCTAGAGCTCAAAAGGGAGCTCAGGGCATTGACCTGATGGAAGTTCTAGTCCTTTATCCTCCTTGGACCAAGATGACTCATGTTCCTAACCCTCATTCATTACCGCACCTGATGGAGACAGCACTCTCCTGTGCAAGAAGAGCTGAGCAGCCACGATTTATATCGCAGTTTTGACACGAGGTCCATCAAAACCTCAAGGGTCAACGCGATAGAGGTCGCTAAATTTTGATTAAGGAGGTGACCAAGGCAGTAAAAATAATCAATTCTGACGACCCTCTTCACCTGAATCCCTTCTACCCCCTTCAGACGATGAAGCCTGAAGAAGAGCTCCATGATCCCTGTACTGTGGTTACTGCGTAGATGAAGACCCAACTACTCAGCAGCCACAGTCCCAAGACCGTCGAAAACTGGTCCAAATGCGATCAGCATAAAAGAATCGAGTTTAAACAGGGCATGTTGATCCCCTGCTGACTGACCTACACATACGACACATCAAGTTCGCAAGCCTTCAGTGGCCACTAACATGACCTCCCTAGAGAAACGGTCAGCGTAATGGTTATAAGTTTGTCCGTGATGCGGAGGAAGAGCGCATGAACAAGTTTGAGGATAGGGTGCATGCAATGATGGAAAAGATCAATCGTATCTACGCCGCACGCCAGTCGGCTAACGATGAGGTCAAATCCCATCACTCTGATAGTACACCTCCATAGCAGCCCCCTTCTTCTACTTCACAGGATAATTCTGTCCCTCATCTAGTCTCTCAAATAGATATTGACGCTATGGTCACCCATACCTTAAAGAACAGACAAATCCTGGGGATACAGGGTGCAACGCCTTATTAAAGGCCATACCCCTTGTATATTGATCTGGACCCCTTTCCCTCAGATTATAAGAAAGGGAAGTTTCCTTTATTTAACGAAACCACATCCCCAAACTAGCATATTGTCCACTTCTAGGCAGCATGTCGAGAAACAGCGGCTGATGGGAGACTTCTTCTCCTATAGTTCATTGACACCCTCGATGGCCCAACATTTCAATGGTATGCCCGACTTCCTCCAAACTCAATCCATACTTAGGAGGAGATGGAGAAACTATTCTAACAATGCTTTTATGAAGTCAAGAGTGGTTCAAACATTCAAACTTCTCACCCTGACTCAAGACCCCAATGAGCCCGTGGATCAGCTCATATCGAGATGGAGAAACTTGGCTTCCCGCCATCCTAATCCTATGCCTGAGCAGGAAGCAGTCCAAACATGCATGCGAAACATGTGACCTGAGGTCGCTTTACATGACGAGGCCTCTAATCTGACCCCCATGTCAGAGTTGATCTCTAAATCCGTTTGCAGAAAACATTTATCACGCGACCATGGTGGGACACGACAACCATCTACAAGTTCAGCAAACAACAGGGGCAATGGTAACTCTTGAAATAACAGCAACCAACAGAAAGGGATAATCAGTGTAGCTGTCATTGTCATTGATTCAAAGAAGGCTTCCTCCCAAACTTTGGACCTCTCTAAAGGGGTAAGCACGGCAAAAGTAACAACAGTCGTATAATCGGGTACCCTCACCAGCCAACCTTGATCGGGGTGACTATTTCACTAGGCATACGAACTAGGTCTATCCCTTTGAGAAGGAATGGGTCTCTGCACTATTCCAATTATTATTGGAACAGAATATGATCCAGCTCCCAAAAACCAAGTTCCTCTAGCAATCTGGCCTTGACACTCATCGAAATATTGTGCCTACCATTGGAGCATCAATCATCCCACAGATGACTGCTACAAGCTGAAGGATATTATCAAGGCCTTGATTCTAAAGGGTCAGATAAACATTGAAGACTTAAAGAAGCCCTTTGGTACAGCCGAGGCCTCCCATGCCGTAACCATCCAAGAGGAAGATGAAATGCGTGGTATCCTTTACATCTTCTTCATTATAATGCTTCACGAAGGCACAATCACACTGAGGCAGGCAAGGCAACCCGTTGCCTTGCTAAGGGGACTAAAGATCATTGGTGCCCGTACCATCAGATAAGATGCCATTACTTGTTAGAATGCATAAGTTTCCTTGATATATTCGCAAAGAAGATGCGGGACTGTCAAGAGTTTTACAACCTCCCCGTAAGTGATCCCCAAATGACTTCTCCATCGGGACAAGAAGATCTCCCAAAGCAGGACCTTCTCATCAATGACTTAGACTCCGAATCCTCGACCTCCAAGCCGTGGATAGTCTACCATGGTCGAAGCAGACTCAATTCCTTAAGGCGAGAAGCAGTTCGCCAAGTTAGAGTTGTTCGCAAGCCCAGCGAGACGAATCAAATATCACCTCAGAAAACCTGAAAAAGATGGGCACCAAGGGCTACTCGCCAAAGAAACAAGGGAGCTCAACCAACAGTGGAGCAGGAATTTCTCAGGCCCCTTCCTTCGCTGCCAACTTTACTAGACATCATGCCTGTCACGATCCTTCTTCCTTCTTCATCTTGTGAAGAAGATGTTCCCGTGCCATCATTTACTCAGCATACATCCGATGAAGGTGACGACGTTAAAGGCACTCCCCAACAGTCCGAGCAACAGAATGGCCTAAAAGACCCCCTGCAACCGTCCAACCCTGATGATGACGTAAAAGGCTGCCCAGATCGGTTTAATGAGGGAACAACCTTAAATGTCCCCCACTTTCTAACCCTTCCCCTTCTTGTTCTTCTACTTCTCAATCTCCCTCTTCTACATCCCCTGTAGGTATCACTTTGATATGCTCAGGCTTCGAAGCTCTCGACCGAGAATTTGAAGAAATCAACATAAGCAGGACGTTGCAGAAATGATTGAGAAAGACCTTGGCACAGGCAGCAGGATTCCTAATAGTTGCTAGAGCCACCTTCTTTAAAGAAGCACAAGAAGTCGAAGCCAAAGAAACCCCAGTGGCCCCCTGAGCCTGACTTTGAGCAGAGACTGAGAGAGTCAAGGGAGAAAAGCTTCTATTATCAAGAGGCTTGCCACATGATAGAAGTCTGTGAAGTACCAGTTATTGGAGGCCAAACACTACAGATAGCGGCTCAAATATTGACTGATCCTCATTGGCACACTTCTTGATCTACAATTGTTGAATCTCAAATTCCCTGTAGTCCCCACGTCTAACTCCTGCAATCTGAGAAGCAATCTATATTCAATGAAGACCCTTCCATTCCTTAATATCGAGAGGGTGAAAAATTGTGATCCATTTTAGATCTCTGTCGGAGGCAGAAATATCAGCATCATGGGTCCCAACACTTGAGGTCAATCAAAAATCCTTTAAGAACAACGATGAAGAGTTGCAAGAAGCCCCGGAAGAATGGAAAGAAGGTGCAGCTGATGAACTCGAATAAATAAATCTTGGAGATGAAGTGGATCCCAGACCCACTTTCATTTTAGCAAATATGTCTCCAAAAGAGAAAGAGGAGTTCACTACCTTCTTGAGAGAAAACCGGGACGTCTCTACTTGGCATTACCATGAGATGAATGGTTTAAACCCTCAAGTCACTGTTCACCGTCTCGACATTGATCCAATTGTCAAACCTGTCAAACAGAAATCAAGAAGGTTCAGGCCTGACCCTGAAATGCAAATAAACGTTGAGATAACTATACTAAGATAAGAAGGTTTCATTCATGAAGTCAAGTACCTGAAATGGCTAGCAAATGTTGTTCCGATCAAGAAGAAGAATGGCCAAATCAGGGTGTGCATTGACTTTCGTGATTTGAATACAATTTGTCCCAAGGATGACTTACCTTTGCCATTCATCGAGATGCTCATCGACTCTGCAGCTCACTGTCAAATCTTTTCCTTCACGGACCGATACTCTGGGTATAACCAGATAAGGATGGCGCCAGAAGATGAGGAGGCCACTACATTCTTAACTCCAAAACGGGTTTTCTATTACACAATGATGCCTTTTGGATTAAAGAATGCTGGCGCCACATACTAGAGAGCAATGACGGCCATTTTCAAAGACATGATGCACAAAGAGGTGGACTGTTAGATAGATGATTTGGTAAGAAAAATCCAAAGTGAAGGATGCTCACATGAGAGACCTTGAAAAGGTATTTAAGAATTTGTGTCTTCATCTACTTAAAATGGACCCTCTAAAATGAGCTTTTGGCTTGCGTTCAGGAAAATTCTTGGGGTTCTTCATCACACATCGAGGGCTTGAAGTTGAGTCAATCAAGATCAAGGCAAAACAAAAAATGCCGTCACCGACTACACTTCAAGAACTACGCTCCGTTGGAGGGCAACTGACATACATTCATAGGTTCATCTCGAACCTCTTAGGTCGTTGTAAATCCTAAACACACCTACAAAAGAAAGATACCCCATTCATCTGGGATGAAGCATGTCAAGCAGCCCTTGATGACATCAAGCACTATTTACCTAACCCTCCAGTGCTCTCTACGCCAGTATTGGGAAAGCCCCTCATTCTATATGTGACTGCTTTAGACGAGTCACTCGAAGTATTTTTGGCACAAAACAATGAAGAGAGAAAAGAGACTGTGTTGTTTTACATCAGCTGCAGGATGCAAGGGACTGAGAATAATTATCCCCCTATTGAGAAGATGTGCTTGGCCTTAATCTTCACAGTACAAAAACTCTGCCATTACCTGCTTGTTCATGAAGTTAAACTTATATCGAACGCTGATCCTGTAAAGCCATGACACGCCCATGCTAGTCAAGACGCCTGCAAAGTGAGCATTATTGCTGATGAAGTTCAACATAGTATATGTCCCAAAGAAGGCCATCAAGGGCCAGGCCTTGGCTAACTTTCTTGTAGCACACCCTGTACCAGCAGAATCTCCTCTATCAAGCGACCTCCCTGATGAAGAAGTGTTCTTTGCTCACCTTCCTCATGTGTGGGAATTGTACTTCAACGAAGCGTTCCAAACAGATCTTGGAAGTGTCAGAGTAGTATTCCTGATGCCGAAAGGAGGAATATTGCCACTTTCCTTCTCTCTCGCTCAAGCCGGTTCTCATAATGAGGTAGAATATCAGGCCCTTATAATCGGGTTGAAGATAGCCTTTTTACCTCGACTTGGAGTAGCTCAAGATATATGGCAGCTCTGAGTTGGTTATTCGACAACTCAAAGGGATCTATGATGTGAGAAAAGACACTCTCAAGCCTTATCACGATACTACAAAACCCTATATGGTCTAGTTTGAGGATGTAGCCCTGAGTCACATCACGAGGAGGCTAAACTCGCAAGCTGACGTACTTGCAAAACTTTGCGCTACAATTCAGTTATCCTCATCCGGACCCGCACTTATTTGGGTAGTAGAATGGAGACACATCGAACTAAGAACCGAGGTCGATGTGGATGACGAGAGAAATATCTTCCCCGAGTGCCCTCCTTATCCATTTGGAGCACTTTTATCAGCCAAAGAAATAATCAAGACTGACCAACGAATAACACAGAGTCAAGGAGCTAAGGGTCGAGATCAAGAATAAGAATTCTTTGACCCAATATGCATAGAAATTGAGAATGCAAAAGTTTGGAGAGAGCTCATCACTAGTTTCCTAAAACATGGCAGGCTCTCGAAAGATCGTGCTGAACACAACATATGTCGCATGTCTACCAAGTATACCCTCCTTGAAGGAGATGCTCTCTTCAGATGGTCGTTTGACGACATTCTTCTTAGATGAGTCGATATCCAATTAGCAAACAAGGTGTTAGAAGAAGTCCACTCAGGCATTTGTGGATTACACTAGTCCGGTCCTAAGCTCTATGAACAAATCCACAGGTTGGGATACTATTGGCCTTCTATGATCTCTGATTCCTTAAGTTACACTAAAAATTGCAAACTATGCCAAATACACTTGAGCCTGGTTCACCAGCCTCCAGAGCCCTTACACACTATGATTGCCTCATGGCCCTTCTCATAATGGGGTATGGCCATCATAGGGCCTATTGATCCTTTTTCCGCAATGGGCCATGTATTTATTATAGCTGCAACAAATTATTTCCCTAAGTGGGCTGAAGCGGTCCCCCTTAAGCAAGTTCTTGGGGCAACGGTGGCCCAATTCGTTAGACATCATATCATGTATCGCTTCGGAGTGCCGGACTGGACAACGATCCTCAATTTAGGAGTCATCACATCGATCACTTAGTTAACTAGTTCGGTTTCGAATGGAGGTACTCGACTATGTACCACCCTCAGGCGAATGGATTAGCTGAAACTTTGAATAAGACTCTGTGCAACGTTTTAAGAAAATTAGTATAAAAAAACAAGGAAGAACTGGCATGAGAAGCTTCCCAAAGCACTATGGGCTTATTGTACTACTTACACGGAATGATACTGATTCCACTCCTTATTCTCTGGTGTATGGGGGTGAAGCAGTTTTACCTCTCGAAATACAAATCCCATCACTGCGAGTCGCTATTCACAAAGGAATAACTGAAGATGAGAGAGTTAAGCTCCATTATCAAGAATGGGATGCACTCGAATGAAAGAGGCTAGAGACTCAGAAGAACCTTGAACTCAACCAAGGGAGAATGAAGAGGGCTTTTGACAAGTCTGTCAAAGTCTGCTCATTCAGGCGTGGTGATCCAGTCCTAGCCATCAAGAGGCCTATTGTTATGCATGGCTGGCATAAGGGTAAGTTTGAGCCTAATGGTAAGGTCCCTTTATGGTCAAAAAGGTCTAGCCTAATAGAGCCTACATACTGGCACATCTTGAAGGAGGGGAAGCAATGCCCCCTATCAATGGACGATACTTAAAGAAGTCTTATCCATGATGCGTATTCAAAAGAAAGGGACTCAATGCTTAAATAAGCAACAGAATCCAAACAAACTCTGACTCTTTTTATTGCAGTAAAAACGAGTTACAAGTTACAAGCTAAAGAAGCCCATTACTTGGGAGGTTACAAGCCTTTTGCATCTGAGATAAGAGGACGATTACAAATCTAGAAGGTTTAGGTCTGACCTTGAAATGTAGATACACACCGAAGTTACCAAACTCAGACAAGTAGGCTTTATTCGCAAAGTCAAGTACCCAAAATGGCTAGCAAATGTGGTTCCAATCAAGAAAAAGAATGGCCAAATTAGGGTGTGTATTGACTTTCGTGTTTTGAATACCACTTGTCCCAGGATGACTTCCCGTTGCCATTCATCGAGATGCTCATCTACTCTACAACTCACTGTCAAATCTCTTCCTTCATGGACGGATACTCCGAGTGTAATCAGATAAGGATGGCACCCGAAGATGAAGAGGCCACTGCATTCTTAACTCCAAAAGGGGTCTTCTGTTACACAATGTTGCCTTTTGGATTAAAGAACACTAGTGCCACATACCAGAGAGAAATGACGACCATTTTAAAAGACATGATGCACAAAGAGGTGGAGTGTTATGTAGATGACTTGGTGGTAAAATCTGAAGAGAAGGATGCTCACATGAGAGACCTGGAAAGAGGTATTTAAGCATTTGCGTCTTCATCAACTTAAAATGAACCCCCTAAAATACGCTTATGGAGTGCGCTCCAAAAAATTCTTGGGGTTCATCGTGAGACATCGAGGGAAGTTGTGCCAGTCAAGATCATGGCAATCCAAGAAATTCCATCACCGATTACACTTGGAGAACTGCACTCCCTCCAAGTGCAACTGACATACATTCACAAGTTCATCTCAAACCTTTTAGGACACTGTAAACCCTTTAAACATGTGCTAAATAAAGATACCCCATTCATCTGGGATGAAGCATGTCAGGCAACCCTCGACGACATCAAGCATTATTTACTCAACCCTCTAGTGTTCTCTACACCAGTATTGGGAAAACCCCTCATTCTATACGTGACTGCATTAAACGAGTCACTAAGAGCATTGTTGGCACAAAATAATGAAGAGGGAAAAGAGACTGTGTTATATTACCTCAGTCGCAAGATGCAAGGGGTCGAGAAGAATTATCCCCCTATTGAGAAGATGTGCTTTGCCCTGATCTTCATAGAACAAAAAATCTAACATTACTTGTTTGGTCATGAAGTTAGACTTATGTCGAAAGCTAATCCCGTAAAGTTTCTCATGACACGCCTATGCTTGTCGGGACACCTTGCTAAGTGGGCATTATTGTTGATGGAGTTTGACATCACGTATATCCCACAGAAGGCCATTAAGGGTCAGGCCTTGGCTGAATTTCTGGCAACACACCCCTTACCAGTGGAATCTCCTCTGTCAAGAGACCTCCCTGATGAAGAAGTATTTTGTGCTAACCTTGCTCATGTGTGGGAATTGTACTTTGATGGAGCCTTCCAATCAGATCGAGGAGGCGCCAAAGTAGTAATCCTGACTCCGAGAGGAGGAGTATTGCATGTTTCTTTCTCTCTCGCTCAGGGTGCTTCTCATAATGATGCAGAATATCGGGCCCTTAAAATTGGGTTGGAGATAGCCTTGGACCTCGATTTGGAGCAGCTCAAGATATATGGCAACTCTAAGTTGGTTACCCGATAGCTCAACGCGATCTATGATGTGAGAAATGACACTCTCAAGCCTTATCATGATACTGCAAAATTGTATATGGCCCAGTTCAAGGACATATCCCTGAGTCATATCCTCAGGAGGCTAAATTCACAGGCTGATTCACTTGCGAAACTCGACACCACAATTCAGTTGTCCTCATTAGGACCCACACTTTTTTGGGTGCCAAAATGGAGGCACATTGAACTAAGAACCGAGGTCGATGTGGATGACGAGAGAAATATCTTCCCCGAATGCCCTCCTTATCCATCTGGGGCACTTCTATCAGCTAAAGAAGTAATCAAGACTGAACAAGGAATAGCACAGAGTCAAGGAGCTAAGGGTCAAAATCAAGAACCAAAATTCTTTGACCTAATATGCGCAGAAATTGAGCAGGTAGAAGATTGGAGAGAGCCCATCACTAGTTTCCTAAAACATGGCAGGTCCCAGATGATTGTGTCAAACACAACAGCCTACGTCTAATGTGTACCAAGCATACCCTCCTTGAAGGAGATGCTCTCTTCATACGGTCATTCGACGGCATTCTTCTTGGATGTGTCGATATCCAAGAAGAAAATAAGGTGTTAGAAGAAGTCCACTCAGGCATTTGTGGATGACACCAGTCCAGTCCTAAGATCTATAAACCAGTGCATATGTTGGGATACTATTGACCATCTGTCATCTCTAATTCCTTAAGCTACGCTAAAAAGTGCCAAGTATGCCAAATACACTCTAGCCTTGTTCACCAGCCTCCAGAGCCCGTACACCCTTCGGTTGCATCATGGCCCTTCTCACAATGCGGTATGGACATCGTAGGGCCTATTGACCCTCCTTTCGCAATGGGCCATGTTTTTATTCTAGCTGCAACAGATCATTTCTCTAAGTGGGCTGAAGGGGTCCCCCTTAAGGAGGTTCTTGGGACAACGGTGGCCTACTTCGTTCGACATCATATCATATATCAGTTCGGGGTCCCTGATAGGATTATATCTGATAATGGTCACCAATTTAGGAGTCATCATATTAATCGCTTGGTTAACCAGTTCGATTTCAAATGGAGGTACTCAATTATGTACCACCCTTGGGCAAATGGCTTAGTTGAGGCTTTCAATAAGACTCTGTGCAATGTTTTAGGAAAGTCAGTTTAAAAAAAAAGGAACAACTAGAGAAGTTTCCTGAAGCACTGTGGCCCTATAGTAGCACTACCTGAAATTCTACTGATACCATTCCTTATTCTCTGGTTTATGGAGGTGAAGCAGTTTTACCTCTCGAAATACAAATACCTTTATTGCGAGTCGCTATTCACCAATGAATAATCAAAGATGTGAGAGTCAAGCTCCAGTCCCAAGAATGGGATGCACTTGATGAAAAGAGACTAGAGCCTCAGAGCTGAGGCTTTCAATAAGACTCTGTGCAATGTTTTAAGAAAGTCAGTATAAAAAAAAAGGAACAACTAGCATGAGAAATTTCCAGAAGCACTGTGGCCCTATAGTAGCACTACTCGAAATTCTACTGATTCCATTCCATATTCTCTGGTCTATGGAGGTGAAGCAGTTTTACCTCTCGAAATACAAATACCTTCATTACGAGTAGCTATTCACCAATGAATAATCAAAGATGTGAGAGTCAAGCTCTAGTCCCAAGAATGGGATGCACTTGATGAAAAGAGGCTAGAGGTTCAGCAGATCCTTGAACTCAACCAAGGAAGAATGAAGAGAGCTTTTGACAAGTTTGTCAAGGTCTGCTCATTCAGTCGTGGTGATCTAGTCCTAGCCGTCAAGAGGCCTATTGTTATGCTGAGCCAATGTAAAGGGACGTTTGAGCCTAAGTGAGAAGGTCCCTTTCTAGGCAAGAAGGTCTCACACAATGGAGCCTACATACTGGCACATCCTAAGGGAGGGGAAGCAATGCCCCTATCAATGGGCGATACTTAAAGAAGTATTATCCATAATGCATATTCAAGAAAAAGAGACTCAAAATGAAAATAAGCAAAGATAGTCCAAACAAGTTCTAACTCTTTTTATTGCAGTAGAAACGAGTTACAAGTTACAATCTAAAAGAAGCCCAATATTAGGTATGTTACAAGTCTCTTGCATCTAAGGATAAGAGGACAGCTACAAACCAAAATCTGTAGTTTTGCTCTTGCATCTGAGGCTAAGAGGACGGTTACAGGCAAAAACAAATGCCTGCCCCATGAGGAAGAAGCAAACCCACCAAAGAATGGCCCTCCTCATGAAGAAGAAGTGAAACCACTTGGAGAGTTAGCTTCAATTCATCTAACAAGTAAGAGGATGGTTACATACCAGAAGACGAAGCAAAGCCACTTCAAGAAGTTAGCCTCAGTCCAGCCGACGTGTATATCAAACATACAAGCCAGATATCTCATCTGATGTGTACATCAATCTTACGACGTAGGATTCATTCGACGTGTGTATCAAACATGCAAAGCGGGCTGCCCTGGCAAGGAATTGGCCTATGATGGAAAGCATACCCTCTTCACAGTGAATGCCCTTCCACAGAACAACATGGACCTCAATGTTGTGCTGGAGGACTTCTCTCCCAACAGGTGTCACAAGCCATGCCTTACCATCATTCACCACCTTTTTCCAGCCCATGAGCATCGCGGTAGGTAGCTCATAGCCGAGCGTGCAAATCCGGCATGTAACTTACTACCATAAGAGAGCATCATTCTCCGCATCATGATAAGCCACATGTGTTGATGACCACCGACTGAAGCCAACGATGGTTGCTTCCTCCAAAGGCCATCATCGGTTGTGCTCCTAACCCCTAGCGTCGGCTACCTTTCTTGAGGTTTAGCTCCGGTTGTGTCAGCACTTCAAACCATCAGCGTCAGTTGTCTGAATGCCTACTGCACTTCTGTTAGCGATTGCCTTGTCATGACTCTTCACTTCTCAAGACTCCTTGTTTTCAAAGCTTAAGTTTTCGCACCACCTTAATGGTCGCACGATTTTCAAAGGTAATTGTACACCTTCCCTGCAACGGTTTACCTCCCGCAACCATCCAACTCCCACGACGGTTCACCTCCTGCAACTCTACATCTTCCATGACGGTCCACATCCCATGACTGTTCGTCTCTTGCCAGAACTTCTTCTACATGACCGAAAAATGAAAACCCACTAAAAAACTTTGTCGCTTGAGTTTTTGGTCGGGATGTCACTAGAACCTTACCAAAAACTTCTGCGAACTCCCCTGCCATTCCCAGAAAACCTCTGCAACTTTTCCCATGATGTCAAGAAACCTCTTAAATCTCCAGCAAGAACTCCCATGACGTGTGGAAATCCTCATCGTTCCACTTCCTGCCTCTTGTACCTAAAAAAAAAACTATAGCCATAACCTCTTATGTTTCCCAGAAAACTTCCTGGAGGACTCTCCTTTCTCACTCTTTTCTCTGCAACTTCACCAAATTCTTGGCAAAGTCTGCTTGCCGAAGTCCTTCCCTAATAAACCCTCGTTGGAATCCTACTGTTTGCTAAAAACCTTCCCAGCAAAACTTTTGCTGGAGTCCAACTACTGGCCAGAACTTCAACAGGGCACGTTCTCCTCACTGTTAAAGAAAAAATTTGTTTAAGATTTTTTTACCCATGGTGAAAAGTGAAGAAAATGGAAATTTACCCCCTTATATAGAGCACGCTACCCTCAAATGGCCCTCACAAACTGGGAATTCCTGTCACGTCCAAGGGAAGCCAAGTGACGATGACCCAGATCGGGCTTTAACTCAAGGCCCAAGGTCACTCTCATCGATCCATGTCCAACACCGGGTGAGTTTCAAATAACCCTACCACCCGTCAACTTGGGGTCGAGTGAGTTTCAAACAACCCTAGTGCTGGTTAACTTAGTGTCTGTTGTGTTTAAAGCGCCAGTTGAGTTTTTAACAACCTAGCGCCGGTTGTGTTTTTGAGATCTCAAGGCCTATTGAACACTCGCAAGAAACAATTATTGCTACACCTAGCACCAGTTGTATTTCAAGCCGTCTATTGTCTCCTATTTCCAGCTGAAGCCTTGTGTGTCCTGTCATCTCCAGTGGAGTTGTACACAGGCCATTGCGCCCAATCCGTGACCTATCATCCCCAATGGAGTCAGGGACAGGCCACTATCCCTCATCCCCATATAAGTCACACCTATACTATAGCTTATTATCCCCAGTGAAGTTAGGGTCATTCTTACCTCTTCAATTCCCAGTGAGTGTGTTTCACACCAAGCTATCTTATCCCTAAGGGGTCGGGTTACGTGTTATAAGCCAATTCTCCATAGAGTCTCATCTTTCACCCCAAGGAACCAAGCTTACACCCCCTAAGCCCCAGTGAAGTCCGCTTCTGTTGGCTATCTGTCGTCAGGTCACCATTTCCATCTAAGCCCTCAGTTTATGAATGGTCTTAACCATGTTATCCCCAGGGAGTCGGATTTCCTATTCCCCATGGAGCACCACTTATATGGCGACCCAGCCCGGTTCGCACTAAATTACCCTAAACTATACAGCCCTGGTCTGTGCTGCATGACCCTAAATTGCACAGCCCCTGTCTGTGCTGCATGACCTTAAACTGCACAGCCCAGGTCTAGTTGCATGACCCGTAAACTGCATGGTCCTAGTTGCATGACTTTAAACTACATAACCACAGCCCAAACGATATGACCTTAAACTAGAGCGGAGGTCTAGTTGCACAACCTTAAACTACACGGTTCTAATTGTATGACTTTAAACTGCATAACCACGGTCCTAGTTGTATGACTTTAAACTGCATAACCACGGTCCAAACTCTATTACCTTAAACTGTAGCACAGGTCTAGTTGCACGATGTTAAACTGAACGATCCTAGTTGTATGACTTTAAAATGCATAACCACGGTTCTAGTTGTATGACTTTGAACTTCATAACCATGATCAAAACTCTACGACCTTAAACTGTAGTGGTGGTCTAGTTGCACGACCCTAAAACTGCACAATCGAAACTATATGACCCTTAAACTATAGCGGAGGTCTAGTTGCTCCCCCTTAAACTGCACGGTTCTAGTTGTATGACTTTAAATTGCCAAACCATGGTCCAAACTATATGTCCTTAAAATGTAGCGAAGGTTTAGTTGCATGACCTTAAACTGCACAGTCTTAGTTGTTTGACTTTAAACGGCATAACCACGGTCTAGTTGTATGACTCGAAACCATAGTGTGTGTCCTGACCGTATGACGATAAACTGCTTAGCACAGGTCCCAGAGGCATGACCTTTAAAAGTTGCCCCACATATGTGCACACGCCTTTACGTGCACTTTTACACACGCATTCCTTAACCTACCTGTTAGGGTGCGCGCACCACCTTCATTACCTCCCCAGTGTGCCCATTCACATCATCACCATACCTCATTCCCCAATGGGTCTCACCCACACTCACAAAACGGTGAACCATCCCGCCATGCATAATTGTTGTAAGTTAGTGGGTCACCATCGTCCACTTACATTTCATACATCACCATCTTTCATAGGTAGCCTAATGTCGTTTCCCCAAGTGAGTCAAACCACCACCATACTCACTCCATGTCCCCACAGACTGCCATTCATCACCATCATTATCCAGTTGTATGACCTTAAACCATAGTGCACATCCTGGCCACATGACGTTAAATTGTTGTGCACAGGCCCCGGAGGCATGACCTTAAAACAAGCCTTCAACAAAAAAATGAAGAAATAACAGGCATGGTGTATACCTTAGCAAGGGAACGCTATGAGTAAAAATGACAGATAGACATGGTCAAGATACCATGAGTAAAAGAGTTCCGTGAGTTAAAAAAAAAATTGGCACGGTGAAAACCTGAAAGGTCATCGTGAGTAAAAATGGATGAAAAGTGTGGACATGGCTAAAAGATCATGGATAAAAGAGCCCCAAAATAAAACTAAGTTGGTGAAAACCGTCTCTACAGCATCTCTTCCCAAGTTCAAGCAAAAATCTGCAAATGACGCTTGGACCAATAAACAGGTTGATGCAGCAGTCACCTCAACAGGCGGCTTCAGCCCTTACTCAAAACAAGAAAATCTTGGTGTCACAATGCCTGGAATCCATAAATACGAGCTTCAAGAAAAAGATTCTGACAGCCTACGTCAAGTTGCAAAAGGACTCGAAAGACAGAAGACTCGCCAAGACAGCAAGATAAGTCTCATGAGGAAGAACATTATTCCCTAGAGGTCACAAGCACACTCTAGAAACAAACACTACAAAGGCAAGAAACTGACAAGCCTGGGTGAAACCTGTCAGAGACTTCTGCTCGCTTAGTCGGCTGGCCCAGACCTTCGGGATCGACTAATAAAACTGCCCCTCTAGAATCGGTAGACAAGACCTATGGTGGTACTCTGATCATCAAAAGCAAACCTAGTGTAGCATCAAACAGTGCCGACCAAAAGCAGACAAATGAACCCTGACCAAATGGGAATAATGCCCTTTGACATGGCACTCAATTGCCATACTGGCCTAATTCTGACAGACGAGGTCCATACCAAATCCTTAGCTTTAGAGTCACTAACAGTCAGCAAGAGGGTGAGGACTTTAACAAGATCCCTCAAAAAAAAAAGGTCTCTTCTCCCCCTAAAGTCTCCACGGATGGACCCATCGAATAATGCATCCCTACGTCTGAGCATCTTAGTTACACCGTTATGTGAAACTCCTTGGCGTTCACGTGGTCCTCTGGCTAGGAAGAAAACAAAGTAAAATCTAAAGAAGATTTTCTAAATGATTGTCCTTCTTGCTTCTCTTAAAGCACAACATTCGACGGGGCAAGTTGTTTGAACGTATTTTTTAGCACCTTGGTCTCTGATAGAAAGCAGGTCAATAAAGCCTCCGAAAGAGTGGAAATTCTTAACAGTCTCATAATGGCCCCAAAATTGGTCAAAGATCTTTGTTAGCACTTTAAAAGATCACCTGTCAAGTTTCATCATGATCAGGCATGTCTAAGGCAATGAATACAAAGAAAACATGTCAGCAAAATTGGTCTCTAACACCCTGAAATGGACCCTGTAACTAGAGACATACTTTTGGTGCGTCAAACAGCTATGGAGACCACAACCATTAGATCTGACACGGTCGAAAACCCTTATGGGTTAAGTTTCGGCTTAATCGGGTGCTCCAAGACAAAGTTATGGGTAAAATACCAAAGAGACGTAGGCCACACACTATTCTCGTGTGGCCACCCTGTAAGAAAACACCATTAAAGGTGGTTGTTTTTACGATCATGGGCAGTCACTTTTAGGGCCTATATCTCACTCGTTCCAAGTCAGATTGCTTCCAAACTTGGTGAGCGTGTTCATCTCATCAAGACGAGCAATTCAACATGTGGTACCCCCATGACGATGCCCGAGCAGAGAGAAGAAATAAATGAAAGTTGCCGATCCACGAAGGAAGTTCTAGAAAATTCAGCAGCAGCACGCCTCGTTCGAGCAGCCAGATCACTACACTCGCATACTTAATCGGCACCAATTGCATTATGTGTATGAGGTACGAGGCTATCTCTGGTTTGAACCTCGCGTATGATGAACGGTTGGATTTCACACATGAGGGCGTCAAAGTTGATGTAAATTTCGACCGTCGGAGTTCAGGATTCTTGTTAAAAACTCAAGATGACAAAATCTACATCCGGACATGAAATCAACCTACGTTTCATTGTGACCGTGACAGCATGCTCAGTGTGATTTAATGAAGAAGTCACAAATAAACATCAAAGAAAGAGCACATAATCAGTCTGAAGTTTTCAATATTCATCCAAAATTCTAATCCCATAGTCATCGCTCAAAAACATGATTCATGGCTCGAAGTGGGTATCAAAATGGTCGCCTTGTTGAGCCTTACAAGAAAGCAATAATCTTTTGATCAAACGGGCATCATAACGACACCGGGTCAGCCACGAAAGATCACACAAGTTCTCGGGCAGCAGCAAAGGCTGTTCTAGAATTCCACATATTATTAGGCAAGGGCAAAACAATCCTTTGACACCCATTTTGGAATTTCTTTAAATTCTATTAAATTGTAATTATCTTCAATTCTAAGTAGTTTTTGAACATGCACCCATGTTTTGGCCCAATTCTATATAAACAAGCAGTGCCTCACTGTATAGAGGATGGATTCATTCTTCTTGGATCAATCAATAAAATTCTAAATTTAGCTCAAGCTTGTGGGTATGTCTTGGAGAGAGAGAGAGAGAGGAGAGAGAAGAAAAGGGTTGATACCCTTCGAGCAGGTAACTTTCTCTCTCCTTACCTCTTTCTCTCTCCTCCCCTCTTTCTCATCTCTATCTCTTTCTTTCTCTTCTTCTCGTCTCTATCTCTTTCTTTCTCTTTCTCTCTCCCCTCTTTCTATCTTCTCCCCTCTCATCTCTTTCTCTCTTCTTCTTCTCTATCTCCCTCCTTTCTTCGTCTAATGAAGTCAACAAAGCGTAACACTAGCTCGATTTCTCTCTCTCCTTCTTGTCTAATGTAGGTGAGGCCTAACGTCGACTGGATTTCTCTCTCTCCTTCTCTTCTATTGCAGTCACTGAAGCCTCGCATCGGCTCGATTTTTCCCTCTCTTTTGTAATAGTCTATGAAGCCTAGCACCGACTGTATTTTCTCTCTCTCCTTTTGACACAGTCAGCAAAGCCTAATGCCGACTGTATTTTCTCTCTCATCTTCTGACACAACCGGTAAAGCCTAATGTCAATTGCATTTTCTCTTTCTTCTTCTGACACAATCAATGAAGCCTACTGTCGACTACGTTTTCTCTCTTCTTTTGACACATTCGGTGAAGCCTATTGTCGACTGTATTTTCTCTCTCTTCTTTTGACACAATCAGGGAAGCCTAGCACCGATTGTGTTTTCTCACTCTTCTTTTGAAACAATCAGAGAAGCTTAGCGTCGACTGCATTTTGTCTCTCCTTTTGACATAGTCGACGAAGCCTAGCGTCGATTGTGTTTTCTCTCTCTTCTTTGAACACAGTCAATGAAGCCTAACACTGATTGCATTTTCTCTCTCTTCTTCTGACACAGTTGCATCAACGGTGTCTTCTCGCTCTTCTCCTTAGTATAACATAGTCGGCAGAGCCTGCATCAACTACATCTTCTCTCTCTTCTCTGTGTAACACAATCGACAAAGCCTCGTATCGACCACATCATCTCTCTCTTCTCCTATATATAACACAATCAATGAAGACTGACACCGACTGCATCTTCTCTCTTTTCTCCTCTGTATAACAGTACTGGTGAAGCCTAACGTCGACTGCATCTTCTTTCTCTTCTCCTCTGTATAACACAATCGACAAAGCCTAGCGTCAACTGCTTCTCCTCTATATAGCATAGTCGATGAAGCCTAGCGTCGACTACATTTTCTTTCTTTCCCTTTTAACAAAGTCGTCATGCCTAGCACCGATTGCATCTTCCTTCTCTCTCTCCCTTTTATTCTCTCGCCTTTCATGCTCTTCTCTTCTTTTCTTCTCCCTCCTTCCTTCTGTTCCCCTCTTTTCTTATTTCATTTCTTATTCTCTCCTCATAATCATTATTATGTTATTCTTTCACTCGACTAAGAGGGATTTAGGTTAGCCTCTCATAGAAGTCCTGTCATCTAGCCGTAATGTTGTTGTCCCAGGATTACTTGGCCCGCTTTATTGCCGCGACAGACTAACCATCATGCCTAGCTAGTTGGTACTGGTAATGACGTCTAATAGTAATCCTGTGAGCGGGTCTTAGTTATCGAGCTCATTTTTCTATCAGGTTAAGCCAATTATTCACCAACTTAGTCACCGCTCTGATCCTCCTGCTCAGTCGAATTCTTCTCTACCCCATTTTTCTTCTCTTATTTTTCTCTTATTCTTTTTGAAATGCACATGCTTGTGTACGTTCATCGAAGAGGAAAAGGGTGCGGTCCAACCCACCTGTCTTATAACCTTTTCTATATATTTGTGATCAAAGAAAACAAAAGAATACAAGCCAAGGGAGGCAATTTCAAACTAATTTTATTACTGGGAGGGTTTCTTCGTGATCTAAGAGGGCACCCACGCGAGTCAGCCTGAGTAAGTCCCGAACCCACCTTAAATTCCTCTCTCTCACCGTTTAGTAACACCTGCCCTCATTCTCGAACGAGAATCCCAAGAGTGCGATCTCAAAAACAACCCTGGTCTTCTCTCGAAACCTGAGACGCATGCCACCCGATCCCCAAAGGATCCGGAGGGCGAGATCGAGGCACCTAACGAATGCCGCTCACAAGCGCTATCGATGTGAGACCATTTCCATTGTGAGCATAAGGTCTCAAGTCATCTCTCACTCGAACCCCGTACATGATTAATAGTCAAATTCTGTACACGAAGCTGACAAACAGATTGCAAATTTCGTCGCAGGAATCCTTGATTTCGGCCAAAATTCCAAACTTGTAAAATCTTCGTTCAGCCACAGAATTGAGCTTCGTTTGGTGCCTCGTGATCGTAGTGGCATGCTCAGTATGATTCAGTGAAGAAAACACAGAAAAATGTCAAGGAACGAACAGACTATCAATCCAAAGTTTCAAGATCAACTCAAATTTCAAGTCACATGATCTAGCACGAAAAACACGATCCATAGCTCGAAGTTGGAATCAAATCGATCACCATGCCAAGCCCTACAAGAAAATGATCATCTTATGATTAACCAGGCACCAGAATGACCTCGGATAATCCATGCAAGATCATGCAAGTCTTAGGGCAACACAAGTACTGTTATGGAATTCCACCACTTGTTAAGAAGGGGCAAATCTATCATTTTGCACCCTATTTCTTTTAATTAAACTTGATCTTAGTTTCCTGTAATTAGGGTTAATTTTGATCATCCACCCATGTTTGAGGTAAAATTCTACATATATGTATCATCATTGTATGCAAAAGGGAAGAGGCTGAGGCATATACACACACAAGAGAGAGTTTTCACTTAATACAAGTTTCTCTTTCTTACCATTGTGGTGTCACGTTTGAGATAGAGAGTAAGGTGAGAGAAACATTTGACTGGTAAACTTAGGGTTGAAGTAAACCTTCTCCCTCTCCTTTTTTTTTCTTCTTTTCTTCTTTTCCCTCTTCTCCCCTCTCTTCTCCCTCTTCTTCGTCTGAGTTCCTTGCAGAGGTCGTGTACAGCAGTGGCAGTGTCATGCATGCCTCTCCCTCGGCCTCACAAGTTTTGCATGGTGATAACAGCTCCATGCACGATTCCCCTCCCCATCTATTCATATGCCTATTTTTTCTAGTGAAGTCTGTAGACGGTGCTGCCTATCTCCACCCACAGACGTAGCTATGACGTCTCGACAAAGAGTCTAGATGGCAAAGCTTGTTGCCTCCCGTAGAGGTCTTCCTCTACTGCACGTCTAGCTGAGACGGCGATACCTATCGCTAACTGCTAGAGGCTTTAGCAATAGCTATCGCCCACCACCGTTCTTCCTGCGTCCCACGCCTATCGCCATGTGACCTAGGAGAAGCAATAGTCGTGTGCCTTGTCAGGAGCTGACACTGTCCGTAAGGGATGCGCTGTCTCCTTGCATTGCCCACCATGATGCCGATTGACGTCCGAACTTCCCTTTTCTCATTGCTGTTTCGTTCTCTCCTCTCCACCTCTTTCTCCTCTCACTTGACTGAGGGTAGACCTAGCCTATCACAGATGCGACGACCTCAGTTTCAAGTAGTATTGCCGATGTGCTGGCCCTGAGAACCATGCCCATCTTGCTACCACTCTGAATCGGTAATTTTTTGTTGTCATGCTAATCTCACCCCCACATCAAGCTCTCTTCTCTTTTCTATCTTTCACCGAACCTTGCACTTCATCACCTCCTCATGTAAACGTGCATTGCCCTAAGACAAGGGTGGGTCCCTTCAACCCACTTGTCTTATAAATTAACCATAGAAGTGTTGTGCAGAAAAACAAGAGGATTGCAGGTCAAGGGAGGCGATTCTCAACCAACTCAAGCAGCTAGGGGGCTTTTTTCATGATCTAAGAGGACGCTCACACAAGCTAGCCCGAGTATGTCCCGAACCCACCTAAAATTCCTCTCTCATTGGTTGGTATACTTGCCCTTGCCCTCAAGCAAGGTTCCGAGAGAGCGATCTCAAATCTCGGGTTTACCAGAAACCCAAGACACGTGCTGCGAGATCACCTAGATCCGAAGGGCGAGATCGAGGTACCTAACCAGCTTGGTGACTCGAATAGGGACTTGCTACCCCTTAGTCAATTCTCTCTTGTTTGACCAATTTCCTTTTTACTTTCTGCACCTTTTTCTATTGCACCTGGGTTGTTCAACCCGTTCATTCAGGTTGGGGACTTTCTTATCCATACATTTGTGGCTGTCTCAGGGAAGCAAGTCTCTTAAGCCTCCTTCCCTACTCTCCTTTTACGTTAGGACTCATGATTCGACTCCCAGGTTCTCACCTGGATTAGTGTGAGAGGGGACTTAAAGGTCCTTGCCTCCTCGCTTTCTCGCTATGGTGGACACTTCACCTAGGCCCCTTGCATGGATAGCACTCTTGCTTTCATGCACCTTCCTATTGGAAAATCCCCTATCAGTCATACTGTTGCGGTACCCCAAAAGGATGCCCCATCCATCCTTACAAAAGAAAAGCAACCTGCCATCGCTCCTGAGGCTCGCCGCAAGGTAACCTCCTGTGCTCCTTCACTACTCCGAGCCTCCACACCTGGAGGGTCGATACACAGAGGCGGAGGTCCTCAGGTCTTCACCCCTTGATCACACTCAAAGGCTCATGGTCAATCCACTCGAGCCACACCTCGAAGAAACCCTCATGTTGCTTTGAACTTGCATCCAAGGCCAGGCCTTCTCGAGCCAAACACTACATGCACCATGCATTCGCTTTCCACAGCTCAGGGCAGCACTATCTCTATGCCACCTCGAGCATAGAAGGGTCGACCGTTTCATCTTCCCACCGACACACACTGCTTCACCTTGTGAGAGACAAGCTCCCGCCTTGTCCCTCACAAACACAAGCTCGTGGGTCTCAGCCTTTTCAGGTTGAACCCATTGACGGAGTCCGGGCTGACCCCCAAGTCTCCCGGACGGCTAACCCTAAACGTGCACATGCACCATCTTTGTAGGTCCCTTTAGGATCTAGACTCAGGTGAAGTCACGAGCCAGCTTCTTCCTTTGTCGCTTCCCCGATGCCAGGCAAGCTCCTCGCACCCTGGTACTGAAAGGTCTTCCCTAAGAGTACCATCTTGATCCAACAACGAGTCAACTGAACACCCGGACCTCACAAAGGAACTCAACAGAGGCCTCCAGCCTCCAAAACAAGAACCCAAGCTGCCCTCCATCCTTGGGCCCAACTCCCTGCTTCAGCCCAAAGACTTGGCCCTCATCTGTTCGAAGATAACGGGGAAGTCCACGTCTCAGGCTCAGTTCTAGAATGAGGTCGACAGTCGCCTCAAGATCAAGCAAAAAAGAGTCCTACAAATCCTGACCAAGGAAACCTCCAAGGCAGTCGAGATCACCACCCTTGATGACCTCCTGCCTTGTAATCCCTTCTTCCCTCTTGAAACTCTGGAACCTGAGCAAGTCTAGGAATACTGTTCGGTCATCACCACCCAAAAGTCACGATCCTAAGACTGTTAGGAACTGGTCATCATAAGATCAGCATACAAAGCCAGAGTCTAGTTGGGGCAAGCTGAGCCCATTCAGGCTGACTTTCAACACACAGCTTGCCAGCCTTAGTAGTCCGCTGCATCACCTGACTCTGGTCTCCCAAAAGAAATAGTCAATGTCATGGTGATCAATGACCCGATCGACGCTCAGGAGGAACGGATGAACAAGTTCGAGGAAATGATACAAGCCATCCTCGAAAAGATGGAGCACCTAGAGGCTACAGGTCCCCTTCTTCGTCTGATTCCCCAACCAGTGAGGACATAGCTCCTAAGCAGACTCCCCCTCCGATCTCCCATGACAGCACCTCTTCTCATGAGGTCTCCCAAACCGACAAAGATGTTGTGGTGGCCTATACCCTCAAGAACAAGGTCCCGGGCATGCAGGAGACGTCACTCTACCAAAAGCTGTATCCCTCGTACATTGACCAGATCCCGTTTCCCCCAAACTATCATAAAGGGAAACTCCCCCTATTCAATGATACCACGTCTCCTCACCAGCATACAACCCACTTCCTAGCGGCCTGCCGGGAGACGGCAACTGACGGACGTCTCCTCCTCCACCAGTTCGTCGAGACCCTCGAAGGATCAGCCTTCCAGTGGTATGCTTGACTACCGCCAAACTCGGAGCACACCTGGCAAGAAATGGAGCAGTTGTTCTACCAAGTCTTCTACGAAGTCCAAAGGAATGTGGAAACCATCGAGCTCCTCACCTTGATGCAAGACCTCAGTGATCTAGTTAACAATTTCATTACCCGATGGAGAGAGTTTGTGACCTTTCACTCTACCTCCATGATCGAGAAGGAAGCAGTCCAGACCTACATACAAAAGATGCTCCCTGAGATCGCCCTACATGTCGAGGCATCCAATCCACCCTCCATGTCAGAGCTCATCTCTAAGGCAAATCGTATCGAAGGATTGTTCAAGCACACAGCAACCCTCATCAGAAATCATCCAGCTCAAACTCTCGTTCCAACAGTCAGAGCAAGCAAAAGACAACGATCAGTGCGGCCATCACTGTGACTGACACCAAAGGCGCAATTCCCCAAACTATCGACCTCTCTAAAGCAAAGACCCCTTAGTCCAAGGGCAAGCAACAGTCCTACAATGCAGTCCCACCTCCTAAAAATAGTAAGCGGAATGACTACTAGACCTATAACCAAAATAAGGTTTACCCATTTGACACAGAGTGGACCCCTGCAATATTCCAACTACTGTTATAATAGAACATGATCCACCTGCCAGAGGTCACCGCTGTACAGTTGTCGGGGCAGGAGTCGAATAAGAAGTATTATGCCTATCATAGGAAAGTAGCCCACCCCACTCACGATTGCTACCAGCTCAACAACACTATCAAGGCAGTTATCAACAAGGGCCAGATAAAGCTCGAAGAGTTGAAAAAGGCATTCGAGGTAGCTGAGGAATCTCAAATTGTCACAATCGAAGAGGACGACTTGGCACCCTCTATTCTTCATGCATTTTTCTCTATAATGCTCGAAGAAGGGATTACCACCCCAAAGCTGATAAGGCAGCCCAATTTCCTGCCTCCAAGGATCGAGAACCTATGGTGCACGTACCACCAGATACGAGTCATGACACTAGTGAGTGCATTGGCTTCCATAAGCTCCTGGGGGAAAAGATGTAGTAGTGTCAGGAGGTTCAGGGCAGACCGGCAAGACACCCTCAGGTCCCTCTTCCGCCTGTGCAAGAAGACCCCCTGATGCAAGCCCAACAAAATTTTGAGCAAGACCCCTTGCAGGCCCTCTTTGAGACAATTCTCCAGCAAGGTCTTGTCACCCCCAAGTCAGTCAGACAACCTAAGTGTCTTGCTAAGGGCACGGAAAAACTCTGGTGCCCCAATCACCAAGTGTGGGCTCACGAACTCAAGGAGTGCACTGGTTTCGAGGCCATAATTGCAAAGAAGTCCAGTAAGGCCACATCGTTTGCATGGTTCTCTCAGGACACGTCCAAGCCCTCGCTCCCATTCAGGAGGAAGCCCTGCTACAAGCCCCTCATGAGCATGCACTATACCTTTCAAAGCCCTCGACCTCTTAGCCTTGGGAAGTCTAGCATGGGCGAAGTAAGCTCAAATCCCTGAAACATGAGGCAGTCTATCAAACTACAGCCACTCACCAGCTTGATAGGGCAAACACCGCCTCTGAGATCCCATAAGAAATGATGAGCACCTTGGTCCTCCCGTCGAAGGAATAATCTTCCTCAACCACCAGTCGAGGAAGAGTTCCTCAGGCCCCTTCCTCTGCTGCCAACCTTGTGGGACTTCATCCCAGACGCAGCTTGCCCCATCTTATCGTCCAATCTGGCAGACGGCCTAGAGTTATCAGTATCTAAGGAGTCGAAAAAAATGGATGGCTACATTAAAAGCACCCCACGATGGTCAAAGCCGGGGAATGACCTTAAATACCCTCTGCAAATGTCCAATTCCGGTGATGACGTAAAAAGCAGCTCGGAACGTCTAACTCTTCTTCTCCTTGCACCTCCTATATTTTCTCCACAAGTGCAGCTCGGTGATGCCCAGATTTTGACACTCTAAACAAAGAGTATGGAAGCACCAGCCTCACCATGACGTAGCAATAACACCGCAGAGAAATACTGACCCAAGCAGAGGATTCTCTACAGCCGCCGATGCCCTGTCAACCCGAGCAAAGGCCGGGTCATCTTCAAACTCCTATTCCAAAGAGGCCTTCCAGATGGTGCAAATCTTGGAAGTACCAACTAGCACAGGGAAAATGGGTCTAAGATTGGGAAAGAAGCTACAGCCCACACCTCAAAAACTCAAGGGCCTCAAACTTCCTAATCCTTCATTTTCCCCTGAAACTAAACCTCAAACCTCTACGTCCCTAATACATATTCCTATTACTACCCAATCAACCCAGACCGCACTGGCTGAACAAAGTCAGTCAGTGTCACAAGCCAAAACCCAACCAAAGCCTGTTCCTAAACCTACAGTACCACTTACACCAGTGACTAGATCATGAACACAGAAGACTAATGATGATAAAGTACGACGTAATTGGGCACGACATAATTGGGGACTTGAGAAAGTTTTCAGCCCTTTTAAGTATCTATGATGCCCTCTTGTTGTCTAGAGACTATCGTATGGCTCTGGTCTAGGCTCTTTCTAATCCAGAGGTGTACGAGACAGAGGTGAAACCTATTAAAGTTGACCAAGCCATTCTAAGTGGGTGCTTGGCAATATCCTTTTCCAAAGATGACTTTTAGTTGGGAGGCAAATTCCACAATCGTTCCCTCTTCGTGAATGGTGAAGTACACGACTACCCTCTCAATTGGATCATGTTGAACGGAGGGTCAGCAGTTAACCTAATCCCAAGAAGGATTCTCACCCGACTGGGATTAGGGTCTAACGACCGCACTCCTACCCACATCATTGTGCAAGGGTTCAACTACTCAAGAGAAAAGCCAGCTGGCATAGTGCGTCTTTGCCTCAAGATATGTGATATCAACGATTACGCTCATTTCCATGTAATCGACACCGATACCTCTTACAACGTCCTATCATCCTTAGCTTCATGGTCTGGGGGTCATTCCTCCCACGCTCCACCAATGTTTCAAGTACAACTGAGAACAAAGGCAACACACGGTCTATGCTGACAAAAGATCATTCCCCATAGTTGAAACTCATTATGTCAACACAAAGTACTATTTTACATACTCAGAGGTGGACCTTTCAACACCAAGGGTCACCTATATGTCAGACCAGCAAGAGGCTCTGCATGCCCATCGCTCTCCTAGAGGCAGAACTGGCCCTCCAACCACCATGAAAGGTGTTGCAAATTCTGTCCTCCTTGGACATGGAGATCACCGGCAGCCAGAAGAAGGTCCTACACTTCTCCAGAGTTGTCGAGGAAGTACAGGCTGGCAAGAGTCAACCCTCTGACTCTCAGGAACAAGACCCCATGGTGGAGTTGAGAAGCGGGGTGCGTAACCTCCAGAATCAGCTAAAGGCTATTTGCATCACTTCAAAGCATTTAAAGGGGTTTGTTCCTGAGACTAAGACTTATGATGAGCTCAAGACCAATGCACCTCGAATCGAAGCCAAAGCTTCCCCAGACTGAAGCATTTATAACGAGCAGGTTCATCGAATCATGAGAACCATGAATTATGAGCCCCTCTCCAATCAAACACTAAGGGGTTAGTAAACCATTGCCCCCCCATTCGAGGTCATTGAAGCCACAGCAGGTTGCTACAAGATGAAGTAAGGAGTTGGTTATTCTCTCTCGTCTCAAACCATGAAAGAGAGGAAGCAATGAAATAAAAAGAAAGGTCAAAAGGATTGTTTCATTCGCAAATCAAAAAAATGTTACAAGCTGCCTTCCTTAACGACGGAAAGAAACGAAAAAGAAAAGAGAAAGAAGGCATCATCAAAATCGACAAATTGCTTCATTGATCTTTCCCCTGTATAATTCAGCCGATGTTTTCTCTTGCTCAATCTCTTTCTTCAGCTGTGCTACCATCCCCACCTCTTATTCCATCAAAGTGATCTCTTCTTCCAACAAATGCAAGAGGGCCAAAGCATTATCAAAAAGCACTTTATCCTTCGCTTCCCAATCCGTAGTCTCTGTCTCCAGCTTGTCACGCCTCTGCGTCAGCTCTAATATGTGCGCTCTAAGAGCCATCACCTGGCGATGGCCTCCTTAGCAAGGCCAGATCTCTGGATTCCTCAGCATCCAGCTGCTATGATTGAGTGTTTACCAATTAACGGTGGCACAAAAGAGAAGACACCAAAGGGGGCAACCATAATCTTTCCAGTCGCTGCGTAGTTGCTTCTTCTCACAAGGCGTTCACCCTCCATCCCTCTAGCTCATTGACAACTTTGTCAAAATAAGGAAAGGACTTCAGGCGCATACCCTAGGGAAATCTCCCTCAACCGTTGGATCGTTGCTCCAAGCTCTTCAAAAGACAACTCCTTCAGTTGTTATAGACCTATCTGAAGCATCACAAAAATGACGCCTGACAACCCGCTGAGAGAAGTCTTGGGCAATGAAGCAATAGCAACCATAGCAGGAGGACCCTCAGCTACAGCCAAGGTCTCAAGTTCCTCAGGAGCAACCTCAGGCTACTCTAGTACCTCCGTAATGGCTTTCTCGCTCTGGCCCCTCGACATAACTACTTGGGGCTCGATCAAGTCATGCCCAGGCACTGTCACCTCGTCTTCTGTAAGAACCTCAACCGTAGCCACTACCTCGGTCTCAGGTAGCACCTCGGTAGTCTCCTCGCTCGGGACAGTGACCTCTCCCTGTATCCCTCCCTCCAAAGCCATCTTCAGCTCAGGAGGTGCGACACCCTTTCCCTTTCCTTCTTCACCTTGGTCTGCCATGATGATCATTTCGTCAATAGGCTCTCCCACTGTGCTTGCCTCCTTTGCAGTCTGCCGCCTCAAGGCCTGGCAAGCTTGATCCCTCAAGCTGTCTTGCCTCTCCACCCCTCGTAGATCCATCGCTCAAGGTAGCCATCTCCTGCTTCTTGGATGGCCCCTCTTCTGCTCTTGAGGGCTCGTCCTCTTCTATTACGTGACCTCCAATCGAGATTTCCCTTTCCTTTGCAGGCATGACGACTGTCAGAATTCCAGAGGCCCTTGTTGCCTCTGTCGCCTCGCCAAGACTAGCCTCATCAACCCCGATCACTTCCATCGGGATTGGGCCCTCCCCGTCAGCCACAATTAGGGTAGTCGACTACGAGGCACTGGCTTGAACCCCTGAGGATTTAGGAGAACGCTCAGGAGAAAGAGAAGGTGAGGACAAAAGAGCAGAAGGTGACGGGGAAACGTCCTGAGATGCATAGCCTTTCGAAGTAGCCAAGGACGAGGAGCCATCTCCTGGCTCACGAATTACGTGGACCTTACCTCCCTGGCCCCCCGAAGCCTTGGTTGCCTTCTAGGCTGGGGCGTGAAGAGTCGTTGGGGCCCTTCACTTTTTTTCCTTTCCTTTCACTTGCTCGGGCACAGCAGCCTGCTTTTTCTCTTCATTGGCTCGAGCACAACAGCTTGCTTTTTCCTCTTCACCTGCCTGGGCACAGCAGCCTGCCACTTCCTCTTTGTCGGCTCGAGACCAGCAGTCAGCGTTCTCTTCTTCCCTTTCGCCTGCTCAGGTGCAACAGCCTTTGAAGCCCCAGACTTGGAAGAGCTAGCGGCTAGTTTACTATGAGGGTCGCGCCCTATCAGCTCATTTAAGTCCTGGACCGGATGCGCTTCATACCTCGGGACTTTACGGCCTTCCTTCCATTTGAAGATCTCAAATAGGTGATAAAAAATATTCTTTGTCTTCTTCTCCAAACTAAGAAGCTGTGGCAAAGACTTGTCCACGATAAGTCAGCGAGGCTGCCCGACTATGAGCCAGTCATAAGAAAAGCCTAGGGTAAAGATTTCTCCTAAGGGAGCAGTCATAGCCAATTTTCACTGCCGAGTGTCTTGGCTCCAGCGGCCATCCTCCCTTTTCCAAGGGTGGTCCACATCCCAGTACCCCTTGTTCGTGATCCTCCACCAATGATGGTGGGCATTGGTCACTCGTGCCGTTCTGCCAAAATGGGGCAGCACGTACTTGTTGACCCAGGTGGACTCCAGGCTTGTGGTCCATGCAGTGCGAACGTGCCTCGAGTGCCAATTCTCTCGAGTCCCAATTCATCATTCTTCCAACGAACTGCCTTGCTGTGCTGCTTATCAAAGAGCATAAAGAATGGGCACCCCTAATCTAGCCCATGCTGACACTTAGCATATACATTAATTCTTTCGGATTAGTGAAGTCACCATCCAGGTGATGGCGCAGCTCATCGACGTACGTGCGATCTATGAGGCTTCCTACTGGAAATTCCACCCGAGTCATGTGGATGTGGTCATTGAAAAGTGGATTGTGCGCATGGCCCGGGGGATGGAAAATTGCCTTTTGCCCGACAATCTTCAACAAAAATGGACACATGCTCTCCTCCAACACCGTGGTTCTAAGGAATGTATCCTGAAAGTAAGCTCCAAGCTAGACGTACATGTAATGAACCGGGAAAGGGCTCTTGAAATTCCCTGGGAAGGCCTCACCTTCTACTACTCCATTTTTCCGCTCTTCATTCCCCTAGTACGGTCTCCCCCTAAAAATGGAACCCAGGCCATCATAAATGCTGCACAATACAGGTTGTGCGAGCGCGTATTCCCTCCCCCACGCCATGTCACAAGCCACATAAAAGATGCATGGACGAATGACGTCTGACCCTCCCTGTAGGGAAAATTTGCACAAGAAAAGTGTCTAGTAAGCTGCCAAGAAGACATGTCCATTCTTCTTCCGCAGCTCGAAAACTGGAGGGGTTTATTTCCCATCATTTCTCGGTGATGGACCAGCTTCATCCGTATAGTCACCATAAAAGAACGCTACCCACTTGGCGAAGGTAACCCGCCCCTTCTTTGGCTCATCATAGAGCTGTTGATAGATCTCGAGCAACTCACGAAGCCCAGCCAACGGGGCTTCATCGCCAACCTTTTGCCCTCTGAAAATTACTGAGTTTGGGGGAATAAACTCGTCATACATGGCACTGAGGAGAGACAGCCCGCCAACAAACCGCATATCCATCAGCAAAATCCCTGCCTCTCCGTGACCAAGCAGCCATGTGTTCCTAGCATGGCTCCAGGACTCCAACAGCACTTTGACCGTGTTTGAACAATAACCGTAGTAGCACAGTGAACACTGAGGGGCAGCCGGCAAAGAAGTCAGTCTCAAAATATCCCTGAAGTTCCGCAGCACTTTCAAGGTGCAGGAGGAATAGCCATTTAGGTACTGGTTTTCCCCTTGCACTCGCAGATCAGAAGAGGACCATTACATGCCAGGGGTTTCCACCATTCGCTTGCCTAAGGTCGGCAAGTTCCCGTTTGAGGCTATGTTTCGGTGCAGGCAATGCATAAGGCCTACCCCTTCCTCTATGCTCATGTCTCCATCATTATCTTCCCTCACTTAACTGAATTCCAACACTATATTTCTAGCCAGGAGTAATTCCAACACTTTTTCTAGTGGGTCTTTGAGATGGGTGAAATTATCCTCTCGCCTTTGGTTATTATTTTGAGCGTTGGCTCTAGGCTGACCCCCTTTAGTTTTGGTTCCGATTGTTGTGCTGAGTGGTTGAACCTTGACCAAGTCCGTTAACGACAATCTCATTAACATGATCGGAAGCATTCCCCTTGTTATTGTTTTGGTTCTTATTTTGGGAAGCTGAGGGGTGTTCCTCTGGCCCTTTCATGTCACGCCACTCGCTCAATCATGGAGTTGAAAGAGTGGGGAATAAGACCTTGGTTGAAGAAGGCCTTGTATTCTGGAGCAGCATTCTCTAAGGCCATAGAGATTTTGTCTGGTTTTGTAATGGATATTCTATGACCCGCATCGTCGCCTCGCGGAATCGACCGATGAAATCCTTGAAGGATTCTCCAGGGTTTTGTTTCATTGCATTGAGCTCGCCTAGGGAGAGAGATCTTGGTGTCGACCCACGGTAGTGAGAGACAAATAGGTTAAACATTTCGTTTGGAGTGATGTGTGGTTGGGCAGACATTATTCTCCGATGCCAGTTCAAGGCCTCGCCGGTCAATGTTTGCGAACATATGACCTTTAGCTGGTTAGGCATGTCTCGCAAAGCTCGAACGAAGAGGAGGTATGCATTAACGTGAGTGTCTGGATAGCTTTTCCTATTGAACTTGTTTCTAAATTCCGAGATGACAAATCCCAAGGGAAGGTCTTCCATGCCTCCAAGGGTCTCATAAACATAAGCCTTCGGGGGTAGAATTTCATGCATAGCCATTCTTACAAGCATATCCGGTTTTGCTTTTATGGTACCTTCGTGTTGAGTATTTGGAATGACAGTAGGCCCACCGGTCGATGGGATCCCAAGCATATACTGATGAGTCGAAACTTGGGGTAAATGTTAGCCTGCATGGGCCTAAGATTGATGAGCCGTAGTCACCTGGGAAGTTTGATACATTGGTGCCGAGGGGCGTACTGACCCATAGGTGTCGCCAATGGTTAGGTGCCTCGATCTCGCCCTCCGGGTCGGGTTGACTTGGGGCGTGGTTCCGGGTTCGAGATGGACCTGAGACCTGATATTGCTCTCCTGAGAACCACGTAAAGAAGACGTGGGCAGGAATACCTACTAGTGAGAGAGGAATTAGGGTCACGAGGTGGGACTTACCTCACATGGGTCTGTGACACGCTCAGGTTGGCTCTCGTGGGTGCCTTCTTACATCACGTTGAAATGCTCCCCTGGCCTATGGCCGGTTTGGAATCGTCTCCCTTAACCTATTTCTCGTTTCCTGCAAACATACACCCACACATTAAAAGTACAAACAAGTGGGGCATAGGTCCCCACCTTGTTACAGGGTGAAGTGAAAGTGAGAGAAGAAGTTTGACCGGGTGGCTAGGCTGGCACATTTGCTAGACTAGTGCAGTGACTGACTTGACGTGGTAGTAAGACGGGCACAGTACCTCAGACCGGCACGACGGAAATACTACTTGACGGAAAAACCAATGCCAACCAACCTGGCACGATGGCGAGTTTGACGTGGCGGCAAGATGGGCACGGTACCTCAGACCGGCATGACGGCAATACAACTCTACGACAGAACTGACACGATGGCTAGTCTAGCACAACGGCTAGTCTGGTGCAATGGCTAGTCTGACGTAGCAGCAAGACGAGTGTGGTAAGTCAAACCGGCATGGCAGCAATATTACTGGACGACAAGACTGGCATGACGGCTCAAGGCTCAGCCTGCCCTCTGGTCAAACATGCGATGGAGAGAAAGAGAGGAAGTAAAAATAAAAATGATGGTGAAATAAAAGGAATGGAAAATGGCATCAAAGGAAAATGAAAGAGGTGAATTAAAATAAAATGAAGTTAATATTAAATAAATTTAAATAGAATGAAGTGAAGTAAAATAAATATAAGGAATGGAAGAAAATAAAATGAGGTGAGATAAATAAAAAATAAAAGAGATAAATGAAATAAAATAAAATAAGTGATTGAAATAAAATACGAAAATAAAAATAAGATGGAATAAAATCAATGAAGTAAATAAGATAAAATAGAGTAGGTGAAAATAATTGGAATAAATTTAACAAGATCGAACAAGGCGAAAAAAAAGTATGAAGATAAGAGGATGAAAATGTAATAAAGTGAAAGGGAAGGGGTAGAAGAAGTAAAATGAAATAACTTAATAAAATAATAAAAAATGGATTGGTTCAGAGAGAGAAAGAGAAAAGTAGGGCGTTGGGTTATTGGGTGAAAGAAGACAAGGTATAAAATGGTTTGATTAAGAGAGAAGGGGAGAAAATTGTACATTAGGGTTATTGGGTGTAAGAAGGTGAAGGAAAAAAAAAGTCACGAGCGGTTTATTTGAGTGAGGAGAGTTGGACGAAATGAAGACGAATAGAGGGTGAACGAAAACGATAACGAAACGAAAAGAAGTCAAGGAAATATGAAATGGACATAGGGTTTTTTTCTAGAGAGAGAAAGCGGTAGGAGGATGGGAAGAAAAAAAAGAGAAAAAGGACGGTGGTCAGTGGGAGAGAGAGAGTGCCACGAGGGGATGGGAGATATGGTGGCGGAGATAGCTGCGTGAAGTGGAGAGGCTGCGATGGTTGCAGCTGAGGTGGAAAGAGAGGCGGAGATGGGTGCAGCAGAGTGACGGAAATGAAAGTGAGCGGGTTGTTGGTGGTGGACCAGCAAGGTGGGGTCAGAGAGGCTGACAGGAAGGGAAGGAGGTGGCGGATCAGCATGAGAGAGGGGGAGGGCGAGTGATGAAGAAGAAGATGGGAGAATTGCGGAGATGGCAGAGACGTGTGGCGCGGCAGAGAGAAAGGGGGCAGCAACAGGGGCTGTTGCCGGGTTGAAGGAGAGGGCGATGTTGAGGAAAGAGAAGTGTAGAAGGTGGCGGAGAGAGAACACGGCTGGTTGCAGGTCAGAAGCGAAGACAGAGAGGCCCGTTATCGGTTTTTTAGAGAGAGAGTGAGCGGCGGATGTGTGTATGAGTTGCCGGTTGCAGAAGAGACAATGAGGGCTCACGAGGTCAGGGAGAGAGCAGCAGGTTGCTGAGACGGGCAGCAAGTGGCTGAGAAGGGCCGAGATGGCAAAGGGGTTTAGAGAGAGAGCAACAGGTGAGGGTCGTGGCTGCTGCTGATTGTTGCGGGAAGAAGAGGATGAGGTGGTTAAGGCCAGAGACCGTGGAAGACAGGGTGAAGGAGGTTACGCACAGCCGGCTGTGGTCATGGGCTTGGTGGTGAAGAAGGTTCGGTGATGCAGGGCAGCGGGGTATGGGTCGTGCACGGCAGTGGCATGGAGATGGGTTGTGGAATTCACACACTGCGATGGGTTGTTGAATTCACGCATGGCGTTGGGGTAGAGTTCGGGCATGGAGATGGGTTGGTTGCACAGACGGCGATGGGTTGGTTGTACAGACGGCGATAGGACGGCGATAGGTTGGTTGCATACACGGCGATGAGTTGGTTGCATATACGGCTATGGGAAGAAAAGTTATAGGAAATGATTGTTGCGAGTGGAACCACGGAGCGTGAGAGGAAAAAAGAGAATACGAGGGTGCACAATGGGGGGTGATATGAGGGTACAAGTAAAAAAAGAGGAGGGAGGTGGACAAGAGGGACTATCAGAAAAGGATGGAGGAGGTGGATCCGAAGGTGCAAAGGGAACAGGTGGACGTGCAAGGGATAAAAAGATAAAAGAAGAGAAAAATTGTGGTAATGCTGGACCACAAGGAGGGAGAGGATAAGGTTGTAATCGTGCTGAACCACAAGAAAGAGGGAAGAGGAGGGTCGTGGTCGTACATGACTACAAGGGGAAAGAGAGAAAGAGAGAAAAATAAAGTATCTCACTCAATGGTGAGACAGTTGAGTGAGGAGAGAAAAAGAGGGAAAGAGAGAGAAATAGGTAAGAGAAGGAAGAGAGGAGAGAAAAAGAGATAGAAGAGAGAAGAGAAAAAGAAAGAAAAAAGAAGAGAGAAAGATGGAGAAGAGAGAACAGAGTGCAAGAAAGAGAAGAGAAAGAAAGAGGGTTACCTTATGCCTAGGGGTATCGATCCAAAAATTTCTCCAACTTTTTCTCTCTCCAAACATGTGACCTAACAATGAAGAAAGATCAAAATTTTATTAAGCAAAGTGGGATCCCTTATACAATGATATCACGTGATATATATAGACTTTTGCCCAAACATGAGTTGATTAATCAAAATCTACCCTAATTGATGATAATTATAATTTATTTGAATTAAAGAAAATTTTAAAATTGAGGCAAAATGACAATTTTACCGTTGCCCAACAATACACAAATTTTCAAAATAGTCCCTGCTACTGCCCTAGCATGTGCGGATCTTCCATGGCCAATTCAGGGTTGCTCCGACATCCGTTTGGCAAAAAGATGGTTGCTTTCTTGTTGGGCTCGGCATGACAATCGATTTGGTACCAACTTCGAATTATGAATCGTGTTTTTAAGCCAATATCATGCGACTCTAAATTTGTACAAAACTTGAAAACTTCTGATCTATTGTGTGCTCGTTCTTTGATTTTTTTTTTGTGATTTCTTCATTGGTTTACACTAAGCATGCCATCATGATCGTGTTACAACAATTGCAGCTCGATTTCGTGCCCAGACAAAGATTTCACAGTCTTTGGGTTTTGAACGAAATTTAAATTCCGGCGGTCGGAATTTACAGCAACTTTATCGGCGTCGTGTGTGAAATCGGACCGTTCATCACACAAGGGCTTCGACCCAGACATAGCCCATACCTTGTGCATGCGATGGAATTAGTTTGGCATCGATCAGGTACGTGAGCGTCTGATACGGCCAATCGAGCGAGCAAGTCGCTATTGAATTTCGCAACTTTCTTCACGAACCGCCAACTTCTCTTTAGCTTTTCTACCTGCTCGGGCGTCGTCATGGGACGTGCCACTTATCAAAACGTTCGTCTTGACAAGAAGAACACAATCGCAAAATTTGAACGCGATCCAACTCATAACGAGGGAGATATGGGTCTCCAAAGTTACTGCTTGTAACTGTACAAACCAATCTCCTTTAATGGAGATTGGTCAGGAAGGCCACATGAGAATAATGTGCGACCTACCCTTTTTCGGTGTTTTACCCATAAATTTGTCCTGGAGCGTCTGTTTAAGCTGAAACTTAGCCCACAGGGGTTTTCGACGGTGCCGAATCCAATGGCAGTGGTTCCACAACCATTTGACGCACCAGAAATAGAGTTCTAGTTATGGGGTCTGTTTGAGGGTGCTAGAGGTTGATTTTTTTGAAATTGTTTCTTTGTCTGCACTGCCTTAGACATGTCCAATTGAGACGAAACTTGGCAGGTGGCCTTTTGAAGTTAGGAACATTTTCACCCATTTTGGGTCAATTATGAGACTGTCAAATATTCCTGAGGGCCATTTTGTGCTTTTCAGGGACTCTCTTTGATTTTGAGGGATCTTTTGTTCACTGTCCTCACCCTCAAGGACTCTTTTTTTTATTTTAAAGGATCTTTTGCTCACCATCCTCACCCTCAATGACTCTTTTTTATTTTGAGGGATCTTTCGATCATCGTCCTCACCCTTAAGGAATTTTTTTTTATTCTAGAGGGATCTTTCCGTTATAGTCCTCACCCTAGGGAGTCTTTTTTATTTTGAGGGATCTTTTGATCACCGTCCTCACCCTCAAGGACTCTTTTTGTTTTTAAGGGATCTTTTGTTCATCATTCTTAACCTCAAAGGCTCTTTTTGTTTTTGAGGGATCTTTTGTTCATCGTCCTCACCCTCAAGGACTCTTTTTGTTTTTGGTGTTTGGGAGATCTTGTGAGGCTCTCACTCCCGGGAGAGCCATCGTGTGTTGTGATTGAACCTTGATAGCTGAGGATTTTGTGTGGACCTTGTTTGCCAGAAATACACCAATTTGGCAATTGGGTGCCGGCTGAGGCTGTGATGCTGTGTCAACCTGCTTTATCGGTCCAAGCTCCCTTTGCGGGTTTTCACCTGGACTGGGAAAGTGGCGTTGTAAAGACGGTTTTCACCAACTTCCTTTATTTTTGGGCTCTTTTACCCAAGAATTTATGGTCATATCCACCCTTTTCATTCATTTTTGCTCACGACTTCCTTTTGGGTTTTCACTGTGCTTGGGTTTTATTTTTGGATATTTTTACTCACGGTTTTGTGACCGTGACCCTGACAATCCATTTTATTGTTGGGTTTTTTTTTCGATATTTTGCCCATGATACCCTTATGGGTTTCTGTCATGTCCGTCTCATTTTTTTTTTGGGGGCATGTTTAAGGTCATGCCTCCAAGACCTTCTAGAAAGAGTTTAACATCATATAGCCTGCACATGTACTATAGTTTAGGGTCATACAACTGAAACATGGTGGTGATAGGTGGCAGCCATTGGAGGCCATGGAGGGAGCAAGGTGGTGATTATACTCACTTTGGGGAAATGGGAGGTGGATAGTGGTACCTATCACTGATGGCGAATATGGTTGGTGGAATGGTTTGCTGTTTTGTGAGCATGGGTGAAACTCACTGAGGAATGATGAATGGTAGTAATGAAGTGAATGGAATCACTAGGGAAGTAATAAAGGTGGTGCGCATGCAAGGACGGGTCGGTTAGGGAAAGTGTGGGTGAAGATGCACGTAAAGGGAGCGTGCGTTGTGTGTGGGGGAAATTTTAAGGTCTTACCTCCGAGACCTGGGCAAAGTAGTTTAACGTCATGCGGCCAGGATGTGCACTATAGTTTTTAAGGTCATATAGCTTGGATCATCACTATAGTTTAAGGTCATATAGTTTGGACCACAACTGTACAATTTAAAGTCATGCAGCTAGGACCGTGCAATTTAAGATCGTGCAACTAGACCTCCGCTACAGTTTAAGGTCATATAGTTTGGACTATACAGTTTAGGGTCGTGCACCTAGACCATTTAGATGGGTTGCCATGCAAGTAAAGCTCCATGGGGGGATAGAGATAGTGGTTCGGTGAGAAGCGGACCCACTAGGGATTAATGGGGTAAATATGACTCTACGGGGATACTGAGCAATGGTATGCATGTAACTCCGTTGAGAATGACAGGCTGGAGCACAGATGCAACGCCATTGGGGATATGCAACGCCATTAAAGATATTGATGGAATACACCTTGTGGAGAGGTGCGTCCACTTCACAGTTTAAAATCATACATATGGACTATTTGTCGCGCCGTTTAACGTGTTGCTACAGGGACGTGCATTATAGTTTTAAGGTCTTTTGGCTCGGACCATGCCTATGCAGTTTAAAGTCATGCGGCTAGGACCATACTGTTTAAGGTCATGGAACTAGACCTTCGCTACAGTCTAAGGTCATATATTTTGGACCATGGCTATGCAGTTTAAAGTCCTATAACTGTATGCAGTTTAAGGTCAAGCAACTAGACCTCCGCTATAGTTTGAGGTCATATAGTTTGGACCATGCAGCCTGCACCTAGACCATAATGTGGTAAGGGAATGTGACTCCATAGGGAACAGAGCCGCAACCTCCCGGAGAATATGACGACTATAGTGCAGAGAATGGGCTCCCCGGGGATGCAGAATGGTGGTCATGTCATAATATCTTGGTGTAGCTCCACTGGAATAGTGAGTGAAATCCATAGGTAGCAGTGCCATAGCACGCTCATGGTGCTAGGTTTTGAATGATGCAGCGCCTAGATAATGGGCACGACATGAAGGTTATGGATGATGCTCACGACGTTAGGCCTGAGGTGAAGTGCATAGCGTTAGTCCTCTGGATGAAGCGCACAATGTTAGGCCTCTGGTGAAGTGCACAACGTTAACATGAGTAAGGCATGCGGTGCTATGCCTTAGATAATGTGCACGACGATACATCTTTCAGAGAAGCATGTGGTGTTAGCATCGGAGCGTTATTTCAAGCTTTGTGAAGGACACTTTGTGGCACTGCAGACCATAAAAGGGGGTAAAACCCCATTTTATTGTTTTACCTTTGATAAAACATTAAAGAGATTTTTAAAGGAGAGCTGCCGTCAAGAGACTTCCGGTGAGAGCTTTCGGCTAACACTCGTAGTGTACAAGCGTTCAGGAACTCTCCGACGAACTTCAGCTAGCTGTGAACCTTAGTAGAGTGCTTGCGAACATTTTCAGGGAGTGTCAGGTCTTTTGGAGAGGGTAACAGGCGCTTCACAAGGATTCTCCGAGACTTTTGTGGTGAAGAACAGCAGCCACTAGGGTTTCAATGAGAGAAACAGTGGTGCCATCGGGTTGCGACCTAGTTCCAGTGTGCATAGGGACTCCTTGGTGGACTTCTAGCAGTCTTGCAATCATCGGTAGGGAAGAAGAAGGAACAATGGCTTTGTGGGAACAGACCAGGGGATTCTGGTGATTTTTCTAACAGTCTTTGTGATTACTGTCAAGGAGAATAGAGGTTGAATAGTGGTTCTGCCAGCAGCTCTGTAATTTTTCGGCAAGTAGAGGAGTGTGAGGAAGGGAGAAGGAAACCCGCAGGGTCACAAGGGAGTTTCTACAGAGGTTTCAGTGGTTTCTCGGTATTTCGGGCTGTTGGCGAGGGGAAAGAACAGGGGATTCCCAGTGAGAAGAAAAGTTTCCGACGAGAAGGGGAAATGCCGGTAGGGGCTTGAGGGTTCACAAGCCTGTAATGGATGGGAGGTACAGAGCCATGGGACAATGAATGGCCACCCTCTGCACACGAAGTGTTGGGCCACGTTGTGAGTGGCAGGCGACGTGCTCAGATTTTGAGGGATGTGGGGTTGCACGTGTGGCATGTGCGAACAACTTGCAGCAGGTGTTAGACACAAATGACGTTAGGCCCCTTACAGTAGACAACGATAGCCTCTAAATTAGAAGATGTCGTTGTGTCTTGTGTGGGGAGACATCGATAGCCTTATCTTCTATGCATGTCGATAGCCTTGCCTTCTAAACAGGGCGATATCCTTACTTCCGTGCATGGCGATAGCACTGCTCCTTAGCGACTTGCAAGAAATAGTGAAGCCTTTGCTCTTGCTTCATGACCTAGCCTTCAGGCACCATTACTGACGTGAAGAAGCTCCCACAAGTAGGGGAGCTTGGCACTAATGAATTCACTAGCGAAAGCTTGGTGAGGGGTGAGCCAATTTGGCTCACCGAGGCTTTGTGTGAACCAAGGTGGCCTTTGAACGTCACCTTTGCTAGTGACCCCATCCGCTTTGAGGTTTGAAAAGACAACGATGGGAATGTAAGAATAAAAGAAGGAGTAAGCCCCCTCCATTGTTTGCATAAGAATGTAGCCTCAAGCAGGGACTTGCCGACCCTAGGTAAGAGAAGGGTGAAGACCTCAAGCCTGAAGTGGTCCTCTGCTTGCTTCCGGGTACAAGGGGAGCACCAGTACCTGAAAGGGTACTCTTCCTGGACTATAAGAGTGCAAAGTCGATACCAGAGTATTCTGAAGCGCGCTTCCCTGTTGGCCGCCATTCGGTGCTCGACAAGATACTATGACCATTGTTCAAACACTGTCAAGGTGCTATTGGAAACCTGGAGCCATGTTAGTAACATATGGCTTCTTGGTTATGGGGAAGCAGGATTATCTCTACTAGACTTGTACTTCATCGGTGGGCTCCCACTCATCGGTGCTATGTATGATGAGTTCGTGCCCCCCAACTCTGTCATTTTAGGAGGCGAACGGGTCGGGAAAGAAGACCCGCAAGCTAGACTTTAAGAATTATTTAGTGTTTACCAGCTGCTTTGCTCTGAGTTAAGGAATGGACGCGTCTCCTTCACCCAGTGGGTGGCATTCTTCTATGGAGATTGTAATGATGAGGTCGGTCCAAGCCCAAGAAGAAAGGGGAAGGAATCCATGAAGGGAACCCTTCCAATATTTGAACTTCACAGTGGGAATGACCACATCTTCTTAGCGGCGTACCTACTACTCTTTCTGTGTAGGTTTGCTCTCCCCAGAGGTGCAGACACTATACGTCCAGGCACGTTTTATATAGCCTGTGACATGGCTAGGGGGTGAGAGTACGCGCTTGCATAGCTGGTCTTATGCAGCATCTACTACGGCTTAGGAGCCGTGTCCAGGGGGAAAGCCTATCAGGGCGATGAAGGAGGGATCGACATAGTGGATGGTGAAACCTTCTCACGGGACTTCAAGATGCCTGTCCGCATCCACTACGTGTACGACTGGCCCGAGGCTTATTTTGCCAACACCTACCTAAAAAATATGGTGTTGGAGAAAACTATGAGTAGGCTCGCCTTCCCGATTGAAAAGCTTACAGATTGCGCTTTCTCTGACCACTTGGGCAAGATCCTAGATGGTTCTCCTACTACTCATAAGGAGCTCATGTACATGTTGAGTGTGAGAGGCGGGGTGCTACATTACCGCACCATCCACAGTGCCAAGCTTGAGGGGTATTTCCCTCCTTGATTTGCCCGACAGCATGGGATAGACTAGGGGTGCCCATTTTTTGTATTATTTGAGAAGAGGTATGGCAAGATCAGCCATAGAAAGAAGGATCAGCTGGGGACTCTTCGTGAGACATGGCTCCCTAGACATATTTGCACAGATTGGGCCACGTGCTTGGAGTTTACCGAGATCAACCAGTACGTGCTGCAACATTTTGACAGAATAGTGCGAGCAACTGAGGCCCACGAACGCTGGTGGCGGATCATCAGTAAGGGGTATTAGGAAGCCACCCACCCTTGGAAAGGGGAGAACTCCCACTGAAGCCAGGACACACGACAGAAGAAGACGACAAGGACTCCTCCATTAGGGGAGATATTCACACTGGGCTTCGCTTGGAACAAGCGCGACGTTGGGCGGCCGCATCAAATTATTGTGGACAAGTCTCTTCTATGATTTCTCGATATGGAGAAGGAAGACATAGACTATTTTTGACCACCTCTCTACTAATTTCAAGTGGAAGGAGGGCAACAAGGTTTCGGGGTATGAAGAGTGCTTGGTTTAGAACTTGAACAAGTTGATAGAGAGCGGCCCTCACAGTAAACTTGCCACCAGCTCTTCTCGAGGGGGTGTTTTTGAGACTGCTGCACCTTCTCAAGCGAAGGGGATTAAGAGTAGAGGGCTGCCCTGACTATTCCTCGTGCACCAGCTCGTCGTTCAGCACGAGCTCCAAAGCGTACGGGATCAAACGTCAAGTGGTCCGAAAGATGGTTCTTTGTCGGTTGCTTCCTCGGAGTCCCATGTGTCTCTAATTCACCCTCCACTCTAGAGGATTCATCTTCCCTTTCACCTGAGCCTTCTTCAGAGGGTCTAGCAAGTAAGGGAGAGGGTCCAATCCCAATGGAGATCAATGGGGTTGGCGATGCAATCCTTGAGGGTGTTGCTCAAGGTGAGGAAGTTGTTGTGGTCGAGGAAGCTGCTGCACTTACTGAAGCAGAGGATGCAGTCATAAAAGGAGTAACTCCAAGCTCTACTCAGGAGGGATGACCTATGGTGATAGAGGAGGCTCAGGCCCTAGAGGCTGAAGAAGGGCTACCCCAACAACAAGAAGTCACTGCCTCGAGCGACATAGATGTAACAGAGGTCAAAGGGCTGGGACATCTTCAAGGGGGTGACCTCGAGGGCTTAGAGGCGGTACCCCTGGCTAACTAAGAGGCGGGCATTGTGGAAGAGCCTGTAGCTGAAATGGCTACCCTGGCAGGCAAGGGCAAAGAACAAGAGGGGAGAGGTGTCGCACCTGTCGAGGCAGAGGTGGGGTTCAAAAAGAGAGGGAACAGGAAGAAGACACCGCCTTGAGAGAGGAGGCTACCGTGGTGCATCAAGATACTGAGGCGATAACTCTAAGAGAGAAGGTCAGCTTTGCCCTGACTGATGTTTGGAGCCTATAGAGGTCCAAGCTGCAGCCCCTGAACATGAGAGGTTCGAGCCCAAAGAGGTCAAGGGAGGATTTTCTTAGCAAGATGGTTGTTGCTGAGATACCAGGGCAACCTGAGGTTGCCCTTGAATTTGGGAAGCCTGAGACCTTGAGTTTCCCGGTCTCTCCTGAGATCCCAGTGACCCACCAGGCCACTGTTCCTGTGAGTCTCGTGGATGCAGCTGGGGATTCTCTTGCTGTAGTCACACCTGCTGCACCGCCTAGGCCCATCTTCAGTGGAATGCCTGGAATTATCATGGAGATGCTTCGGGTAGGCGTTCAAAAGTTAAAGGAGCTACCCTGGCCGAGCTTGGTGACACGTTCAAGCAACTGAAGCAGCTTGCCCTAGGGGGGACATCAGAGGCCATCTCGTACTTTGATAGCATCGTGAATGAGCTAGAAGGATGGAGGGTGAAGGCTTTGCAAGTGAAAGAGACCACAACGCGACTAGGGGGCTCCCAGTTAGAATCCTTGAAAGCATCACTGGCACACAGCCACGAGCTAGCAAAGGCCCAGCTACAAGAGAGGGAGACTATTGTCTCTCATAGGTCTGCCCTTGCTGAGGAGGCCATAAACCGCCACAACAGGGTAATGACCCCGAAGGAGAAAATAGCCAAGTGGGCACGAGAACTTGAAAACCTGGAGGAGACGACAGCTTGGGAGGCTGAGGATAAGGGGCTGGGCCAAAAGCTGCTTGTCCTCGAGTACTCCTCAGGCAAAACATTGAACTTAGTGGAGCATGAGGCCAGGCTGGTGGTGGAACTGAGAGGAGACATCCAGTGGGCGAAGGCATCGGCCGAAGAGTGCAAGGGAAATTTCAATGAGATCGTTGACCTTTTTTAGAGTGCCTTCTTTCTCTTTTTTATTTCTTCTATTGTAAAGAAAGGAATGCTTGTAATGCCCCCTTGATTTATGAATGAAAGAGCTCTTTTCTTTTTCTCTGAGATGCAGGTCTTTTATTCTTCCTTCTCTTTCTGCTTCATTTTTTTTCCCTTTCACCATGTGAGACAAAAAAGAATAGCCCACTCCTTGCTTTATCTTATTACAGCTTGCAATGGCTTCAATGAGCTCGAATTGGGGAGCAGTTGCTTCCTCACCCTTAGTGTTTGATTGGACAGGGGCTCATAATTCATGGTTCTCATGATTTGGTAAGCCTGTTTGCTGTAAATACTCCAATCTGGAGGATCCTTGGCTTTGATTGAAGGTGCATTTCTCTTGAGATCATCATAGGTCTTAGTCTCATGGACAAACTCCTTTAAGTACTTTGAAGCGACACGCATAACCTCCAACTAATTATAGAGGTTACGAACCTCACTTCTCAGCTCTATCATGGGGTCTCATTCCTGAGAGCCAGAGCGTCGACCCTTGTATGCTTGTCCTTCTCCAAGAGCATCTAAAAAAGCGCAAGGCCTTGATGATGATCTCCTTGTTCAAGGAGGATGGGATTTGGAGTACCTTCCTTGGTGGTTAGTATGCCAGTTCTGCTTCTAGGAGAGCAATGGGGACATGCAAAACTTTTTACTGGTCCGGTGTGTAGGTGACCCTAGTTGCTAGATGGTCTTCCTCTAGGGCTTCCTCAGCCTCAAGAGTTGCTTTTAGCTCGTCATTTTGTTCTGGCGAATTAGAAGTAGAGGTAGAGGGGGAAGCTTCATCTTCGAGGGATGACACAATGACCTCAGAGATGTGGCAAGGTATACTTGGGTAAATAGGAGTCAAGGGGAGGATCTTGGCTTGTCTTTCTTCCTCTTTGAACATGTCTGTAATCATTCGCCTAAGGCCCTCGAGATCATCATGAGATGAGGGTCATGTCTCTCTCACAGGCTTCCAATCATCATCTTTAGGATTTTATGGTGCTGGAAGATCCGTGAAATAGTGCTTAGCATTGGCATAGTGAGTTTCAGCTACAGGAAACGGTCTTTTATCAGTATAGACCATGTGTTGTCTCCCATCTTGACTGTATTTGAAGCATTGGTGGAGCGTGGAAGGATCCCCTTTATCGTGAAGCCAAGGGTGGCCTAGCAAGACATTGTAAGATGTATCGATGTCGATTACGTGAAACTGAGCGTAATCATTCAGATAACCGATCTTGAGGTGAAGATGAAGTATCTCAGCTGGCTTTCTCCTGATTGATTGAACCCTTACATAGTGATGTGGGTAGGAGTGAGGTCCTCAGATCCTAATCCCAATCTGATGAGGATCCTTCTTGAGATCAAGTTGACTGCTAACCCTCCATATGAAATAATTCAATTGATAGGGCAGGCATGTAATTCGCCAGACACAAAGAGGGGGCAATTGTGAAATTTGCCCCCCAACTGAAGGTCATCTTTGAAAAGGTGATCGCCTAGCACCCACCCAGGATTGTTGGGTTCACCTCAATAGGCTACACTTCAGTCTCATACACCTTCGGGTTAGAAAGGGCTTGAACTAGGGCCATACGGTAGTCTCTGGACAACAGAAGGGTGTAATAGATACTTAGAAGGGCTGGAAGCTTTTTCAAGTTCCCAACTACGTCATATTTCACCTTATCTTCATCAGCCTTCTACGCTCCTAATCCTGTCACTGGTTTAGGTGGTAGGGTATGTTTAGGAGTAGGTTTTGGTTGAGTTTTGGTTTGTGACATTCGTTGAATTTGTTGTTCGGCAGGCACGGTATGGGCTAATGTGGAAGTAATAGGGATTTGTATTAGGGATGTGGACGTTTGAGGTTGAGGGTTGAGGAAAAGTGAAGGATCAGTAAACTTGTGGGCCTTGAGCTTTTGAGGTGTGAGCTGTAGCTTCTTCCCTGATCTTAGGCTCTTTTGTCCCTTGCTGGATGATACTTCCGAGATCTGCACCATATGGGAGGCATCCTTGGAACAAGAGCTTGAAGATGACTCGATTTTGGCTTGAGCTGCCAAGGCATCGACGACGGTTAAGAATCCAGCTGCCTGGGCCAGCATATTTATTTAGCGCTTCCAATGTGATCTGTTGAGGATGGTGCCTTTGAGCTCTCTGTTTAAAGCGTCGAAGTCTGAGTATTGTCGAGCTGCACGTATGAAAGAGATAAAAGAAGAGGGAGGAGAAGAAGAAGAAGTGGAGTTAGAGTGTTCTGGGCAGCATTTTATGTCATCACTAGAATTGGGCATGTGCAGGAGGTATTTCAGGTCTTGCCCCAGCTCTGACCATTGGGTAATGCTTTTAATGTCGTCACCCATATTGGACAAGTCCCGAGCAGCTGACGACTCAGGGACGTCCACCTGATTGGACGAAGGGATAAGGTGAGTTGCACTTGTGATGAAGTCCTGTAAGGTAGGCAGCAGAGGAAGGGTTTTGAGAAATTCTTCCTCGAGTGGTGGCTGAGGAATATGGCTCCTTCGGCGAGCTAACCTGGGTGCTCGCCTCTTTCTGGATCTCTGGGGAGGTGTTTGGTCTGTCCTATCGGGCTAATGTGTATCCCTAGCTTTGCGGACTGCCTCACTCTTTAGGGACTTGAGCTTACTTCATCCACGATAGACTTCCTAAGACTGAGAAGCTAAAGGCTCTACAGGGTCTAGTGTAGGCTCATAGGGGACATGTAGTGGGATTTCCTCTTGGACAGTAGCGATGGCTTGGAAGCATTCTGGGAGAATGATGCAAAGAATGTGGCCTTTTTGTACCTTCTCCACGACTACAGCTTCGAAGTCAAAGCATTTCATCAGCTCATGGCCCCATACCTGGTGATATGGGCACCAGAGATTTTTCATACCCTAGGCAAGATGCCTAGGTTTCCTAACGGGCTTGGGAGTGGCGAGACCCTGTTGGAGCATCACCTCGAAGAGGGCTTGTAGGGGTCAAGCTCAGCACTTCCCCGGGCTTGTGTCAGGAGGTCTTCTTGCACCGGTGGAGCACGGACTTGAGAGTGTCCTTCTGGGTCACCATGAACTTCTTGGTGAGGCTGCATCTTCTTTACCAAGAGGTTGTGGAATCTAGTGCATTCGCTTTGGTCATGACCATGTATCAGATGATACAAACACCAGAGGTTCTCAGTTCTTGGAGGCAGGAACTTGGGCTACCTTGTCGGCTTTAGCGTGATGAGACTTTCTTTGAGAATTACGGAGAATACTACACAAAGGACGGTTGGTGCCTCGTCATCCTCTTGGATTGTCACTACGTGGGAAGCCTCAGTTGCCCCGAATGCTTTCTTTAGCACTTTGAGGATTATCTGGCCCTTGTTAATAAGGGCTTCGATAATGTCTTTGAGCGTATAACACTCTTGAGTGGGGTGGCCTACTCTCGTGTGATAGGCACAATATCTCTCATATGTCTTCTGTCCAACCTGCTTTAGGGATTTGACCTCTAGCATTTGGATCATGCTTTGCTCTAGTAGTAACGGAAGCAGTGTAGGAACCCACTCCTTCTCGAAGGGGTACACCTTGTTCTAGTGTTAGATCCAATAGTCACTTTGATTTATAGTTTTAGGGGGACGGACCATGTTATAGGACTGTTGTTGCTTGCCTCCAGCTTAAGGTGTTGTCTATGCCTTGGTTACGACTAACCCTTTGGAGAGTTCTAGGGTTTGAGGGGTGGCTTTCTTAGTATCAGACATGGTGACAGCCGCACTAATCACCCCTTTTTGCTGGTTTCACATATTGCTGGAGAGAGAATTGTCATTGCCCCTGCCATTTCTCGAGCTAGAGGGATGCTGATGAGATCCACCATGGTGCTTAAACAAACCTTCTATACGAACCGCTTTAGAGATGAGCTCTGACATGGAGGGCGGGTTGGAAGCCTCAATGTGCAGGGCGATCTTGGGTAGAATATTTCATATGCAGGTTTGAATTGCTTCTCTTTCAGTAATGGGAGTGGCATGATAGGTTGCCATCTCTCTTTATCAAGCAATGAACTTATTGACTTGCTCGCCAAGCTCCTGAGTTAGAGTGAGGACCTCGATGGTTTCCACATTTTTTTAGACTTCATAGAAGCGCTGGTAAAATAATTTACTCCACTTCTTGCTATGTGTGTATCGAGCTTGGAGGTAACCTAGCATACCACTGGAAGGCTGGCCCTTCAAGAGTCTCGACAAATTGACAAAGGAGGATTCACCCGTCAGCTTCCGTCTCTCGACAAGCCGCTTGAAAGTGAGCGATATGCTGGTGCGGGGATGTAGTACCATTGAACAGGGGGAGCTTCCCTTTTTTATTTGGGTAAACGATACCTGGTCGATATACAAGGGGTACAGTTTTGGTAACGCGGCACCCCCTTGCATGCCCGAGACCTTAGTCTTGAGACTGTGGGTTACCATGGCATCTATAGCAGCTTGCAAACCATGAGGGGAGTAGAGTTGTCGTGGGAGGCCAGTGGGGGAGTTTTCCTGGGAGTTGTGTCCTCTCTAGGCGGGGAGTTGGCCTCATGGTGAGAAGAAGGGTGCCTAGAGGCCTCCAGGCGATCCATCCTTTGGAGAATGAACTGCATCATCACCTCGAACCTGTTCATCTGCTCTTCTTAGGAATCACTCTGCTCATTGATCACCATGATGCTGACCATTTCTTTTGGAGGGTCAGAGCCTGGTGGAGTAGTGGACTGTTGGGGTTGACGAGTCGTAACTGTAGGAGCTCAGCATGCCCCTACTGGACTCAAGTCTTGTATGCCTACCGTGTGAGGACCAGTTCCTGATGGCCTTGGGACTGTAATTTTTTGGCAGCTCGGTCTTTTCCTGTGACAATAACCACTGAGCAATATTCTTGTACTTCTTGCTGAGGTTCTGGAATCTGAAGAGGAAAGAAGGGATTGTGAGGCAAGAGGTCATCAAGAGTGCTAACTTCAACTGCCTTAGGGGCCTTTCTAGTCAGGAGCTGTAGGCTTCTCTTATGCTTGATCTTGAGGCTGCAATAGAGTTCAATCTAGAATTGAGCCTGAGATCTGGACTGCCCCGTCTTTCTTGAACATGCGAGGGTTGTGTCCATTAGCTGGAGTAGAGAGTGAGGTCCAAGGATAGAGGGCAATCTGGGCTGCTGCCTTGGAGGCTATAGGCTTTCATCTGCCATCAGGCATTTGTCCCAAATTCCCTCGTGAGGTCTGGGTCCGTGGCTGACCTGAGGTGGCTGACTCAAGATAATAGTCTTAAGGAAAATCTTTGAGTACCAAGTCTCAAGGTGTTTTCCTGGCAAAGGAAGGGTGATAGAAGAAGGAACTAGCTCACGACTTCCCCTGAATCGGGATCGAGGAGGAACCTGTGAAGCTAGTGCGTGTGAACCTTTGGCCCTTCGGGTAACTTGGGGGTCAGCTCTGGTTCAGTCAACCGGTTCGACCTTAGGAGGCAGAGACCTACGAGCTCGTGTCTATGAGGGACAGGGTAAGAGTTTATCTCTCATAGGGTGAAGCTGTGTGTTTTAAGAGGGAGGACGAAGTGGTTGACCCCCGTGTGCTCTAGTGGGCGCAGAACTGGTGCTGCCCCGAACAATGGGATATAGATGCATGACGCAAGCAGGGTTCAGCTCGAGAAGGCCTAGGCTTGGATGTGAGCTCAAGGCAGTATGAAAGTTTCCCTAAGGTGTGGCTTGAGTGAGTGGACCACGAGCCTTTAGGAGTGTGCGAGAGGTGGAGGCCCCAGGACATCCACCTTGGTGGGTCAAGCCTCTAGGCATAGAGGTTCGGGGTGGTGAAGGAGTATGGGGGGTGGCCTTGCGGCGACCCTCAGGATCGATGGCAACCTACTTGCCTTTCAGAAAAGCAGACAGGGTAGCCTTTTGACATACCTTAGCAATGTGACTAGGAAGGGACTTGCCAGTAGCAGGGTGCGTGCTGTGGGTGATAGCAAACGTGCTACCAATGCGAAGGGCCTAGGTGGAGGGTCCACCAGGACTAGGAAGTGGGGAGTGACCTTCAAGCCCCTTCCCACACCAATCCAGGAAAGAACCTGCGAGTCCTGACTCAAGAGGCTTGTAGGGAACGAGGCTTGAGAAGCTCGCCTCCCAGGGACGGTCATGAGAAAATCTCCAACTCGAATGAATGGGTTGAATAACCCAGATGCCATGGAATGCAGTGCAAAAAATAAAAGGTGATGTGGATCAAGCAAGAGAGAACTGAGAAAGGGGTAGTAAGTCCCTAGTAGAGTCGCCAAACTAGTCGGATGCCTCTATCTCGCCCCTCGGATATAGATGATCGGGTGACACGTGTCTCGAGTTCAGACGACCCAAGACCTGAGACCGCTCTCTCGGGATCCTTGTTCACAGAACAAGGGCAGGTGCCCAACTGGTGAGAGGGGAATTTTTATTCATGAGGTGGGGACCAACCTCACCTGGGTCCGTGACTTACTCGGGCTGACTTGCATGGGTACCCTCTTAGATCACGAAGGAAAGCCACCCAGCTGCTTCAGCTCGTTTGGAATCACCTCCCTTGACCTGTAATCTCCTTGTTTTCTGAAAAGCACTATGTTTATGATGCAAAATTTGACAGATCTAGAAATGAAGATCTCTCGATTTTAACACCTTAAACTAAATGAAAATGCAAGAAATAAATGGTAAAGAAAGTGCGACAAATCAAATTCAGATCTGAGGCCAGATCTACCCGGAAATGAGCAGATCAGCTCTCAAATCTGTGGCGGAGCCCGCATGATCCAAAGCATCAAAAACATGATTTTTTAAGAAAAATAGTCAAAATAAGATCAAAATAAAATTAAAACAATCAAACAAAGGAAGAAAAAGATACCAAACCGGGCTGGATGGCCCAGGACTCCCGAGCCTTCGAGGGCTCATCTGTATCAACATCAGTGTCCTGTTTGCCTCTCTGATTTGGATGTCGGGCAGCAAGTCTTGATTGAGTAGGGTGGTTGTGCCCTGGAAATGGCTTAGAACTAGGGTTTTCGGCTTAACTTAGGGTTTTCTCTCTAAGTTTTCTCTCAGAGTTTCTCTTTTGCAGGTCTTTAGGGTTTTTCTCACTCTCCCCAAGTTTTTTTATCTCTCCCCACCTCAAAATGCCACAAAAAGAGGGTTTATAGGGGTCAAAATCCGTTGGGAAGGATATCCTCCGGCAACAAACAAATCCCCCAGTCAAAGATACCATTTTGGGGAGGCGGATATGAGCGGCACGGGTCATGTCGCCAAGGCGGCACGCCCCATGCTACACAAACCAAAAATGCTCCAAATTATAAATTTTCTTTTCAGGTGTATTGCTCATCCTCTTGTGAAGCTATGAGAAAACATTTGGGTCAAAACAGATGCTTTTGATATTTTTAATGATTGTTTTGGTAAAATAGGGCGTTTACAAAAATCTAAATCAAAACAGGGTTTCTGAAGGGTCCTAGGCAGACAGACTGGTTCCAGGTCACAAGATAGGTTGTGTGAACTATGGATTTGGGTTTCTTAGGTTAAGTATAATCCTAAAGATTCAAGAAACCACAAAAAATTTCAGATTTAAAATGGGGTGTCTACGGTTGCCTCTCTTTGGCACTCCCTGTCCTTCGGGGAACTGGTGAGTGGTAAAGAAGTAGACACTTTGGTGTTCCCTGTCTTTCGGGGGGCAAGTGAACGTCAAAGATAAAGCAGACATTTTAAATTTCGTCCTGAAGTCATGTGGTCCGGGGACATACCAACTATCGCTCTAAGTCATTGCGCTCACCAAGCTCACTCACCTAGGGCATTTTTCCTTCTAGGGTTTTTGGTGTGAGATGTCGACAAGTTACACAAGCTTGAAACTCGATTTGGATTTTCTGACCATGCCACTTAACTTCAGGGGTTTTCACAATTTAAATTTTTAATCCTAGCATTTTCTTTGATCTCCTTAGAGTTTCCTAAGGCTGTCTATAGGGAAAAGCTTTCTATAGCAAGAGACTTGTCTGGCTGAATCCAAAGTGAGAGATGAGGAAAAAACGCGGCAATCGTGGCAAACGCGATATTCACCATATACAAGTGTCCACCCTCCTTCGTTTTAGAAAATGTTGTAGAAATTTTGAAAGTAAGGGGAGATATGAAATAGCGCCTGAAGCAGGGACATGTTATGATTTTAACAAAGAAATTAAGTTTTTGAAATCACAAACATATAGTGAAACTTTTGAAAAGAGAAAGATATTTGGAAAAAAAAGTTGGTTAGCAAATTTAACTCTTGCAACCATAGAGCCCTCTAAGCAGTTTAGCGTCATACAACGATGGACCATACAGCCGACCCTTTTACGTCATACGGGGATAGACGTTTGAACAAGGTGGTTGTACCTTGAACACATTGAGCAGGGTGGTTGGTATTTTATGCCATACGGGGCTAGACGTTATCTATCTCGTCTTTTACGTCGAACGAGTTTGATGTTGAGTTGGATATACCGGACCTTTAATATCATACAAGGCTAGACGTTTGAACATGGTAGTTGTGCCCTGAACAAATTGAATAGAGTGGTTGTGCCCTGAACACATTGAACAGGGTGGTTGTGCCCTAAACACATCCGACATTTTACGTGATACAGGGCTAGACGTTATCTGTCTTGGTTCTTTAACATCGCACGAGTTTAACGTCTTTCCTATCTCGATTGTTTAACGTCACACGCGTTTGATGTTTTTCTTGTATCGGCTCTTTAACGTTCCACGAGTTTGACGTTTTTCCATTGAAACAGGGTGGTTGTGCCCTGGATTGGACTTTGGTTGGCAGTTAGGCTTATGCCACCTAGGAGTGTTCTCTCTTTTTTATTTTTTTGAAATTTTAGAAACTTGGTTGGCAGTTTAGGCTCATGCCACCACGGAGCATTTTTATTTTTTTGAATTGTTTTTGAAATTTTTTGGAAAATTGGTTGGCAGTTTTGGCTCATGCCACCAAGGAGCGTTTTGTTTTAAAAGTTAAAAAAAATGTTTGAAAATGATCATATTAAACCATGACAAACCATGTTTGATCCTTGGATGTCCCCAAAATTAAGTGGGGACATTTTTTAAAAGAAAAGTTTGGGCGACACAAGGCGTGTCGCCCACCTAAAAAAAACTTCTTTTTTTTTTTTTTGTTTGTTGAAAGTTTGGGAATAAAAACAAAGAGGTTTTGACATAAACACTTGGGCGACACCAGTGGTGTCGCCCAAACAAGTTGCAATTTAATTGGGACATGAGAGATGTGGTCGACAGGTGTAGTGTCACCCACACAGGCTGGGCGACACTCTAAGCGTGTCACCCAAAAAAAAAAGAAAAAAAGGAAAAAGTATATATATAATTATGCCCCTGTTGAGAGGTCCTTTGCAGCCTCTTCCTTGTTATGAGGAGTTTGAAAAACCCCTTCTCGTTTTTTATTCTTTTTTTTCTTTTTTATTGAGCATGTTGGGGATTCTTGTAGTAAGTATGCATTTGATTCATGGAAGCATAGCAGAACACTTTCCTTGCACACACTTCTCAAACTAAATTTCTTACAAACTCAGTCCCCTAATTGTAGGATTTTTGTCTCGAATCTTTGGCTATCGAACCGTCATAAGCACATATGGGGATGAGCTCGCCTCGTTTTGCCTCTGGGGAACCAGTTGAGAGAAAAGCACTCCCAGACTAGCCAATTTCGTCATTGGCGAGATTCACCCATCTCTGATATGTGGTTGTTGATAATTATACTTATACAACCATGGAGTTCCTGACTAGCTTCAAACGGCATAGGAAGTTAGCTTTGAGAGCGAGGCCAGATTAACTAACAGTTTAGCCTCTTGTAGTAATGGAGGAAGTCTATTATAAAAGGAGAAATCTTTTGAAAATGAATGATTTTAACAATCAATTGAAACAACATTTTCAAAAGGGATGGGCCTTACAGTTTTGCTACCTGTGGACCTTTTGATGGTCATTTTCTTTGTTATATTCTACGCAAAGATGATGAAAGGATTCCCTCATGGGTTCGTGAGAACTCAGAAATCACGAAGTTGTCTCTTTACCTTTGGAGCTTTCATCCTCTGCTTCACGGATCCATGAAGAGCCATTTGGATTATTTCCGGGCTTCCATCTTGGAGGGTCTCGACGTTTTTTCAGGTTCATCGAAATCACTTCAGTTTTCCATTCATGTCACTTTTTAGGGTTCGTTGAAATCACTTCGGTTTCCATTCATGTGACCCTCCTACATCTTTATGAGTTGGTTTTGTTGGGAACCTACAGGGTTTAGGAAGAGTCTTCATCCTCAAGGTCTTCTTGTGCAGTATTATTAGAACTTGCAAGTAGTTGTTTGTACTTGAGTGCTTTGCATCGAAAGCTGCTTATTGGAGATTGTTTTATTCCTTTCACTGGTGATACCATTTCAGGTTTTCACCACGTCTATTTTTTTTTTTTTTTCTTTGTGATGCCTTTTCAGGTTTTCATCATGTTTTTTAACCAGTTACAAGTAACATTTTCTAAGATACATTGCATTAATGGGGTTGTTGAGTACGTACCCCTCCTGATTTTTTATCTTATAAGAATTGCCTGCATGCACTAGGGTAACCATGAATGGCCCCTCCCAAATAGGTTTGAACTTGCCTAAAGGGTGTGGATTTACAAGAGTGTGGAAGATTTTCTTGAGTACCATGTCTTCTTCTCTGAATTGTCGAGGAACAACTTTTCTTTGGTATGCCCTCTCAGTTCTATGCTGGTAAGCAACGATATTTTGTGTTGCTCATAGTTGTTTTTCATCCAAATTAATGAGGGCAGTGATTCGTGCTTCGATCTTTTGTTCTTCATCTGAATTTTTATGAGTAAGGACTCGGAGAGATGGTATCTCAACCTCGATAGGTAGCACTGCTTCCATACCATACACCAATGAGTATGGGGTCATGCCAATTGGAGTCTTCTGAGTTGCCCAGTAGGTTCATAGGGCGTCATTTAGCTTTTCGTGCCAATCTATTGTTTTGTCTATGATTATGAGAAGTCCTTTATTTGTGGCTTCTGCTTGTCTGTTCCTTGAGGGTAGTAAGGTGTGGAGAATTTTTGTGTTATTCCAAACCTTTTGTACACCTTAGTGACCTTTTCATTTTTGAGATTGGATCCATGGTCAGTGATGATTAACTCAGGAACACCGAATCTGAATACAATATTGTTCTGTATGAAACAGGCAATAATGTTGGCCTTCAATTTTAACAAATGATGCGGCCTCTACCCATGTGGTGAAGTATTCTATAGCCGTTAATATAAACGGTCGCCATTTGAGGCTTTTGGCGATATCATTTAAATGATATCAAGACCCCACATGGCGAAGGGCCATACTGGTGGTGTTGAGTTGAGTAATATGGACAATGCATGGATAAGGTCTCTATAGAGTTGACATTTGGGACACCTCTTAACGAACTTTCAGCAGTCTTCAGCCTTGGTGGTCCAGTAATAGCCTTGACGCCTGATTTTCTAAAAGATACTTTCCCATCGTTCTCATTCTCTTGCGCTATTTCGTTTTTGATCCTTAGTGGGGAAGGGTCATGTTTGTTGTTGATATAGAATGGCAATGTGGTGATTTATGGAGGAATATCAATCATCAAAGCAAGAGTGGCAAGGGTATCAGTGAACCGATTATTTTATCTAGTTACATGCTAAAAGGTGATTTTCTTAAAATATGGAATCATCTTTTCCACCTTTTCTTGATAGGGTTTGAGCTTTTCTTCTTTCACCCTCCAAATGCCTTGAACTTGGTTTATGACGAGTAAGGAGTCATCAATTGGTTAGGTGCTTTGATCTCGCCCTCTGGATCTGGATGATCGGGTGACACGCGTCTCGGGTTTCAGGGGAGACCAGGGACATTTTGTGATCGCTTTCTCGGGAACCTCGTTCAAGAACAAGGGTAGGTATTGCCAACCGATGAGAGAGGAAGTTAATGTTGTGAGGCAGGACTTACCTCACGTGGGTCTATGACACGTTCGGGCTGGCTCGCATGGGCACCCTCTTAGATCACGAAAAAGCCCCCGAGCTGTAAAACTGGTTTTGGAGTCACCTCCCTTGACCTGTTGCTCCTTTCCTGTAGACACACACACACATATATTAGAAGTACAAGATCCCCACCTTGTTACAGGGTGAAAAAGAGAGATGAGTTAAAATAAAAATAGAAAATATCATTAGGATTCAAATGGAATGAAGTGAAGTGAAATGAGTAAAATAAAATAAATGAGATAAATAAAAGAAAGTAAAATATGATAAATTAAAATAAATAACTAAAAAAAATGAATGAAGTAAATAAGATAAGATGAGGGCATAAAAGAAAAATGGCATGAAGTAAATTAAAGTAAAATAAAATAAAATAAGTGAAATGTTGTAAAATAAAATAATAACAACAATATGGAAAGTTGGTAAGAGAGGGAGAGCTTTTAGTTGGTTACTGGATGAAAGAGAAGACAAGGTATTAAAATAATAATATATAAAAAAAGTAGAGCTTTGGTTAAGGGAGAGAGAGAGTATTGAGTTAGCGGGTATGAAGGGATGAAATCACGAGTGACTTTTGTTCGTTGAACGAAGCGCAACAAGTGAAAACGAAATTAACGAAGATTTCAAACGAAATGAAAGAGACGAAAGGGGAGAGAGGGATTTCGTTTTGGTTTTTTAGAGAGGAACAAAACGTGAAGGCCTTAACTATTGGGTTTTGGTGAGGGAGGTTGGCTGAAAACAAAATGAAAAATAAACGAAAGGAAGAAAGCAGTTTTCACTCGGGGTGGTGTCTTAGAGAGATAAAATAGGAAGTTGCAGTGAGCAGAGGAGCAGGCAGGCGCAGATGGTGGTGGCCGGCGGCAGAGGTTAATGGCGGAAATGGATGGAAGGGAGACACGGATAGCAGGGAATGACAGGTAAGCGGTGTCTAGTTATTGATGGTGGGGCAATATTGGCTGGTTGAGGAGGTAGTTGAGACAACTAGCGAGAGGCTGGGAGGGGCAGCAACGAGATGGGGAAGGTTGCTGTGAGGTTGGGAGGAAATTGAAACAGTGGAGCAGCAAGGTGTAGTGAGTGATTGAGAGGACATGGGCTGAGAGAGGTTGAGCACAGGGGCTGTGAATGGTGGCGCACAGGGGCTGTAGGAAAGAAGATGGGAGCAGCAAGATTAGGGCTGATAGAGAGAGAAAGAGAGATGGGAGGTAACAGGAGATGAATAGTGTGAATGATGAGGATGGGTAAGGATGGAGCAGAGGTAAAGAGCTTGATTATGGCGCAAGGCGTTGGAAGGTGAGTTTGCAACAGTGGGTGAGGCTACGAGGTATGTGCTCAGCAGTGAGAGGTGAAGAAAGGGGAGAGACAATGACTACTATAGTGGTGCAACAGGTGCTTGAGAGAGATAGGGGTGCAGGAGGTTGCAGCCGAAAGGGAAGGAGATGACGGAAAGATTAGGTGAGAGCAACAACCAGGTTGGGGAGAGAGGAAGGAGGTAGCACGACAGCTGTGAATGGAGACAGAGGTGGTGGTGCTGCAACAAGGTGGGACACTGGTGGATGGCCTCGTTGTAGATGGCTGAGCAGGGAGTTTAAGGAAGATAAAATAACGAAGGGACGTGGAAGAAAGAGAAGGAAGTGGGACATTGGATCATGCATGGAAAGGGGGAGAGGGAGCGCACAGCCGGCGATAGGTTTTGGAGGAACGGACTGGCGCTAAGTTTTGGAAGGATGGACGGCGCAAGGTTTTGGAAGATGGACCGGTGCTGGGATTCGGAGAGAATGGGTCAGCCCTACGTGAAAATTGCCCAACCGGCGCTACATGAAAATGGCCCAACCGGGCCTACGTGAAAATTTCCCAATCGGCGCTACTTGGGAAATTGCCCAACGCTAAGTTTTGAAGATTTTGGGAGTGGTGGTCGTGCGTGACCACAGAAAGTGAGAGAGAAAGAAGGGATGCCAACGTGCACCAAAAGGGGTAAAGGTAGGTGGCCAGAAAAGAATAGAAAGGGAAATGGTCATGAGAGGCCACCAAAAAGAGATAGAGGAGGTAGACCTGAAGGTACACATAGAGCTGGTGAACATGCAGGAGATAAAGGCATAAGAAAATAGGGGATTTGTGGTCTTGCTAGATCACAAGGAAGGAGAGGGAAAAGTTGTGGTCATAAAAGACCACGGGGAAGAGGGAAGCGAAGGGTTGTGGTCATGTGAGACCACAAAGGTAGGAAAGAGGGAGAACAGGGGAAAAATAAGTGAAAACCCAGTCGGCGTCGAAAATGAGAGGAGAGAAGAGAGAAAACTCCACCCGGTGATGGGAATAAAATAATAGGAGAGAAAAAACCCCACCCGACGTTGGGAATGAAAGAAGAGAAGAGAGAAAAGAGAGATAGAGATGCGAAGAGAGAGAAAGAGATGAGAAGAGAGAGAAAGAGAGATGAGGAGAGAGAAAGAGAGATGAGGAGAGAGAAAAGAGGAGAGAAAGAGATAGAGGAGAGAGAAAAGACAAGGAGAGAGAAATTATTTTATCCAAGGGTATCGGCATTTTTCTTCTCTCTCATCTCTCTCTCTCCAAGACGTACCCAAGAACTTAAGCAAGAATGAAATATTTATTGAATCAATGAAAAATGAACCAAAGGTCCTTTACAATTTAGCTTTGCAGTTTATATAGAATTGGGCTAAAACATAGGTGTACGCCCAAAAACTACTTCAATTGAGGATAATTACAATTATTTTAAATTGAAGAAAATTAAGAAAATATGGTGTAAAATGACTGTTTTGCCCTTGCCTAACAATTTATAGAATTCCAGAACAGCCCCTGCTACTGCTTTAGAACTTGCGTGATCTTCCGTGACTGATCCAAGGTTGCTCTGATGCCTGTTTGATTCAAAGATGATGGTTTTCTTGTAGTGCTTGGCATGGCAAACATTTTGATACCAACATCAAGCCATGGATTGCTTTTTTGGGCCACGATTACAACTTGAAATTTCCCTGATCTTGGAACTTCGGATCGATAGTGTACTCATTTCTTAATGTTTTTCTGTTATTTGCCGACACGATCGCGTGGCAACAAACAGAACGTGATTTGGAGCTCGAACGAAGATTTCGCAACTTTTGAGTTTTGGCTGGAATCTGGAATCTGGAATCCGGCGACCAGAATTTTAGTTAATTCGTTGGCTTCATGCATGGAATCTGACCGTCCATCATGTACAAGGTTTGGACCAATGATAGCCCTGGACCTTAAACATATAATGGAATTGGTTTCACATTGATCCGTTCTGCGAGAGTCGTGATTTGGTCCATCGAGCAAAGCGTGTCACTGCTGAATTCTCTGAATATTCTTCATGGATCGACAACTTCTATCTAGCTTTTCTCACCGCTCAGACATCGTATAGGGGCATACCATAAATCAAAATGCTCGTCTCGACAGACAAACATGCTCACAAAATTTGGATCACCAAACAAGTGAGATATACGTCCTGAAAATCACTGCTGGTGATTATGAAAATAGCCACTTTTAATGGTGTTTTAGTGCAGTGAGGCCACACAGGAATAGTGTGCAGCCTACCTCTTTTTAGTCTTTTGCCCAGGACTGAAGACGGAAGTCAACTAGGCTACCTGTTCAACTAAGACTAAAGAAGGAAGTCGACTAGGCTACCTATTCACACAAGACTGAAGAAGGATTTCGGCTAGGCTACCTGTTCAACCAGGACTGAATAAGGATGTCGACTAGGCTACCTGTTCACCCAGGACTAAAGAAGGATGTTGGTTGGGCTACTTGTTCACGATGTCGGCTGGGCTACCTGTTCATCCAGTATGAAAGAAGGATATTAACTGGGCTACTTGTTCACCCAAGACTGAAGAAGGATGTCGATTGGGCTACTTGTTCATCCAGGACTGAAGAAGAAAGTCAACTGGGCTACCTGTTCACCCAAGACTGAAGAAGGATGTCGGTTGGGCTACCTGTTCACCCAGGACTGAAGAAGGATGTCGACTGGGCAACCTATTCACCCAGAAAGGAAGAAAGAAGTAGACTGGTCTACCTGTTCACCCAGGACTGAAGAAGGATGTCAACTGAGCTACCTGTTCACCCAGGACTGAAGAAGGAAGTCGATTGGGCTACATGTTCACCTAGGACTGAAGAAGGATGTTGACGGGGCTGCTTGTTCGCCTAGGACTGAAAAAAAATGTCTGCTGGGCTACTTATTCACCCAGGACTGAAGATGGAAGTCGACTGAGCTACTTGTTCACTCAGGACTGAAGAAGAATGTTGACTGGGCTACCTATTCACCCAAGACCGAAGAAAGATGTCGACTGGGCTACCTGTTGACCCAGGACGGAAGGAGGATGTCGATTGGGCGACCTGTTCACCCAGGACTGAAGAAGGATGTCCACTGAGCTGCATGCTAACCCAGGACTGAAGAAGGATGTCGACTGGGCTACCTGTTCGCTCAGGACTGAAGAAGGAAGATGAGGGATAATTTTAACTTTTACACCCTGCTGGATGTGTTGATGACAAAGGCAGTGTTGGCTGAAGTCACCTGTGGAAACGAATGTTGCATCAAACTGATTCTATTGGTCCGAGCCCCCTTTACGGGTTTTCACTTGGACTTGGAGAAGTGGCTCCGTAAAGATAGTTTTCACCAATCCTCCTTTTTATTATGCTCTTTTGCCTATGGCCTGACAGCCATGTTTGCTTTCTTTCCATTTTTACTCACGGTGACCTTTTGGATTTTCATAGTGCTCGGGATTTCATTTTCACGGAACTCTCTTACTCATGATTTTGTGACCATGCCCGTCTATCGTTTTTACTTATGGCGTTCCCTTGTCCAAGTCTACACCATGCCCGTTATTCATCTCTCTGTTTTTTTTTTTTTTTTTGGGGGCGTGTTTTGGGTCATGCCTCCGTGACCTATGTGCCTATGTGAAGCCTTTTAACGTCATGCGACTTGGACGTGTACTATAATTTTAGGGTCATACAGCTAGACCATAGCTATGCAAATTTAAAGTCATACAGCTCGAACCATGTAGTTTAAGGTCATGCAACTAGACCTCTACTACAGCTTAAGGTTATATAGTTTGGACCATGCAGTTTAGGTTCATAAATCTAGACCATTGTGTAGGTCACCATGTAGGTGGAGCTCCATGGGGAATAGGTCTGTGGATGGCAATCCGACTCCCTAGGGATAAAATGGTTAATGCCATACACAAGCAGAGGACTTAGATGGAGATGATGGCCCAACAAGGGATGGCAAATGTAAGAAGACTTCACCGGGGATTAGGGGGGAGTATGATTTATTTTTTTTTATTTTTTTTGAAGGGTAACAAATGACACTCGATGGAAAATAGGTAACCCGACTCCTTGAGGGTTAAGATAGCAAAGGATTAATCACTTAGTGTGAAGAGACCCACTGGGGACTGAAGAGATAAGAATGATCCTAACTCTACTGGGGATAATGGGTTGCAGTACAGGTGTGACTCCTGTTGGGGACAGTGGCCTGCTTCTGACTCCACTGGGGATGACAGGTCATGGCTTGGGTGCACCGGCTGGGGTGCATCTCCCTTAGGGATAGTGGGTCACGGCTTGGGTGTAATGGCCTGGATGCAACTCCACTGGGGATGACAGGTCATGGCTTGGGTGCAACTCCACTGGGGATGACAGGTCATGGCTTGGGTGCAACGGCCTGCGTGCAACTCCACTGAGGATGACAGGTCATGGCTTGGGTGCAATGGCCTGGGCGCAACTCCACTAGGGATGACAGGTCATGGCTTTGGTGCAACTACCGGGGTACTGCTCCACTAGGGATGGCGGTAAGACATACACGGTGATGACAAGGTTTTGACACGTGTGGTGCTAGAACATGCATGGTACTAGCATGGGGAACATAACACACACGACAGTGGTCTTGAACGGTTGCAGTATTGACATGTGCGGCGCCAACACAGACGGCAGTAACATGCACGGTGCTAGTGTATGTAGTCGTAACACACGCGATGGTGACTTTAGAACTAGAAAGCAGTTGACACTGGGCCTTTAAGAACATAGCTGGCGCTGGTCCTTTAAGAACGCAGCCGGCGCTGGTTAGAAGTTACACAGACGGCGGTGACTTGTGTTTGGGCCTCGGGCCTGAGCTCGACCCAGTCTTGATCCCTGATGCATGGGGTTTCATGGGAAGAGGTAAGCCTCCGTTCCGGCCTCGGATCTGAGCCCGACTCGGTCCAGCCCATTAGACCCTTGGTGCTACATGGGCGGTGGAGAAGAAGGAACACGAGTGGTGGTATGTGCGTGGCAGCATGTAAAGGAAAGTGCGTTTGACACTCTTCAGGGAATATGTGCAAAGGATGCGCACATATGGTCACACGAGTGACAACTTGAGTCATGCATGCGAGGGACATGTGCGAAGGACATGCGGACGACAGCTCGAGTGATGCGTGCAAGGGCTGCGTAGGAGCAGCTGCTTGTGAGGGACCTCATGGATACATGTAAGCAATTTATAGTCATGCAAATAGACTGTATGCTGTGTAGTTTCTTGCTACAGGGACGTGAGACATTTTTACTTGTGCATTCCCATAAGGCAAAGTCAGCACACCTGTCATTTGAGAGAAGTGCCCCAAAGGCTTTTCACCACATCCCTATTATTTTGACACTCTTGCCCATAGTGCCCTTGTGGGTTTTCACTATGCTTGTCTTTTTCTTTCTTTCTTTTTCCTGACATATTTTGCCCATGGTGGCCTTCGGGGTGCACACCATGTCCGTCATTTTTTCTTTTGACATTTTTACCCATGACGCCCATGCGGGTTTGCGTCATGTCTATCTTCTTCTTCTTTTTCTTTTTGCAGAAGCATGCTTAAGGTCATGCTAGCATGACTATCAATTTGGCATGTTTTAAGGTCATCCACCCAGACTCGAGGGCATGTTTAAGGTCTTGCCTCGGAGACCATATGTTGTGCAGTTTAACGTCATGCCACTAGGACGTGTGCTATAGTTTTAGGGTCATATAGCTGGGACCATAGCCATGTAGTTTAATGTCATACATGTAAGACCATGCAGTTTAAGGTCGTGCGACTAGACCTCCACTACAATTTAGGGTCATATAGTTTGGATCATACAATAATTGGTAGCTTGATCATTTCTTTAGATAAGAGAGTTTCAAGCAACTTGAGGATCACGCACTTGTCAAAGAAATAACTCTCATGTCGGCTTCTACCTGGGAAATACTTGATTTTGTTCTTTGGGATATTGAGTCTTTTATTTTCTTGTGGTAATAGATTCTGATGAATATAAGCTAGGGAAGTTTTCTGGTAGCGATTCAGCTTTCCTGTTATTGAGATATAGCATCTTTTTGATGGTTTGGCCACCATGTATTTTACTAGTCCTCCATTCCCAATCCGAAGAATAGATGGAGAAGGGACTGGCAGTGAGGGAGGCGAGGGTGGAAGTAGTTCATCACTTGATTGCCCCATTTTAATGGGCAGGAGCAGTGCTTGAGGGCCAGTAAATAGGGCTTGGTGCCATGAGGGGGTACACTCAAGCTTATGAGACTTCAATACTGCTTGACGTACGATTTCTATCATTGCATCTTTCAACCTCATCTCAGCCTGTAACTGCCGTATTGTGGTATCAAGATGTGCAATCTCATCTTAGGCTTTTGGTACTTCCCTAATCACCACGGTTTTGACACTAGTCGTACTTGAGGGCTCCTTACCATTAAGAGAGAATCTAAACCTCTCATAAGACGGCAAGCCTCCATCATCATCCTCGAGAGGATAAATGAGGGATTCTTGGTAATCAAATTTGCAGGGAGTGTGGCACTCTCAGGGCATGAAGGAGCCACTTGAATAGAGCTGCCATCAGGGGAAGCAGAGCTCGTTTCATTCTGCACTGAGGAGCAACTTTTCTTGGATGAGAGTGACAAGTTCTCATTTGTGGTAAGAATGTCTGAGGGGAAGCAAGCAAGGGAAGTAGCATCATTAGACAAACGAGAATAGGTGGTTGTTCATCACGTGTGTAAGATTCAGTGATGAATCCATGGGAAGAAGGAAAGAAAGTGGTCAATGGTAGGGTCCCCCTCTTATTTTGAAGGTTGATCATGATAGTGTGTTTTTCAAGCCCTTGCAATGGCTCAACAGTATCAATTTTCACTTCAGCTTCATCTTGAGGAGCTGGGATGTCAAGGCAAACTTCGAGGGGAAATTATGAATCGTTCTCTTGCATTATAGGAAGGGAACCTGTCTCTTTATGGATCAAACTCTCCACCACAAAGGGGTCATGGTGAATGCCCTTGGTGGGGTCGGTTTCTGTTTCACCTGAGTCATCGGGACTGCCGCGTAGTAGTGCCTTCGCGCTTAACAGGAGTCTATAGGAAATTGATTCTGGGTCATGAGCTGCCACGAGTTCAGTCTGCTTAAAGAAGCCATTCCTCTCAGTGTCTTAACCCAAAATGGGTTCGGGTGATGACGCCACTATCCCAGGATTGATGAGGTCACTGGGGTCAGACTAGCTCTTTTCTCCATCTGAAGGCTCGCCTTCGCCTAGAGTCAATCTTGGATCTTCATAGATAGCTAGGTTCATCGTGCCCCGAGTAACCGTTTTGGTTTCCTTTTCTTCACCTTCAAAACTAGGGGAAGTTTTGGATCTGTGCATGTGTGCATGTTGCTTAGGCGTGCCTTGGGTGGGTGGGGGGGGGGGGGGGGGGTTGATGCGTGTGCACCCTCTACAGAAGGACTTCGGGTGACCTGGTGGTCAACCCGGGCTCAAGTAGCGTGTTCGGCCTTAAGAGACCCATTGCCGTGAGAATGTGTGTATGACAGAATGGTCATGTGACCATTCCTCACAGAGTGAGCAGACATGTACTCAAAGGCGGGACTAGGAGGTTCCCCCTTGTGTGCTCAGGCAGACGCAGCAACAAGGCTGCCCCGAGTGGTGCAGTGTACATGCAAAAGAGGTGCAGGGTCAAGTCTAAGAACCTTGAGTATGTCTTTAGGTAACCTAAGGGTTGCTCCGTGGTGTAGCTAGAATGGATGGTCCACTAGCTTTAGTGGGTGTGTGTGAGGTGGCGGCTTCGGAGCCTCCTCCAGGTGGTGTCGAGCATCTTGTTATAAGGGCCCGTGGTGATGGAGAATGGGGTGTAGCCTCACGGCAACCCATAAGAGCAATGACAGATGAACTATCAGTCGCGAAAGAGGGAGGGGCGGCCTCTCGGCTGCCTCGAGCAATATGACCGGCAAGTGACTCGCAAGTAGTAGGGTGCATGCTGTGTGGGGTAGCGTGTGTGCCACCAATGCAGGGTGCATTGGCGGAGGGTCCACCATTGCAAAGAGGTAGGGAGTGAGGGACTTGTTGGTCCGTCCTCGCCTCTATCCAGGTGATGACCTAATGGTCAATAATCAGGGGAAAGGTCAGGGACGAGGTTCATTGAACCTATTCCCGATGAAAACTCACGAGTGCGGGGATCACAAAACCCCTGACTCGGATGAATAGCAGCCCCAAAGACAAGGGTGTGTATAGTGAGCAGGAATAAAGAGAAAGGAAAGTCAAACAAGAATGATTCAACCATGGGGTAGCGTGTCCCCAATGGAGTCGCCAAGCGGGTTTGGTGCCTCGATCTCGTGCTTCGGAGCTGGATGATCAGGCGGCACAGGTCTCGGGTTGCATGGGAGTCCCAGGACATTTTGAGATCCCTCTCTCTGGAACCTCGGTCAAGAACAAGGGCAGGTATTACCAACCGATGAGAGAGGAATTTAAGGTCGTGAGGCGGGCCTTACCTCACGTGGGTCCTTGACATGCTCGAGCTGGCTCACGTGGGCATCCTTTTCGACCACGAAGAAAGTCCCCCAGTCGTAAAACTGGTTTGGAATCGCATCCCTTAACATGTTTCCCCTTTCCAGCAAACACACACATACACACATATTAGAAGTACCGACAAGTGGGACAAATCAAATGCAGATCTGAGGCCAGATCTACTCGAAAATGAGCAGATCTGCTCTCAGATCTGTAGCAGAGCCAGCATGATCAAAAGAATCAAAAACATGATTTTTTAAGAAAACCAATCAAAATAAGATCAAAATAAAATTAAAACAGTAAAAAGAAAGAAGAAAACGATACCAAACCAAGCCGGATGGCCTGGGACTCTCGAGCCTTTGAGGGCTCGCCCGTATCAGCACTAGCGTCCTCTTTGCCTCTTTGATTTAGATGTCGGCCAGCAAGTCTTGGTTGAGTAGGATGGTCGTGCCTTAGAAATGGCTTAGAAGTAGGGTTCTCAGGCTTAGCTTCGAGTTTTGTCTCTACATTTTTCTCTTTCCCCTCCTCAAAATTCCATGAAAAGGGGGTTTATAGGGGTCAAAATCCGTTGGGAAGGATATCCTCTCGCAACAAACAAATCCTCCCAGTCCAAGATACCATTTTGGGGAGGCGAATTTGGGCGGCACAGGGCTTGTCGCTCAGGCAGCACGGCTCGTGTCGTCTGGGCAGCATTCCTCATGCAGCAAAAACAAAAAATGCTCCAAATTGAAAATTTTCCTTTCAGGTGTGTTCCTCAGCCTCTTGTGAAGCTACCAAAACGGGCATGGTACTTCGGACTAGCACGACGGTAATATTGCTCGATAGTCAGTCCGTTATGACAGTGCTAGAATGAGTCTATCCCTTAGTTAAGAAAGAATGGAAGAAGAAAAATAGAAAAATAGAAAAATAGAAAAATAGAAGAATAAAATAAGGCGTTTACAAAAATCTAGGTCAAAACATGGTCTCTGCAGGGTTCTAGGCAAGCAGACTGGTTTCGGGTCACAAGATAGGTTGTGTGAACTATGGATTTGGGTTTCCTATGTTATGTATGATCCTAAAAGTTCAAGAAACTATAGAATTTGTCAAATTTAAAACGGGTTGTCTACACACTAACATGGTTAATTTGCAAGACAAGTGGGCCGAGGGACCCACCCTTGTCTTGGGGGGAACATGCACAGATGTGCACATTCAAATGGAAGAGAAGATGAGAAATTAGGATGATGAAGAAGAAGATTTGAATAAGGGGGAGAAAAGAGAAGGGGACTTGATAAGGAAACGAGACTAGCATGACAGTTGGACCAGTACAGTGACTGCCTCAGAGTGGTAGCAAGACGGGCATGGTAAATCAGACTAGCACGACGACAATATTACTCGAAACTAAGGCCTATATGACTGTCTAAATCTGATGTAGCAGCAAGACGGGCATGGTACTCCGGACCAGCACGACAGTAATATTGCTCGATAGTCAGTTCGTTATGATAGTGCTAGAATGAGTCTATCCCTTAGTTAAGAAAGAATGGAAGAAGAAAAATAGAAGAGATGAGAGCAGAGAGAAGACACAAGACGAAGGTGTAAGAAGGTCCTGGCGACGTTACGCATCGCCATCTACAGCTGTGGAGTAATAGTGTCGTAGCCCTTGGACGGTGCTGGACACTGCTGCTCGTGGTAGAAGGGTGGGCGGTGTTGGCCATCGCCGTTGGTGGCACAAGTCGCAATATGCTGCAACGACCCTTCATGAGCAGCGATAGGCATTGCAGTCTGTGACATGAGAAAGCAGCAACGACCCTTTGCGAGCGACGATAGGCATCGCCATCTACGATAGGTGTGAAGCAGGGTGAGACCCCCCATGGGCGGCTATGGGTATCACCTTCTACGATCCGTAAGAGGAAAGAGTGATAGTCTGCGGTTGACGATACCCATCGTTGCGCGTGACACTAGTCCTAGGACCGAAACAAGAGCGCAAACCGTTGCTCGAGCACGGCCCGATCCACTGTGTGCTCCTTCAGACAGCGCTACGCGCAACAACAACTAATGCAGTGTGTGAGCCATGTTGAGGGAAAGGGACGAACGAAGAGAGAAGGAAAGAGATGAAGTTCATGCATGGCGCTGCCATCGTTATGCATGACCTATGAAGCCACAGGAAGGGGGGGAAGAAAGAAATAGTTATGCACGGCAGTGCCACTGCCGTGCATGACCTCTGAGAAAGACTCAGCAGAGACGTAGAAGATAGACGAAGAAGAAGAAAGAGAAGAAGAGAAAAAGAAAACTGAAGAGAGAGAAGAAGGGAAGAGAGAGAAAATACCTTGGAATTAGGAGGGGTACTGCTCTAAACTTTCTCTCCGCTCTCTCCAAAGAAGAGACATGACCCAACTCTTGCTCTTGAAACATAATTCTTTTACTAATCAAAAAAGGATTTCATTTACAATGAGCAATATGTGCATATATATAAACTTTTGCCCAAACATGGGCGGATTGATCAAAACTAGCCCTAATTGATGAAAATTAAGATTTAACTAAATTAAAGGAAATTCTAAAATGGGTGAAAAATGATTGATTTGCCCCTTCCTAACAATTGAGAAAATTCCAAAACAGTCCTTGTTGAGAACTTGGAACGTTCTTGATTCTTATTGAATGATCCATTGACGATCTGACGTCCGAATGAACAAAAGATGATTGCCATCATGTAGGGCTCGATGCTACGATCATTTTGATATCAATTTTAAGCCATGAATCACACTTTAAAGGAATGATCACATAACTTGAAATTTGAATAGATCTTGAAAACTTTTGACTAATAGTGCATCTTCATCTTGATGTTTTTCTGTGATTTCTTCACGGAATCGTACTAGCATGTCACCATGATCGTGTTGCAACAAACGGAATGCGATTTGGTGCCCGAACGAAGATTTAACAATATTGAACTTTTTACCGGACTTTAGGATTCAGGCTGCCGGAATCTACAGTGACTTCATCTGAATCTTGTGTGCAATCTGACTGTTCATCACATGCAAGATTCGAATCGAAGATAGCCATGGACCTTACGCACGTGACGCAACCTGTCTCGCGTCGATTGGGCTTGTGGACAATGTGATTTGGCTACTTGAGTGAGTGGATGTCCTGCTGATTTTCTGCAACGTGTGGCTTCAAATCACGAACTTCTCTCTAGCTTTTCTCCTTGTTTCGATATCGTCAAGGGACGTGCTAATATCAAAATGCTCATTTCAACAAGACGAACACTCTTCAATAAGTTTGAGCACGATTTGATCTTAGACAAGGGAGATATGGACGTCACAAGTTCACTGTTTGTGACTATGCTGTAATAGAGTTTAGTTGCAGGGTGGCCACATGAGAATAGTATGCGGCCCCTCCTGTTTTGTTGTTTTATCTATAACTTCTTCCTGGAGTGTCCGTTTAAGCTAAAATTGACCCTTGAGGGTTTTCAACCGTACCAGATCTAATGGAGGTGGTTCCACGACCGTTTCATGCTTCAAAAGTAGGGTTCCAGTTATAGGGGTCCGTTTCAGGGTGCTAGAGGCTGATTCTGTCGAAACTGTTTCTTCTTCTGCACTACCTTAGACATGTCAGAATGTGACGAAACTTGGTAGGAGGATTTTAGGAGTTCTCATGAAGATCTTAACTAGTTCTTGAGGCATTATGAGGCTATCAAAATTTCCACTGTTTGACAGGCTTTGTTGACCAGCTTCGCTTTTATTCAACACCAGGGACCCATAGTGTTGAAAAATGTCTTCAAAGAATGGTTACTTGAACTAATGGCTGTAGTTGAGAGAGGCGGAGGATAAGGGCTGAGAGAGAGGTGTAGAATGCTCGTGAGTGGATGAGAGGGAGAGGGTTGGTTTCAGGTGGCTACTGAGTGAGGGATGCACGGCAGGATGAGGTGTCAATGCAGGTGGTGGTGCACGACAGAGAGGAGAGGGACTCAGCTAATGGAAAAAATGGGATAGGGGCATAGCTGGTGTTAGAGAGAGAGAGGAGCAGGGGTTGATAGCAGATGGAAAGAGAGAGGTGGAGATGGTGGTCCAGTGATGGGCTGAAGGGCGCTAGTGGTTGTTGCTGGTCAGAAGAAAGGGATGAGGTGTAGCTGGATGGGAAGGAGGCGATGGTAGCCGATCGCAGCAAAGTTGGTCACAGGCAGCGATAGGATGGATTGCATGAGCGGCGGTAAGGTGGGTTGCACAGGCAGCAGTAAGGTGGGTTACACAAGCGACAGTAAGGTGGGTTACACAGGCGGCAGTAAGGTGGGTTACATAGGCGGTAGTAAGGTGTGTCACATGCGGCAGTAAGGTGGGTTGCGCACACACAACGATGGACTTTTGTTTACACACACGACGATGGATTTTTGTTTACACACACAGCGAAGGGTTTTTGTTTACACACACCGCGATGAGAAGGCATGTTTTGGGAAATGGTGGTCGCACAGAACCACGGGGCATGAGAGGAAGAAAAGGGAACGCGAGGGTGCACAAGGGGGGTAATGTGAGGGTACATAGAAGAAGAAGAGAAAGGGAGGTGAACATGAGGGACTATTAGAGAACGGAGGAAGTGGACCTGAGGGTGTACAACGAGCAGGTGGACATGCAGAGGATAAAATGATAAGAAAAAGAGGAATTGTAGTCATGATGGACCACAAAGAGGGAGAGGAGAAAGTTGTGGTCATGAGGGACCACAGGAAGGGGGAAGAGGAGGGTCGTGGTCATGCGAGACCATAAGGGAAGAAGAGAAGAAGAAAGAGTGAAACACAGATGGCGATGGGCATCGTCATCTGTGAACGAGGAGAGAGAAAGAGAAAGAGAAAAAGAGTAGAGAGAGAAAGAGAGAGAAAGAGAAGTGAGAGAAAACAGTAAAAATGTGAAGAGAGAGAAAGACAAAAGAGAGAAAGAGAAGAGAGAGAAAGAGATTATGTTAAGCCTAGGGTATCGACCCAAAAATTTCTCTCTCATTCCTCTCTCTCTCTCTCTCAAAACATGACCCAATAATGAAGAAAGATAGAAATTTTATTAAGCAAACTAGGGTCCTTTATACAATGATATCACGTTATATATATAAATGTTTGCCCAAACATGGGTGGATTAATCAAAATCTACCTTAAATGATGATAATTACAATTTAATTGAATTAAAAAAAATTATAAAAATAGGTGCAAAATGATGATTTTGCCCCTGCCCAACAACACATGAAATTCCAAAATAGTCCCTACTGCTGCGCTAAAATGTGTGTGATCTTCCATGGCCGATTCGGGGTTACTCTGACGCTCGTTTGGCAAAAAGATGATTGTTTTCTTGTTGGGCTTCGCATGATGATCGATTTAGTACCAACTTCAAACCTCGGATCACATTTTTAGGCCATGATTATGAGACTCGAAATTTGGATCAATTTGGAAAACATCCGATTGATGGTGTGCTCATTCCTTGATGTTTTTTCGTGATATCTTCATTGTACTGTACTGAGCATGCCGTTCCGATTGCATTGCAATAAACACGGCTCAATTCGAAAGAAGATTTTGCAGTCTTTGGGTTTTGGCATGAATCTGAAATCCGATAGTCAGAATTTATAGGAACTTGGATGCCTTCATGTACCGAATCCAACCATTCATCACGAGTGGGGATCGGACCAGAAATTACCCCATATCTTACACACACGATGGAACTAGTTTTGCGTTGATTCGATGTGTGAGTGTCGTGATATGGCCGCTCGAGAGAGACGTGTAGCTGCTGAAATTCCTACAACTTTTGTCACAAATTGTCATCTTCTCTCTACCTTTTCTCCCTGCTTGTGAGTTATCACGGGGTGTTCCACATGTCAAAATGCTCGTCTTGAGAAGACGAAGGCGCTCGCAAAATTTGAACTCGATCCGACTAAATTTGACAGGTAGCCTTTTGGAGTCCTTAGAAAGATTTTCACCCATTCTGGGACAATTCTGAGGCTGTCAAAAATTACACTGTATGTCAGGGCTTTTATTGACCGACTTCCTCCTTATTCCGAATCAGGGACCCAAGGTACTGAAAAATGTGTTCAAACCATAATTAGCAAGTTGGGGATTTTCAATAAATCGGCTAACCTTAAAATTGGGAATTTTGTTTTGTTTTTGAAAAACGTTGATGAAAAAATCGAATTAAAAACACCGATCAGGAAAAATACTTCATGTAAAGATATCGCCAATATATCAATCTTGGCTAAAAAAATCGGAGTCGAAAAATTAGATAAGTTAACAAAGATCACAACTACTTAAGAAAAACAAAAGACAATACACCATATAAATTTTCACATTAAACACTTTAACAAATATCAAATCTACTTAAATATCAACATACCCAAACAATTTTTTTTTTACAAATATCAAATCTATTTAAATATCAACATACCCAACATACACCATATAAATCTTCACATTGAATACTTCAACAAATATCAAATCTACTTAAATATCACCATACCTAAAAGAAAAAAGGCACAATTAAATATCAACAAATATCAATCTATTTAAAGATCAACATACCCAAAATCTACTTTAAAAACCTAAATCTACTTAAATACTTTAGCAAATATCAATATACTCAAAAAAATGCATAATTTTTTTTTTTATCATTAAATGCTTTAACTAAGGTTAAGTCACTTATAGTTATGGTTAATATAAAGGTAACGTTATGCTTTATATAATTGTTTTCGTTGAAAACCGCTTCTTCAAAACCATTTGTGAGCATGAAGACTTTTGGGAAAAAGATGGAGCAAGGCTTTGGAAGACCTGAGAACAGGAAGATGCTCGATAGAACTCTCTTCTCCCATGATCTCATTGATAAGGAAGCTAGATAGAACGACAAGGTCTTTGGATGGCCTGCGTTTCATTGAAAACATGTATACTTGGGGTTCAGGAGCATGAAGATGTATACTTGGGGTTCAAGAGCATGAAAACATGTATACTTGGGGTTTAGGAGCATGAAAACAGGTATACTTGGGGTTCAAGAGCATGAAAACATGTATACTTGGGGTTCAGAACTATGTATACTTTGGGTTCAGAAGCAGGAAAACATGTATACTTGGGGTTCAGGAGCATGAAAACATGTATACTTGGGGTTCAGGAGCACGAAAACATGTATACTTGGGATGGGGGTTTTTCAGGAGCCTGAAGATTATGAAATTTGCAGGAACATGAAGATTATGAAATTTGCAGGAACATGGGTTTTTTCTGTTGGGATTTTTTTTTATAGAAATAATACGTTTTTTTAGAAATTACACATATCCTGTATTTGTTTTTCTTTTTTTTAAAAAAATACAAGTAAATATGCATTTTTTTGAGCCCGTTTAATTCGTTCTCCAAAAAATGCGTTTTTAACGTTTTAATGAAAAAAACACGAATTTTTGATGAACTTTTTAAAAACAAGTCGTTTTAAAAAAAAACGCCAAATTTTTCAAAAAATCGACGATTAATCACAGATTTGCTATCTGTGGTTCACACGGCTTGCCCCGCCGAATGTTGTGCTTCGAGAGAGGCGAAAATGACAACATTCAAAAAATTTCCTCAGCTTTATTACTTTTTTCTTCCTAGCCACAAGACAACATGAACGCCAAGGAGATATTCATGCAATGCTGTAAGTAGGATGCCCAAACGTTTGGATGAAATGTGCAAGTCCATTCTTTTAGACTTTGTGGGGAGAAGCGACTCTTGAGGGATCCTATCAAAGTCCTCACCCTCGTGTGGACTATTTTGGAGGGATTACTATTTTAAGTCCTTACCCTATCGGACGGTACACAAGACCGGGCTACGTTGTCACCCAACATCAAAGAGGGATGATGACTGGGCTACTTGTCACCTAGCTTTGAAGAGGGATGCTGATTGGGCTACGTTGTCACCCAGCCTTGAAGAAGGGATGATGACTGGGCTATGTTGTCGCCCAACTTTGAAGAAGGGATGATGATTGGGCTATGTTGTCACCCAGCCTTGAAGAAGGGATGATGACTGAACTACGTTGTCCTCCAGCCTTAAAGAAGGGATAATGACTGGGCTACATTGTCACCTAGCCTTGAAGAAGGGATGATGATTGGGCTATAATGTCACCCGGCCTTGAAGAAGGGATGATGACTGGGCTACGTTGTCACCTAGCTTTGAAGAGGGATGATGATTGGGCTACGTTGTCACTCAGCCTTGAAGAAGGGAGAAAGAGACCAAGGAGAAGAAAAGAGAGAAACAGATGAAGAGAAGAAAGACAAGAGAGAGGGAGGGACACGTACGGTGCTGTCACCACCGCACATGTCAAGAGAGAGAAGAGAAAGAGAGGTAGAGAGGGGAAGAGAGAAAGTTGAGCATGCATGGTGCTGCCACTACCGTGCATGTTAAGAGAGAAAAGAAGAGAAGAGAGAAAGAAAGATGTTGAGGGATGATTTTAACATCTGCACCCTGTTGGACGTCTTGGCGGCATTGTTGGCAGCCAAACCAGGTTTATAGAGCACATGGTATGACAATTTCTTGCCTATTGTGGATATTGAAGGATGATTTTAATGTCTACACCCTATTGGACGATGTTGGTGATGATGGAGGGAGTGCAGGCTGAAGCCGCCTGTGGAAGCAGATGCTGCATCAACCTGCTTTCTTGGTCCAAACGCCCTTTGCGGGTTTTAACTTGGACTTAGGAAGTGTTGCCGTGGAGACAATTTTCACCAACCTCCTTTTTATCAAGTTCTTTTTCCTATGACCTGATGGCCATGTCTTTCTTATTTCCATTTTTACTCATGGTGCCCTTTTGGGTTTTCACCGTGCTCGGGTTTTTATTTTACGAAAATCTTTTACTCATGGTTTCATGACCATGCCCGTCCATCATTTTTACTCATGACGTTTCCTTGTCCAGGTATACAACATGCCCATTATTCTTTTCTTTTTTTTCTTTTCGTTTGTTTTTTGTGAGAGTGTGTTTAGGATCATGCCTCCGGGACCTGTGCAAAGCAGTTTAACGTCATGCAGCTCAGACAGGAACTATAGTTTAAAGGTCATATAGCATGGATCGTGGTTATGTAGTTTAAAGTCATGCAGCTAAGACCATTCAGTTTAGGGTCATGCAACTTGACCTCCGCTACAGTTTAAGGTCATATAGTTTGGACCATCCGGTTTAAGCTCATACATCTAGACCATGATGTGGGTCGCCATGTAGGTGGAGCTCCATGGGGAATAGGCCTGTGGACGACAATTCAACTGTCTGGGGATAAAATGGTTAAGGTCATACACAAGCAGAGGGCTCAGATGGAGATGGTGGCCCAACTAGGGATGGCAAACAGAAGAGAACTTCTCTGGGGATTAAGGAGTGAGTAGGACTTCTTGAGGATGAAAGACAGTGGCATGCATGTAGCTCCATTGGGGATAATGATGGGATGTGCATGGCGATGACATGCTCGGTAGTAGGAGAGCAGGTCTTGAGAACACAAATAGCAATAACACGCTTAGTGATGAAGCACACATGACGGTAGCATGCTCGGTGATGAAGCACACATAACGGTAACATGCTTGGTGATAACATGCTTGGCAGTGACTAGCTCGGCGGTAACATACACAACGGTGAGGCATGCGCGACGGTGGAGCACGACAGTGAAGAGGGAGAACGCGCGACGATAAGGAACATACATGACAGTGAAGCCTCACAGTTGAAACTGAGGTACACCTTGATTAGGGAGGACACCTCGAAGGGGTGGAATCCTTTCACCAGGGGCTTGTGAAGAAGGATGTAGTAGGGGATGTGCAAGAGGGTGCCATGCGGTAACCCCATGGAGACATGTAAGAATGTGGAGCAGTTTATAGTCGTGTGAATGGACTATATGTCGTGCAGTTTAACGTCTTACTTCAAGGACATGAGACATTTTTTATTAGCACTGTCCCGTAAGGCAAGGTCAGCATGCCCGTCACTTGAGAGGGAGAGGGAGTGCGCTGAAGGATTTTTCACTACATCCCTCTTATTTTGAAATTTTTTCCCATAGTGCCCTTGCGGGTTTTCACTATGCTCGTCTTTTTCTTTTTCTTCTTTTTGACATATTTTTCCTATGGTGACCTTTAGGGGTGCACAGCATGTCCGTCATTCATTTTTTTGACATTTTTACCCATAACGCCCTTGTGGGTTTTCGTGATGTCCGTCGTCTTCTTCTTTTTTTTTTTACGGAAGCATGTTTAAGGTCATGCGACCATGACCATCAATTGGCGTGTTTTAAGGTCATCCATCGAGACTTAAGGACATGTTTAAGGTCTTGCCTTTGAGACCATAGGGGTGGTATGTTTTAAGGTCGCACACTAGGACCTGAGGGCAGGTTTAAGGTCTTGCCTCAAAGTCCGTAAGAGTAGCGTGTTTTATGGTCATACACTAAGACTTGAGGGTAGGTTTATGGTATTCCCTCCGAGACTGTATGTTGTGCAATTTGTCGTCGTGCCACTTGTAGACACTCTATTTTAAATCTTACAAATTCTAAGGTTTTTTGAGCCCGTAGGACCACATTATCCTAGTATACCCAATTTAATTACCCCAAAAATACTCAAATCCTATCCCAATTTGAATTAGAGCCCAAGAGATTTCCAACGGTCCAAGAATCGCCTGAATCGAACCTACGGATAAAACGATATAACAAATGAAAATTTAGTCCACGTGAGATCTAATTATTGAGCCATGGGCCAGACTATAATGAGCCCGATAGGCCCGGACGTGGGTTGATGATGCAGTCAATGCATCTTATGATGCAGTAAATGAGTTTTCTTTAATTAGATAAGGCTAAAGCTTTAAGATAAATCCAAAAAATTCCGAAAAAAGTCCAAACAATTTAGGAAAAATCACCAATTGAATCTAATAAATAGCCCCTCTAGTGAACAAAAAAGGAGAGAGAAAAACAGACAAAAAAAAGCTTCGAAATTCTTAAAATTAGGAAAATTACCCAAAAATACCAAAAATAAGGAAAACCCTTAGAAAATTCCTAAAAGTTCTCAAAAAACAACCCAAAAATCTCAAAAAATTAGAGAAACTATCAGAGTTCATATTCAACCTCTGGAGATCATAAAAACCTTAGAAAAACTAAGGAAAATCTCCTCCAAACCTTGAGAAGGAACGACAGCTTTAGAAAAATCTCAAGATTGTAAACCCTAGAGAAGATAAAAACCCTAACCTCTTGATATCCTAACCCCAAAACTAAGAAAAGCTAGACCTAAGGAATAGAAACCCTAGATCAAAACGAGAAATAGGGCACAATAACCCTAGATCTAACCCTTTACACTAGAGATCTGCTGGTCAACCTCCAAATTAGAGAGGCAATGAGGATCGATTCTGATACGGGCGAGCCCTCGAAGGCTTGGGAATCCCGGGCCATCCGGCCCGATATGGTATTATTTCTTCCTCTCTATTTCTTCTTCTTTTTACTGTTTTGCTTCTTTTATTTATATTTAATCTGTTAACTTGTCTTAAAAATCATATTTTAATGCTCTGGATCATGCTGGCTCTATCATAGATCTAAGAGTAGATCTGCTCTTTTCTGGGCAAATCTGGCCTCAGATCTGAATTCGAACTGTCCTACTTTCTCTACCACTTTACTTACATCTTTTTAATTAGTTTAAGGTGTTAAAATTTGAGAGATCTTCATCAAAAGAGCAATCAGATTTTCATCATAAACACCACTAGAACGTGTGTTATAGTTTAAGGTCGTATAGCTTGGATCGTGGTTATGCAGTTTAGGGTCTTGTAGCTCGGACCATAGTGTGGAACTAACTCTCATGTGGAATTAGACTGCTAGTTCAATTTTCCCACTGTCTATGCAATCTTGGATGATGTCTCCAATGGTAATACACTCAGTCTTGTAACCGAGTAACCTATGATATTTGCAATAGTTAGGCTCGTCATCTCTCCCAACTTCCTTTGGCCTTTTTAGTGAAGGTAGTTCGATCACCCCCTTGGATAAGAGAATTTCAACCAACTTGGGGATCATGGACTTTCCAAAGGAATAACTCTTGTGTTGGCCTTTTACTAGAAAATGCTTGATTTTGTTCTTGGGGACATCGAGTCTTTAATCTCCTTGTGGCAATAGAATCTGATCAACATAAGCTGACAGAGGTTTCTAGTAGCGATTCGACTTTCCTATCACTGAGGCATCACATCTTTTTGATGCTTTTGCCACCATGCCTTTCATTAGTCCTCCATTCCCAATTCGAAGAAAAGATGGTGAAGGGATTGGCGATAAAGGTGGTGAGGGTGGGAATAGTTCATCACTTGATGGCCTTGTTTCGAGTTTCAGAAGCAGTGCTTGAAAGACGATAAATAGGGGTTGGTGCCCCGAGGGGGTCTGCTCAAGCTTATGACACTTCAGTACCGCTTGATGCAAGGTTTCTATCATTTCATGTTTCAACCTGATCTCGGCCTGTAATTGCCTTAATGTGGCCTTAAGTTGCGCAATTTCATCTACATAAGCTTCTGGTACTTCACCAATCACAACGGTTTCGACACTAGCCGTACTTGAGGGCTCCCTATAATTAAGAGAGAACCTGAACCTCTCATAGGATGGCAAGTCTCCATCATCATCTTCAAGAGGACACATGAGGAATTCATGACAAAAGGAGGGCCGGCAATTGGCTTTGCAGGGAGGCATGGCATTCTCAAGGCATGGAAGAGCCACTTGAACGGAGCTAGCATCTGGGGAAGGGGAGCTAATTTGATCCTGTACTGGGGAGCAACTTTCTTTGAATGAGAGTGACGAGTTCTCATTAGAGGAAAGAATGTCTGGGGGGAAGCGAGCAAGGGATGTAACATCATTAGGACCGATTAGAGTAGATGGTTGTTCATCACGTGTCCAAGATTCAGTGATGAATCTGGAAAGATGGAAGGAAAGTGGCTAATGACAGGGCCCCCTTCTTATTCTGAAGATCGATCGCGACAATAGTTTTTTCAAGGCCTTGCAACTGCTCAATAGTGTCGATTTTCTCTTCAGCTTCATCTTGGGGAGCTCGGATGTCAAGGCAGACTTTGAGGGGAGATGATGGATCATTCTCTTGCGTTATGGGATTGGAACATGTCTCTTCATGAATGAAACTCTCCATCACAAAGGGGTCATGGCTAGTGCCCTTGGTGGGTTCAGCTTCCATTTGACTTGAGGAACCAGGGCTGCCTCGGAGCGGTGCCTTAGGGGTTAACAAGAGTCTAAGGGAAATTGAATCTGGCCCACGAGCTGCCCCGAGCTCAGTCTACTTGAAGAAGCCATTGCTCATGGTGATCTGACCCGAAATGGGTTTGGGTGTTAGATCAGATGATGGCGCCATTGGATCAAGATTGATGGAGTCACTGGGGTCAGACAGGCTTTCTGCCCTGCTCGTAGATTTGACTTTGCTAAGAGTGTGACTTGGATCTTCATAGATAACTGACTTCATCATGCCTCGAGTAACCGTTTTGGTGTTCTCCTCATTCAATGTTTTTCTAGGATCATCCGCATCACAGGGAGTTAGGGAAAGAAAGGGCTATCGTCTTCGGTAGAGAAGTCTTCCATGGTGTCCTCTTCTTTGCCCTTAGAACTAGGGAATGTTTTGGATTTGTGCATGTGTGCACGTTGCACAGGTGTGCTTCGGGTGGATGGGGGGATTGGTGCGTGTACACCCTTTTTAGAAGGACTTCGGGTGACATGGTGGTCAACCCGAGCTGGAGTAGAGTGTAAGGCCTTAAGAGGCCCGATGCCGTGAGCATGTCTGTGACAGAATGGATACGCGACCATCCCTCACAGAGTGAGCAGACATGTGGTGGGAGGGGGAACTAAGACGTTCCCTGTCGTGTGCTCGAGTAGATGTAGTAACAATACTACCCCGAGCAGGGCAGTGTATATGAAAGGGTTGTGCAGGGCCAGGTCTAAGAGGAGCCAAACTCTGACAGTGTTCCGAGGATGTGCAGGGCGAAGTCCAAGAAGACCCGAACCCTAACAGTGTTCTGCGGTAAACTGAGGGTTGCCTCGAGGATGTGTGAGGCCAAGTCCAAGAAGACCCGAACCTTAATAGTGTCCCAAGATAACCTGAGGGTTGCCCCAAGTGGTGCGATGTTCATATGAAGGATGTTCAAGGTCAAGTCCAAGAAGATCTGACTCTTGATAGTGTTGTGAGGTAACCTGAGGGTTTCCCCTAGTGGTGCAGTTTACATGTGAAGGATGTGCAGGGCCAAGTCCAAGAAGACTTGAACCCTAATAGTTTTTTGAGTTAGCTTAAGGGTTGCCTCGAGTGCTACAATGTACATGCAAAGGATGTGCAGGGCCAAGTCCAAGAAGACCTAAACCCTGACAGAGTTCCAAGGTAACCTGAGAGTTTCCCCGAGGTATAGCTAGAATGAGTAGTCCAGTAGCTTTAGTGGGTGTGCGTGAGGTGGCAGCTTTAGAGCCGCCTCCTCTTGATTTCGAGATCCTCTTATAAGTGCCCTCAATGATAGAGAATGTGGGGTAGCCTCACGGTGACCTGCAGGAGAAACGACAGATGAACTGTCAGTTGTGGGAGAGAGGGGGCGCCTCCGGGCTGCCTCGAGCAGTGGGATCAGCAAGTGAGTTGCCTGTAGCAGGGTGCATGCTGTGTGTGGTGGCGTGTGTACCACCAATGTAAGGTGCGTTAGCGGAGGGTCCATCAATGCACGGAGGTAGGTGTTTGAACACATTTTTCAACACCTTTCTTCTTGATGCGAAATAAAGAGGAAGCGGGTCAATAAAGCCTCATCATACAGCGGAAATTTTGATAGTCTCAGAATGGCCCCATAAATCATCAAGATCTTCATAATCACTTCAAAAGGCTACCTACCAAGTTTCATAGCAACCAGACATATCTAAGGCAGTGAACATAAAGAAACGATTTCGGCAAAATTCGACTCCAATTCCTTGAAATGGGCCCCGTAATTAAAACTATATATTCGGTGCATCAAACGGCTATGGGACCACTGCCAGTGGATCTGGCACGGTTGAAAACCCTTATGGGTCAACTTTCGGCATAGTCAAGCACTCTAAGACAGTTATGGGTAAAATATCGAAAAGGGGTAGGCTGCATACTATTCCCATGTGGCCATCCTGCACCAAAACGCCATTAAAGGTGACTGTTTTCACAGTCACAGGCAGTGAATTTCAGGGTCCATATCTCATCTGTCCCAAGTTGGATCACGCTTAAATTTGTGTGCGTGTTCATCTCTTCAAGATGAGCATTTCGATATGTGGTACGTTTTATGACGACGTCCGAGCAAGGAGAAAATCTTTAAAGAATTTTCAGATTTGTGAAGAAGTTATAAAAAATTCAGGTGCGACATACCTCACTCAAATGACCAAATCACAATGTTGGCACATCGGATCGACACAAGACCAATCCCATTGTATGCGTAAGGTCTACTAATACCATTGGTCCAAAATCCATACATGATGAATAGTTGGATTTTGCACATAAAGGTGACGAAGTGACAATAAATTCCAGCCATCGGATTCAAGATTTCGATTAAAACCCAAAAGTTGCGAAGTATTCGTTCGGGCTCCAAATCTCGTCCCGTTTGTTGTCATGCAATCATGACGGCATGTTTAGTGCATTACAATGAATAAATCAAAGAAAAACATCAAGGAACGAGCACACTATCGATCCAAATTTGAAGTATCATGATTGTGGCTTAAAAACACGATTCATAGCTCGAAGTTGGTATTAAATTGATCGTCATGTCGAGCCCTATAAGAAAAAATCCTCTTTCGATCAAACGGGCATCAAAGCAACCCCGGATCAGTCACAGAAGATCACGCAAGTTCTCGGACAACAACAGGGACTGTTATGAAATTTCATTTATTGTTAGGTAAGGGCAAAATAGTCCTTTTGCACCTTATTTTCTTAATTTCTTTTAATTCAATTAAATTGTAATTATCATCAATTTAGTTAGTTTTTGGGTATCCACTCATGTTTGGGCCCAATTCTATATAAACATGCAATGTCTAATTGTAAAAAGGACCGAGGATTTTTAGTTCAACCTTCAACCATTCAATAAAGATTTCAATTCTTGCTTAAGTTCGTGGGTGCATCTTGGAGAGAGAGAGAGAAGAGAGAAGAAAAGGGCTGGTACCCCTTGATAAGGTATTTTATCTCTCCTTCTCTCTTTCTCTCTCCTCCTCTTTTCTCTCTCTTCTTATCCTCCTCTTTTCTCCCTCATCTTTATCTCCTCTCTTTCTCTCTCCCTTCTCTTTTATTTCTCATCTCTATCTCTCTTCCTCTCTCCTCCTCTTTTCTCTATCATCTCTATCTATATATTTCTCTCTCCTCTTTTCTCTTTATCTCTCTCTTTCTCTTTCCTGCTTTCATCTTTATCCCTTCATCTCTCTTCCTCCTCTGGTCTATCACACTTCTTTTTCCCTTCTCGTCTTTCTCGTCTCTATTCACCCATGGTGGACCTCTTGTCGAGTGTGATGTTTTCTTGTTTCTGAGACAAAAATAGTGAGTCGGGCCTTGACCTGGATGTGAGCCGGGCCTTTGTTAAAACTCTCTCGTCTCTCATGTTTCCCAAATAGTGAAGTCCATTACTGTCTGTGTTCTCTCTTTCATCTCTCTTGTATCATAGACGATGAAGTCCATTACCGTCTATGTTCTCTCTTTCATCTTTCTCGTATCTTAGACGGCGAAGTCCATTACCGTCTGTGCTCTATCTATTTCCTCTTCTTCTAACACAGTCGGGGAAGGATTAGCACAGCCAGTGTCTTCTCTCTCCTCTTCTTCTAACATAGTCGACGAAGGCTTAGCACCGCATGTATCTTCTCTCTCCTCTTCTTCTAACATAGCTGACGAAGGCTTAACGTCGCTTGTATCTTATCTTTCCTCTTCTTTTAACACAGTCAACAAATGCTTAGCAACGCCTGTGTCTTCTCTCTCCTCTTCTTCTAACACAGTTGACAAAGGCTAAGCACCGCCTATGTCTTCTCTCTCCTCTTCTTCTAACAAAGCCGACGAAGGCTTAGCGCCGCCTGTGTCTTCTCTTTCTTCTTCTTCTAACACACCGTTAAAGGCTCAACACAGCCTTTGTCTTCTCTCCCCATCCTTTTGTCACAATCGGCAGAAGTGCAGCGCCGCCTGCATCTTTTCTTTCTTATGCTTACTCGTCACAACCGGTGGGGACACAACGCTGTCTAAGTTTTCTCTCTCCTTCCCTCATTGTCATCTGTGTTTGTCTTTACCTTTTCCTTTGCCTCTATCCTCTCTAATGCTCTTCCTCTCCTTTCCTTCTCTTTCTCCCCTTCTTTCTAGTCTCTTCTTCTTCTCTTATCTTTCTTCTTGTCTCTCTCACTTCGATCTCTTTTCTTTCTTTTACTCTTTAGTTTGATTAAGAGGGGTCGAGACTGGCCTTTTATGGTAGTCATGTCGTTTAGTTGTAATGTCGTTGTGCTGGTCAGAGTTTTTGTGCCCACTTTATCATCATGATAGACTAGCCATGGTGTTTAGCGAGTCGGTATTGATACTGTCGTCTAGAAGTAATTCTATTGAGTCGATCTAAGTTACTGAGCCTGTTTTACTGCCACGTTGGGTCACCTACTTAGTTTAGTCACTGGGTTGGTCTCACCATCTGATCAAATTCTTCTAACCCCAATATTTCTTTTCTCATTCTTCTTTTCCTCTTTTTGAATATGCACACCCATGTACATTCCCCAAAGGCAAGGTGGAGTCCTTTGACCTACTTGTCTTGTATCATTTTCCATATGTGTGTGATTGCAAAAACAGGAGAATATAGGCCAAGGGAGGCAATTCCGAACCAGCTTTACGACTGGGGGCCTTTCTTCGTGATCTAAGAGGGCGCCCACGCGAGCCAGCCCGAGTAAGTCCTGAGCCCACCTTAAATTCCTCTCTCATCGGTTGGTCAACCTGCCCTTGATTTTTAGCAACGTTCCCGAGAGAGCGATATGAAGTCCCGGGTTCCCTTGAAACCTGAGATGCTTGCCACCCAATCATCAAGATCCAGAACACGAGATCGAGGCACCTAACCAGCTTGGAGACTCCATTAGGGACTTACTACCCCTTAGTCGGATCGTACTTGTTTGGCTAGTTTCTCCTTTTACTTTTTGCTTTTCACACTCATGGCTTCTGGGTTCTGTAACCTAATTATCTGGATCGGGGACTTCCTTATCCCCGAATTCGCCACTGTCCTTAGGGAACAAGTTTGTCCAACTTCATTCCCAACCTTCCCGCGTCTAGCTCCTAAGTCCTAACTTGGATTGGTTTGTGGTGGGGCTTAAAGGTCCCTCACTCCCCATCTCCTCGCTCTAGTGGAACCTTTGCCAGGGCACCTTGCATAAGTGGCACACACTCCACCACTCACAGCATGCCGACAATTCACTTGTCAGTTGTATTGTTGAGGTATGTCAAAAGGCTGCCCAATCCTTTGTTGCAAAAGGCAAACAAGTTGTTGTTGCTTCTATGGGTCGCCGTAATGTTTCCCCCCACACTTCTGCACCACCACGAGTCTCTATCCCTAGAGACTCGACACATTGAGGCGGAGACCCTATGGCCTCCCCCTCTTGCACACACCCTAAGGCTTGGGGGCCTCCCACTCGAGCCACACCTCGGGGCAACCCTTGTATTGCCTCAAGCCACTGTTCAGGACCGAGCCTCCTTGGGCTAGGTCCTGTACACGTTATGCATGTGCAACCCACCTCTCAGGGCAAAGTCATCGCTACGCCGAGCCGAATACACAGGGGACAACTTCCTTGGCCTCTTACTCATCTGTCTCTTGAGGCCAGTCAATCTACATGAGCCCGAGCACACCTTAAGTCTCCCGTGATCCTTCTTCAAGGGGTGCACACTGATTAGGTGCCTAGACTCGCCCTCAGGATTCTCTGGGGATCAAGCGACCTGCATCTCGAGTTTCGAGGGAAGACTCAGGATGTTTTTGAGATTGCTCTCTCGAGAACCTCATTCGAGGACAGGGGCAGGTATTACCAACTAGTGAGAGAGGAATTTAAAGGTGGGTTCGGGACTTACTCAAGCTGACTTGCATGGGCGCCCTCTTAGCTCATGAAGAAAGGCCCCCAGTAATAAAACTGGTTCGAAATTGCCTCCCTTGGCTTATATTTCTTCTTATTTTCTGTTGTTCTGCACGCACACACATATACAGCAAAGGTCATAAGACAGGTGGGCAGACGTCACCCTTTTCCCCTTTGATGAACGTACACAAGCATGCGCATTCAAAAAGAAGAAGAGAAGAAAGACGGGGGAGAGAAGAATTTGACTAAGCAAGAGGATTAAAGTGGTGACTAGGCTGTTCGATAATTGGCCTGACGTGGTAGCAAAACAAGCTTTGTAACTAAGACCGGCTCACAAGATTACTACTTGATGTCATTACCAGTACCGACTAGATAGGCACGATGGTTAATCTATCGTGACAATAAAGTGAGCCAAGTAATCCTGATACAACAACATTACGGCTAGACGATATGACTACCATGAGAGGCTAACCTCAATCCCTCTTAGTCGAACGAAGGAGTGACAAAATTAAGGCTATGAGGAAAGAATAAGAAGAGTAGAAGGGAAATAAAGGAGGAAGAAGAAAGGAAGAGAAGAGTATGAAAGATTAAATGATAAATGAGAGAGAGGGAAGAAAGGCGCAGTCATGGCTAAGCATTGCCTACTGTGTTAGAAGGAAGAGTGAGAAAATTGTTAGGCTTTGTCAATTGATAAAAGAGGAGAGAGAAAACCAGTCAGTGCTAAGCTTCACCGACTGTCAAAAGAGGACAGAGAAAATCCGTCGATGCTAGGTTCTGTTGACTAACAAAAGAGGAGATAAAACCAATCAATGTTTGTCTTCGTTGACTGATAAAAGAGGAGAGAGAAAACTAATCGGTGTTGAACTTTATCGACTGACTGAAGAAGAGAGAGAAAACTAATGAACGTTAGGTTTCACGGACTGACAGAAGAATGAGAAAACCAATCAGTATTGGGACTCGTCAGTTTTGACAAAAGAGAGAGAAAACCAACCAACGTTAGGCCTCGCTGAGTGATAGAAGAGGAGAGAGAAAACCAGTCAGTGTTAGGTTTCATTGACTGACAGAAGAGGAGAGAAAAAACACGTCGACGTTAGGTTTCACCGACTGACAGAAGAGGAGAGAGAAAACCAGTCGATGTTAGGTTTCACCGACTGACAGAAGAACGAGAAAACCAATCGGCGCTAAGCCTCATTAATTATGATAAAAGAAAGAGAACCAACTGGCACTAAGCCTCTCCGTTTGTATTAGAAGAGGACGGATGGAGATTAGAGATGAAAAGAAAAGAGAGAAAAGGATAGAGACAAGAAGAGAGGATGAGAGAGAGAGATGGAGGTGATAAGAAGAGAGAGAAAGAGATAGAGATGAGAAGAAGAGAGAGCAAGAGATAAATATGAGAAGAGAGGAGGAGAGAGAAAGAGATAGAGATGAGAAGAGAGGAGGAGAGAGAAAGAGATAGAGATGTAAAAAAGCGAGTGAAAGAGATAGAGATGAGAAGAGAAAGAGGGGAGGAGAGAAAAAACTACATGCTCGAAGGGTATTGACTCTTTTCTTCTCTCTCCTCTCTCTCTCCAAGACGTACCTATAAACATAAGCAAAAATCATAATTTTATTGATCTATTCAACAAGAATGAATTTGTTCTTTTGTACAATGAGGCATTGCTTGTTTATATAGAATTGGGCTAAAATGTGGGTGTACGCCCGAAAACTACCTAGAATCAAAGATAATTACAATTTAATTGAATTTAAAGATTTTTTAAAAATGGGTGCAAAAGGACTGTTTTGCCCCTGCCTAACAATGTGTGGAATTTTAGATCAGTCCTTGCTACTGCCTGAGAACTTGCGTGATATTCCGTGGCTGACCTGAGGTCGTCCTGATGCCCGTTTGAACCAAAGATTATTGTTTTTTTTAAGGGCTCAGCATGGCGATCATTTTGATACCAGTTTCGAGTCATGAATCATGTTTCTGAGCCATGAACATGAAACTTGAATCTTGGATGAATCTTGAAAACTTCGGATCGATTGTGTGCTCGTCTTGATTGAATCTTGAAAACTTCAGATCGATTGTGTGCTCGTTCATTGATGTTTATTCATGATTTCTTCATTGAATCACACTGAGAATGGCGTCACGATCATGTTGCAACGAACATAAGTTGATTTCGTGTCCGGATGAAGATTTTGTCGTTTGGTCGGAATCTTAAAATCCGGTGGTCGAAATTTACAGTAGCTTTGACGCCTTTGTGTGTGAAATCCAACTATACATTGTACGCGAGGTTCGGACTAGAAATAGCCTCGGACCTCACCCACATAATGCAATTGGTTTTGTGTCAATCGGGTATGCGAGCGTTGTGATCTGGCTGCCGCTGAATTTTCCGCAACTTCCTTCACGGATCAGCGACTTGCATTTAGTTTTTCTCTCTGCTCGGGCGTCGTCATGGGGCGTACCACATATCGAATAATTTGTCTTGATGAGATGAACACGCTCACCAAATTTAGGAGGGATCCAACTTGGAGTGAGTGAGATATAGGCTCCAAAAGTGACTGTCCATGACTGTGAAAACAATTGCCTTTAATGGTGTTTTAGTGCAGGGTGGTCACACGGGAATAGTGTGCGGCCTGCCCCTTTTCGGTATTTTACCCACAACTTTATCTTGGAGTGTCCGATTAAGCCAAAACTTAACTTATAGGGGTTTTCAAGAGTGCCAAATCTAATGGCGGTGGTCCCACAGTTATTTGACGCACTAAAAGTATGGCTCTAAATACAGGGTCCATTCTAGGGTGCGAGAGACCGATTTTGCTGAAATTGTTTCTTTGTGTTCACTGCCTTAGACATGTATGATTATATGGAAACTCATTAGGTGGTCTTTTGAAGCGCTGATGACGATCCTAACCAATTCTAGAGCCATTATGATATTTTCGAGAATTTCCATTGTTTTGTAGGCTTTATTGACTTGCTTCCTAATAGGGAACAAGGTGCTGAAAAATACATTCAAACAGCTTGCCCCGCTAAATGTTGTGCTTCAAGAGAAGCGATAAGGACAATCATTCGAAAAATTTCCTTCGGCTTTTACTTTTTTTCTTCCTAGCCACAGGACTACATGAACGCCAAGGAGATTCACATAATGGTGTAACTAGGCTGCTCAGAAATAGGGATGCATTGTTCGCAGATCCATCTATGGAGACTTAAGGGGGAGAAGAGACATTTTTGAGGTATCTTGTCGAAGTCCTCACCCTCATATGGACTGTTGGTGATTATGAAGTTGAGGATTTTGTACGGACCTCGTTAGTCAAAATCAAGCCTGGCTAGCAATTGAGTGCCATGTAGAAGGGCATCGTTCCCATTAGTAGGTGTTGTTTGCTGCTACACCAGGTTTGGTTTTGACTTTTAAAGTACCACTATGGGTCTCATCTACCGAGTCTAGTCAGGGGAAGGTTCTATTAGTCGATCCCGAAGGCCTGGTCATGCCAGCTAAGCGAGCTGACGTCTCTGGTAGGTTCTCCCCTTGTTTTGTCAGTTTCTTGCCTTTGTAGCATTTATTTCTAGAGTGTGTTTGTGACCTCGTGGGAATAATGTTCTTCCTCATGAGACTTGTCTTGCCGTCTTGGCGAGTCTTCTGTCTTTCGAGTCCTTTTGCAGCTAGACTCAAGCTATCGGAATGTTTACCTTGAAGCTCATATTTTTGGAGTCCGGGGACTGTGATACCAGGGATGTTCTTCTTTTGAGTGAGGGCTGAAGTCGCTTGTTAAGATGAGTGTGACATCAACTTGTTTAATGGTCCAAGCGTCCTTTACAGATTTTCGCTTGACCTTGGGACGCGGCACCGTAGAGATAGTTTTCACCAACTTCATTTTATTTCGGGGCTCTTTTACCCATGAAATTTTGGCCATGTCCACCCTTTTCATCCATTTTTACTCACGATGGCCTTTCGGGTTTTCACCATGCCAGGTTTTTATTCACAGAACTCGTTTACTCATGGTTTTGTGACCATGCCCGTCCGTCATTTTTACTCATAGCTCTCCCTTGTTAAGGGATGCACCATGCCCATTATTTTGTCATTTTTTTTCTGAAGGCATGTTTAAGGTCATGCCTTCGAGACCTATGCGAAACAGTTTAACGTCATGTGGCCTGGACAGGCACTATAGTTTAAGGTCCTACAGCTGGACCGTGGTGGTGATGAATGGGAGTCCATGCAGGCCATGGAGTGAGTATGGTGGTCGTTTGACTCACTTGGGGAAGTGGTACGAGGCTACCTATGATGTATGAAATGTGAGTGGATGATGGTGACCCACTAACTTACAATGAGTTTGGATGGAGGGATAGTTCACCGCTTTGTGAGCACGGGTGAGACTCACTGAGGAATGAGGTGGGATGATGAAAGGAATGAACTCACTGGGGAGCTAGCGAAGGTGGCACGTGCAAATTAACAGGTAGGTTAGGAAAGGCGTGCATGAAAGTGCACGTAGAAGGCGTGTGCGCGTATGTGGGGGCAAGTTTATGATCATGCCTCCTGGGTCTGTGCAAAGTAGTTTATTATCATGCGGTCAAGACGTGCATTATGGTTTAAGGTCATACAGCTGGACCGTGGTTATGCAGTTTAAAGTCATACAACTAGGTCCATATAGTTTAAGGTCGTGCAACTAGGCCTCCGCTATAGTTTAAGGTCATATAGTTTCAGACCATGGTGTTGAGCCTTTCATCGTCATATGGCTAGGACGTAGACTATGGTTTAAGGTCATATATTTTGGACCATGGCTATACAGTTTTAAGGCATACAACTAGGACTGTGCCATTTAAGGTCGTGCAACTAGACCTCCGACATAGTTTAAGGTCATATAGATTGGACCATGGTGCTGAGCCTTTTATAGTTATGCGGCTAGGACATAGACTATGGTTTAAGGTCATATAGGTTGGACCATGGCTATGAAGTTTAAGGTCATGCAGCTATGATTATGCAGTTTAAGGTCGTGTAGCTAGATCTCCGTTATATTTTAAGGGTCATATAGGTTGGACCAAAGTTATGAAGTTTAGGGTCGTGTCACACGGACTAGGGCTATGCAGTTTAGGGTCATGCATAGACCAAGGCTGTACAGTTTAGGGTCATACAATACGGACTGAGGCTGAGCAGTTTAGGGTTATGCAGCATGGACTGAGGCTGAGCTGTTTAGGGTCATGCAGCTAGGACCATGCAGTTTAAGGTTGTGTAACTAGACCTCCGCTACAGTTTAAGGTTGTATAGTTTAGACCATGCAGTTTAGGGTTGTGCATCTAAACCATTGTGTAGGTTGCCATGTAAGTGGAGCTCCATGAGAAATAGGTCAATGGATAGTAATCCAACTCCCTACTGATGAGATGGTTAAAACCATTCACAAACTGAGGGATCAGATGGAAATGGTAATCTGATGAAGGATGATCAACAGAGGTGGACTTCACTAGGGCATAAGGGGGGTAAGCGCACTCTCTGGTGTGAAAGATGAGACTCTACGGAAAATTAGCATATGATAGGTAACCCGACTTCCTTGGGATAAGATAGCTTGGTGTGGAATAGACCGACTAGGAATTGAGGAGGTCAGAATGATCTTAACTCCACTAAGGATAATGGGTTGTAGTATGGGTGTGACTCCCACTGGGGAATGAGGGACAGCGACTGACTCCATTGGGAAGGTCACGATTTGGGTACAACGTCCCGGGTGCAAGTCCACTAGGGATGACACATCATCGCTTGGGTACAACTCCACTAAGGATAGTGGTAGGGCATACACGACTTCAGCCTGGAGTGAGTGACAATAAACTGCTTGTGATACAACCAGTGCCAGGTGTAACGCAAGTGGTTTCTTACAGGTATTCAACCAGCACTGAGTTCTCAAAAGACTCAGCTGGGGCTGTGAACGACCCATGATATTATTTGAAGACAACTGACGCTAAGTTAAGTGGCATTAGGGTCTTTTGGAAACACACTAGGCACAAAATCAACCGGCGCTAGGGCTAATTGGAAACACACGCGACGCGAAGTCAATCGGTGCTAGGGTTGTTTTGAAACACACCTGATGCTCAGTCAACTGATGCTAAGGTTGTTTTGAAAACACACCCAGCGCAAGGATTGTTTGAAATTCACCCGGCACTGGGGATGGATCAACAAGAGTTAACTCGTACCTTGAGTCAGAGCTTGACCGGGCTCCGTTGAATGAGACTGAAATTTCCACTTTGTTAGAGGCATTTGAGGGTAGTGTGGTTTATATAATAGGGTAAAATCATGTTTTCCCTCACTTTTTCACCAAGGGTAAAAACCTTAAGCGAAAATTTTCTTAACGGTGAGGAGAGGGTGGTCAGGGCGAGTAGTGGGACTCCGGCAAAGGTTTTACTGGGAAGGTTCTCTACCAACAGTGGGATTCCAAGTAGTCTTTGCCAAGAATTCGGTGAAGTAGCAGGGAAAGGAGAGTTCTCAGGGGAGTTTTTCGGGAAACAGAAAAGATTTGGGCTACAACCATTTATGGTAGAAGAGGCGGGAAGTGAAACTGTGAGCATTTCTGCCCACCTTAAGAGTTTTCCTGGGATTTTTAAGGAGTTTCCAAGGGTTGTCGCCACTTTTCGACACTGTTAGCGGTGTTGCAGAGGTTTCTAGGAACATAATGAAGTTTGCAAAAGTTTTCGGTGAGGTTCTGGTGATGTCCAAGTGAAAAACGAATATGGGAGGGGTTTTCAGTAGGTTTTCAGGTCGTGTAGGGGACGTTCTGGCAGGAGACGAACGGTCACGGGAGGTGGACCGTCATGGAAGACGTACGGTTGTAAGAGGTGAATTGTCGTGGAGGTGAACTGTCGCAAGAAGGTGTACGATTACCTTTAGAAATCGTGCAACCATTAAGGAGGTGAGAAAACTTAGGCTTTGAAACCAAGGAGCCTCAGGAAGCGAACAATCGCGATAGGGCTGGCGCTAACAAAAGTGTAGCCGGCGCTAGCTTCAGTTGGTGCTCATTAGCACGTGTGGCTTATCATGGTATGGAGAGTGAGACTCTCTGAAGGCAGTAAGTTACACGCGGGATTTACGACGCTCGGCGATGAGCTACAAATGACGATGTTCATGAGCCGGTAAAAAGTGGTGAATGATGAGAAGGCGTGGCTTGTGGTACCCGTTGGAAGCCAAATCCTCCAGGATTACAGTGAGGTCCATGTTGTTATGTGGAAGGGGACCCACTGTGAACAGGGTATGCTTTCCGTCATAGGCCAGTTCCTTGCCAGGGCAGCCCACTTTGTATGTTGGATAAACACGTAGAATGAATCCTTCGTTGTATGTTTGATATACACGTCAGATGAGATATCTGGTTTGTATGTTTGACATACACTCTGGATGGATTGAGGCTAATTTCTTGGAGTGGCTCGTCTTTTTCTTCTGGTCTGTAACCATCCTCTTACTCGTCAGATGAATTAAAGCTAACTCTCCAAGTGGTTTCGCTTCTTCTTCATGAGGAACGCCTTTCTTTGGTGGGTTTGCTTCTTCCTCATGGGGCGGGAATTTGTTTTGGCTTGTAACCATTTTCTTATCCTCAGATGCACGAGAAAAAGTACAAGTTTTGGTTTGTCACTGTCCTCTTATCCTCAGATGCAAGAGACTTGTAACCTCCCTAGTAATGGGCTTCTTATAACTTGTAACTCGTTTTTTACTGTAACAAAAAGAGTTAATATTTTATTTTGACTATCTTGCCAACTTTCGAGTTGAGTCCCTTTCTTTTGAATACGCATTATGGGTAGTACTTCTTTAAGTATTGTCCATTGATAGGGGGCATTGCTTCCTCTCCCTCAGGATGTGCCAGTGGGCAAGACCTTTTTATTATAAAGGTACCTTACCACGTAGGCTCAAACATCCCTTTATGTCGGCTGTGCATAACACTAGGCCTTTTGACAGCTAAGACTAGATCATCGCGGGTGAATGAGAGGACTTTGACAGACTTGTCGAAAGCCGTCTTCATTCTCCCTTGGACGAGTTCAAGGCTCTGTTGAGCCTCTAGTCTCTTCCCATCAAGTGCATCCAATTCTTGATACCGGAGCTTGACTCTTTCATCTTCGATTATTCCTTAATTAATCATGACTCGCAGTGAAGGGATTTGTATTTCGAGAGGTAAGACTGCTTCACCCTCATAAACCAAAGAATAAGGAGTGGAATCAGTAGCATTTCGAATGGTAGTGCGATAAGCCTTTAGGAAGCTTCTCATGCTAGTTCTTCCTTGTTTTTTATACGAACTTTCTTAAAACATTGCACAAAGTCTTATTGAAAGCCACAGCTAATCCATTCGCCTGAGGGTGGTACATAGTCGAGTACCTCCATTCGAAACCGAATTGGTTAACTAAGCGATCAACGTGATGACTCCTAAATTGAGGACCGTTATCATATATAATCCGGTCGGGCACCCCGAAGCGATATATGATATGATGTCGAACAAAGTAGGCCACCGCTCTCCCTGGAACTTGCTTAAGGGGGATGACTTCAGGATAAAAACATGGCCCATTATAGAAGGAGGGCTAATAAGCTCTATGATGTCCATACCCCATTGTGAGAAGGGCCATGATGCAACCGTAGGGTGTAAAGGCTCTGGAGGCTGGTGAACCAGGCTAGAGTGTATCTGACATACTTGGCACTTTTTAGCATAGCTTAAAAAATTGACAATCATGAAAGGCCAATAGTATCCCAATCTATGTATTGGTTCAAAGAGCTTAGGAACGGACTGGTGCAGTCCACAAATACTTGAGTGGACTTCTTCGAACACCTTATTTGCTTCTTGGATATCGATGCATCTAAGAAGAATGTCATCAAATGACATTCTAAAGAGAGCATCTCCTTTAATGAGGGGATACTTGGTAGACATTCATCGTATGATGTTGCGTTTGGTACAATCTTCCGGGAGCCTGCATGTTTTAGGAAACTGGTGATGGGCTCTCTCCAATCTTCTACCTGCTCAATTTCTGCATATATTGGGTTAAATAATTTCGGTTGTTGATTTTAACCCTTAGCTCATTGACTCTGTGATATTGCTTGTTCAGTCTTGATTACTTCTTTGGCTGATAGAAGTGCTCCAAATGGATAAGGAGGGCACTCAGGGAAGATGTTTCTCTCGTCATCCAGCATCGACCTCGGTTCTTAGTTCAATGTGTCTCCATTTTGCCTTGCAGACAAGCATGGGCCCTGATGAGGATAATTGAATTGTAGCATCGAGTTTCGTACGTGTGTCAGCCTGTGAGTTTAACCTCTTGGGGATATGACTCAGGGATATGTCCTCAAACTGAGCCATATACGATTTTCCAGTATCATGGTAAGGCTTGCGAGTGTCCTTTCTCACATCATAAATCCCTGTGAGCTGTCGGATAACCAACTCAGCGTCGCCATACTGTTTGAACGTACTTTTCATCACCTTGGTCCCTGATAGGAAGCAGGTCAATAAAGCTTACAAAACTGGGGAAATTCTTGACAGTCTCAGATGGCACCAGAATTGGTCAAGATCTTAATCAGCATTTCAAAATACCACCTGCCAAGTTTCGTCACATTTGACATGTCTAAGGCAATGAACACAAAGGAACAGTTTTTCAAAAAATGGCCTTTAGCACCCTAAAATGGACTCTACAACTAGAACTACATTTTTGGTGTCTCAAATCATTGTGGGACTACCGTCATTGGATCCAATATGATTGAAAACCATTATGAGCCAAGTTTCGGCTAAATCGGATACTTTAAAACAAATATATGAGCCAAACAGTGAAACAAGAGAGGCCACACATTGTTCCTGTGTGGCCTTACTCTACCAAAACACCATTAAAGGTGGCTATTTTTACAGTCACTGAAAGTCATTTTCGAGGCATGTAACTCACTCGTTCCAATTTGGATCGCTCATAAAGTTAGTGAGTGTATTCATCTCATCAAGATGAACAATTCAATATGTGGCATGTCCCAAGACGATGTTCGAGCAAGAAGAAAAGCTAAAGAGAAGTTGCCGATCCGTGAAGAAGTTGTAGAAAATTCAACAACAACACACCTCGCTCGATAGACCAAATCATGACGCTCGCACAATGGATCGATGCGAAACTACTTCCATTATGTGCATTAGGTCTAGGGCTATCATTGGTTCGAACCTCATACATGATGGACGGTCAGATTTCATGCACAAAGCTGATGAAGTTATTGAAATTTCGGTCATCGGACTTCAGATTCTGGCCAAAACTCAGAAGTTGAGAAATCTTCTTTTAGGCTCCAAATCGCGTCCCGTTTATTGCCATGTGATCGTGACAGCATGTTCAGTGCACTACGATGAAGAGATCACATAAAACATTAAAGAACGAGCCACTATCAATCCGAAGTTTCCAAGAGTAAAACAAATTTCAAGTCTCGTGATCATGACTCAAAAACATGATTCATGGCTCGAAGTTGGTATCAAAACGATTGCCGTGTCGAGCCTTACAAGAAAACAATAATCTTTCGATCAAATGGGCATCAAAACACCCTCGGATCAGTCATGGAAGATCACGAAAGATCTCGGGCAGCAGCATGGACTATTTTGAAATTTCACGCATTGTTAGGCAGGAGAAAAAGAGTCCTTTTACGCCCATTTTTAGAATTTCTTTTAATTCAATTTAAATCTTAATTTTTAACAATTAAGTATAATTTTGATCAATCCACCCATGTTTTGGCACAATTTTATATAAATTAGCATTGACTCATTATAAATAGACCCCTCAACCTCAAGTAGATTGTTTGAAGATTGAATAAAAATTTTGATTCCTTGCTTGATCTTGTGAGTTCATCTTAGAGAGAGAGAGAGAGGAGAGAGAAGAAAAAGATCGATACCCTTCGAGCAACTCTCTCTCTCCTCTTCTCTCTCTTTCTCTCCCTTCTCTCTTTCATTCTTTCCTCTTCTATCTCTCTTTCTCTTTCTTCTCTCTTCTCTCTTTCTCTCTTTCTCTCTTGTTTTATCTCCCTTTCTCTCTCTTCTCTCTATCTCTCTCTTCTCTCTCTTTTCTCTCTCCTCTCTTTTCTCTCTCCTCCCCTTTCTCTCTCATCTTCTCCCTCTTTCTCTCTCATCCTCTCTCTTTCTCTCTTCTCTATCTCTTTCTTTCTTTCTCTCTTCTTCTTCCTCTTTCTCTCTCATCCTCTCTCTCTTTTACTCTATTCTCTCTCTCTTCTCTCTCTTTCTCTTTCTCTCTATCTTCCTTTGCCAACTGGCGAGACCTAGCTCCAATTGACCTTCTTTATCTTCTTCTATCAGTCGGTGAGGCCTAACGCCAGTTGGTCTCCTTATTCTTCTATCACTCGGTGAGGCCTAACATCGATTGATCTTCTCTCTCTTCTTTTAACAGTCGGTGAGGCCTAGCACCGATTGGTCTTCTATCTCTTCTTTTATCAATCGGAGAGGGCTAGTGTCGGTTGATCTTCTCTCTCTTCTTCTATCAGTCGATGAGGCCCAGTGCCGATTGGTCTTCTCTCTTTTCTTCTCTCAGTCGGCGAGACCTAGCGCCGTTTGGTTTTCCCTTTCATCTTTTGCCAGTTGGCGAGACTTAGAGCAAGTTGGTTCTCTTCCTCTCTTCTCATCTGACACAGTCAGTGAAGCTTAACGCCGACTGCTTCCTCTCTCTCTCATCTCCTGAAACAATCGATAATGTCTAGTGCTGACTGCATCCCCATTTTCTTCTTCTCCCTCCTTTCTTTCTTTTTCTCTCTCCTTCCGTCTATTCCATTCTTCTCTTTAACCATTCCTCTAAGGGATTGAGGTTAGTATCTCATGGTAGTCCTATCGTCTTGCCGTAACATTATTGCATTAGGTTTGTTTGGCCTAGTTTACTTCCACAACAGATTGACCATCGTGCTTAGCTAGTCAATATTGACAATAACGTCTGGTAGCAATCTCGTGAGCCGACCTCAGTTACTGAGCCCGTTTTGTTACCACGTTATGCCAATTATCCACCAGCCTAGTCACTGCTCTAAACTTCTCGCTCGGTGGAATTCTTCTTTCCCCCCATCTTCTTTCTTCTTTTTGAATAAGCGTGCTTATGTGTATTCATCAAAGAGGAAAAGGGTGAGGCCTGACCCACCTGTCCCATAACCTTTGCCATATGTGTGTGATTGCAGGAAAGCAGATAATAAGAAGAATACGATCCAAGGGATGCGATTTCGAACCAATTTCATTACTGGGGGGCTTTCTTCGTGATTTAAGAGGGCACCCACGTGAGTCAGTCGGAGTAAGTTCCGAACCCACCCTTAAATTCCTCTCTCACCGTTTGGTACAACCTGCCCTTGTTTTCGAATGAGGTTCTCGAGAAAGCGATCTGACAAACATCCTGAGTCTCTCCCGAAACCAGAGACACGTGTCGTCCGATCCCTCAGGGATCCGGGGGGCGAGATTGAGGCACCTAACCAGCTTGGCAACTCCACTGGGGACTTACTACCCCTTAGTTGGATCCTTCTTGTTTGGCTAGTCTCTTCTTTTATTATCTGCTTTCATTCTCTTTTCACATTCACTTATGGTTGCTGGGTTCTGTAACCCATTTATCCGGATCAAGGATTTTCTTGTCCCCTTATTCGAGAGTGTCCCTATGGAACAAGGTCCTTCGACTTCATTCCCGACCATCCTCTTGAGCAAAGAGCCCTTGTCTAGCTCTTAGGTCTTAACCTGGACCAGTGTGAGGAGGGACTTGAACATCCCTCACTCCCCATCTCTTTGCTCTGGTGGAAATTCCACCAAGGCGCCTTGCATGAGCAGCACTTATGTTGCCCCATACAGCATGCACCCAGCCACCAGCAAGTCACTTGTCGATCGCGTTCCTGAGGTGCGTCGAAAGGCCGCTCGGTCCCTTTCTGCGAAAGGCAAGCAAGCTGCCATTGTTTTCGTGGGTCGCCAGAAGGCTTCCTACACCATTGGTTTCTAACCCTAGAGGCTCAACACATCAAGGTGGAAACCCTTTGGTCTCCACCCCACACACACACCACAAGACTCAGGGGTCACCAACTCGAGTCACACTTCGGGGCAACCCTTCTGTTACCTCGAGTTCGTGTCCAAGATCGAACCTTCCAAGGCCAGGTCCTGCACACATCACTCATTTGCATCTCACTACTTGGGGCAACACCATTATTGCACCAACTCGAGTACACAGGAGATGACCTTCTCGTCCTCCTCCTATGCACACACAAGCACACTCTGTAAGGGGCAGGCCTCTACCTTTTCAATTACACACACCTGCTTATAGTTCTCGACTTCTTAAGGCCAGATCACCAGGTGGTTCCCTAGGTCCCTTGGGATCCTTCTTCAAGGGGCGCACATGCATTGCCATCTCAGGCCTCCCCTCGTCCTCGACTCAGGCCTCCTCATGAGTTGACCCTACTCCAGCCTGCTCCTCCTTCATCGAGCAAGCACCTTTAACCTTGGAACATGCAGGTTTTCCCTAAGAGTACCATCCTGAACCAGCCCCAACACTTTGGTCATGTTTCTAGAGCTCATAAGAGAGCTCGAAGCATGGACCTCATGGAAGATCGAGTCCTTCATCCTCCCTGGCCCAAGATGACTCTAGTTCCTGGCCCTCATCCATTGCCACACCTGATGGAGACAACGTTCTCGTGTGCAGGAAGAGTTGACTAGCGGTAACCTAGTTCGCAGTTTTGGCACGAGGTTCATCAAGACCTCGAGGCTAAATGCGATAGAGGTTTGCAAATTTTGACTAGGGAGGTGACCAAGGCACTCAAAACAGCCAATTTTGACGACCCTCTTCACCTGAATCCCTTCTACCCACCTTAGACAATGAGCCTTGAAGAAGACTGTTGAGAACCAGCTCCTCAGCCATGGTCCCAAGACCGTCAAGAATCAGTCCAAACACGATCTGCGTACAAAAGTGGAGTTCAGTTAGGGCATGCTGTTACTGACTGACCTACCATGTATGACCCGTCAAGCTCGCAAACCCTCTGTTGCCACTAACATTGACCTCCTTAGAGAAACAATCAGCGTAATGGTTGTAAGTGAGCCTAGTGACGCGTAGGAGGATCGCATGAACAAGTTTGAGGATATGGTGCACACAATGATGGAAAAGATCGATTGTATTGACGCTGCACGCCAGTCGGCTAACCATAAGGCCAATTCCCATCACTCTGATGGTGTACCTCCACTGTAGGCCCCCTTGTCTACCTCACAAGACAATTCTGTCCGTCATCTAGTTTCTCAGTCAGATATTGATGTTATGGTCACCCATAGCCTAAAGAATAGACAAATTATGGGGATACAAGGTGCGATGCCTTATCAAAGACTATATCCTTCCTATATTGATCAGGTCTCGTTTCCCTCAGACTATAAGAAAGGGAAGTTTCCTCTGTTCAGCGGAACCACCTCCCCAAACCAGCATATCACCCAGTTCCCGACAGCACGTCGGTAGACTTCTTCTAAGCCAGTTCATTGAGACCCTTGATCGCCCAACATTCTAATGGTATGCCCGACTTTCTCCAAAATCGGTGCATACATGAGAGGAGATGGAGAAACTGTTCTATCAACGTTGCTATGAGGTCGAGAGAGAAGTTCAAACCATCGAGCTTCTCACCTTGACTCAAGACCCTGATGAGCCCATAGATGAGAAACTTGGCTACTCACCACCCTAATCTTATGCCTAAGAAGGAAGCAGTCCAAACTTGCATGCGGAACATGCGACCTAAAATCGCTCTACATGTCGAGGCCTCTAATCCGACCTCCATGTCAGAGTTGATCCTAAATCTGTTCGCATAGAAATTTTGTCAAGCCACCATGGTGGGGCACGACAACCATCTATAAGTTCAGGGAACAACCAGGGCAATGGTGGCTCTTGGAATAACACATGGGCTAGCCAACAAAAAGGAGTAATTAGTGCAGTCGTTATGGTCACTGATTCAAAGAAGGCTCCCTCCCAAACTTAGGACCTCTATAAAGAGGTAAGCACGCCCAGGCTGGCAAGCAGCAACATTCATACAATCAGGTACCTCCACTAGCCAACTTTGATCAGAGTGATTATTTCACCAGACATAGGAATAAGGTCTATCCTTTCGAGATGCATTGTTCTAATTATTATTGGAACAGAATATGATCCAGCTTTCAAAAACTAGGTTCCCTGAGTAATCTGGCCTTGACACTAAGGAAAATTATTGTGCCTACCGTCAGAGAATCAATCATCCCACAGATGACTGCTACATGCTGAAGGAAATCATTGAGGTCCTGATTCTGAAAGGTCAGATAAAGCTTGAAGATTTAAGGAAGGCCTTCGGGGTAGTTGAAGCCTCCCATGCAGTGACCATTCAAGAGGAGGACGAAATGACGGGTATCCTCTATTCCCTCTTCATTATAATGGTTCAGGAAGGCATAATCACACTAAAGTAGGCAAGGCAACCCCACCGCCTTGCTAAGGGGACTGAAGATCGTTGGTGCCTATTCCATCAGATAAGAGGTCATTATTTGTCATAATGCACAACTTTCCTTGATATATACGTAGAGAAGATAAGAGAGTGTCAAGAATTTTACAATCTCCCCATAACTGATCCCCAACTCACTTCTTCATTGGGGCAAGAAGATCTCACAAACCACGACCTTCCAATCAATGACTCTGACTCTGCAGAACCCTCGACTTCCTTGCCATGGATGATCTACCATGGCCGAAGTAGACTCAAGTCTTTGAGGCAAGAAGCGGTTCGCCAAGCCAGTGCTCATCGCGAACCTAGTGAGACAAATCAAATAGCACCTCAGAAAACCAGAAAATTATGGGCACCAAGGGCTTCTAACAGAAGAAACAAGACCGCTCAACCCACAATCAAGCAAGAATTTGTCAGGCCCCTTCCTCTGTTGTCAAATTTTCTAGACTTCATCCCCGGCACAATCCTTTTTCCTTCCTCACCCTGTCAAGAAAATGTCCCCGTGCTATCTTCCACTCAACAAACGTCCGATGAGGGTGACGGCGTTAAAAGCACTCCTCAGCGATCTAAGCAAGAGAAAGACCTAAAACACCCCCTGTAAGCAGGACGCAGCAGAAGCAATTGAGAAAGACCCTGGCACATGCAACAGGAAACTTATCAGTTGTTGATGCCCTCACAACTAAAGCTAAGGCAGAGCCACCTAGCACAAGAAGTCGAAGCCAAATAAACCCTAGTGGCCACCTGAGTGTAACTTTGAGATGAGATTGAGAGTCGAGGGGGCAAATTTTCTACTCTCAGGAAATTTGCCACATGATACAAGTCTGTGAAGCACCAACCCATGTGGGCCAAACACTACAAATAGTTGCTCAAACCCCGAGTGATTCACATTGGCATACTTCTTGCACTACCATCGTTGAATCCCAAATTCCTTGCGATCTCCAAGACGAACTCCTGCAATCCGAGAAACAACCCTGTTTATGTAAGAGCCTTCCCTTCCTCAAACGGGGAAAGATACAAAAATTATAATCCACTCTAGGCTTCTATCGGAGGACGAGATGTCAAGATCATGGGTCTCTGCATTTGAGGTCAATCAAAATATCCCTGAAAACAACGATGAAGAGTTGCAAGAGGATCCAAAAGTATTGGGAGAAGGTGGTCTGGCCACAACTAACGAACTCGAAGAAAAAAATCTTGGAGATGACGCGGACCTCAGACCTACCTTCATTTCAGCAAGAATGTCTCTAGACGAGAAAGAGGAGTTCATAGCCTTCTTGAAAATGAACCGGAAGGTTTTTGCTTGACATTACCATGATATTCCTCGTTTAGACCCTCAAGTCGTCGTTCACCATCTCGACATTGATTTAATTGTCAAACCTATCAAACAAAAATCAAGAAGGTTTAGGCTTGATTTTGAAATGCAGATAGATGCCAAGATAACCAAACTTAGATAGGCAGGTTTCATCCGTGAAGTCAAGTACCCGAAATGGATAACAAATATCGTTCAAGTTAAGAAGAAGAATGGTAAAATCCAATGAGAAGGATGCACATATGAGAGATCTTGAAACTGTGGTAAAACACTTGCGTCTCCATCCACGAAAAATAAACCCGCTAAAATGCGCTTTTGGCATGGTTCGGGAAAATTCTTAGGGTTCATCGTGACACATCAAGGGCTTGAAGTTGAGCCAGTTAAGATCAAGGCAATCCAAGAAATTATATCACCAACTTCATTTCGAGAACTGCGCTCCCTCCAAGGGAAACTATCATACATTCTCATGTTCATCTCAAACCTCTCGGGTCGTTCTAAACCCTTTACACACCTGCTAAAGAAAGATACACCATTCATTTGAGATGAAGCATGTCAGGCAACCCTTGACGACATCAAGCATTATTTACTCAACCCTCTAGTGCTCTCTACACCAGTATTGGGAAAGCCCTCATTCTATATGTGACTGCTTTAGACGAGTCACTTGGAGCATTGTTGGCACAAAACAATGAAGAGGGAAAAGAGACTGCGTTATATTACCTCAGCCGCAGGATACAGGGGGTCGAGAAGAGCTATTCCCAATAAAAAAGATGTGTCTAGCCTTGATCTTCGCAGTATAGAAGCTTCGCCATTACTTGCTTGGATATGAAGTAAAACTTATATCAAAAGCTGATCTTGTAAAGTTTCCTCATGACACGCCGATGCTTATCGGGCCCCCTTACTAAGTGGGCATTATTGCTGATGGATTTTGATATCATGCATGTCCCACAGAAGGCTATCAAGAGCCAGGCCTTGGCTGATTTTCTCGTAGCACACCCCGTACCGACAAAATCTTCTTTATCAAGCGACCTCTCCGATGAAGAAGTATATTGTGCTAACCTTGTTCATGAGTGGGAATTATACTATTATACTTCGACGGGGCTTTCCAATCTGATCAAGGAGGCACCAGAGTAGTATTCCTGAAGCCAAGAGGAGGAGGATTGCCACTTTCTTTCTCTCTAGCTCAAGCCTATTCTCGTAATGAGGCAGAATATCAGACCCTTATATTCGGACTCGAAATAGCCTTTGATCTCGACTTGGAGTAGCTTAAGATCTAGGGCAACTCTTAATTAGTTATTCGACAACTCAAAGGGATCTATGATGTGAGAAAAGACACTCTCAAGCCTTATCACAATATTGCAAAATTGTATGTAGCCCAGTTTGATGACGTGCCCTTGAGTCACATCCACAGGAAGCTAAATTCACAGGCCGATGCACTCGCCAAACTCGGTGCTACAATTCAATTGTCCTCATCAGGGCCCACGCTTGTTTGAGTGGCAGAATGGAGACACATAGAACTAAGAACTGAGGTCGATGCAGATGACGAGAGAAATATCAATCCCAAGTGTCCCCCTTATCCATTTGGAGCACTTCTATCGGCCAAAGAAGTAATCAAAACTGAACAAGCAATAGTGCATAGTCAAGGAGCTAAGGGTCGAAATCAAGAACCATAATTCTTTAACTAGCAAGTAGAAGATTGGAGAGAGCCCATTATCAGTTTCCTAAAACATGGCAGGCTTTCGAAAGATCATACTGAATGCAACAACATACGTCAAATGTCCACCAAGTATGCTCTCCTCAAAGGAGATGTTCTCTTTAGACGATCGTTTGCCGACATTCTTCTTAGATGTGTTGACATAAGAGAAGCAAATAAAGTGCTAGAAGAAGTCGACTTAGGCATCTGTGTACTACAACAGTATGGTCCTAAGCTCTACGAACAAATACAAAGGTTGGGATACTATTGGCCTTCTATGATCGCCGATTCATTAAGCTATGTTAAACAGTGCCAGGTATGTCAAATACACTCCAGTCTGATTCACCAGCCTGCAGAGCCCTTACACCCTATGGTTGCGTTATGACCCTTCTCAAAATGGGGTATGGACATCATGGGGCCTATTGACCCCCCTTCTGCAATGGACCATGTTTTCATCCTAGCTGTAACAGATTATTTCTCCAAATGGGCTGAAGCGGTCCCCTTAAAGAAGGTTCCTTAGACATCGATGGCCTATTTTGTTTGACATCATATTATACCGCTTTGGAGTGCCCTACCGGATCATATCTGACAACGGCCCTCAATTTAGGAGTCATCACATTGAGTGGAGGTACTTGACTATGTACCACCCTCAGGCGAATGGATTAGCTGAGGCTTTCAAGAAGCCTTTATGCAATGTTCTAAGAAAGTCAATATAAAAAACAAGGAAGAACTGGCATGATAAGCTGCCCAAAAGACTGTGGACTTATCGTACTACTACACGAAATGCTACTAATTCCACTCCTTATTATCTGGTCTATGGGGGGGAAGCAATTTTACCTCTCGAAATACAAATCCCTTCATTAAGAGTCGCTATTCACCAAGGAATAACTAAAAATGAGAGAGTCAAGCTCCGGTATCAAGAATTGAATGCGCTCGACGGAAAGAGGCTATAGGCTCAGCAGAACCTTGAACTCAACTAAGGGAAAATGAAGAGGGTTTCTGACAAGTCTGTCAAGAACCGTTCATTTGTCAGTGGTGATCTAGTCTTAGCTGTCAAAAGGCCTATTGTCATGCATGGCCGGCGCAAATGGAAGTTTGAGCCGAAGTGGGAAGGTCCCTTTACAGTCAAAAAGGTCTCACCTAATGGAGCCTTCATAGTGTCCTGATGGAAAAGTGGCAATACCCCTATCAACAAGCGATACCTAAAGAAGTACTATCCATGACGTGTATTCAAAAGAAATGGACTCAATGTGAAAACAAGCAAGATAGTTCAATCAAAATACTAACTCCTTTTAATTTTATTGCAGTAAAAATGAGTTACGAGTTACAAGAACTTATTACTACGGAGGTTACAGGTCTCTTGCATCTGAGGATAAGAGGACATTTACAAACCAAAACTTGTTCTTTTTCTCTTGCATCTGAGAGTAAGATGATGGTTATTGGCCAAAACAAATGCTTGTCCCATGAGGAAGAAGCAAATCCACAAAAGGAAGGACCTCCTCATGAAGAAGAAGCGAAACCACTTGGAGAGTTAGCTTTAATTCATCCGACGAGTAAGAGGATGGTTACAAGCCAGAAGACAAAGCAAAGCCACTCCAAGAAGTTAGCCTCAGTCCATTCGACGTGTATGCAAACATACAAGCCAGATACCTCATCAGACGTGTATGTCAAACATACGACGTAGGATCCATTCGACGTGTATATCAAACATACAAGATGGACTGCCCTGGCAAGGAGCTATGACGGAAAGCATGCCCTGTTCACAGTGGATGCCCTTCCATAGGACAACATGGACCTCACTATTGTCTTGGAGGATTATGCTTCCAATAAGTACCGCAAGCCACACCCCATCCTTCACAACTTTTTGCTGGCCCCTGAACATCTCCGCACGTAGCTCATCGTCGAGCGCCGCGAACCCTGCATGTGACATACGGCCATACATGAGCGCCTTTCTTCACATCGTGATAAGCCACATGTGCTGACGAGCGCTGATTGAAGCCAGCACCGGTTATGTTCTCCAAAGGCCAACACCAGTTGTGCTCCTAACCCTTAGTGTCGTTTGCCTCAGCGTCAGTTGCACTTCTATTAGTGTTATCTCTATCGCGACTGTTCTCCTCTCGAGACCCCTCCTTTTCAGAAGCCTAAGTTTGTGCACCTCCTTAATGGTCACACGATTTCCAAGGACAAAGGCCAACAGTCACCACTCCTACAACAACCATACACCTTCCTTGCGACGGTTCACCTACTGCAACCATACGGCCCACCTCCTACGACCATTTGTCTTCTGTTGGAATTGCTCCCACACGGCTAGAAACTCACAGGAAAACCTTCTCGCCTATCTTTTTGGCCTAGACTTCATCAGAACCTCACCGGGAAACTCTGCGACACCTATTCATCAGACCTATTCTCTATGAAGCTCCACCTACATGGTGACCTACACGTTGGTTTAGATGCACGACACTAAACTTCATGGTCCATACAGCATGACCCTAAACAGCTCAGCCATGGTCCATACTGCATGACCCTAAACTACTCTGCCTCGGTCCATACTACATGACCCTAAACTGCTCAGCCTCGGTCCATATTGCATGACTAAAAACTGCTCAACCTCGGTCATACCTCGTGACCCTAAACTGCTCAGCCTCGGCCCACACTTCATGACACTAAACTGCTCAGCCACGGTCCATACTGCATGACCCTAAACTGCTCAGCCTCGGTTCGTACTACATGATCCTAAATTGCTCTGCCTCCTTCCATACTGCATGACCCTAAACTGCTCAGCCTCAGTCCATATTGCATGACCCTAAACTGCTCAGCCCCGATCCATATAGCATGACCCTAACCTGCTCAACCTCAGTCCGTACTGTAAGACCCTAAACTCCTCAGCCTCGATCCAAACTGCACCAAAACTGCTTAGCCTCGGTCCTTACTGCATGACCTTAAAATGCTCAGCCTCGTTCATCACGATATGACCCAAAACTGCTCAGCCTTGGTCCATACTGCATGACCCTAAACTACTTAGCCTCGGTCCATACTAAATGCCCACCCTAAACTTCTCAGCCTCGTTCCATATTGCATGGACCTAAACAGCTCAGCCATAGTACATATTGCATGACCTTAAAAAGTTCAGCCTTGGTCCATACTGCATGACCCTAATCTGCTCAGCCTCTCTCCACACTGCATGACCCTAAACTGCTCAGTCGGGGTCTATACTACATGACCCTAAACTACTCAGCCTCGATACACACTGCATGATCTAAACTGCTCAGTCACGGTCCATACTGCATGACCCTAAACTACTCAGTCACGGTTTGTACTGCATGACCCTAAACCGCTCAGCAGCCGTCCATATTGCATGACCCTAAACTGTTCAGCCTCGGTCCATACTGCATGGCCCTAAACTGCCCAATCACGGTCCGTACTACAGACCCTAAATTGCTCATTCAAGGTCCATACTGCATGACCCTAAACTGCTCAATCACGGTCCATACTGCATGACCTTAAACTGTTCAGTCACAGTCCATATTGCATGACCCTAAACTGCTCAGTCTTGATCAGCACTGCATGACCCTAAACTGCTCAATCACTGTCCATACTACATGACCCTAAACTGCTTAGCATCGGTTCACATTGCATAACCCTAAACTGCTCAGCCTCGGTCGATAGTGCATGACCCTAAACTACTCAGCTATGGACCATACAACATGCTCCTAAACTGCTCAGCCTCGATCGGTACTGCATGACCCTAAATTGCTTAACCTCGGTCCATACTGCATGACCCTAAATTGCTCAGCCTCGGTTCATATTCCATGACCCTAACATGCTCAGCCACGGTCCATACTGCATGACCGTAAACTGCTCAAACTTGGTCCATACTACATGAGCCTAAACTGTTCTTCATCGGTCCACATTGCATGACCCTAAACTACTCTGTCTCGGTCCACATTGCATGACCCTAAACTGCTCACCCTTGGTCCACACTGCTTGACCCTAAACTACTCAGCCTCGGTCCACATTGCATGCCCTAAACTGCTCAATATCGGTCCATACCACATAACCCTAAACTGCTTAGCATGGGTACACACCAAACTGCTCAGTCACGGTTCATATTGCATGACCCTAAATAGCTTAGTCATGGTCCATACTGCATGACCTTAAACTGCTCAGTCATAGTCCATGACCCTGAACTGCTCATACATGGTCCATAGTGCTTGACCCTAAACTGCTCAGCCACGGTCAATACTGCATGACCCTAACCTACTCTATCACGGTCCATAGTGCATTACCATAAACTGCTCAGCCACGGTCCCTACTGCATGACCCTAAACTGCTCAGCTTAGGTCCATATTACATGACCCTAAACTGCTCAACCTCAGTCCACACTGCATGACCCTAAACTGCTCAGCCTCGATCCATACTACATGACCCTAACTGCTCGGCCTCGATTCATAGTTCATGACCCTTAACTGCTCAGCTTCAGTCCATACTACATGACCTTAAACTGCTCAGCCTCGGCCAAGACTACATGACCCTAAATGGCTCAGCCTCGGTCCATATTGCATGACCCTAAACTGTTCAATCATGGTTCATACTTTATGCCCCTAAATGCTCAGCCTCAGTCCAACTACATGACCCTAAACTGCTCAACCTAGGTCCATATTTAATGACCCTAAACTGCTCAGCCTCGGTCCATACTGCATGACCTTAAACTTCTTAGCCTCGATCCATACTACATGACCTTAAACTGCTCACCACCATGGTCCGTGTTAGATGACCTTAAACTGTAGTGGAGGTCTAGTTACTCGACCTTAAACTGCATGGTCCTAGTTGTATGACTTTAAACTTCACAACTATGGTCCAGCTGTATGACCTTAAACTATTGTATTCATTCTAACATCATGATGATAAAAGGCTCAGCACCATGGTCCGAACTATATGACCTTAAATTGGAGTGGAGGTCTAGTTGCATGACCTAAACTGCATGATCCTAGTTGTATGACTTTAAACTGCACAACCATGGTCTAGTTGTATGACCTTAAACCATAGTACATGTCCTAGCTGCATGATGATAAAAAGCACAGCACCATGGTCCGAACTATATGATCTTACATTGTAGCGGAGGTGTAGTTGCACGACGTTAAACTGCATGGTCCTAGTTGTATGACTTTAAACTACACAATCATGGTCCAGCTGTATGGCCTTAAACCATCGTACACATTCTAGCCGCGTGGCGATAAAAGGCTCAGCGCCATGGTCCGAACTATATGACCTTAAACTGTAGCAGAGGTCTAGTTGCACGATCTTAGATTGCATGGTCCTAGTTGTATGAGTTAAATTTACACAACCATGGTCCAGTTTTTTGACCTTAAACCGTAGTACACATCCTAGCTACATGATGATAAAAGGCTCAACACAATGGTCTGAACTATATGTCCTTAAACAGTAGCGGAGGTCTAGTCGCATGATCGTAAACTGCGTGGTCTCAGTTGTACTACTTTAAACTGTATAACCACGGTCCAACTGTATGAACTTAAAACCGTAGTGCACGTCCTAGCCGCATGACATTAAAATCTCTTTTCACAGGTTACAGAGGCATGGCCGTAAACTCGCCAGCACATACGCTCACACGCCTGTTCATGCACGCCTTCTCTAACCTACCTATTAATGTGCGTGCATGACCTTCATTGCCTCCCCAGTGAGCTCATTCCTTTCATCGCCCTACATCATTCCCCAGTGAGTCTTACCGATGCTCACAAAACGATGAACCATCCCGCCATCCATACTCGTTGTAAGTCAGTGAGTCACCATCATCCACTCACATTTCATACATCGTCCATCTCTCATAGGTAACCCCGAGCCATCTCCCCAAGTGAGTCAAACCACCACCATACTCCTCCTTGGCCTTCATAGACTGTCATCCATCACCATTACGGTCAAGTTGTATGACCTTAAACCATGGTGCACGTCCAGGCCACATGAAATTAAATTGTTTTGCACAAGTCCTGAAGGCATGACCTTAAATATGCCCTCACATAAAAAAGTAATAATAAAAATAACAGGCATGGTGTATACCTGAACAAGGGAACACCATGAGTAAAAATGACAGACGGGCATGGCACGAAACCATGAGTAAAAGAGTTTCGTGAATAAAAAAACCGGGCACGGTGAAAACTCAAACGAGCATTGTGAATAAAAATGCACAAAAAGGATGGACATGACCGAAAGGTCATTGGTGAAAGAGCCCCAAAATAAAAAGAAGTTGGTGAAAACCGTCTCTATGGCACTGCTTCCGAAGTTCAAGCAAAAATTCATAAATGATGCTTGGACCAATAAACAGGTTGATGCAGCACTCATCTCAACAGGCGACTTCAACCCTCACTCAAAAAGAAGAAAATCCTTGGTATCACAATACCAAAAAAAAAATAACACGAGCTTCAATGAAACGATTCAAGCAGCCTGAGTTCATTTACCAAGCAGGACTCAAAAGACAGAAGATTCACAGAGAAAACAAGATAAGGCTCATGACAAAGAGCATCATTCTCATAAGGTCATCAACATACTTTCAAAATGTTGAAGACGCCCAAGGAAGATAAGTCAGCCATGACCTTGGACCAGCAATCGAGGTGATTATCCTAACTACGCAGCAGTGGGTAGGGGTGGTTGTTCTTAGAGCTGGTTATCTCGATAAATTGAGGTACCCTACTCTCCAAGGAATAACGGGTCAGTCAGACATTAGACTGAAAATCGGGGTGATTGTCCTAGCTGCACAATAGTGGGTAAGGGTGGTTGTACCTAGAGCTGGTCAGCTCGATAAACTGAGGTACCCTACTCGTCAAAGAACTATTGATTCATAAAAGCAGATGGCACCAATGCAAGGCCCTTCAACACACCATTCATCCTCGAAACATGGCTCAACACCAGAGGATGTAAGCAAACCCAGTCCAAATGGGAACAATGCCTTTTGACATGGCACTCAATTGCCAGATGGGCCTGATTCTGACTGACGAGGTCCGTACAAAATCCTCAAATTCGTAATCATAAACAGTTTGCATGAGGGTGAGGACTTTGACAAGATCCCTCAAGAAAGTCTCTTCTCCTCCTAAAGTCTCCACGGACGGTCTCGTGAACAATGCATCCTTACGTCTGAGCAGCCTAGTTACACCATTACGTGAATCTCCTCGGCGTTCACGTGGTCTTGTGGCTAGGAAGGAAAAAAGTAAAAGCTGAAGGAAACATTCCGAATGATTGTCCTTCTCACTTCTCTTGAAGCACAAAATTTGGTGGGCCAAGCTATTTGAACGTATTGTTCATCAACTTGGTCCTTGGTAAGAAGTAGGTTAATAAAGCTTACAAAACAGTGGAAATTCTTGAAAGTCTCATAATGGAAAAATAGTTAGTCAAGATATTCACCAGCACTTAAAAAGACCACCTGCCAACTTTCGTCGCATTCCGACATGTTTAAGGTAGTGAATACAAAGTAACAGTTTTAAAAAAAATGGCCTCTTGCACCTTGAAACGGACCCTACAACTGAAACTACATTTTTGATGCCTCAAATCACTATGGGATGACTGCCATTAGATTCGACAAGGTTGAAAACTCCTATGGGCCAAGTTTTGTCTTAATCAAATAATCCAAAACAAAGATATGAGCCAAACATTGAAACAAGAGAGGCCGGACACTATTCCTGTGTGGCCTCACTGCACCAAAACACCATTAAAGGTAGCTGTTTTTACAATCATGGGCAGTCACTTTCGGGGCCTATAACTCACTCGTTCAAAGTCGGATTGCTCCCAAATTTGGTGAGCATATTCGTCTCATCAAGACAAACAATTCAATATGTGGCACACCCCAATATGATGTCCGAGCAGGGAGAAAAGCTAGAGAGAAGTTCTCGATTTGTGAAGAAGTTACAAAAAATTCAGCAGCGACACGCCTCGCTCGATAGACCAAATCACGATGCTTGTGCAATAGATTGACTTGAAACCAATTCCATTATGTGCGTAAGGTCTAAGGCTATCATTAGTCTGAACCTTGTACATGATGAACGGTCAAATTTCATGCACGAAACCGATGAAGTGACTAAAATTCTGACCATCAAATTCTAGATTCTGACTAAAACTCAAAAGTTGCGAAATCTTTGTTCGGGCTCCAAATCTCGTCCCGTTTATTGTTGTGTGATTGTAGTGGCATGCCCAATACACTACGAGGAAGAAATCACATAAAAATGTTAAGGAACAGCCGCACTATTGATCCAGAGTTTCTAGAGTCAAACAAATTTCAAGTCTCATGATCATGGCTCAAAAACTTGATTAACGGCTCGAAGTTGGTATCAAAACGATCGTCATGCCGAGCCTACAAGAAAACAATAATATTTTGATCAAACAAGCATCAAAACACCCTTAGGTTAGCCATGAAAGATCACGTAAGATCTCGAGCAGTAGTAGAGACTATTTTGAAATTTCATACATTGTTAGGCAAGGGCAAAATAATCCTTTTGCAACCATTTTTATAATTTCTTTTAATTTAATTAAATCTTAATTTTCAAAAATTAGGTCTAATTCTGATCAATCCAGCCATGTGTGGGCATAATTCTATATAAACAGGCACTGCCTCATTGTAAACAAACCCCTCAGCCTTCAATTGATTGTTTGACGATTGAATGAAAAATTTTGTTCCCTTCTTGAGCCTGTGATACGTCTTGGAGAGAGACAGAGAGAGGAGAGAGAAGAAAAGGGTTGATACACTTCGGGTAGGTAACTCTCTCCTCTTCTCTCTCTTTCTCTCTTCTTCCTCTTTCTCTCTTTTCTTCTCTCTTTCTCTCTCTTTCTCTGTTCTTTCTCACCTCTTCTCTCTGTCTCTCCTCCCCTCTCTCTTCTTCTTCTTATTTCTCTCTCATCCTCTCTTTATCTCTCTCTTCTCTCTATTTCTCTCTCTTTCTCTCTCTTCTCTCTCTTTCTCTCTCTTCTCTCTCTTTCTTTCTCTCTCTTCTTCTCCCTCTTTCTCATCCTCTCTCTCTTTCTCTCTCTTTATCTCTCTTTTATCTCTCTCCTCTCTCTCTCTCTCTTTCGTTCTCTCTTTCTCTTCTCTCTATATTCTTTTATCAATTGGCGAGACCAAGCCCCAGCTGGTCTTCTTTATCTTCTTTTGCTAACTGACGCGGCTTAGCACTTGTTGGTCTTCTTTATCTTCTTTTATCAACTGGTGAGGTCTAGTACCGGTTAGTCTTCTCTATCTTCTTCTATCAGTCGATAAGGCCTAACACCAGTTGGTCTTCTTTCTTCTTCTATCAGTCAGTGAGGCCTAGCGTTGGTTGGTCTTCTCTCTCTTCTTCTATTAGTCGGTGAGGCCTAGCACGGGTTGATCTTCTCTCTTTCCTTCTATCAATCGATGAGGCCTAACACCGATTGGTCTTCTCTCTCTTCTTCTATCAGTCAGTGAATCCTAACGTCGGTTGGTCTTCTCCCTCTTCTTCTATCAGTCAGTGATGCCTAGCTCGGGTTGGTCTTCTCTCTCTTCTTTTATCAGTCGACGAGCCCTAGTGCTGACTGATTTTCCCTCTTTTCTTCTGTTAGTTGGTGAGACTTAGCGCCCGTTTGTTCTCTTCCTCACTTCTCATCTGACACAATTAACAAAGCCTAGCACCGACTGCTTCCTCTTTATCCCATCTTCTAAAACAGTCATCAATACTTAATGTTGACTACATCTCCTCTTTCTTCTTCTCCCTGCTCTCTTCCTTCCTCTCTCTCCTTTCATCTATTCCCTTCTTTTCTTTAACCATTCATATTCTACTCACTCATTCGACCAAGAGGGATTGAGGTTAGCATCTCATGGCAGTCCTGTCATCTAGCTGTAACGTTGTTGCACCTGGTTCGTTTGGCTTCCTTTACTACCACGACAGACCGACCATCATGCTTGGCTAGTCGATATTGGCAATATCGTTTAGTAGCAATCTCGTGAGCCGATCTCAGTTATCGAGCCCATTGCGCGACCATGTTACGCCAATTATCCACTAGCTTAGTCACTGCTCTGTTCTTCTCACTTAGTCAAATGCTTCTCTCCCCACATTTTTCTTTCTTCTTTTTGATTACGTGTGCTTGGGTATGTTCATCTAAGAGGAAAAGGATGAGGCCTGAATGACCTGTCCCATAACCTTTGCCATATATGTGTGTGATTGTAGGAAAGCAGAAAATTAGAAGAATATGAGCCAAGGGAGGAGATTCTAAACCAGTTTCATTCTTGAGAGCTTTCTTCATGATCTAAGAGGGCGCCACGTGAGTCAGCCCCGAGTACCTTCTGAACCCACCTTTAAACTCCTCTCTCGACAATTGGTAACATCTACCCCCATTTTCGAATGAGGTTACCGAGAGAGCGATCTCACAAATGTCCCATGTCTCTCCTGAAACCCAAGACGTGTGCCGCTCCATCCCCCAGGGATCCAGAGAGCGAGATCGAGGCACCTAACCACATAGATCTTGAGCTGCTCCAAGTCGAGGTCGAAGGCTCTCTCCAGTCTGATTATAAGGGCCTGATATTCTACCTCAGTATGAGAACTTGAATGAGTGAGAGAGAAAGAATGTGGCAATTTTTCTCCTCTCGGTGTCAAGAGTACTACTCTGGTGCCTCCTCGATCGGATTTGAATGCTCCGTCCAAGAACAACTCCCACACAAGAGTAGGGTAAACACATAATACTTCTTCCTCAGGGAGGTCGCTTGATAGAGGAGATTTATCGATATGGAGTGTGCTGCGAGGAAGTCAATCAAAGCCTGGCCCTTAATGGCCTTCTGCAGGACATACGTGATGTTGAATTCCATCAGCAATAATGCCCACTTAGTAAGGCGTCCCGACAATCATGAGCTTGTCATGAGAAACTTTACAAGATCAACTTTCGATATAAGTTTGACTTCATGACTAAGCAAGTAATGGCAGAGTTTTTGTACTGCGAAGATTAGGGTCAGACACATCTTCTCAATTGGGGGATTGTTCTTCTCGATCCCTTGCATCCTGTGGATGAGGTAATATAACGCAATCTCTTTTCCCACTTCATTGTTTTGTGCCAACAATGCTCCGAGTGCCTCATTCAAAGCAGTCACCTATATAATGTGGGGTTTTCTCAATACTAGGGTAGAGAGCACTGGATGATTGCATAAATAATACTTGACATCGTCAATGGCTACCTGACATGCTTCATCCCAGATGAATGAGGTATCTTTCTTTAGTAGGTGTGTAAAGGGTTTATAGCGACCTGAGAGGTTCGAGATGAACCTACGAATATATGTCAGTTTCCCTTGAAGAGAGCACAGTTCTCGAAGTATGATCGGTGACGACATTTCTTGGATTGCCTTGATCTTGACTGGTTCAACTTCAAGGCCTCAATTTTGATTATGAATCACAAGTTTTTTTAGTTGATGAAGGCACAATCGTTAGAACACCTTTTCAAGGTCTCTCATATCAGCATCCCTTTCTTCAGATTTTACCACGAAGTCATCTATATAACACTCTACCTCTTTGTGAATCATGCCCTTGAAGATAGTCATCATTACTCTCTGGTATGTCACGCCAGCATTCTTTAATCCAAAAGGCATCATTGTGTAACATAAAACCCCTTTTGAAGTGAGGAATGCGGTGACCTCTTCATCTTTGGGCACCATCTTTATCTGATTATGCCCGGAGTATCCGTCCATGAAGTAAAATATTTGACAGTGATCTATAGAGTCGATGAGCATCTCGATGGACAGCAACGGGAAGTCATCCTTGGGACATGCGGTATTCAAATCATGAAAGTCAATACACACTTTGATTTGACCATTCTTCTTCTTTACTCGAACAACATTGACTAGCCATTTCAGGTACTTGACTTCGCGAATAAAGCCTGCTCGAGTTTGATCACCTCGACATTTATCTGCATCTCGAGGTCAGGCCTGAACCTTCTCGATTTCTGTTTGACGGGTTTGATAGTCGAATCGATACCGAGACAGTGAACAGTGACTTGAGGGTCTAAACCAGGCACCTCATGGGCCAAGCAAAGACATTTCGGTTTGCTTTCAAGAAGGTAGTGAAATCTTCTTTCTCTTTTGGAGACAAATTTGCTAACATGAAAGTGGGTCTGGGATCCGCTTCGTCTCCAATATTTATTTTCTCGAGTTCGTCAGCTGTGGCTTGAAAACCTTCTTCCCATTCTTCTGGAGCTTCTTGCAACTCTTCATCGTCGCTTTCAGGGATCTTTATATCGACCTCAAGTGCAGAGACCCATGATCTTGACATTTCTACCTTTGATAGAGGTCTGTCTAGAGTAGATCATAATCTCTACACCTTTCTCGAACTGAGTGACGGAAAGGTCAACCTCAAAAGTGGAAAACACGTCAGGTTGGCGAGACTTATTTCAAAAGTTAGAGGAAAATTGAGGTTCAGTGATAATGATGTGAAGTGTCTTCACATGAATCACACGGTAGTTTATGGATGCCTGGAGTGTTTGCTCCTAGCCGGCACGTTCTTCAAAGACTTGTGTCATGTGGCAAACCTCCTGAGTGTAGAAACTTTGCCCTATTGACTCTCTCAGTCTCTGCTCAAAGTCAGGCTCAGGGCGCCAATGGGGTTTCTCTGGCTTCAACTTCTTGTGCTTCCTTGAAGAAGGAGGCTCTACCTTGGCTTTAGCTCCCAGAGCATTAGCCACTGTTACGAATCCTGTTGCGTGTCATGGTCTTTCTGCATCATTTCCACTGCGTCCTGCTTACATTTGATCCCTCAAGTTCTTGGTCTAGAATCTTAAAGTCCAGGCATATCATGGTTGTACATGCAGGGGATGTAGAAGAGAGAGAATAAGAAGCAGGAGAAGAAGGAGGAGAAGGGTTAGAAGGTGGGGGAATTTTAAGTTCGTTCCCCTCATCAGACCGATCTGGGCAGCTTTTTACATCATCACCAGGGTTGAACGGATGTAGGGGTCTTGTAGGTCTTTCCCTTGCTTAAACTGTTGGGGACTGCTTTTAACGTTGTCACCCTCATTGGACATCTGCTGAGTGAGAGATGGCACATGGACGTAGACAAGATGAAGATGGAAGAAGGATTGTGTCATGAATAAAGTCCAGTAAATTTGGCAGTGGAGGAAGGGACCTGAGAAATTCTCGCTAAATTGTGGGTTAACCGATCTTGTTTCTTCGACGAGTAGCCCTTGGTGCCCGTCTTTTTTTGATTTTTCGAGGTGATGTTTGATTCATCTCGCTAGGCTAGAGAACAGCCCTAGCTTGGCGATCTGCTTCTCGCCTTAAAGACTTGAGTCTGCTTTAGCCATGGTAGACTATCCATGGTTGAGGAATCGAGGGTTCTGCAGAGTCTAAATCATTGATAAGAAGGTCCTGCTTTGGTAGATCTCCTTTCCCCAATGGAGAGGTGACTTGGGGGTCACTTACAAGGAGATTGTAAGACACATGACACTGCCCCATTTTCTTTGCGAATAAATCAAGGAAACTTGTGCATTCTGATAGGTAATGGCCTCTTATCTGATGGTATGGCCACCAACGATCTTTAGTCCCCTTAGCAAGGTGAGAGGCTTGCTTGCTTTAGTGTGATTATGCCTTCCTGAAGCATTATAATGAAGAAGGCATAAAGGATATCAGAAATTTTTTCTTCCTCTAGGATAGTTACAACATGAGAGGCTTCGACTGCCCTGAAGGCCTTCTTTAAGTCTTCAAGCTTTATCTGACCTTTAAGAATTTAGGCCTCGATAATATCCTTCAACGTGTAGTAGTCATCTGTAACATGATTGATCTTCCGATGGTGGGCACAATAATTTACCTGAGTGTCAAGGCTAGGTTGTGCAAAGATGTTTGAGCGTATTTTAGAGCATCTTAGTGCCTAGCAAGAAGCAGATAAATAAAGCCGATAAAATAGTAGAAATTGCCGACAGTCTCAGAGTGACCCCAAAACTGGTCAAGATCTTCATCGGCACTCCAAAAGACCACTTGCCAAGTTACGTCGCATCCAGACATGATTAAGTCAGTGAAAACAAAGGAAAATGTTTCAGAAAAATGGCATCTCGCACCCTAAAATGGACCCTACAACTGGAACTACTCGATGTCTCAAACAGTTGTGGGACCATCGCCATTAGATTCAGCATGGTCAAAACCCCTATGGGTCATGTTTCGGCTTAATCGAATACTCCAAAACAAAGATATGAGAAAAATAGTGAAACAATAAGGGCCGCACACTATTCTCGTGTGACCTCACTCCATCAAAACACCATTAAAGGTGGTTGTTTTTACAGTCACGAGTAGTCACTTTGCAGGACTATAACTCACTCATTCCAAGTCAGATCGCTTCCAAATTTAGTGAGCATGTTTCTCATCAAGACGAGCAATTCGCTGATCCGTGAAGGAAGTTGCAGAAAACTTAGCAACACTACACATTATTCGAGCAGCTAGATCATGATGCTCGCATACCTGATTGGTATGAAACCAATTACATTGTGTGCGTGAGGTCCGAGGCTATCTCTGACTAGAACCTCGTGTATGATGAACAATTGGATTTCACACACGAATGTGCCAAATATATTGTAAATTCTGGCCACCGAATTTCAAGATTCCGGCCAAAGACTTAAGATAATGACATCTTCATCCACACATCAAATCAAGCTGCGTTTGTTGCAACATGGTCGTGACCGTAAGCTCAGTGTGATTCAATAAAGAAATCATGAAGAAACATCAAGGAATAAGCACACAATCGATCCGAAGTTTTCAAGATTCATCCAAAATTCAAGTCTCGTGATCATGGCTCAAGAACATGATTCATGGCTCGAAGTTGGTATCAAAACGATCTCCATGCTGAGCCCTACAAGAAAAAAATAATCTTTCGATCAAACGGGCATCAGAACACCCTTGGGTTAGCCATGGAAGATCATGCAAGATCTTGGGGAGCAGTAGGGGTTGTTTTGAAATTCCACACATTGTTAGGCAGGGGCAAAACAAGCTTTTTGCACGAATTTTTAGAATTTCTTTAAATTCAATTAAATCGTAATTATCTTCAATTAGGGTTACTTTTGAGCATCCACCCATGTTTGGGCTAAATTTTATATAAACAGGCACTGCTTCATTGTAAAGAAAAAGACTCTCGATTCATTCTTTGAGGATTCAATAAAATTTCCATTCTTGCTTGAGTCTGTGAGTACGCCTTGAAGAAAGAGAGAGGAGAGAGAAGAAAAGATCGATACCCTTCGGGTAGGTAACTTTTTCTATCCTCCCCTCTTTCTCTTTCCTTCCCTTTTCTCATCTCTCTCTCTTCTCCTCATTGCAACTGGCACAAGTCTAGCACCGGTTGGTTCTCTTCTTCTTTCATCCCAGCGCCTAGGGGAAGGCAGTTGTAAAGCGGACGCCTCTCATCTATCATTCTGAGGCCAGTGATAACTCCATCTTCTTGGCCACTTACCTGGCCTTATTCTTATGCAAATTCGTTATTCATAGAGGCACAGATGACATCCATCTGGGCACAATATATGTTTCTTGTAATATGATGAGGGGACGCCATTACGCTCTGGCTCAACCAGTCCTTTGCAACATATACCATAGACTGGGAGCCATTTCCCAGGGGAAATCCTACAAAGGCAAAGGGGGGGGAAAGGGAATTGTAGGAGGATAAGCCTTTCCTGAGGACTTTAAGACTCCATTCCCCATCGATTATGTGTATGGGTGCCTAGGGACCTATCTATATCAAGAGTCGAGGCTCGGGGGAGAAAATGTGCCCCTTCTTGATGAGAATAGCTCATCAAAAGGCTATCTTTCATAGCCCAGGGGAGGCTCCAAGCTTGTTTGAGAATGACTCTTCAAATATGCGGCGGGTCCCATTTCCAGTTGGGAGCTTTACTGACCACGCTTTTATTGTTGAACTAAGGAAGGAGTTGGACGGATCTCCGACGACTATCAGGGAGCTCATGTTCCTCTTGAACATTAGAGGGGGTTTTTGCCCTATCGGACCTCGCACAGTGCGAGACTAAAAGGGTATTTCCCTCATCTCTTCGCCAGTCAGCATTGGCTTGATCAGAGGTTTCCCTTCTTTGTGTTTTCTGAAAAGCGCAACAACAAATTAAACACCGGGAAGAAGGAAGAGCTTGGGACTCTTTGATAATGTTGGTTACTAGAGCATACACGGACCGCGTGGTCCACATGTATGGGGGTTACGGAGATTAGCAAGTATGTGCTACCCCACTTTGACAGAAGGGTCAGAGTAATCGAGGCCTATGCATGATAGTGGAGGCTTACCAGCATGGGATACTGGGAGGTTGATCACCCATGGAAACCGGGAAAACTACAATTGGTGTCAAGAGATTAGACAAAGGTGGATCGTCAATGCTCTTGCTCTTGGTGAAGTCTCTAACTTGGGCCATCCTTGGAATTGGCAGGCTCCAGGGATTCATTGAGAGATAGCAGTTGATGACACCTCACCGTAATTTCTTGCCATGAAGAAAAAGACTGGGAGCATCTTTGATAAACTCAGCTCTGTCTTCGACTGGAGGGAGGACCAAAGGTCCTTGGTCATGAGGGGAGAGGCCCCCACAGTGCTCTTATTGCAAGATCTTCACAAGTTGAGAGTTCTGAGGCAACTGCTTCTCCTCCAGCATTGGGGAAGAACAGGATACAGTCTACCCCTTCCAGGAATCATGCACCAACTCATGCTGTTAGACCTGCTCGAAGACATAGGGGTGCCAAACTTCTTGTCATTTTGGAATTAGGAGGTAGCTCTTCCTCCTCTGATTCATTAGCTGCTCCTCAGTGTCACCTTCTGCCCTTTCTCGATCATCTTTTGCCTCTCTTGAATTGTTTCTACTTCTTTCGAGACCCAGTCAGATGAATCAGGTCCCTCTGAGAGTATTATCATCGTTTCTGATCTAAAAGGGACTCTGGAGCTTGGGGTGGTAACTCCATATCAAAGGGTGGTTCCTAAGCAAAATCTAGTTCCCATGGAGATTATTGAGACTGAAGGCTCTGCAATCATTGCTCAAGGGGAGGAACCTAACACTGACATTGTCTCTGACCCACAGGAGGTTACTGCCCCGATTGAGACGGGGGCTGCGATAATGGATATTGAGCGACTTGGGCATCAAGGGGATGCTGCCGCAAAGTGCACAGGTCAGAAAGATGAAGGGCTTGAGCTTTTTGTGATGGGAGTTTTGGCTATAGAGGATGCAGGCCAGGTGGAAGAGGCCATGGTTGAGCCTGATGTGGTGACCCTAGAAGATGAAGGCCAAAGGGAAAAGGTGGCCCCAAAACTTTTTGAAGCTGAAGTGACAGTTCAAGAGAGTGAGGAACAAGGAAGGGATGGTGGCCTTGAACTCATTGAAGCCATGGCAGAGAGTGAGAGACAAGAGGAAGAGGCTCATTTGGAGCACGTTGGGGTAGGAGTGGCGGCCCCAGTAGGGGAGGGTCTGGGTGATGAGGCTAGTATTGAAGCGACCAAGCGGGTTGAGGCTGGGACTGTCTCGGAATCAGAGGTGCCGGAGGATATGGATTTCATGATGTCCCCAGAAGAGCCAGTAATTCACCTGGCTATCACCCCTTCGAGCGCATCACTAAAAGCTGAAGTTCCTTCAATGGTGGTGGCCCCGATATTATCACCCAGGCCTATCTTCAGCAGGGTTTCGAGCATAATTGTGGACATGCTTCGTGCGGGTCTCCATGGTTTTAGGGAGCTACCCTTCACTGAGCTGGGCGATGCATTGGCCAAACCTAGGGAATTTGCTACTGCAACCACTATTTTTTGGAATGCGCCAAAAGTCCTCTCTCATTGTGGTGTTATTTTAAATGCATTGGAGAGAAGGAGGATGGAGAGGTTGCACCTTGAGGCAGAGAGCAGCATGGTAGCTTCGTAAGGAAATAGATTCCTGCGAAGAGAAGAAGGCCACTATGGTTGCCTGTCAGCTTGATCTCAAGATGGAGGGGAGAACTTGCTTTAATAGGATTATAGGGATAAGGGCAGGGATACAAAAGCTGAAAGATGAATTTATCGATCTTGAGAGGGAAATGATTCATAGAAAGGCCTTGGATGCCTCCTTGGCTGAGGATCTATCAGAGCTCAGTCACACCATCGAGTCGGAAACCGTCTCCATGGAGCAGGAAGCTCAAATGGTGTTCAAGCTGAAGAAGAGTATCAAGATTGCTGAGGATTCTTCCACAATGCCCAGAGCAGAGATCAATAAGATCATTGATCTTTTTTTTAGTGTCTTTTCTTTGCCAACATTTGTAAAAAATTTAAATTCGTAAATGAAATGCCTCTTGTTTTTTTCTTTTCTGGCTAATTTCGCTACATGATTACATTCTTCTTTTACTTCGATGCAACTCCTTTGGGGCTTGACCGCCTCTCAAAATATTCATTGTCTTAAGAGAACAAGACAGAATACCCTAGGCCTTGTTTCATCTTGTGACAAGCTACTGCAGCTTCAATGACCTCGAATGGGGGAGCAATTGCCTCGTCTCCCGTTGACGTTTGATTGGACAAAGGTTCATAATCCATTTTTCTCATTATTTGATGTGCCTACTCACTGTAAATAGTCCAATGCAGGAATTGTTTATGGTTTGGCATGTAGGTAATCTTTGGAGTCGGGAATTGTATCCTCATGGCTTCCTCAATCTCAGAAACGACCTCTGGTTCATCTTCTTGCAAACGTGGCTCTTGAGTCGAAGTAGAAGGGGAAGCTTCATCTTCAGGCGGAGACGGAGATTCATCAAGGGTAGTGAATAACATGCTAGGATGAAGGGAAGTTAGAAGGAGAATTTTACCCGATCTTTCCTCTTCTTTGATCATGTCCACCAGTGTTCGCCTGATGTCCTTAACATCTTCATGAGACGAAGGCTCTATCTTCCTCACAAAATTATAATCACCATCATTTGGCCTTTGGGATGACCCCAAACCTATGAAATAATACTTGGCATCCGCATAGTGAGCTTCGACTATAAGAAACGGTCTTTTATTTGTGAAATAATACTTGGCATCAGCATAGTAAGCTTCGGCTACAGGAAACGGTCTGTTATCAACCTAGACGGTATATTGTCTCCCATCTCAACTATACATGATGCACTAGTGCAATGTTGACGGAACCAACCCCTGGTCATGGAGCCACGGGCGGCCTAGAAGGATGTTGTAGGAGGTGTCAGTGTCAATTACATGAAACTGAGCATAGTCATTTAATTCACCAATCTTGAGATGAAGGCGGACGATGCCAGCCAGCTTTTCTCCTGACTGGTTGAATCCCTAAACTGTGATATGCATTTGGGTGAGATCTTCATAACTTAATCCCAACCAAGTGAGGATTCTCCTTGGGATAAGGTTGACTACTAACCCTCCATCCAACATAATTTGGTTGATAGGGCATGCATGTAATTCCCTAGTCATAAAGAGAGGGCGATTGTGAAATTTTTCTCCCAATTGCAGATCATCCTCTAAGAAGGTGATCTCCTTACATCTGCTCAAGATCGATGTGTCCACCTAGATAACTTCCACTTCCGCCTCTACACCTCTGGATCGGAAAGAGCCTAGACCAGAGCCATACGATAGTCCTTTGAGAGCATGAGAGAATCATAGATGCTAAGAAGGGCTGGAAGCTTCCTCAAGTGCCCTATCACATCATATTTCACCTTTTCCTCAACAGCTTTTGTGTTCGTGGAGCAAACAGGTAATTTCTTACTGTTTTGTTGGAATTTTTTAGATGCCACTGGTTTGGGTGGTATAGTAGGTTGAGGAGCAGGTTTGGGTGGAGGAGGTTTATTTTGGCCTACTTGCTAACTTGATTGCACAGCTGGCTTGGTTTGGGTGATCGAGGCTTGTTTTAAAGGAACGTAGGTTTGTTGTTGAAGCCTAAGAGGTGCCTGGGTATATGGGACCAGCGGCTTCCGAAGGAATTCGAAGATGGGTGGATTGTCCCAGGTATCTAGGCGAGGAAGAAGCGCAGGGAGCTGGAGGATGGGTATACTGCTTGAAGTATTTGGGTGAGGGAGAAGTGGTGGACTAGGAAACTTCGAGATGCCTGGCTTCTGAGCTGGAGGATGGTTAGGTGCCTCCATCTCGCCTCCCTGGATCTAGGTGATCGGGTGACATGTATCTCGGGTTTGGAAGACTAGGGGCTTGAGATTGCCCTCTCGGGAACTTTGTTCAAGAACAAGGGCAGGTATCCAACTAGTGAGAGAGGAATTTTGGATGTGAGGTGGGGACCAACTTCTCTTAGGTCCGTGACTTACTCAAGCTGACTTGCGCAGGCGCTCTCTTAGATCACGACAGAAAGCCCCCCAGCTGCTTCAGCTAGTTTGGAATCGCCTCCCATGACCAGCAATATCCTTATTTTTTGCACAACACCCTATGGTTAATTTATAAGACAAGTGGACCAAATGACCTACCCTTGTCTTAGGGCAATGTACCTTCATATGTCTAAGAAGGTGGAGAGTTAAGGAGATGAAAAGAAGGAGGTTTGAATGAGAGGGGAATAGAAGAGGGGACCCGACAAGGGGACCAGACCAGCATGATAACTAGACCAATGTAATGACTAATCTGGAGTGGTAGCAAGACGACCACGGTACATTGGACCGATGCGGTGGTAATACTATTTGAAACCAAGGTCGAAATGACTGTCCTAATCTGGTGTGGCAGTAAGACGGGCTTGGTACTCAAGACCAGCACGATGGCGAAGAGATGGGGTCCCAATGGCCCTAAGCATCACCACCCATAACCACGGAGTAACAGTGTCATGGCCCTCGTATGGCGCTAGACACTACTGCACATGGTTAGAGGGAAAGCAGTGAGCTGTGTGTGGCGTTAGGCATCGCCGTTCGGGCAACACAAGAAGGCAGCACACCTCTGCGTCGGTGGAAATTGTCTCTTGTGTTACGCGCGGTGATAGCCATTCGCGAGGATCACAGTGACAGTTCTTGCCAAGGCACACGACGTTAGGAGTGGAATGCAAGAAGAGCTTGAGCATGGCGATAGGCACTGAGCGCACGAAGAAGGCTTGCGGACAGCGATAGGCACCGAGGGCATGAAGAAGGCTTGCGTATGGCGATAGGCACTGAGCGCATGAAGGAAGCTCACGGACAACGTTAGGTGTTGCCGTGATGTCTCCAGAGCGCTAATAGCATCGTCATTTGCGATAGGCGCGCAACAGGGGGTGACCTCTAAGAGTGGGAATAAGTTTTTCCGTCTGTGCTTTTCACTGAGGCGTCGAGGATACATCTGCGGATGGTGATGAGGAGCACTGTCTGCAAGCCTCGCTGAGAGATAGAGATGAACCAACAGGAGGGGGAAAGGAGCTCTCGCATGGCACTGGCATCACCATACGTGGCCTGTAAAACCTTAGGAAGGGGAAAAAATAAGAAAGAGGCATGCACGACACTGCCACTGCCGTGCATGGCCTCTCAGGGAGGCTCAGACGAAGAAGAAGAAGAAGAAAGAAAAGAAGAGATAGAAGGTTTACCTTAAGCCTAGGGGTACTGGTCCAAAAGTTTCTCTCTCCTTATTCTCTCTTTCCAAACGTGACCTAACAATGAGAAGGAAAGGGAATTCTATTACGTAAAAATTCTCTTTTGTCAAGAGTTTCAAGCCTTAGCATACAATGATGGTACGTGGCATATATGGAATTGTGTCAAAACATTGTTGGATTGATCAAAATTAAACCTAATTGTTGGAAATTAAGATTTAACTGAATTAAAATAAATTAGAAAATAGTGTGCAAAATGACATATTTACCCCTTCCTAACAAGTTGTGGAATTCCATGACAGTCCTTGTCCAGGGTTTTTCTAATGCTCGTTTGATCAAAAGATGATTTTTTTCTTGTAGGACTCAGCATGGCCATCGATTTGATACCAACTTCGCGCCATGGATTGTATTTTTAGGGCACAATCATGTGACTTAAAATTTGAATGAATCTTGAAACTTTGGATCGATTGTGTGTTCATTCCTTGATGTTTTTCAGTTATTTCTTTACTGGATCACATTGAGCATGCCGTCACGATCGTGGGGCAACAAACGTAACTCTATTCCGTGCCCAGATGAAGATTTTGCAAATTTGGAGTTTTAGCCAGAATCTGAAATTTCGACGATGGAATTTACAGTCAATTCGTCGGCTTTGTGTGCAAAATCCGACCGTTCATCATGTATGAGGGTCAGACTAAAGATAGCTCTAGACCTTACGCACATGATGGAATTAGTTTCAGGTCGATCTCATGAACGACGTGATTTGGTTGCTCGAGAGAGCCACGACACTGCTGATTTTTCTGCACTTTCTTCATAGATCAGCAACTTCTCTCAGCTTTTCTTTACGCTAGGGCGTCGTTGAGGGGCTTGCCACATATCAAAATGGTCGTCTTGACGAGACGAACACGCTTCATCAAGTTTGAGTATGATCCAATCTTGGACAAGGGAGATATAAGCGTGGCAAGTCACTGATCGTGACTGTCCCTTTAATGGACTTGAGTTGCAGGGTGGCCGCATGGGAATAGCGTGTGACACCTCCTGTTTCACTCTGTTGCCTATAACATCTTCTTGAAATGTCCGTTCAACAAATTGAGACACTGAAAATATAGCTTTAGTTATAGGGTCCATTTCAGGGTGCTATGTCAAAATTGTTTTTCAATTTGCACTACCTTAGACATGTCAGAATGCAATGAAACTTGGCAGGAGAATTTTTTAGAGTCCTTATGAAGATTCTGGTCAGTTTTAGGGCTATTATGAGACTGTTGAAATTTCCACTATTTGTTAGGCTTTATTGACCGGGGACCCTTGATGATGAAAATGTCTTCCAACAGCATGCCCCACCGATTATTATGCTTCGATAGAAGCGAGAAGTACAATTAGTTGGGAAATTTCCCCTGGCTAGCCACAAGACTACGTGAACGTCGAGGAGATCCATGCAATGTTGTAACTAGGACGTTAATATGTCTAGATGCAATGTACCGATCCATCCGTGGAGCTTTAGGGGGAGAATAGACTTTTGAGGGATCCTATCGAAGTCCTCACCCTCGAGGGACTATTTGCAAGTCTGACAGCTTAAGGATTTAGTAGGGACCTCATTGGTCAGAATCGAGCCTATGTGGCTGCCAAGTGCTATGAACCTTTGGTCGTCATTGTTTTCTGCTACACCAAGTTTGCTTTTGATGATTAGGGTATCTCTATAGGTCCCGTCCAGTGGGGTCTAGTTGGGGGCTTCTGACCTTTCTCAAAAATCTTTCCCTATCGATTAGGGGGGATTTTGGAGAGGTGGCTGCGTGGGACCCATCTTGTCGGGTCCAGTCGAGGGCTTCCTTCCCGAAAATCTAGGCCTCTTTGCTAAGGAAGGTTTTAGGCCAGGTGATGTCATGGCGAGACATTACCCTAAAGTCTCTAGTAGGTTAGGCCCTGGCTTTGTCAGTTTCTTACCTTCGTGGGGATCTTTAGCATTTTGGAGGGATCTTTTGGTCGTCGTCCTTACCCTCAAGGACTCTTGTGATTTTTGGAGGTGAAATGTGGGAGATATTATGAGGCTCTCACTCCCTGGTTAGCCACTTTGTATTGTGATTGGATACTGGCAGTTGAGAATTTTGTGTAGACCTCACCAGCCGGGATTATGGCTGTTAGGAGATGGGGTACCGGCTAAGGCTGTGATGTTGTATTATCTTGTTTTGTTAGTCCAAGTGCCCTTTTGCGGGTTTTCACTTGAACTGAGAAAGTGACATCGTAAAGACGATTTTCACCAACCTCCTTGATTTTTGGGCTCTTTTACCCATGTCCTTGCGACCATGTCTACTCTTTTCATCCGTTTTTGCTCACGGTGCTCTCTGGGGGTTTTCGTTATGTTTGGATTTTTGTTTTCACGAAACTATTTTACTCATGGTTTCATGACCATGGTTGTCCTTCATTTTTACTCATGGCATTCCCTTGTCCAAGTACACCATGCCCTGTTTTTGTGAAGGCGTGTTTAGGATCATGCCTTCGAGACCTGTGAGAAGCCTTTTAACGTCATGCGGCTAGGATGCACACGAAGAAGAATGGCAAAATTAGGGTCAGCATTGACTTTCATGACTTGAACACTATTTGTCTTAAGGACGATTTCCCTCTGCCGTTCACTGAAATGCTAGTTGACTCCACGACCCATTACCAAATCTTCTCCTTTATGGACACTTTTCTGGTTACAACCAAATCATAATTGCTCTCGAGGATAGGAGGCCACTACGTTATTGACTCCAAAAGGGCTCCTTTGCGACACTATGATGCCGTTTGGGCTAAAGAATGCTGGCGCCACGTACCAGCGAGCCATGACATTCATCTTCAAGGACATGATTCACAGGGAGGTTGAGTGCTATGTGGATGACTTGGTGGTAAAGTCTGAAATAAAAGTGACTCATGTGCAAGACCTCAGAAAGGTGTCTGAGCGGTTGTGGAGTCACCAACTCAAGATGAACCTCTTGAAATGTGGCTTTGGTGTACACTCAGGAAAATTCTTAGGGTTTACCATGAGATACCGTGGGCTGGAGATCGATCTAGTCAAAATCATGGAAATTCAAAACATGCTGTAGCCTACAACCCTCCATGAACTGTGGTCTCTCCAAGGACAAATCGCTTACATTCAGAGGCTCATTTCGAACCTCTTAGAGCGATGTAGACCCTTCTCACACCTCCTAAAGAAGGATACTCCCTTCATATGGGACGAAGCATGTCAAGTTGCACTCGAAGACATCAAGCAGTACTTGTTGAATTCACCAGTCCTCTTTACGCCAATGTTAGGAAGACCGCTCATCCTATACGTGAGCACCCTTAACGAGTCACTCGAGGCACTCCTGACGCAGAACAATGATGAAGGGAAAGAGCTAGCGCTCTATTATCTCAGTCGCAAAATACAAGGGGCTGAGAAGAATTACCCTCCCATCGAAAAATTGTGCCTAGCCTTGATCTTTGTTGCACAGAAGCTCCGCCATTACTTGCTCAGCCACGAAGTCAAGTTAATCCCCATGGCAGACCCCGTCAAGTTCCTTATGACCTGGTCGTGCTTGTCAAGATGTTTGGCCTAGTGGGCATTATTGCTGATGGAGTTCGACAACCACAAAAGGCGATTAAAGGTCAAGCCCTAGCAGCCTTCCTTGCTGCTCACCCAGTCCCTTCAAAATCTCCCTTGTGAAGTGATCTACCGAATGAAGAAGTTTTTTGTGCTGTGCTAACTCGACCATGGGAAATGTAGTTTGACGGAGCATTTCAGTTTGATAAAGGGGGTACCGGAGTCATGTTCTTAACCCCCAATGGAGGAATAATTCCTCTATCCTTCTCACTTGCAAAGGCATTTTCTCATAATGAAGTCGAGTATCAAGCCCTCATAATCAAACTAAAGATCGTCCAGGAGCTAGACTTAGAGCAGCTAAATATCTTTGGGGACTCTGAGCTGGTCATCCGGCAGCTAAAGGGGATTTATGACATAAGGAACGATACTCTCAAGCCTTATCATGACACAGCCAAAACTTAAATGACTTCTCCCTGAGTCATATCCTTAGAAGGTTAAACTCTTAGGCTGATGCGCTTTCAAAGCTTGATGCCATCATCCAATTGTCTTCAACGGGGCCCACTCCAGTATAGGTAGCCGAATGGAGACACGTCGACTTGAGAGCAGAGGTTGACATAGCCGGCGAGAGGGATGTCTTCCCTGAGTGTCCACCTTACCCATTCGGGGCACTTCTCGTGGTTAGGGATGTCATCAAGGAAGAGCGGGAAGTTTCCCAAGGAAAAGAAGCCAAAGCTCGGGAGCAGGAGCCCGAGAGCAAGAGCTCGAGTTCTTCGACCCGATGAGTGCAAAGGTTGAACAAATAGAAGACTGGAGGGAGCTCATTGTGGACTTCGTGAAGCATGGATGGCTACCTCAAGATCGAGCAGAGCACAACAGCATATGGTGGATGTCCACCAAGTACACTCTTCTCGATCGGGATGTCCTCTTTCGTCGGTCATTTGCAGAATCGTCCTCATGTGCGTCAACGCACAAGAGGAAAGCAAAGTACTCGAAGAAGTACACTCAAGCTTCTGTGAGCTGCACCAATTCACCCCCAAGCTCTATGAGCGCATACGTAGACTCAGCTATTACAGGCCTTCCATGGTAGCTTACGCCCAAACCTACGCTAAAAGATGCCAAGTGTGCCAAATCCACTCAAGCCTCATTCATCAGCCCCTAGAGCCTCTACATCCTACGGTGATATTATGGACCTTTTCCTAGTGGAGTATGGACATTATAGGACCCATTGACCCTCCTTTTGCCTTGGGTCATTCCTTCATTCTGGCGGTGACAAACTACTTTTTCAAATGGGCCGAGGCAATCCCTCTCAGATAGGTTCCAGGGACCGTTGTGGCTAACTTCGTACGACACCACATCATATATTCATTCCAGATCCCGGATCGAATAAATTCTGATAGTGGCCCTCTGTTAAGGAGCTAGCATGTGGATCGCCTAGTCAACCAGTTCGGTTTTGAGTGGAAGTACTCGACCATGTTCTACCTTCAAGTAGCTAAGGCATTCAACAAGACTTTGTGTAGGGTGCTCCAGAAGCAATGTCAAAGTCAAAGAAAAACTAGCATGAGAAATTGCCTGTGGATCTATGGGCCTATCGCACTACCCCGTAATGTTACGAACACCACCCCTTGTTCCCTGGTCTATGGGGGTAAGGCGGTCCTACCCCTCGAAATTCAAATACCCTCACTTCGTGTTCCTATACATCAGGGACTAGCTGAAGACAAGAGGATCAGGCTCTTTTGCCAAGAGACTAGAGGCCCAACAGAACCTCGAGCTCAATCAAGAAAGAATGAAGATAGCCTTTGACAACTCTGTTAAGGTTAGTTCATTCGCTCGTGGGGACCTAACTCTAGCAGTCAAGAGACTGATCGTCATACATGAGCACTGTAAAGGAAAGTTCGAGCCTAAGTGGAAGGGTCCATTCGTGATCAAGAATGTTACACCAAGTGGGGCCTATGTACTGACGAACTTTGATGGAGAAGAGGCGATGCCCCTATCAACGGGTGATATTTAAAGAAGTATTATCCCTAACATGGCAATAAAGCACGGTGTGTGCAACAAAATGATATAAATGGCGATGTGAAACATCAAGCCAGCTCAAAAGAAATTCATTTCTTTCATTGAGTTAAAAAAGTTGCAAGTTACAACCGAAGGCCCATTAACAGGGAAGTTACAAAGCTCTTGCATCTGAGGATAAGAGGACGGCTACAAACCAAAGCCGACGGTGTTGCTTTTCCATTTGAGGATAAGAGGAAAGTTACAGGCCAAAAGAACAAGCTAACCACTTCCCAGTCAACTTCAATTCATCTGACTAGTATATCAAATATAAATGGTAGACTTCTCTAGCAAGGAACTGGCCTACGAGGGAGAGCGTACCCTGTTCACAATAGATGCCCTTCCACAGAACAACATGGACTTCATGACTGTGCTGAAGGACTTTGCTTTGAACACACTGTGGTGGCAAGGTCTCCTCGTCTACCATCACTTTTGACCCCCGCGAGACATCGCCATCCGAGGTCATCGTCGTTCACAATACAATGTCACATCCTATCATCACCACGGGTAGGCTAATGCCACACGGGACGATCACCATGAGCCTCATACCCCCAAATGTGGTTGTCACCACGTATGACCCAAGGATGTATGAAGGCGGCGCCGCATGTGACTTAATGTCATGCATGACTTTGAAGTACTTCGGTTCCCGCTGTTCCTAATTACTGAGGGACAATGACTCCCACGCTTCTTCGGTTACCCCAACTGTTTCCCCACGCCAACAGTCGACCTTCTTGTGACCCTTCACCTTCTTTGCAATCCTTCGGGCTTCGTCAGAAACACACCTTCGGCCGTGGGGATACCTCGGATGACCTTGCTCTTACCCCTAGCGACGTGGCTTCCCCTTGTCAGAAACACCTTTCCACCCAACGAGAACCTCCCGTCTGACCCTATTTTTCCCCTTTTTCAATGGCTGAAAATGTCGTGAAAAACACCAGGAAACTGTCTCTCGCTTCTTGCCTATTATCGGAGTTAGCAAAACCACCAGAAGTCCCTAGAAGACTTCCGTGAGACTCCGTGGATTGCCCTTCGCCCCGACTTTTCCCACTTCAGCAGTCCACCAATCCTCACTAAAATTCTGCAAAAATTCTTGTGAGCTCAATGCAGCCTCCTCTCCTTCTCCTCCGACAACGAGAGAGCTGACAGAACCCTCTGAGCTTACTGTGACCTCTCCTTCAACAGTAGAACGATCGGATAAGCAGTCGAACTCCCACAGGGCACCTCTGCAAATTCTGCCAAGACCCTGGAGATCCTCTTCCTTGCCTAGAAAGATTCGATGCTGGCCGAAAACTACTCACAAGCATGCTGCGAATCTTCACACCTCCTGAAGGTCATCAGAAAAATCCCTAAGGACTTTCTCTCCAAGTTCTGGCTGGGAAGTCGTGTCAGAAAACCCTCGCTAGGAACTTTAGCTCTCTATCTATCTAAAAATCCCTTTTACTGTTTTACCCTTTGATAAAATAGTAATGTGGGGTTTCTCTCCCTTTTATAATCCACAGTATCAGAGACTGCCCCCGACAAACTCGAAATGATGCTCTAGTCCCCAGCTCTTGATGGTGATGTGGCCAGGCCGAGCGGCCAAGCCCGAGACCGGAAGAAGCATTGTAGCATGCCTCGTTAAGATTTCATCCAAGGGACTAACGCCATGCGCTTCGTTCAAAAGGTTGTCGCTGCACATCTCGTCTAGGGACTACCACGAGCGCTTCGTCAGGAGGCTATTGCCGTGCACCCTATCAAGAAGTTATCGCCCTGCATCTGGCCAAGAGCTACTGCTATGCGCTTCACCAAGGGACTTGACGTCATCACCCATGTCTAATGCTACACTAAGAGTCATAAGCAGGCCTTGGTGCTCCCCTTCAGACCATCATCCCATACCCTCAAGAAGTTCATTCCCAACACCACAATCTTGCCCCTTAGCGAACAAAGTTTCTGGTAATGGCTCTATTCCCCACAGGGTCGCATCTGCTACGGTCCAAGCTGCATGACCCTAAACTGCATAGCCACAGTCCTTATCTCATGGCTCAAAACTGTATGACCATGGTTCTCACTGCATGACCTTAAACTGCACCGCCATGGTATTTGCTGCATGACCTTAAAATGCATAGCCACGGTCCAAGCTGCATGACCCTAAACTACATAGCCACATTCCTTGTCTCATGACTCAAAACCTCATGACCATGGTCCGTATTGCATGACCTTAAACTGCATTGCCACTGCATGACCTTAAAATGCACAGTCAAGGTCCAAGCTACATGACCTTAAACTGCATTGCCACTGCATGACCTTAAAATGCACAGTCAAGGTCCAAGCTACATGACCTTAAACTGCATAGTAATGGTCATTATCTCGCGACTCAAAACTGTATGACCATTGTCCAAATTGTATGACCTTGAACTATATCGGAGGTCTAGTTGCATGACCTCAAACTACAAAGTCCTTGTCACATGACTTTAAACTTACGACCATGGTCCAGTTGTGTGACCTTAAACCATAGTGCGCGCCCTGGCCATATGACGTTAAAAGGCTTAGCACCACGGTCCAAACTATATGACCCTGAATTATAGCAGAGGTCTAGTTGGACAACCACAAACTACATGGTCCTAACTGTATGACTTTAAACTGCACAGTCATGGTCTTAGCTACAAGACCCTAAATCTGTAACGTGCAGCGCGCTGAATGATCCATACGCAAAACTCCAACTAGACCCCTAACGGAGTTAGATGCATGAAAGGATCGTACTCATCCCATCATCCCTAGAAAGTCAGAGACATCCTTCATTCAATCGACAGTGGGGTTTATCCGTGTCTTGGCCTCTAGAAGTTCCACGCACACCAATATTTATTACCCCCGTGGAGTCACACTGGCCCTCCTAATCCCCAATGAAGCCTTCCCCATTAACAACCCCTCATAGTGTCACCACCTTCATCTACATCTCTTCACATGTGGATAGCTTTAACTATCTTTATCCCCTGAAGTCAGATTTGTATCAACATACCTACCTCCCATACAACCCTACTAACATGGTGACTCGTACATGGTTCATGCTGCATGACCTTAAACTGCATAGCCACGGTTCAAACTATATGACCATAAACTATAGCAGAGGTCTAGTTGCACGACCTTAAACTGCACGGTCCCAGTTGTATGACTTTAAACTACGTAATCACGGTCCAAGCTATATGACCTTACACTATAGTGCATGTCTTGGCTGCATGACATTAAACTTCTTCACCCAGGTCCAAGAGGCACAACCTTAAAGACGCCCAATGTGCGTGCACACCTCCCTTTTTGTGTGCATCTTCACTCACGTCTTCCCTAACCGGCCCATTGGTGAGCGCATACCCTCTTCTTCTTCTCTTCATTGAGCCTATCTAGGCCCACACACCCTTTATGTGCATCATCACGCATGACTCCCCCAACCGGCCCACTCATGTGTGTGGGCCACTTACACCACTTTCATTGCCTCCCCAGTGAGTCTACATACGTGCACACTCCCTTTACATGCATCGCCACGTACGTTTTCCATATCTGGCCCATTCGTGTGTGCAGGCCACCTTTACCATCTTTCATCTCGTTCCCCAGTAAGTCTTACCCATGCTCACCAAACAGCAAGACATCTCGCTATCAGCTAGTGGGTCACCACTTGTCACCTACCATCCAATCAACTCTACAAGCAACTTCATGCCACCCCCAGACTCACTCTATGGCCTCTACAGACTGCCACTCCTCACCGCTACAGTCCAGCTATATGACCCTCAAACTATAGTGCACGTTCTGACTACATGATGTTAAAAGGCTTTGCATAGGTCTCGAAAGCATGACCCTAAAACACGCCTTCTTTAAAAAAATCGAGCATGGAGTACACCTAAACAAGGGAACACCATGAGTAAAAATGATGGACGGGAATAGTCACGAAACCATAAGTAAGAGAGTTCTTTGGAAATATATACCTAGGAATGATGAAAACCGCGGAAAGGCACTATGACAAAAAATGAATGAAAAGGGTGGACATGACCCCAAAGTCATGAGTAAAAGAGCCCAAAAATAACGGAAGTTGGCGAATGCCATCTTCACGGCGCTACTTCCCCTATTCAAGTAAAAACCCATGAAAGGGCACTTGAACTGACAAAGCTGGTTGTCACACTTCAACAGTCTCAGCCAACACCCCAACAATCATGACTCGTCAGGGAGTGAGAGACTCATAAGTTCTCCCCAGCAATCATGGCTTAAGGAGTGAGAGCCTTGTAAGATCTCCCCAACAATCATGGCTCGTCAGGGAGTGAGAGCCTCATAAGATCTCTGCAGCAATCATGGCTCGTCAGGGAGTGCGAGCCTCATAAGATTTCCCAAGTTTCAACGGCTCATTAAGGAGTGAGAGCCTCATAAGATCTTCGCAGTTTCTAAGGCTCGTCAAGGTGTGAGAGCCTCATAAGATCTCTCCAGTTTCCACGGCTCATTAGGGAGTGAAAGCCTCATAAGATCTCCCCAATTTCAACGGCTCATTAGGGAGTGAGATCCTCATAAGATCTCCCTAGTTCAACAACAGCAAGAGTCCTTGAGGGTGAGGACCATGACGAAAATATCCCTCTAAAAATGATAAGGATCATTACAAAGGAAAGGAGCTGACAAGGCCAGGGTTACCATAAGATTTAGGGTATGTCTCGTCAAAGTCCTCTAGCCAGTAGGGGACCAAACTTTCGGATGGGTCAGAAGCTCCCGACTAGACTCCATTAGACGTGACCTACAGGGATACCCTAAGCATCAAAGGCAAACCTAGTGTAGCAGTAGACAATGCCGACCATAGGTTCGTAGCATTTGGCCTTCAAAAAGGTCAGGTTTTGTACGAGGTCTTGACAAAGGCCTCATGCTCCAAAACCGCAGATAGTCCCTTGAGGGTGAGGACTTCGACAAGATCCCTTAAAATTCCTGAATGATTGCACTTCTTGAGTTTCTCGAAGAAAAACTTTCGTTGGGGCATGTTATTGGAAGGTATTTTTCATCAACATGAGGCCCCCGCTCAATAAAGGCCTAGCAAGTAGTGGAAAATTTGAACGGTCGCAAAATAGCCCCAGAACTGGCCAAGGTCTTCATGAGGTCTCTCAAGAGTCTCTTGCCAAATTTCCTCACATTCTGACATGTCTAAGGCAGTGCAAACTGAGAAATAGTTCCGACAGAATCGGCCTCTAGCACCATAAAATGGACCCTTATAACTAGAGCTATTAGCATATCAAATTACTGTGAGACCACCAACATTGGATCCGACATGGTTGAAAACCTCCAAGGGTCAAGTTCCAGCCCAAACAGACACTCTAGGAAGATGTTATAGGCAAAAGAAGTAAACAAGAGGAGCCGCATGCTATTCCCGTGCAGCCCCTTGCAACACTACACCATTAAAGGGACAGTCAATACCAGTAACTTTTGACATTCATATCTCAACTGTCCCACATCAGATTGTGCTCAACTTTGGTGAGCATGTTCATCTAGTCAAGACGAGCGATTCGATATATGGCGCACCCCGTGAAGATACCCGAGCGTAAAGAAAAGCTAGAGACAAGTTGCTGATCCATGAAGAAAGTGCAGAAATTTCAGCAGTGTCGTCCCTCCCTCGAGCGGCCAAATCACGCTGCTCGTGAGCCTGATCGACGTGAAACCAATTCCATTGCGGGCGTATGGTCTCGGGCCATCTATAACCCAATCCCCATATATGATGTCGAATTCCACACACGAAGCCGATGAATAGACTGAAAATTCCATCGCTGGAATCCTTGATTCCTGTAAAAATTCAAAACTTGCAAAATCTTCATTCGACCACGAAATCAAGCACGAAATCAAGCTGCGTTTGGTGTCCCGTGATCGTAGCGACATGCTTAGTGTGATTCATCAAAGAAAATACAGAAAAACATTAAGGAACAAACAAACCATCGATTCGAAGTTTTAAGATCTACTTAAAATTCAAGCCACATGATCGTGCACCAAAAATACGATCCATGGCTCGAAGTTGGTATCAAATCGATTGTCATGCCAAGCCCTACAAGAAAATAATCATCTTACATTGAATCAGGCATCAGAATGACCCCGGATCAGCCATGCAAGAACACACAAGTCCTAGGGCAACACATGGACTGTTCTGAAATTTCACAACTCGATAGGTAGGAACCAATCTGTCTTTTTTCACCCTATTTTCTAATTGCTTTTAATTCAATTTAAACTTAATTTTCAACAATTAGGGTTACTTTTGATCACCCAACCATGTTTGGGGCACACTTCTATATTTACGTACCATCATTGTAAGCAGAAAGGACAGACATACACACAAGAGAGAGTTTTCACTTAATACAAGTTTCTCTTTCTTACCATTGTGGTGTTACGCTTACGAGAGAGGGTGAGGTGAGAGAAACTTTTGATCGGTACCCCTAGTGTTGAGGTAAATCTTATCTTTCTTTTTTTTCTTTTCTTCTTCTCTCGCCCTTTTCCCCTCCCTTCTCCCTCCTCTTCTTCTGAGTCCCTTGCGAAGGTCATGCACAACAGTGGCAGTGTCGTGCATGCCTCTCCCTTAGTCTCACAGGTCGCACATGGCGATGGCAGCGTCATGCATAAGTCTTCTTTCCCTCCTTCTTGTTTGTCTCTTTCTCTCATTAAAGTCTATAGATGGTGCTGCCCATCGCCGCCCACAGACGTAGCTTTGACGTCTCGGTGAAGAACATGATGCCTCCTACAGGAGTCTTTCCTTGCTCCGCATCTAGCGTAGACGGCGATACATATCGGCGCTCGCTAGAGGCCTTGGTAACACCCATCGCTGTTCGCGAGCTTCCTCCATGCGTTCTGTGCCTATCGCCATTCTCCCTACGTCCCACATCTATCATTGTGCAACCTAAGAGAAACCATCGTCATGAGCCTCGTCAAGAGCTAGCACCATACACAAGGGATACACCACCTCCTTGCATTGCCACCGCGATATCTATCAATGTCTGGATTTCCCCTTCTCTTCGTCGTCTCATTCTTTCCTCTCCACCTCTTTCTCTTCTCACTTGATTGAAGGTAGGCCTAGCTTAACGCCGAGGTGCCGACTTTGGATTTGAGTAGTATTACCACCGACGTGCACGAGCTTCTTTCGCACGCTCGGTGCCTATCACCGTTTGTGACTTGCCTTCTTACCCTCGGTGCCTATCGCCATTCACAAGCCTCATGCATGTGTCCCGAGCCTATCGCCGTTTGTCTCATAAGGAATTATTGCCACGCACTTCACAAATGGCTATCGCCGTGTGCTTCACATGAGGCTATCGTCTCCCACGAAAGGGCACATTGCTTTCACGTGTTGCCAAACGGTGATGCCTAGTGCCGCCTGTAGTTCACTACTCACTCTCCAACCGGGAGAAGTAGTGTCTAGCGTCGTTCAAGGGTCGTGACGCCCTACTTCATGGTTGAGGGTGGTGATGCCTAGTGCCATCGAGATTCTATTTCTTCACCGTCTCGTGCCTTCTCTTCATTCTCTTCCCTTCTTACTCAACTGAGGGTAGACTCAGTCTAGCACTGCTACAGTGGTCTGATTGTTGAGCAGTATTGCCATCATGTTGGTTCTCAGTGTCATGCCTTTCTTGCTGCCACACCATATTAGGACAGTCATATCGACCTTAGTTTCGAGTGGAATTGCCATCACGCCGGTCTGAGTTACCATGCCTATCTTGCTACCACTCCGAGTCGGTCAATGCACCGGTCTAGCTATCATGCTAGTCTCGTCTCCTTATCGAGTCCCCTCTTCTTTCTCCTCTCATTCGAACGTCCTTCTTTTCATCACCTTAACTTCTCACCTTCTAAATCATATGAACGTACATTTCCCTAAGACCAGGGTGGGTCATTTGGCTCACTTGTCTTGCAAATTAACCATATTAGTATTGTGCAGAAAATTAGGAGATTCTAGGTTAAGGGAGGTGATTCCGAACCAGCTGAAATCAGCTGGGGGGCTTTCCGTCGTGATTGAAGAATTCGCCGGCAGCCCGAGTAAGTCACGAACCCAGGTGAGGTTGGTCCCCACCTCACATCCAAAATTCCTCTCTCACTAGTTGAACAACTGCCCTTGTTCTGTGAACAAGGTTCTTGAGAGAGCGATCTCAAGTCTTAGGTCTTCTGAACCTGAGACACATGTCACCCGATCACTTAGATCTGGGGAGGCGAGATCGAGGCATCTAACTAGCAGCTTTCCAGCATACCTCGGTAATATGACCGACAAGTGACTTTCTGATGATAGGGTGCATGTTGTGAGTAGTAACAAATGTGCTACCGATGCAGGATGCCTTGATTGAAGTCCCACAGGAGTTAAGAGATGGGGAGTCAAGGACTTTTAAATCCCTTCTCACACCTATCCAGGTTAAGACTTGGGAGCTAAACATTAGGTCTTTGCTTAGGAGGAAGGTAGGGAATGAAGTTCGAGGAACTTGTTCATGGGGGAAGCTCACGGATGCCAGGATCAGAAAATCCCCGATTCAGATAAACGGGTTAGAGAACCCAAAAGCCATGTGGTGTGTGAAAACAAAAAAGCAAGGGAGAAACTAGTCAAACAAGGATGATCAAACGAAGGGGTAGTAAGTCCCTAGCGGAGGCGCCAAGCTGGTTAGGTGTCTCGATCTTGCCCTCTAGGTCGAGATGACCTGGTGGCAAACATAGCGGGTTTCAGGGGAACCCGGGACTTGATATCGCTTTCTCGGTAACTTGGCTCAAGAACAAGGGCAGGTATACCAACCGATGAGATAAGAATTAAAGACGGGTTCGAAACTTACTCGGGCTGGCTCTTGTGGGCGCCCTCCTAGATCATGAAGAAAACTCCCCAGTCCTACAACTGGTTCAGAATCGCCTCCCTTAGCTTGTACACTCTTGTTTCTGTAATCACACACACGGTTAATATACAAGACAAGTGGGTCAAGTGCCTCATTGCCTTTGGGCCAATGCACATAGGTATGCACATTCCAAGGGAGAAAAAGAGTAAGAAGATAGATTAAAAGAGAGGAAAGATATGGTATAGAAGAATGGGGAAGATAGGAATTTGACCAAGTGGCTAGACTAACACAATAGCTAGACGAACAAGTGATTGACTCAGTGTGGTAGGAAGACTGACACGGTAATTTGACCGGCACCACAGTAATACTATTAGACAACAAAACGATCACCAATCAGCCTGACATGATGGCTAGCTCATCGTGGCAGCAAGACGGGCACAGTAGCTATGACCGAAACAACTACAATACTGTCAGACGATGAGACTACCATTGCAATGTCTAACATAGCCTCCCTTGGTCAAACAAGAGGAAAAGAGAGAAGTTGAAGAAAAGAGAAAGAAAGGCATGCACAGTACTACTGATGTTGTGCATGTAAGAAAATGAAAGGAAAGAGAGAGAGAGAAAAAGAAGAAGAGAGGAGCAACGAGAAAGAACAGAAAGGGGGAAGAAGAAAGGAAGAAGGGAGTGGAGGAAGAGGGAGAAAGAGAAAGATAACAGAGAGAGGGAATGTGGACGACGATGAGCTTCCGTCGTCCATGACAGAGGAGGGGGAAGAGAGAGAAAATATGGACGACGATGAGCTTATGTCGTCCATGACAGAGGAATAAGAAGAGAGAGAAAACATGGACGATAATGAGCTTCTGTCGTCCATGATAAAGAAGTAAGAAGAGAGAGAAAATATGAATGGTGATGAGCTTCAACCATCCATGATAAAGAAGTAAGAAGAGAGAGAAAACATGGACAGCGATGAGCTTTTGTCGTCCATGATAGAGAGATAAGAAGAGAGATAAAACATGGACGACGATGAGCTTCTACCATCCATGACAGAAGATTAAAAAGAGAGAGAAAATATGGACGACGATGAGCTTCTGCTATCCATGATAGAAGATTAAGAAGAAAGAGAAAACATGGACAGCGATGAGCTTCTACCGTCTATGACAGGGATTATGAAAAGAGAGAAAGCATAAATGGCGGTGAGCTTCCACCATCCATGGCAAGGATTAGGAAGATAGAGAAAATATGGACAACGATGAGCTTCCGCTATCCACGACAGGGATTATGAAGAGAGAGAAAACATGGATGATGACGAGCTTCCGCCATCCATGACAGAGTGGGGAGACAAGGGAGTTTTGACAGAGGACTGGCCCGCCACTCGGGTTAAGGATCTACTCACTATTTATGTCCTAGGAATAGGAAGACATCACACCTAGTGATAAGCTCTACCATGCATGAACAAAGAAGATAGAGAAGAGAATAGGGAGAGAGAAGGAAAGAGAGTAAAAGGAAAGGAAAGATAGAAGAGAGAGAAGGAAAGAGAGTAAAAAGAAGGAAAGATAGAAGAGTGAGAAGGAAAGAGAGGAAAAAGAAAAGAAAGATAAAAGAGAGAGAAGGAAAGAGAATAAAGAGATCAGAGAATAAAAAGGAAAGAGAGATATAGATGAGGGGAGAGAGAAAGAGAGAGATGAGGAGAGCGAAATAGATAGACGAGAGGAGAGAGAAAGAGAGAGATGAGAGGAGTGAGAAAGAGATAGACAAGAGGAAAGAGAAAGAGGGAGATGAGAGGAGGAGAGAGAAAAATACCTTTAGTTATCATACCTTTTATTCTTTCTCCTCTCTCTCTCTCCAAGATGCACCCGCAATCTCAATGTAAAATTCTCAAATCTTATTCATGAAATTGAAGAATTAGCGATGCCTTTTACCATTAGGTTTAGCATGTACTTATAGAATAGGGCCAAACATGGGTGTAAGCTAAAATAGTACCTAAATTAATGATAATTACAATTTAATTGAATTAAAATAAATTCTAAAAATGGGTGCAAACGGAATGTTTTCCCTCAGCCGAACAATGTATGAAATTAAAAACTAGTCTCTGCTGTTGCCCTAAAACTTGCATGATCTTCCTTGGATGATTTGGTGTTGCTCCGACATCCGTTTGGTCGAAAGATGATTGCTTTCTTGTCGGGCTCGGCATGACGACCGATTTGAGGCTAACTTCGAGCCATGGATCACGTTTTTAGGCCACGATCAAGCGACTCAAAATTTGTATTGATCTTGAAAACTTTCAATCGATAGTGTGCTTGTTTCTTGATGTTTTTCTTTGGTTTCTTCGCTGAATTGCACTGAGTATGACATCACGATCATGTTTCAACGAACGCAGCTCAATTTCGTGTTTGAACGAAGACTTAATTGTCTTCAATTTTTTGCCAAAATATGAAAATCTAACGGTCGAAATTTGTAGCAACTTCGACGCCTTCATGTGTTGAATCCATTTATTCATCGTACGTAAGGTTCGGACCAGACATAGCCTCGGACCTTACGTAAATAATACAATTAGTTTGGCATCGATCAAGCAAGATGTGCTGCTACTGAAGTTTCTTCTACTATATTCACGAATCGTCAACTTCTCTCTAGTTTTTCTCCTTGCTCGAGTATTGTCACGGGTCATGGCACATATCAAAACACTCGTCTTGACAAGACGAACATGCTCTCCAAACTTAAGATGAGTGAGATACAGACCTTCAAAGTTACAGCCCGAGACTGTAAAATCAATCACTATTAATTGTGATTTGGTGCAAGGAGGGCGCACGAGAATAGTGTGCGGCCTACCCCTTTTCAGTCTTTTACCCGTAACTTTGACTTGAAACATCTATTTAAGTGGAAACTTGATCCATAGGGGTTTTCTTCCGTGCTAAATCCAATAGTTGTGGTTCCATAGCTGTTTGACACACCAAAAATATACTTCTAGTTACAGGGTCCGTTTCATCGTGTTAGAGGCTGATTTTTCAGAAATTGTTTCTTTGTCTGTACTGCCTTAGACATGTCGGATTATGACGAAACATGGCAGGTGGCCTTCTGGAATGCTTAGGAAGATTGTGACCCAATCTGGGGCAATTTTGAGACTGTCTGGAATTCTACAATATGTCGAGGCTTTATTGACTGGCTTCTCTTTTATTTTGCATTAAGGACCCAAGGTGCTGAAAAATGTGCTCAAACAACCGTGAATTACCAACTTCTCTCTAGTTTTTCTCTCTACTCGAGCATCGTCCTGATGCGTGCCACATATCAAAACGCTCATCTTGGTGAGACAAACACGCTCATAAAATTTGAGCCCCATCCGACTCGAAACGATGGAGATATAGCTCCTAGAAGTCACTACTCAAAATTTTGAAAACAGTCACCATTAATGGTGATTTGGTGTAGGGAGGGCGCACATGTATAGTGTGTGTAACAATCCTAAACTTTCAAATATATATATATATATATATATATATATATATATATATAATATTAATGGTGTTAACAGAAATAAATACAAAACAAATAAAAATAAATAAATAAATAAATAAATAAAATAATAAGTATATATTACTAATGATAATAATAATAATAATACTAATATACCGTTAAGATATTATTGCTTTTATATTAACACTAAATAAAAGTTATTCTTGTTAATATATTTGAGGGTTCAAATTTACTTAGGTGGACCTTAGGTCCACCACCTTAAAGTTTTACAATAACACTCCTTTAATCGACACCTTGCATTGAGGTGTTTCTTTTTTATACGCCTTTTTCTCTCTCTCTCTATGGAAACACTAAACTCTCCCTTTCTTTACATATCCTGTTTTTTCATTTCATATTTGTCAACCTTCTTTTCACATTGATCCCGTCCAAGTTTCTCTTCCGAATTTGTATCTTCGTCCTACACAGCAAAGCTTGCATGATGTGTAGCAAAAATCCTCTTGGCAAGTTTGTCCTCCAAATTTGCACAAATCATTACCCATCTCATTGATTCTAGCACATCAAAATTTACATCTCGTCCAAATTTCTCTTCCAAATTTCGTCCCTTTGCGAATTTTGTTTTGCATCGCTTAAAATCTACCTTTTGCTTTTGAGCCTATAAGGCTGTTGGGCCACGAGAGCCAATTACAAACAGACGATTTGTATAAGGTCACAATTCTAGTTCAGTTGATTTTATATGCTTTCTTTCCCTGGAAAAGATTCTTCATTCACATCGAGTCTCTGAAGAAAGTACCGATGTTTTTGTGTGAGATGGAACTGACGCTTCCCCAAGTTAATGTAAGTGACTTCATTTTCTTGAAAAATAATCCGTTATTTTTAAAAATGAAATGAAATAATTACTTCCGCTTATTATCATGAATTTTAGGCACGATCAGTTTTATGCACAAGCGACCTCTTTATTTTGAAAAATAATCTTTTTAATAAAATTGTGATATTGTATCTATGTTATAAATTTTAAATGTTGTAAATTATTAGAAATAAATTTATTTATTTTTCTTGTCTATTGTTAGAAAATTTTAGATACTGTAAAATTATTAAAAATAAATGTGATAATTTTGCTTTTACTAGAATTGTGAGATTTCTTTCTACTGCTATTTTTATATTTAGACATTGTAAAATTCATGTGCAAATGACTGCCTTATTATCTGAAAACTGATATTTTTGCAATTGATTTTAGCATTGTCTGTGAAATGTTTATTTACGAATTGACATTCTATAAATTGTGATAATTTCGTATTCTTGAAGTTCTATAAGAATTTTTCTATACATTGGCAATTACGCTAGAATGTCTTTACGAACTGCTACGTTTCTAAATTTGAGCCCAAAATATTTGATTGGTTATTTTTGAAATGTTATTAAAAGCAACTATTATTAATGGTTTCAGTAAAATTCATATTAGTGATTTCAGTGATATGTTGAGTACAGGATATTGCTACTTGCGGATGTTTAAAGAGATTTAGAAATATTTAAAGTATGCAAGTGGACTCATCCGGTTCGCAGGTGAGGTATAAGTGGACCTATCCAAGACGACGGTAGGGATTAAGTGGACTCATCCGGTATGCTGGTGACGTATAAGTGCACCTATCTGGGACACCGATAGGGATTATGTGGACCCATCAGGACGCTGATGGGGTATATAGGTGACCTACTTGGGACGCTGGTAGGGTATTTTGTGAAATCTTTTGAATTATGCACTATCGTTAAAGTGTTATATGTATTTCAATTATTCGGATTATACTTAATTATGCATTTATTGAAAGTAAAACTGTTGATGCATTTCTGTTAATAGATCTCCTTTTTGAAAATATTGATACCTTTCAACCATGATTATTTTTAGGATTATGATGATCACTTACTGAGTAGCCAAACTCATCAAACTATGGTAAACATTTTTTCAAGATAACTGCGGTTTCATTTTGACTGCTCGTTGGGATCAACTCTGGAAGATATTGTTGTTGTGCTAGCTTAACTTTCTTTTGTACCCTGTAAGAATTCGCCACTGTAAATTTGTCCTATCAATAGATGTATATATGTTTGTTCTGTCACATCTCAGGAATAACAGTATTGTAAATTCTTGGGGTGTGACAGTTATGGTATCAGAGCAATAGGTTTAAGATTATTAGGAAATTTAAAAAGAATGAACTTAAAATCACATTTATTGCGTTTACAGACTGGACGAAGTCAAAATCCAGAATAGCTAAAGCTAATATGGAAGGAATTCACAAAGCCTTGGAAAATATGGTTGCTCTAATGCAACATCAGATGGAAAAGCAGTCTGTTACGGGAAATGGTGGGAGTAATATCGAATAATTTAAGAAATTGAACTCACCTTTTTTTAAGGGTGTTGTAAACCCACTGGAAGCCGAGGGATGGATTATGCAATTGGAGAAAACATTCGAGGTAATGGAATGTCCTGATGATAGGAAAGTGGCATTGGCAGTCTTTATGTTAGAAGGTGAAGCACAACACTGGTGGAAAATGGCAAAAGGAGTATTGGTTAAAGAAAATAAACCCTTGACTTGGGAAGTATTTCTAGAGGGATTTAATGAAAAGTATTTTCCAGATTTTATTTGTGACAAAAAAGAAATGGAATTTCTGGAATTAATCCAAGGAAATCAGACAGTAGCATAGTACGAGGCCAAGTTTACTGAATTGGCCAGGTTTGCACCATATAAGATTAACAATGAGGCAAGAAAGGTGAAAAAATTTAAAAGGGGTCTCAAGCCAGCTATCAGAAGCAGGATATCAGTCTTGAAATTAAGAACTTATGCTGAAATAGTGGATCGAGCCCAAATTGTCGAAAAAGATTTTGAAGATTACCAAAAGACGAAAAATCAGAAAAGCCATGTTCGACCCACACCATCTAATCGACAACAGTTTGAAAGGGCAAACAAGAAGCCAAGGCCCTTGCCACTTCAAAGCCCAATAGAACCATGTAAGAAATGTGAGAAAAACCATGGATCCAGCCCTTGTTATTAAAATACCGGAGCCTGTTTTAAATGTGGAAAATTGGAACACCAGATTAGACAATGTCCTATCTTACAGATGCAACAGCTTCCAAAGCAGGGAGAGATAGCTCAAAAGCCGCAGATGAAGGGAAGAGTATTTGCAATCACCGAGCAAGACGCTCAGGCCTCAAAATCAGTGATGCAAGTTACTCTTATTATCTTCTAAAAAGTAGCTCATGTTTTGATTGATCCTGGATCTACTCATTCATTTGTGTTATCACACTTTGCATGCCACTTAAAGGTAGAACCAGAACAATTAGAATACATTCTAGAGGTAGCCACACCGATGGGAAATTCAATTAACACCAATATAGTGTACAAATCATGTGTAATAAAGATAGAAGAAAAGAAACTATTGGTTGATTTAATACTCCTGGAAATTCAAGATTTTGATGTAATCTTAGGCATGGATTGGCTTTCTACATACCATACAAGTATTGATTGTTATAAGAAAATGGTTACCTTTAGCATTCCGAATCAACCAGTATTTTACTTCAATGGTATCAAAGAAGACTCCCCATCATATTTAATCTCTTGTATTCGAGCTAATCGTCTCCTTCGAAAAGGGTGTCAAGGCTTTCTTGTCTATATCAAAGAAGATAAGAAGGAAGAAATAAATTTGGATACCACTCCAATTATCCGAGAATTTCTCGACGTTTTTTCAGAAGAATTATCAGGATTACCGCCTGACAGGGAAATTGAATTCTCCATTGAATTATTGCCAGGGGTAACACCAATTTCTAAGGCACCTTACAGAATGGCACCTGCACAACTTAAGGAACTGAAACAACAATTGGAAGAATTATTAAATAGAGGGTTTATCAGGCCTAGTGTGTCACCTTGGGGTGCTCCAGTACTGTTTGTCAAAAAGAAAGATGGGACTATGAGATTGTGTATTGACTATAGATAGTTGAACCAAGTGACAGTGAAAAATAAGTATCTATTACCTAGAATTGATGATTTATTTGATCAATTACAAGGATCACAAGTGGTTTCAAAATTTGATCTTAGATCTGGATACCATCAGCTAAAGATTAAAAGTGAAGATGTTCCCAAGATAGCTTTCAGAACAAGGTATGGCTATTATGAATTTTTAGATATGCCTTTTGGATTAACCAATGCACCGGCTGCATTTATGGATTTGATGATCGGATCTTTAAGCCCTTTTTGGATAAATTTATTGTGGTATTCATCGATGATATTTTAATTTATTCCAAGAATCAAAAGGAACATGAGCAGCATGTAAGAATGGTATTGCAAATATTAAGAGAAAATAAATTGTATGCCAAACTTAGTAAATGTGAATTTTGGTTTGAACAAGTGACATTTTTAGGACATGTCATATCAAAGGAAGGTCTATCAGTTGATCCTTCAAAGGTTGAAGTCGTTGTTAAATGGAAACAACCAAGTAATGTGACTGAACTTCGAAGCTTTTTGGGATTGGCAGGATATTACAAAAAATTTTTAGAAGGATTTTCTCTAATCGCAACCCCATTGACTCAATTGACACAGAAAAATGTCAAATTTGAGTGGACAAGTGAATGTGAGGAGAGTTTTCAAGAACTAAAAGTTCAATTAACTTCAGCACCTATTTTAACTATTCCTGAGGGGAGTGGGGGATTTGTGATTTATAGTGATGCTTCACATAACGGCTTGGGTTGTGTATTAATGAAACATGGGAAAGTAGTGGCATATGCATCCAGACAGTTGAAAGAATATGAGAAAAATATCCAATTCATGACTTGGAGCTGGCTGCAATAGTATTCGCTTTGAAGAAATGGAGGCATTATCTATATGGTCAGCAATTCGAAATATACACGGATCATAAGAGCTTGAAATACCTCTTCTCTCAAAAGGATTTAAATATGCGGCAGATAAGATGGATGGATTTCTTAAAAAATTATGATTGTACAATCCATTATCATTCAGGAAAACCTAACATTGTGCCCAACGCTCTAAGTAGAAAATCTACAAGAGTCTTAGCTTATCTAATGATTCAAGAAATAAGATTGTTAGAGGAAATAGTGGATTGGCATCCGACCCCGTCCATTAACAGTGTGGTAAGTATGATTGTCAACATTAAGGCAGAACCCCAATTAATCCAACAGATTCGATTGGCACAAAAGAAAGACCTTCAGCTTATAACAATTATAGAAGAGGTGAAGCAAGGAAAGAGAGACGAATTCTCTATGTGTTGTGCGGATTTGCTAAAATTCAAAGGTCGGATTTGTATCTCGAATGATGAGAGTGTGAAGAAAACTATTTTGGAAGAAGCACATCACTCTCGTTATACGATACATCCCGAAAGTATTAAAATGTATCAGGACCTAAAGAAAACCTTTTGGTGGAATAATATGAAAAAAGAGGTAGCACTATTTGTATCTGAGTGCCTAACATGCCAGCAAGTAAAAGGTGAACATCAAAGGCCCGCTGGGTTGTTACAGCCTTTACCCGTGTCAGAATGGAAGTGGGGGCACATCTTCATGGATTTTTTCTCTGGCTTGCTTAGAACAAATTCAGGACATGATAGCATTTGGGTCATTGTAGACCGGCTGACCCAAGCTGCCCATTTTCTACCGATTCGCATGACGTACACTTTGGATCGACTGACCCAGTTGTACATTAAGGAAATAGTGCGGTTGCATGGAGTTCTGGTCTGTATTGTATCGGACAGGGATACTCGATTTGCTTCTAAATTTTGGGCTAGACTACAGTCAGCCATGGGGACGAGACTCACCTTTAGCACTGCCTTTCACCCCCAAACTGATGGACAAACGGAGAGGACCATCCAAACATTGGAAGATATGTTGAGGTCTTGTGTCATTGACTTTACAGGAAGCTGAGATGACTATTTACCCCTGATTGTGTTTGCTTATAATAATAGCTTTCAAGCCAGTATTCAGATGGCACCATATGAAGCCTTGTATGGAAGGAAATGCAGGTCACTCATCTGTTGGGACGAGGTTGGTGAGAGAAAGCTTTTGGGGCCAAAAATTGTCCAGTTAACCTCAGATAAGATAGCATTAATTCGTGAAAGGCTCACGACAACTCAGAGTCGGCAAAAGAGTTTTACCGATAACCGAAGGAGAGATCCTGATTTCGAAAAAGGTGATGGAGTTTTCCTAAAAATCTCACCAATAAAAGGCATTATGAGATTCGGCAAGAAAGGAAAGCTGAGCCCACGTTACATCGGACCATTTGAAATCTTGGAAAGAATCGGAGGTGTCGCTTGTAGACTTGACTTACCACCCAAATTGGCAAATGTCCATAATGTCTTTCATGTATCTTCACTACGAAAATATCAGCCCGACCCATCCCATATCTTGAAATATGAACCTTTACCGATCAAGAAGAACCTATCTTTCATTGAGCAGCAAATTTTGATACTGGATAGAAGGGAACAAGTGTTGCGCAAGAAGGAGATTCTTTTGGTCCGTGTATTATGGCAGTACCATTCAAGAGAAGAGTCGACTTGGGAACGAGAAGACGATATAAGAGAAAAATATCCCTATTTCTTTCAGTAATAAGGCACATAAATTTAGAGGACTAAATTTTTTTAAGGGGGGAAGAATGTAACAATCCTAAACTTTAATATATATATATATATATATATATATATATATATATATATATATATATATATATATATGTATATGTATATAATAATAATAAAAATAACATTAATGGTGTTAACAGGAATAAATACAAAACAAATAAAAATAAATAAAAGAAATAAATAAAATAATAAGTATATATTACTAATGATAATAATAATAATAATACTAATATACCGTTAAGTAATTATTGCTTTTGTATTAATAATAAATAAAAGATATTATTGTTAATATATTTGACGGTTCAAATTGACTTGGGTGGACCTTAGGTCCACCACCTTAAAGTTTTACAATAACACTCCTTTAATCGACACCTTGCATTGAGGTGTTTCTTTTTTATACGCCTTTTTCTCTCTCTCTCTCTGGAAACACTAAACTCTCCCTTTCTTTACATATCCTGTTTTTTCATTTCATATTTGTCAACCTTCTTTTCACATTGATCCCGTCCAAGTTTCTCTTCCGAATTTGTATCTTCGTCCTACACAGCAAAGCTTGCATGATGTGTAGCAAAAATTCTCTTCGCAAGTTTGTCCTCCAAATTTGCACAAATCATTACCCATCTCATTGATTCTAGCACAGCAAAATTTACATCTCGTCCAAATTTCTCTTCCAAATTTCGTCCCTTTGTGAATTTTGTTTTTCATCGCTTAAAATCTACCTTTTACTTTTGAGCCTATAAGGATGTTGGGCCACGAGAGCCAATTACAAACAGACGATTTGTATAAGGTCACAATTCTAGTTAAGTTGATTTTATATGCTTTCTTTCCCAGGAAAAGATTCGTCATTCACATCGAGTCTCTGAAGAAAGTACCGATGTTTTTGTGTGAGATGGAACTGACGCTTCCCCAAGTTAATGTAAGTGACTTCATTTTCTCGAAAAATAATCCGTTATTTTTAAAAATGAAATGAAATAATTACTTCCGCTTATTATCATGAATTTTAGGCACGATAAGTTTTATGCACAAGCGACCTCTTTATTTTGAAAAATAATCTTTTTAATAAAATTGTGATATTGTATCTATGTTATAAATTTTAAATGTTGTAAATTATTAGAAATAAATTTATTTATTTTTCTTGTCTATTGTTAGAAAATTTTAGATACTGTAAAATTATTAGAAATAAATGTGATAATTTTGCTTTTACTAGAATTGTGAGATTTCTTTCTACTGCTTTTTTTATATTTAGACATTGTAAAATTCATGTGCAAATGACTGCCTTATTATCTGAAAACTGATATTTTTGCAATTGATTATAGCATTGTCTGTGAAATGTTTATTTGCGAATTGACATTCTATAAATTGTGATAATTCCGTATTCTTGAATTTCTATAAGACTTTTTTTATACATTAGCAATTATGTTAGAATGTCTTTACGAACTGCTACCTTTCTAAATTTGAGCCCAAAATATTTGACTGGTTATTTTTGAAATGTTATTAAAAGCAACTGTTATTAATGGTTTCAGTAAAATTCATATTAGTGGTTTCAGTGATATGTTGAGTACATGATATTGCTGCTTTCGGATGTTTAAAGAGATTTAGAAATATTTTAAGTATGCAGGTGGACTCATTCGGTTCGCCGGTGCAGTATAAGTGGACTTATCCGGAATGCCAGTAGGGAATAAGTGGACTCATCCGGTACGCCAGTGAGGTATAAGTGAACCTGCAGTGATTAAGTGGATCTATCTGGGATGCCGATAGGGATTAAGTGGACCCATCTTGACACTGATGGGGTATATAGGTGACCTACTTGGGACGCCAGTAGGGTATTTTTTGAAATCCTTTGAATTATGCACTGCCGTTAAAGTGTTATATGTATTTCAATTATTCGGTTTATACTTAATTATGCATTTATTGAAGGTGAAACTGTTGATGCATTTCTGTTATTAGATCTCCTTTTTGAAAATATTGATACCTTTCAACCATGACTATTTTTAGGATTATGATGATCACTTACTGAGTAGCCAAACTCATCAAACTATGATAAACATTTTTCAGGATAACTGCGGTTTCATTTTGAATGCTCGTCGGGATCGACTCTGGAAGATATTGTTGTTGTGCTAGCTTAACTTTCCTTTGTTACCTTGTAAGAATTCGCCACTGTAAATTTGTCCTATCAATAGATGTATATATGTTTGTCTATCACATCTCTGAAATAACAGTATTGTAAATTCTTGGGGTGTGACAATGTGCGACCTACCCCTTTTCAGTATTCTACCCATACCTTTGTCATGGAGCATCTGGTAAGTCGAAACTTGACTCCTATGGGTTTTAGATCGTTTCGGATCCAATGGCAGTGGTTCCACAATTGTTTGATGCTCCGAAAATAGAGTTCTAGTTATGGGGTCCATTTCAGGGTGTAAGAGGATGATTTTTCTGAAATTGTTTCTTTGTCTGCACTGCCTTAGACCTGTCAGATTGTAATAAAAATTTCTCCCAATCTAGTGACACGCACAGTGAGGGAGAATGAGACAGAGGCGTAGCACCATTTGGAGTGTTGCCACGTGTTTGAGAGCCCACCACTGGTTGTGTAAGAGAAGACGTAGTGCCAGTTGTGTAAGGAAGACACAACGTCAATTGTGTACGAAAGACACAACATCGGCTGTGTAAGGAAGATACAACACCGACTGTGTGAGGAAGACACAATGCCAGTTATGTATGAGAAGATGCAGCGCCGACTGTGTAAGGAAGACGCAACGCCGGCTGTGTAAGGAACTCGCACCACCGGCTGTCTGAGGAAGATGCACCGCCAGCTGTGTAATGGGGCATCGCTGTGTGTGTTTGATCAAATCATACATCTGTCACCTAGCAACATCGCTACGTACATGTCAGAGCCGCATGTGATTACGTCAGCCACAGTGGTTTCCAACCACCCTCTCTTTCTAAGCCTTGGGCAACACGGGTCTCTCCCATTTTCTCAACTTTTCTCTCTCTCTTAAAGTTAACTATTGACCCTCGAAGACAACGCACTCGTGGAGTCAAGGAAGGCCCATGAAGACTGTGAGTGGGGATTCGAAGACACCGTGAGATTTAAGGTAAGGGGGTTTAGCTTCTATGCATCCATAGTTTTTGTAAAGATCAAATATGGAAATAAATAAGACGATAGAATGACAGAACGAAAAATGTGATGTATGTTGGAATTTCAGTTTTTCACTTCTAAATGCCATGACTATTTTAACCACTTGTTATTCATGGGAACTCATGAACAACTCACTATGAACAAGGTTCCACAAGTGTACGTTGGCCGTGATATACTAAGTCTTCTTTAAAGACATGTAAACTCTATAATAAGAATTTACAGAACTGTGATTGTTTTTGTATCAAAATGATCAATGGCCAATGCCATCTAAATGAGGCCAAATTGGTCCCAAATGAAAGACATGTATGTCTATTCCATGTTTACTTTTTATGTCATGATGAAATTGTGCATGGACTAAAATATATGGCCCTAGATGTCGAGATACAACACCGCTGACTGTCGTTGCTAATTTCAGCAATAGTAGACCTCTTTGGGCCATGATTTTGACCCAGAAAATTGTATCCAACAACTTTTAATTGCCACAATTGCAAAGGTCTGTGAATGTGCTCAAAGTTGCATGTTTCGAGGTTCTTGAAATTCTCCACGAATTTTGAATTATGCCCTGAAATGTGCGAACATATCACCGCACACTATTGCAGGGAAAATTTCCAGCAACTAATGCTCACCTTGCACTGAGCTATAGACCCATCAAATGACACTCAAATTCTTTCAAATTATAATCTTTACAATGATCTATAGGTAAGCTCAAAGTTTCATGTTTGAGGTATTCTGAAACTCCCCTTAGATTGGGAGCTATTCCCTCGCTAAGAGGGGCATGAGACTGCACCAATTTTATATCCATGCAAAACTATGTTTTTTCTCTATATGTGATAAATGTGAATACCATATGATAGATTTCAGGTGTATGACATAAAGATATGTGAATGATGTCTTTTGACTACACAATGTGAGAAAGAGAGACCTCGAGTACAATAGTGATGCAATGAATTCATAATGAGTGCCAAATGCTACTGCGAAGACTTATGTGTAAATGTCCCATAAAAGCTTCTAAGATAAATATCTTTTGCTATATGCTTTGGTGTTAGGATGAAATGTGATTCATCTGTATGAGACATCGACTACTGTCAATGAATCGAATGCTTGAACATGATGAGTGGCCAATGTCTATATTGATATTGACCACTACGTGGTGGGACACTCACCGGTAGTGGATATCGTTATGATACTGTGATGAATGACTATTGTTTATATTGATATTGACCACTACGCGGTGGGACACTCACCGGTAGTGGATACTGTTATGATACTATGATGAATGGCCACTATTTATATTGATATTGACCACTACATGGTGGGCACTCATCGGTAGTGTTTGAATGTATTTTTCAGCGCCTTGGTCTCTGGTAGGAAGCAAGCAAATAAAGCCTACCAAAATGCTGGAAATTCTCGACAATCTCAGAATGGCCCCAGAACTGGTCAAGATCTTCATCAGAACTTCAAAAGGCCACCTTCTGATTTCATCGTAGTCAGACATGTCTAAGGCAGTGAACGCAAAGAAACAATTTCAGCAAAATCGGTCTCTAGCACCTTGAAATGGACCCTATAAGTAGAGCTATACTTTTGGTGCATCAAACAGTTGTGGGACCATCGCCATTAGATCTGGCACGGTCAAAAACCCCTATGATTCAAGTTTTGACTTAAATGGACACTCCAGGACAAAGTTATGAGTAAAGGACTAAAAATGGGCAGGCCACACACTATTCCCGTGTGGCCTCACTGCACCAAAACACCATTAAAGGTGACTATTTTTACAGTCACGAGCAGCCACTTTCGAGGCCTATATCTCACTCGTTACACGTCAGATCGCTCCCAAATTTGATAAGCATGTTCGTCTCATCAAGACAAACAATTCGAATGTAGTACGCACCATGATGGTGCCCAAGCAGAGATAAAAACTAAATAAAAGTCGCTGATCCTTTTAGGAGGTTGCAGAAAATTCACCAGCGGCACGCCTTGTTCAAGCAGCCAGATCATGATGCTCGCATGCCCAATCGACACGAAACCAATTGCATTATGTGCGTGAGGTTTGAGGCTGTCTCTGATCTGAACCTTGCGTATGATGAATGGTAGGATTTCACATGAACGTGTCAAAGGTTTTTTAAATTCCTGTCGCTGGATTTCAAGATTCCGATAAAAAACTCAAGACAACAAAGTCTTCATCTGGACACGAAATCAAGCTATGTTCATTGCAACATGATCGTCACGGTATGCTCAGTGTGAGTCAATGAAGAAACTATGAAGAAACATTAAGGAATGAGCACACAATTGATTCGAAGTTTTCAAGATTCATTCAAGATTCAAGTCTCATGATCATGCCTCAAAAACATGATTCATGGTTCGAAGTTGGTATTAAAATGATAGTCATGTCGAACCCTATAAGAAAACAATAATCTTTCGACTAAACGAGCATCAGAACAACCTCGAGTCAGCCACAGAAGGTCACACAAGTGCTAGGGCAGCAGTAGGGATTGTTTTGAAATTCCACACATTATTGGCTGGGGAAAAACAGTCTTTTTGCACCCATTTCTTTAAATTCAATTAAATTACAATTATCTTCAATCTAGCTAGTTTTTAGGCTTACACGCACGTTTTAGCCCAATTCTACAAAAACATGCAAAGCTAAATTGCAAGGTCCTTCGGTTCATTTTTGGATTGATTCAATAAATTTCCATTCGTACTTGAGTTTGTGAGGATGTCTTGGAGAGGGTGAGAAGAGAGAGAAGAAATGAGCTGGTACCCTTTAGGCAGGTAACTTTATCTCTCCTACCCTCTTTCTCTATCCTCCCATCTTTCTCTCTCTTCTTTCTCTCTCCTCTCTTCCTCTTTCCTCCCCTCTTTCTCTCTCTTTCCTCTCCCTTTCTCTCTCCTCCTTTCTCATCTCTATCTCCTTCTCATCTCTATCTCTTTCTCTCTCCTCTCTTTCTCTCTTCTTTCTCTCTGCTCTCTTCACATCTCTAACTCCTTCTCATCTCTATCTCTTTCTCTCTCTTCTTCTCATCTCTATCTCCATCTGTCCTATTTTAATGCAAATTGTGAGGCCTAATGCTGGTTGGTTTTCTCCTTCTGTCACAATTGACAAGGCTTAGCGCCGGTTGGTTTTCTCCCGTCACAATTAGCGAGGCATAGTGCTGGTTCGTTTTCTCCTTCCCCTGTCAGTCGACGAAACCTAATGTCGATTGGTTTTCTCTCTCCTTGTGTCTGTCAATCGATATCTCTTCTTTTATTAGTCGATAAAACTTAACACTGACTGATATTCTCTCTCCTCTCCTATCAGTCGGTAAGACCTAGCGTCGATTGGTTTTCTCTCCCTTCCTCTCTCAGTCGGTGTGACTTAGTGTCGACTGGTTTTCTCTCTCTTCTTCTATTAGTCGACGAGACCTAGCATCCACTGGTTCTCTCCCTTCCTCTGTTAATCGATGAGACTTAGCACCGATTGGTTTTCTCTCTCTTCTCTTGTCAATAGGTGAAGCCTAGTGTCGATTGAATTTCTCTCTCTTCCTTTTAAACACAGTCGGCAATGCTTAACCCTAATTGCGGCTTCCTTCCCTCTATCTCCTTTATTCTCTCATCTGTCATACTCTTCTCTTCCTTTCTTCTCCCTCCTTCTTTCTTTCTCTTCTTCTCTTCTTATTCTCTCCTCATAGTCTTAATTCTGCTACTCTTTCGTTCAACTCAGAGGGATTGAGATTAGCCTCTCATGGTAGTCCTGTCCTCTAACCGTAATGTTGTTGTGCCAAGGTTACTTGGCCCGTTTTATTACCACGACAGACTGACCATCGTGCCTAATTGGTAGGTATTGGTAACGACCTCTAGTAGTAATCCTGTGAGCCAATCATAGTTATTGAGCCTGTTTATTACCACATCAGGCCAATCACCCATCAGCCTAGTAACCACTTTGATCCTCTAGGTTACTGGAAATCTTCTCTCCACTATATTTCTTCTCTTCTTCTTTTTGAATGCGCATGCTTGTGTACGTTCATCAAAGAGGAAAAGGGTGAGGTCTGACCCACCTATTTTATAACCTTTGCCATATATGTGTGTGATTGCAAAAAAGCAGAAAACAAGAAGAATACAATCCATGGGAGGTGATTCCGAACATGTTTTATTATTGGGGGGCTTTCTTCATGATCTAAGAGGGCGCCCACGTGAGTCAGCCCGAGTAAGTCTCGAACCCACCTTAAAATTCCTCTCTTATCGGTTGGTAACACTTTCCCTCGTTTTCAAACAGGGTTCCCAAGAGAGCAATCTTAAAAATGTTCCAGGTCTTCTCTCGAAACCCAAGACATGTGCTGCCCGATCCCAAAAGAATCGGAAGGGCGAGATCGAGGCACCTAACTAGCTTGGCGACTCCACTGGGGACTTACTACCCCTTAGTCGGATCGTTCTTGTTTGGTTTTTTTCTTCTTTTATTATCTGCTTTTATTGTCTTCACACACTTTATTATGGCCTGCGGGTTCTGTAACCCATTTATCCGGATCGGGGATTTTCTTATCCTGGTATTCTAGAGTTGCCTTAGGAAACAAGTTCCTTCAACTTTGTTCCCATCCATCCTCTTGACCAAAGAGCCCTTGTTTAGCTCCCAGGTGTTAACCTGGACCGGCATGAGGTGGGACCTAAAAATCCCTCACTCCCCATCTCCTCGCTCTGGTGGAAACTCCAACAAGGCGCCCTGCATCGACAACACTTTTTTTTCCCCACACAGCATCGTGTTTCCGAGGTACGTCGGAAGGCTGCCCAATTCCTTTCTGCAAAAGGCAAAAGAGCTGCCATTGCTTCTGTGGGTCACCATAAGGGTACCCCTCACATTTCTTCACCATTGCACTCTATCTCTAGAGGCTCATCACGTCGAGGTGGAAACCGCACAGTCTCCACCCCTCACACACAGCACAAGGCTCGTGGGTTACCCACTCGAGCCACACCTCGAGGCAACCCTCTTGTTACCTCGAGATCAAGTTCAAGATAGAACCTTTTAGGGCCAAATCTTACCCATGCTACTCATATGCATTGCACTGCTGGGGGCAATGCCATTGCCACGCCAACCCGAGTACACAGGAGACGATCTTTTCTTCCTCTTACTCTGCACACACAAGTGCACCCTATAATGGGTAGGCATCTACCTGTTCCCTTGCAAACACTTGCTCAAGCCCGGGTTGACCCTCAGGTCTCCTGTAACCCTTCTTCGAGGGGACAACACGTGTCGCCATCACAGATGCCCTCTCACCCTTGACTCAGGTCTCCTCATGAGTCAACCCTGCTCTGACCTTCTCCTTCTTCATTGAGCAAGCCTCTTCAGCCATGGTACTTGAAGGTTTTCCCTAAGAGTACCATTCTGAACCAGCCCCATCACTTTGGTCTTGGCTCTTGAGCCCACAAGAGACCTCAAGGCATGAACCTGATGGAAGATCGAGTCCTTCATCTATTACTGCACCTAATGGAGACATCTCTCTCCTGTGCAAGAAGAGCTGACCAGCAGTGACCTAGATCACAGTTTTAGTGGGAGGTCCATCAAACCCTCAAGACTAAATGCGATAGGGGTCTACAAATTTTGACTAGGGAGGTGACCAAGGCAGTCAAAACAAACAATTTTGAGGACCCTCTACGCCTGAATCCCTTCTACCCCCTTCAGATGATGAAGTCTAAAGAAGAGCTTCATGAGCCCTGTGATGTGGTTACTGTTGTAGAAAAGGACCCAGTCGCTCAGCATCCATGATCTCAAGACCGTCCGAAGCCGAACAAAACAAGATCAACATAAAAGAGCCGAGTTCAGTCAGGGCATACTGGCCCCCTACTAACTAACCTACCACATACAACCCGTCAGGTTCGCATGCCCTCTGTTGCCATTAACGTTGACCTCCATAGTTAAATGATCAATAGTCGTAAGCGAGCCCGGCAATAACAAGAAGAGCGCATAAACAAGTTCGAGGATATGGTTCTCACGATGCTAAAAAATATCGATCGTATCAACGTTGCATGACAGTCAGTTAACCATGAGTTCAATTCCCATCACTTTGATGGTGCACCTCCAAGGAAACCCCCTCCTTCTACCTCACTGGACAATTCTATCCCCCATCCCATCTCTCATATAAACATTGACGATATGGTCACCCATAGCCTAAAGAACAGACAAATCCTAAGGATACAGGGCACAATGCCTTATCAAAGACCTTACCTCTCCTATATTGATCAGGTCCTGTTTCCCCAAGACTATAAAAAAGGGAAGTTTTCTCTATTCAGTGGAACCACGTCCCTAAACCAACATATTGCTCACTTCCAGGTAGCATGTTGGGAAACAGTGGATGACGAGAGACTTCTTCTCAGACAGTTCATTGAGACCCTTGATGGTCCAACATTCCAATTGTTTGCCTGACTTCCTCCAAACTCAGTGCATACATGGGAGGAGATGGAGAAACTGTTCTATCAACACTTCTATGGGCACGAGAGAGAGGTTCAAACCATTGAACTTCTCACCCAGACTCCAGACCGCGATGAGCTCGTGGATAAATTCATATCAAGATGCAGAAACTTGACTTCTCGCCATCATAACCCTATACTTGAGAAGGAAGCAGTCCAAACTTGCGTGTGGAACATGCGACCCAAAATTTCTCTACATGTCGAGGCCTTTAATATGACCTCTAGGTCAGAGTTGATCTCCAAATCAGTCCACATAAAAAGTCTATCATGCCACCATGGTGCGGCACAACAACCATCTACAAGTTCAGCAAACAACCGGGGCAATGGTAACTCTCAAAATAACACAACGGGCAGCAAATAGAAAGGATAATCAATGCGGCCGTTATGGTCACTGATTCAAAGAAGGCTCCCTCCCAAACTTTGGACCTCTATAAAGGATTAAGCACAGTGAAGGTAAGACCCAAGCAACAACAATCATACAATCAGGTACCCCCACTAGCCAACCTTGATCGGGGTGATTATTTCACCAGGCACAGGAATAAGGTCTACACCTTCAAGAAGGAATGGGTCCCTATACTGTTCCGGTTATCATTGGAACAGAATATGATCCAGCTTCCAGAAACAAAATTCTTTGAGCAACCAAGCCTTGACACTCAGGCGAATTATTGTGCCTACCATCGGAGGATTAATCATCCTATAGATGACGGCTACACACTGAAGGATATTATCAAGGCCTTGATTCTGAAGGGTTAGATAAAGCTTGAAGACTTAAAGAGAGCCTTCGGGGCTGCCGAGGCCTCTCATGTCGTAACCATTCAAGAGGAAGATGAAATGCCTGATATCCTTTATGCCTTCTTCATTATAATGCTTCGGGAAGGCATAATCACTCTAAAGCAAGCAAGGCAGCCTCGTCGCCTTGCTAAGGGGACTGAAGATTGTTGGTGCCCATACCATCATATGGGCGCCGCATCAACATCGGAGCCCCTATCTGAAGCAGTTGTTATAGCCCCTGTGACTCTGAAACTATCCCGGGACTCAAGGGAACCTCCCCAAGATTTGAAGTCATCACCCAATCAGAAGCAATGACAATAGATTCAAAATGGTCAGAATCGTCTGCCTTAGTTTTTGAAGAAAAAGAAAACAATTCAGGAGAAGCAGACGGTGGTCTAGAGAGAGAAAAAGGTGATATCGGAGTAGTTATTGAAAGATCAAAAGAGGAAGAGCTACCTTCTGATTCTGACTCCATAATAAGCTTGGCACTCTTGCGCCTCCGAATACGCCCACTAACTGATGGCGGGGCATGAGTATCAGCACCAGTTGAGCCCTTTCTTTTCTTTCCCCATCCTGAAGTAGAAACCGCTTCTGATCCATCTCCTTGAGAAGACCCTTTAGCTAAATTACTATGGAGACCACTCCTAATGAGGGCATTCAAATCCTGCGGGGGACGCTTCGCATAATGAGGAACTCGTCGCCCCTTATCCCATTCAAAGATGGAACTGAGATTGTCGAAAACCCTCTCAGTCTTTGTCTTCATTACAAGGAATTCTAGCGAGGCCTCATTAGCTGCTATTTCACGTGGAAGCCCCAAAGCCCACCAGTTGGAGGGATAATCCAAAACAAACACCGTATCAGGAGCTAGAGCTTCCACTAGTCTCCTTTTCCTGGTATCCTCCCACCAGTTACTGTTCACCCTTTTCTAGGGGTGATCTTTATCCCAATATCCCTTACTGGTGATTCTCCACCAGTTCACATAGGCCTTCATCGTACCCTTCTGCCAAAGTGAGGTATGATGTATTTGTCGGTTTCTGTCATCTCTAGACACATGGACCAAGCGGTCCGTATATGCTCTGGCAGCCAACACTCACAGAAAGTTCCCAAATCTTCCGTCTTCCCCTTGATCACCTTACTCCGGTGCTTTTCGAAGAATACTGAGAAGGCGCAACCTTGATTAAGCCCGTGTTGATGAGCGAAGCGGTGAGGGAAATAACCCTCTAACCTGGCATTGTACAGATTCCGATAGGGTAAGACTCCCCCTCTAATGCACAGGATGAACATGAGTTCCTTAATAGTTGTTGGAGCATTGTTTAGCTCCTTCCCCAACTCATCGATGAAATCACGGTCGGTGAAGCTCCCGACCGGAAAAGGGACCCTCCTCATGTTCAGAGAATCATTCCCAAAGAGACCCCGAGCCTCCCCTAGAGTCTGGAAGATGTCCCTCTAGTTGGCAATCCTCATCAAGAAGGGCCACAACTTATCTCCCGAACACTGATGCATGATGTACGTATCATGGAAATAAGCCCCTAGCCACCCGTACACGTAATGCATAGGGAATGGAGTCTTGAAATCCTTCAGAAAAGCCTCTCCTCAAACAATACCACTTCGTCCCTCTTTTCCCCTGTAGGCCTTTCCACGGGAGATGGCCCCTAAAGTCATGGTATATGTTGCACAAGACTGGTTGAGCAAGAGCGTACTCACGCCCTCGGGCCATGTCACAAGCCACATACAGTACGGCTAGACGAATGCCATCCCCCACGCCAGGAAGCACGAATTTGCATAGGAGTAAGGCCAAGTATGCAGCCAAGAAGAAACGGTCATCGTCAGTCTCAAGTTGATATATGGGAAGCATCTCCTTTTCGACAGCCTTCCCTTTCTCCTTCGGAGTACCCTGACCGCCCTCGGGATAATCCCCACAAAAGAAGATCACCCATTCTGTAAAGGTGACCCTACCATTGTTAGATCGGCCGACAATCAACTGGTAGGCCTCAAGATCTTTTGAAGGCTGGCAGGTGGCTCTTCATCCCTCAAATTAACACCACCGAGGATGACTGAGTTTGGAGGAACAAACTCATCATACATAGCCCCAATCATCGGGAGGCCTCCAATGAAATGAAGATCTAGCAAAGAGATCCCCTCTTCGCCATGACCAAGAAGCCAAGTATTGCTAACATGGCTCCATGTCTCCAGTAATACCTTACTTCATTGGAGCAACGGTCATAGTAATTGCTCGAACACTAGATCATTGCCAATAGCGAAGCACGTTCAAGAGTACTTTTGTAAGACGTCAATACCTTGGCAGTCCAAGAAGTGTATCCCTTCAGGTATTGATGCTCCCCTTGAATCCAAAGGCCTTTTCCTAACCACCTTAGCAATCCCTTTGCCTATACCATCCGCTTCCCTAAGGTAGGCAAATTCTCCTCAAAAGCTATGTTCTGATGCATACCATGAAGAAGTGTCATTCCTTCTTCAGTATTGATATTGCAATCATTAGCCTCACTTCGAAACTAACAGGGTCCATAATTAAAGAGACACTAAGGGGCCACCCTAGCTCGCACACTGGTTAGGTCAGCCAAATGGGCTCACCCCTAAGTAGAACTTCGCCTATAAATCACAGACATCGATCTCTCACTCTCTTGGAAGCTTCTTTACATTGGGAATTTGGTAAGAAGAACCAGCCATTATAAAGGGCTTGGTGGTTTACTCCAAAAATGTTGCTAAGACATTGGACCAGTGCCGGTTGAGTTTGACAACACTTAGTGTCAATTGAGTCTTTCAAATGCTTAGCACCGGTTGTATTGCCAACACCAAGCGCCGGTTGCATGCCAGACGACTAGTGCCAGTTGAGTCTTTTAGCACTCAGTGCCAGTTGAATTGCCAACACCCAGCGCCGATTGCATGCCAGATGACTAGCATCGATTGAGTCTTTTAGGACTCAGTGCCGGTTGAATTGCTGACACCCAGTGCTAGTTGTGTGCTAGACGACTAGTGCCGGTTGAGTCTTTCAACACTCAGATCCCGTTAAGATGGTCAATACTCAGCACCGGTTGAGATTGCTAATACCCAACGCTGGTTAAGCTTTTTCAAGGCCAGCGCCAACTGTGATCGAATCTCTTGCACGTACCACGAATCTCAGTTGTGACACCTCAAAATTAGCTGCGCCAGTTGACAACCATATCCACGTCCTTCAGCATCATCTCACACACAAGCAACTGACAATCGTCGACACGTCCCGTACGCCTCCCTTGCGATGATTCACCTCCACGACGGTTCACCTCCTGCAAATTGTATGCCTTCCACAACGGTCCACCTCTCATAATTGTTCGTCTCCCATCGAAACTTCTGATACACGGTCAAAAAACCTACGAAAAAACATTATCGTATATGTTTATGGCCTGGACAACACCAGTACCTCACAGAAAAGTTTTGCAAACTTCTTGAAGTTCCCAGAAACCTCTACAACACCACTAACAGTGTCAAAAAGTGGCGACAATCCCCGAGAAATTACTTCAAAACTCCCTGAAAAACTCCCAAAACACGTGGAAATGATCACAATTTCCCTTCCCACCTTTTCTATTAAAAGCCACTGCAGTCGGAACCTCTTCCCCTCACCGGAAAATTCCCTGCGCTAAAAATTTCTTCTAGCAACTTCGCCAAATTCTTGGCAAAAATTTCACCGAGAACCTTCTCTGGAAAAACTACCTGGAATCCCACTGTTGGCTGAAAACATTCCCTGCAAAAACTTTGCTAAAGTCCTGCTACTCGCCGGAACTTCAATCGAACACTCTCTCCTCACAGTTAAAGAAAACTTGTGCTTAAGTTTTTTTTACCCCTGATGAAAAATGAGGGAAAACGAGATTTTACCCACTTATATAGCCTGCATACCCTCAAATGCCCCTAACAAACTGGGAATTCAAGTTGTGTCCAACGGAAGCCAAGCGATGAAGAGCCGGGTCGGGCTTTGGCTCGAGGCCTGAGGTAACTCTCATTGACCTAACCCTAGTGACGATTTACTTAGCGTCGGGTACCTTCCAAACAACCCTAGCTCCGATTGACTTAGTGTCCGGTGCGTTTTCAAAACAACCCTATCGCGGGTTGACTTAGCGTGGGGTGTGTTTCCAAACGACCCCAACATCGGTTAACTTAGTGTCGGTTGTCTTCACACTATATCACAGGCTATTCACAGCATCAACTGAGTCTTTAACAACCCAACTCTAGTTGTGTTTTTGAGAACTTAGCGCTGGTTGAAAATTTCCAAGAAGTCACTATCGCTCCACTTGGCGCTGGCCGTATTTCCAGCACCCTATTATCATCTACTCCAGATTGAAGTCTTTTGTGCCCTACCATTTATCCTTAGTGGGGTTGCACCTAAGTCGTGACCTGTCATCCCGAGGTTGTTGCACCCAAACTGTGACCTATCTTCCCTAATGGAGTTAGGAGCTATCCCTCAACCCCCAAGTTATCTTAACCCTAGGGAGTAAGGTTGTCCTCCTAAGCCCAAGTGAAGACCGCGTCTGTGTGTCATCCTTCATCAGGTCACCATTTCCATCTGAGCCCTCTGCTTGTGTATGGCATTAACCATTTTATCTCTAGAGAGTCGGATTGCCATCCACAAACCTATTCCCCATAGAGCTCCACCTACATGGTGACCCACACAATGGTCTAGTTGCACAACCTTAAACTGCATAGCCATGGTCCAAACTATATGACCTTAAACTGTAGTGGAGGTCTACTTGCATGACCTTAAACTGCATGACGCTAGTCGTATGACTTTAAACTACATAACCACGGTCAAGATGTATGACCATAAACTATAATACACATCCCAGCTGCATGATGTTAAAAGTCTCAGTACCATGGTCCAAACTATATGACCTTAAACTGTAGCGATGGTCAAGTTGCACGACCTTAAATTGCACAACAATGATCCAAACTATATGACCTTAAATTGTAATGGAGGTCTAGTTGCACAACCTTAACTGCACAGTCCTAGTTGTATGAATTAAACTGGAAGACTACGGTCCAGTTGTATGACCTTAAACCATAGTACACGTCCTACCCGCATGACATTAAAAGGTTCAGCACCATGGTCCAAAATATATGACCTTAAACTCTAGCAATGGTCTATTTGCACAACCTTAAACTGCACAGCCATGGTCCAAACTACATGACCTTGAACTGTAGTGGAGGTCTAGTTGCACGAACTTAAACTACACGGTCTTAGTTGTATGACCTTAAACTGCATGACCACGATCCAGATGTATAACCTTAAACCATAGTACACGTCCTAACCGCATGACATTAAAAGGCTCAGCGCTATGGTCCAAACTATATGACCTTAAGCTGTAGCGAAGGTCTAGTTGCACGACCTTAAACTGCACGGTCCTAATTGTATGACTTTAAATTGCATGACCACGGTCCAGCTGTATGACCTTAAACTATAGTACATGTGGAAAGAATTTAGCCCACGATTCATTGGACCTTTTGAAGTCCTGGAAAGAATTGGAAGTGTGGCTTATCGACTTGGTCTGCCACCTGAACTTGCCAGACAGCGTCGTCCATATATCACTGCTGAGGAAATAGCAACGTGACCTGTCCAATGTCTTAGAGTATGAACCAATCCGCTCAGGGAAGATTTGACATATGTTGAATAACCAATTGGGATATTAGATAGGAGGGTACAAGTGTTACGCAATAAAGAAATTCCTTTGGTCCCGGTATCGTGGAAATGTCATTCATAGGAAGAATCGACATGGGAATGGGAGGATGAGATTAGGGAGAAATACCCCCACCTTTTTTGTTAATGTTAATATGATTTTGAGGACAAAATCCCTTTTAAGGGGGGATGCTGTAAGGGCCACAATTTTCTTCCAATCCAGTGAGACAGAGGCCTAACGGTGTTTACACCGTCGCTACGCGTGTTTGAAAGCCCGCTGCCGGCTGTGTAAGAGAAGACATAGCGTCGGTTGTGTACGAAAGATGCAGCGTCGACTGTGTAAGGAAGACACAGTGTAGGCTGTGTAAGAAAGACGCAGCACCGACTGTGTAAGAGAAGATGCAGCGCTGGTTGTGTAAGGAGCTTGCTGTGTAAGGGGGCATCACCGTGTGTGTTCGATAAAATCGTACATCTGTCACCTGACAACGCCGCTCCGTACGTGTCAAACCCATGTGTGATTGCATCAGCCATAGTGTTTTTCAACGATCCTCTCTTTTAAAGCCTTGGACAATGCGGGTCGCTCCCATTTTTTCAACTTTTCTCTCTCTCTTGAAGTTCACTGCTACCCCTTGAAGACAACCCATTGGTGGAGCCAAGGAAAGCCCATGAAGACCGTGAGTGGAGATTCAAAGACACCATGAGAGTTAAGGTAAGGGGGTTTAGATTCTATGCATCCATGGTTTTTGTAAAGATCAAATATGGAAATAGGTAAGATGATAGAATGACAGAATGAAAAATGTGATGTATGAATAGGTTGACATGAGGTTGGGTTTCAGTTTTGCACGTTTAAATCCCATGACTGTTTTAACAACTTTTTATTCATGGAAACAAATGAAACGGCACACTATGAAACTTGTTAATATGAAGAAGGTTTCAGAAGTGTACCTTGGCCATGATATACTAAGTGTTCTTTACAGGCATGTTAACTTTAGAATAAGAACTTACAAAATTGTAACTGCCTTTGTATCAAAATGATCGATGGCTAATTGTATCCAAATGAGACCAAATTGGTCCCAAATGAAAGACATGTATGTCTACTTCAAGTTTACTTTTTATGTCATGATGAAATTGTGCATGGATTAAATGATATGGCCCAAGATGTCGAGATACGATACTGCTCATAGTCGCTGCTAATTTCAGCAACTGTGGACCCCTTTAGGCCGTGCTTTTGACCCAGAAAATGGTAGCCAAAAACATTCAAAATTCCACCATTGGAAAGGTTTATTAATATGCTAAAAGGTGCATGTTTTGAGGTTCTTGATATTCCCCACGGATTTTGAATTATGCCTCGAAATGCGTAAACCTATCACCACACACTGTTGCAGGGAAAATTTCCAGCAACCAATGCTCACATTGCACTGATCTATAGACCCATCAAATGACACCCAAATTATTTCAAATTAATATCTTTGTAATGATCTGTGGGTAAGCTCAAAGTTTCATGTTTGAGGCATTCTGAAACTCCCCCTAGATTAGGAGCTACGTCCATGCTACGAGGGGCATATCACTATTACATGTCACTGCACCAGTTTTATATCCATGCGACACTCAGGTTTTTCTTGATATGTGATAAATGTGAATACCATATGATAGATTTCAGGTGTGTGACATAAAGATATGTGAATGATGTCTTATGAATGCACTATATGAGAAAACGAGGCCTCGAGAACAACAGTGATGAAATGAATTCATAATGAGTGCCAAATGCTACTATGAAGACTTTTTTGTGTTCATAATGAGCCTTTTTGGGTGTGGGATTTTTTGTGTTCATCTGCTAGTTGAGTTACTGTTTTAGTTCTTTTTCATGGTCTACTCGATTTTCAAATGTAAAGGCATTGAGTCCACTCCGCCTTGAGTGACAGACATTACCCAGTGTCAAGAAACAATGCTCAATCACCCGTCATCATGTAAGGTACAATGGTCTACGACGGGGTCATGACCATGTAGGGAGGGCTTACGGGAATAGTGTGCGGCCTACCCCTTTTCAGTATTCTACCCATACCTTTGTCTTGGAGCATCTGTTTAAGTCAAAACTTGACCCCTAGGGGTTTTCGACCATTTCAAATCCAATGGCGGTGGTCCCAAAGCTGTTTGATGCACCAAAAATAGAGTTCTAGTTACAGGGTAAGTTTCAGGGTGCAAGAGGCTGATTTTTTCGAAGTTGTTTCTTTGTTTGCACTGTCTTAGACAAGTCGGATTGTAACAAACTTGGTAGTTCGCCTTTTGAAGCACCTAGGAATATTTCTACCCGTTCTGGGGCATTCTGAGACTATAAAAAATTCCACTATAAATCAGGGCTTTATTGACTGGCTTCCTCTTTATTTCACATCGGGGAATCAAGGTGATGAAAAATGTGTTCAAACAAACACGCATGACAATAAGGTCAGATGTAGGAAAGTTGTTGTCATATGTGTCTCTGAGTTAAAGCCGCACATGGCAAACACATTGAAGAGAGAGAGAAAGGGCGGCGCCATGTGTGAAGAGAAAAGAAAAGACTAAAGAAGAGGTTATGTCATACGTGTAAGAGACTAATGCCACGTGTGTAAGGAAGCAACACCATGCGTGTAAAGAGTAACGTCGCACATGTGGGGAGGTGACGCCGCTTGTGTCGAAGAGGCAACAACAAGTGTGAATGGGACTAACGCTGCACGTGTCGAAGACGCAGCATTGCACATGAAATGGAGCATCGCCTTGTGTGAAATCTGGGAAAGAGTAACACCGTGTGTGAAGGTGAAAATGAGCAGTACTGCGCATGTCACTATCGTGAGTGTAAAGAGAAGATTTGACTTCTGCCATATGTGTCAGCGCTGCAATTGTCAATGTCGTATGTGTCAGCGCGGCCCACGATCAGCCCTAGTGGTACTTATGTCCTCTCCCCTTCCCTCTCACTTATGTTTTCGCTTTTTTCTCACTTACTTTCTCTCTCTCTAAAGCTAGATAGAACCTATTATTGTGCCGTTTAGGAGACCACCACTTGAAGCTTGAAGTGGACCGCGAGTAGAGATTTGAAGGCACCATGAGCACAGGTAAGTAGGTTTAGTTACCATGCATTACTTGATTTAGAAGTAATTAAATTTAAGTTATGAAAGTGGGTAAAATGAGCTTGAAATTCCAGATTTGTGGATCTACATGCCATGATTATTTGAGCAATATAAATGATCTTGCTAGTTGTCGAACTTTGTGAAATAAAGTAATTGTAAGGCGTGTTTAATATTAACAAGGTTTCGTATCAAGATTTGTATTGGATGTGAAACATTAAGTGTTCTTTAAAGCATGGCAAACTTGAAAGTGAGAAATTCTAAGAACTGTGGCTTTTCTTGCATCGAACTTTTCAGTAGCCAAATGGCATCCAAATGGACCCAGACAAGTTTTAAAAGAAATTTATGCTTGTCTACTACAAATTTTCCTTTTACACCACCTCAAAATTCGACGTGGATAAGGAGATAGGCCCCGAAATGTAGGAGTATGTCATTACTTGCAATTGCAGGAAATTTCTTCAATTGTCACCTATTTTGCACCGAGCGTTTAGCCTATCAAATGATGTCCAAACATCTTCAAACGACCACCATTAATAACATTTATGAATGAGCTTAGCGTTGCATGTTGAACTCATTTCAAAATTCCCCGGAGATTGAGAGCTATGTCCTGAAATGTGGTGATATGCCACTCTCCACAGTTGCAAAAAATCTCAACAATTGTCATTCACTCCGTGTCAGGCTTTCAACCTATTAAATACCATCCAAACACTTTCAAATCACCTCTATTTTAAATATATTTGGATAAGCTTAAATTTGCATGTTTGAATCATTTTGAAATTCTCCCTAGATTAGGAGTTATGCCCCCAAGGAACGGGGTACTGTCTTGGAAAATAAATTGTTACTGTTACTCATTACTAAGATTTTCAGCTCTGTGCCTGTCTTGGAAAATAAATTGTTTTATACGCAAACCCTGCCCAAAGGTGTTCAAATCACCATTATATGAATCATGAGCAAGTCTTTTTCTAAATTGGTTTTAAAACTACAATGAAACTCTCCACGGTTTGATAATGGCGCCCCTTTTCTATGAGAATACCTTGGTTGTGAATGTAGTGAAATTGTACACTCCTTTAATGAATTGTTCACTAATCGACCTATGTGACAAAGTGTTATCCTTGATAATTGATAAGCGTGAGTGCTATGTGATAATTTTCATGTGATGAATACTGAATGTCATAGTGTTATGTGAACGATGCTATGCAGCTATGTGATATGTGAAAATTGGTAAATGCAATGCCATGTGATAGCTCTATGATAAATGTTTTATGATAAATGTCGTAATGCTTATGTGATAAAGTGTTATGAATGCTAATCGATAAGTGCAAGTGTCATGTGTTAGCCCTCTTATGATGGATGTTTCATGCTAAATGTCATAATGTACATGATATCATAATGTACATGATAGCTATATATTTACGAACAAGACTCGGACCTTGCCTAATGAGATTGGAATTATCTGTCATAAAGCATTGATAAGTATGAAGAAATTTAATGCTTGAGCATGTTATGATATTGTGATGATGACCCCTATGCAATGGGACACCCATTGGTAGTGGGTACTGTTATGTTTTACGGTTATGTTAGGATGATGACCACTATGCAATGGGACACCCTTTGATAGTATAACGTGGAATGTGATAAGTGTTAAATGATTACTGAGAAAGCTTTGCTCAATAATGATATTAATGCATAATAATGAGACCTTCTCTGTGATGACATGGTAAGCATAATGTTGTACCAATGGGCTAGTATGAACTTCCCATTGACGTGATATGTGATGGGACCATGTGATGGTCCGAGTGATACGGGCTAGAGTAGTATGAAGCACTATGCAATGGGATACCCATTGGTAGTGTAACTGATGTGATGAATGCCGTGTGATTCCTTTGACATGCTTTGTGCATATTGATTGACTAAAATTGATATAATGGGTGCCTGCTTTGAGAGTATTGCAGGGCTTGCTTATGTGATTGATACCAATGAAATGCATGCCTTGGGTGTATTGCATGACCTGACCTAGGGAGTGCTATGGAATGAAAATATGCTTTATTATGAAATGAAAGTAAGCTCCATTGTATGCTGTAAAACATGTTCAGTTATAGATGAATGAGTGATTTTCAGATATGCATAGTATGGTAAATAGTGATGGTACTCATAAAGGAAAGGTTTTCTGAACTGCTAATTTATACGATATCGAATATCTGAATTATGATTTCTGATTTTATATGACCTTCGCATTGTGATTTCTTATAATTCAAAGAACTGTTTATGACACATGGATAGACTTAATAATGCTCTTTAGTACCTAGATCTACTTACTGAGCTTCATAGTTCATTTCATTATAATATCCATGTAGAGTAATAGTTTGTAGGCGGAAGGCGAGCGGCTTAACGAGAATGACTCTTCCATTGCATGTTTTGTTGGGCAGTTGGCCCTAGCTTTTGTGTATTTTGGGACATATGTATTTTTGGACCTTGACTCCCCAAACTCTAGTGTAATATGTAGGAACAAATTTTATATAGTGGATTTTCATTGGTGTATGGATTTACCCAATCTTTAATGTTCTTTTGCCCTTTAGAAATGTTGATTTAGTTCTTTTTCCATGGTTTGCTTTGTTTACCGATATAAAGGCGGTGAGTCCACTCCAACCTGAGTGACATACACTACATTAGGATCACAGAACCATACTCGGTCACCCTCCTGCATGAACTGAAGGGCGGTCGGGGGTGGGGTCGTGACAGATATGGTATCAGAGCGGCCAGGATAGGATCCTTGGCTTAGGGGATTTTAGAAGTGTCCTTAGAATAGTTTTAGGACAGATTAGTGACTGGGTTTTCCTGTGCTAGGTTGAAGATGCCGAGAGCTCTCAAGTTTCAACAACGAGAATACCAAGGCCCTCGGTGAATTTTGTAAGACTCTGGTGGCCATGACCCAAATGTTGATGGAGTTGATGCGAGCCCAATCTACCCCTGCCGCAGAGTAAAAAGACAGTAACTTGATAGAGAGATTTAAGAGGCTAGCACCCCCAACTTTCTTGGGACAGGGAGGAGTGGAGAAAGCTGAGAGATAGCTAATGCAAGTCGAAAATATATTTGGAGTCTTACATGCTCAAATGAATAGAAGTTGAGACTGGGTACCTTCATGCTAGAAGGGGATGCCGAACATTGGTGGCGTTCAGTCCGATAGGCCTGGGAAGAAGTCGAGGTAGTACCTACTTGGGAAGGATTATTAGGGGCCTTTAATGAAAAGATTTCTCAGAATTAGTGAAGGAGAGGTAGGAGGTTGAGTTTATAGAATTGCAGCAAGGGAAGCTGGCTGTAGGTCAGTATGCAGCCAAACTTTTATAGTTATCCCGATACGCACTGCATATTATCAACAAAGAGGCTGACAAGCAAAGCAAGTTTGAGAGGGGGTTGCAACCTGATAGTAGTGGAAGATTTTTGTCGGCCAATCACAAGGCCTTCTCCCAATTGGTGGATTTGGTAAGAAAGATGATTATCGACTAAGGAAGGAGAAGCGAAAGACAGGGCCTCCGCTCTCTGGAGGCCAACGAGAAAAAGGAGATGGGGGGAAAGATAAGTCCTAAAAGGCGTCTCAGGGCAACATCAAGCAAAACGAGCCAGTGCATTATACCTCCTATGGGTAGCATGGCCATGTGGCTTATGAGTGCTGGTTAAAAGAGAAAGTGTGCTTCAAGTGTGGCAAGTCGGGCCACCTAATTAGAGATTGCCAAACATTGAGGAACGAGTCTAAACCAAAGACGAAGGGTTAGGTCTTTGCACTTGATGGGGAAGGAGCTAAGGCCCTGACTTTGGAGACCAAAGGCATAGATTTGATTGTAGTATAGAATCCAGAAGTTTGTTTGACCTTATTTTGTCTCACTGCTGCTGAAGCACCATACTTAGCCATGTCTTATAGAATTTGAACCTTCATTGCTTGACTGTGCTTAAGTTGTGAGCAAACTAATATGGACTCTGTGGAGACTGTTTTAGTATGATAACAGTGTTGAGGGCGTTGCTTGAGGGGTATGTCCTACCCCATTTGTTTCGGAACTAATAAGTGTCATGTGATTGAAGTGATAATTACAATGTGACATAATTTGTGTGGCCAATCTTGTGATGTTAGATATACGGTATGAAGGCAACAAGTGATGTGCGATTTCCAGGACATGCTTTGAGTGTATTGCTTGGCCATGATTGATACCAGTGAGGTGCCTGCTTTGAGCATATTGAAAGACCTGACTCTGTGATATCGGTAAGGTGGACGATTTGAGCGTATTACTAGGCCTGACCTTGAGATTATGTGGTGCATGCTTTGAGTATATTTCATGGCCATGATTGATACCAGTGAGGTTCCTACTTTAAGCGTAATGTAGGACCTGACTTTGTGATACCGGTAAGGTGTCTACTTTGAGCATATTGCAGGGCTTGACCTTCAGATTATGTGGTGCATTTTTTTAGCATATTGCATGTCCATGATTGATACCAGTGAGGTGGCTACTTTGAGCGAATTGCTGGACCTGACTTTGTGATACCAGTAAGGTGTTTGCTTTGAGCGTATTGTAGGGCCTGACCTTCAGATTATGTGATCCAGGATTTGAGCGTATTGTAGGGCCTGACCTTCAGATTATGTGGTCCAGGATTTGAGCGTATTGCATGGCCATGATTGATACCATTGAGGTGCCTGCTTTGAGCGTATTGTAGGGCCTGATTTGGCAATTGATGCTAGTGAGGTTCCTGCTTTTAGCGTATTGCAGGACCGGACTTTGTGATATCGGTAAGGTGCCTACTTTGACAGTATTGTAAGGCCTGACCTTGAGAATATGTGGTGCATTCTTTAAGCATATTGCATGGCCACGAGTGATACCGGTTGGGCGCCTGCTTTGGGCGTATTGCAGGGCCGAACTTTGTGATTCTGTAATTCAGTGGTGCATAGTTTGAGTGTATTGCATGATTGATATTAATAATGTGCCTCATTTGGGAGTATTGCAAGATCTGAGTTGGTAATTGATACTCGTAAGGTGCCTGCCTTGTGGGCATGACCGAACCTGACTTGGAGATTGATACTAGTGAGTAAGCTAGTAGTTGCTAATTTGTTGAGATTGCTTGTGGTTGAAAGACTCAATTTGCTTATGTTAACCTGTTAATGGTTGCATGACTGGATTGATATGGTGTCTGATTTGTAAGTGCATGACACTCTGAGTATTTCTATGAGATATTAAGTATAGGCTATTAGACGTTAGGTATATGCAGTAGACAATTGTATTAAGTAGCAGTGAGTATATGGATACCCTCCCCCTATTGTTTGGTTTCATATGTATGATTTTGGGGAAAAATTCCTTTTTAATGGGAGATGATGTAAGGACCACAAATTTTCTCAGGAATGAGACGAGCACGGTAATAAGGTCAGATGAAGCAAAGCCACTGCTACGAGTGTCGCTAAGTTAAAACTGCGCATGACAAACACACGCAAGAGAGAGATAGAGAGAGAGAGAGAGAGGGCATCGCTGTGTGTGAAGAGAAAAGAAAAGACTAAAAAAGAGGTAATGCCACTTGTATAAGAGACTAACGCCGCATGTGCAAGAGGGCAACGCCGCGCGCGTAAAGAGTAGCGTCTTGCATGTAGGGAGGTAACGTCGCGAATGTCGAAGAGGCAACACCACACGTGAAATGGGACTAACGTTGCTCGTGTCATAGAGGTAGCAACACGTGTGAAATGTTGCATCACTTCTCATGAAAGCTAGGAAAGAGTAACATCGTGCATGAAGGTGAAAAGGAGCAGCGCCACGCATGACATTGCCGTGAGTGTAAAGAGAAGATTTGACTGCTGCCGTATGTGTCAGCGCCGCACTTGTCATTGCCGTACATATCACCACTGCTCACAGTCAGCCACAGTGGATCCCACCTACCTTGGGTACTTATGCACACTCCACTTCCCTCTCACTGCCATTTGCTCCTTTTTATCTTTTACTTTCTCTCTCTCTAGAGCTAGATAGAACCTGCTGATGTGCCCTTTAGGAGACCACCACTTGAAGCTTGAAGTGGCATGTGAGTAGAGATTTAAAGGCACCGTGAGTACAGCTAAGTAGGTTTAGTTCCCATGCATCACTTGATTTATAATTAATTAAATTTAAGTCATGAAAGTGGGTAAAATCGTAGGATGAGAGGTATGGATCTGAATGGGTTAAAATGAGCTTAAAATTCCAGATTTGTGCCTTTACATGACATGATTGTTTTAGCAATTAAATAATCTTGCTAGTTTTGAAAGTTTTTGAATAAAGTACTTGTAAGGCTAGTTTAATATGAACAGGTTTTGTATCAAGATTTGTATTGGTTTGTTAAACATTAAGTTCTCTTTAAAGTATGTCAAACTTGAAAATGAGAATTTTCAAGAACTGTGGTTGTTCTTGCATCAAAATTTTCAGTATTCAAACGGTGTCCACATGTACCCGACCAGTTTTGTATGAAATTTATGTTTGTCTACTACAATGTTTCCTTTTACACCATCTCAAAATTTGGCGTGGATAAGGAGATAGGCCTCGAAATGTGGGGGTATGTCACTCCTTACAGTTGCCGGAAATTTTTGCAACTGTACCTTATACCGAGCTTTTGACCTATCAAATGATGTCCAAACGTCTTAAAGCTACCACCATTTGAAATATTTATGAATGAGCTTTGAGATGCATGTTGAAATCATTTTGAAATTCCCCGTAGATTAAGGGCTATGTCCTGAAATGTGTAGACATGCTACTGTCCACAGTTGCTGGAAATCCCAGCAATTGTCATTAACCCCATGACAGGCTTTCAACCTATTAAATGTTGTGCAAACACTTTCAAACGACCGCTATTTTAATGATCTTTGAATAAACTTAAATTTTCATGTTTGAATCATTTTGAAATTCTCCCTAAATTGGGAGTTATACCCACGAGATGAGGGGTACGTTATTGTTACTCGTTACCAAGATTTTCCAGCTCTGTGCCTGCCTTGGGAAATAAATTGTTTTATGCTCAAAACCTGCCCAAATGTGTTCAAATCACTTTTATATGAATCATGAGTAAGTCTATTTCGAAATTGGCTTTAAAACCAGACTGAAACGCTCCATGGTTTGATAATGGCACCCCTTTTCTAAGAAAATACCTTGGGTGTGAATGTAGTGAAATTGTATACTCTTTTAATGAATTGTTCACTGATCGACCTAAATGAGAAAGTGTTATCCCTAATAATTTATAAACATGAGTTCTATGTGATAATTTTCATGTGATGAATACTGAATGCCATAGTGTTATGTGAACGATGCTATGAAGCTACGCGATATGTGAAAATTGATAAATGCAATGCCATGTGATAACTCTACTATAAATGTTATATCATAAATGCCTTAGTGCTAATGTGATAAAGTGTTATGAATGCTATTCGATAAGTTTAATTGCCATGTGATAGCCCTCTTATGATGGATGTTTCATGCTAAGTGGCATAGTGTACATGTTAGCTGTATATTTCTGAATAAGACTCATTGCATAATGAGATTGGAATTATCTGTCATAAGGCATTAACTAAGTATGAAGAAATTTAATGCTTAAGCATGTTATGATACTGTGATAATGACCCCTACGCAATGGGACACCCATTGGTAGTGGGTACTGTTATGTTATACTGTTATGATGATGACCACTACGCAATGGACACCCTTTAGTAGTATAACGTGGAATGTGAAAAGTGTTAAATGATTACTGAGCAATCTTTGCTCAACTATGATATGAATGCATAATAATGAGACCTACTCAGTGATGACATGGTAAGCATAATGTGGTACCGATGGGCAAGTATGAACTTGCCACTTGACATGATATGTGATGGGACCGTGTGATGGTCCGGGTGATACGAGCTATGGAATGGGATACCCATTGGTAGTGTAACTGTTGTGATGAATGCCATGTGATTCCTTTGGCATGCTTTGTGCGTATTGCGTGACTAAGATTGATATGAGTAGGTGCCTGCTTTGAGAGTATTACAGGGCCTTCATGTGTGATTGATACCAGTGAGATGCATGCCTTGGAAGTATTACATGACCTAACCTTGTGAGTGCTATGGAATGAAAATATTCTCTATTTTGAAATGAAAGTATGCTCCATTGTGATAAGAATGTATGCCGTAAAACATGTTCAGTTATAGAAGAATGGGTGATATTGAGAAATGCATAGTATGATAAATAATGATGGTACTCATAATTTTAACAGCTAATTTATACGATATCTAATATCTAAATTGTGATTTCCGATTATGTATGTCATTCGCATTATGATTTCTTGTAATTTAAAGAACTGTTTACAATGCATGAATAGACTTATTAATATTGCATAGTAGCTATATCTGCTTACTGGGATTCATAGCTCATTTCATTATTATATCCATGTAGACTAATAGTTCGCAGGCGGAAGGCGAGCGGCCTGGTTTTAGACACCCCATTTTAAATATGGAAAATTTTGTGGTTTTCTTAACCCTTAGGGCCGCATTATCCTTGTTAACTCAAAATCCATAGTCCACACATGCACTGTGACCCAGAACCAATATGTCTATGCAGAACCCTACAGATACCCTGTTTTGACCAAGAATCCTGCAAACGCCCTGTTTTACCAAAGAAATCATTAAAAATAGTAAACAAATCCTTTTTGACCTAAGTTTTTTTTTGGGTGATTCACAACAGCCTGAACTACAAACTTGAATCAAGAAATTTCAATTTTAATTGGTTTTGGTCTGGGAGACACTGACAGTGTTGACACCAACAGTGTCACCCAACCCAATTTGGCCCAAATTTGTCAGTTTTGATAGGACAACTCACTGATTAGTCTTGAACAGGAATCTACCATTTTTAGCAGTCCTAGCTTGGGCAACATTGTCAGTGTTACCCAGCCTAGACAGGTCCAAATTGGATGAGTTTTGACAGGCAGCATCTTGACAGCACCAGAATCTGCCCTGCACTGTAAATTTATGTTTCTAAGCAGTTCGGACATGAGCGACACTGCCAGTGTCACCCATATCTGACTGCTCAAAAACGGCAGTTTCTGTAGGCCAGAGGTCCCCAACTATTTTTGGCCAAATCTCCTGAATTTGACCAATTTTGGCAGCGTCGCCTAGGCCCGGAACCCCAAAAAGGCAGTCCAGGGTTCGCAATTTGCTGGAGATGGTAAGTTTCCCTTTTCAGTCAGCTCCCAGTTTATAGAAAGTGAAAATTTGTGACTGTTTGGGGAGACTTCTTTAGAAAAAGAGAGACTTCTTCTGAAAAGATTGAAACCCTAATCTGAAAACCATAACCCTCAGCCTGAGAAACCTTAACCTAGACTTAAGGAACCCTAGTTCTAAACAATCCTTAAGGCACAACAACCCTTTCAAAACCAGAGATTGTTTCTGAATTGGAGAGGCAAAGTGGTGTTGCCCCGTCTGTCTTGGGAGACACCAGCAGATTCGCCCGGGCAACACCACTAGTGCTGCCCAGGTCCTGGTCAACACACCCCCCTGTCGCCCAAACTCATAAGTCTCAGAACTTTCTGAGACTTTGCAGTCTTGTTCCAGGGACTCTCTTGTCATTGCTTACAAAATTTCAGATCAAAATAAAAGTTTTTAAAAATATATATATATATATATATATATATATATATATATATATATATTTTAATACAAGTTTGTTTTATCTGCACTGTTTTGTTTTATTTTATTTTAATTTATTTTATTAAAAATATTGTTTTCACTGCTTCTAGCGAGCTATGCCTCGAGGCGTGCGTCGCTAGGCATGACTAGTGACAAGCGCTCGCTCTATTTCTTCATTGCATTGTGTGCTTGACAATTATTTTTTATTGCGTGCTTCTTTACACACTCTAGCACACACCGAACCGGGAATGCTTGAGAAACTAACAAACAAATATTTCAAAAGCCCCAAAATCTGCATTAACGGTACGAGGGAAACCTAGCTTTGAGAGTCGAGGTAGTTGGGATTCACATAACTTTAATGTGAGCATCCCTCCATAATTCTTTGTCTCAAAGCAACTCCACGTAAGTAGGACCTGGTGAAAGTCCTATAGCAGAAGGGTAGGACCTATGTGGGGACCTATATTAACCTAGCTGCATTTCAATAGTTCGGAACCCACTCTCAATCCAAGCTTACCTATAATCTAGGTCAAAAGTTTTCGTGTGTTGTGCTTGCTCATTTTTGTTGGTTAATCTTAGATCGCGCTTTTGGTCAAAGCTGAACCCTCTGGGTCCAAGTCCAGGCATGTACCCAACTTAGCCCAGGTTCGAACCTGGTTTCGCCGTGGTCCGAACTTTGACCCCCACTTGATTCGAGCCAAAGCGCTCATTCCATGTTCATCTTTGATCCAATCCGGGTCCATACCTGGTCCTATCATGAAGACTCTCTGGGTTCAAGTTCAGGCTTATACCCAGCCTAGCCCATGTCTGAACCAGGTTCACACCCAGGTTCGAACCTAGGTCCCCTTTTGGTCCGAGCCAGGGCTCATTCCTAGTTCATCTTTGATCCAATCCGGGTCCATACCTAGTCTGATCATCAAAACTCTCTGGGTCCAAGTTCAAGCATATACCCAGCTTAGTTCAGGTCCGAACCAAGTTCTACCTTGGTTTGAACCTAGGACCCGGCTTGTGCCTAAACCAGCTTTGATCCAGTCCGGGTCCACACCTTGTCTAAGTTTCATAACCCTCTTGGTCCAAGCCTAGGTTTGCACCCTGCTCAGTCCAGGTCTGAACCAGGCTCACACCCTGGTTAGAACCTTGACCCACTCTTGGTCTGAGCCGAGACTTGTACCCATCTAGTCTAGATCTTAGTGTAGGTTCTAGCATAGGTCTAAGCCTAGAGTTTCCTCTAGAGCTAGACTATGCTTACCCTAGTTTAGGGTCTAAACCAAAACCCTTTGAGTCTAGCAAGTTTCATCTAGTCTAGTCTTAGCCTAGGTCTCAATTAAGGGTTTGCCCCTAGAGTCAGGCTAAGTTTTCCTTAAGTCGTCGAGTCTAGCTCTTACCTAAGTTTAGATTCTAGAACCCCAGCAAAAGCAATCACCATGCCAGTGACTTAAGGCGACTATTATGATCACTCCACGGCTGACTCTAAGCCTTACCTGCCCAAACCTAGGAGCCAGTATACTGCGACCTTTGGGATTATCGACAGAACTCAGGTCAATCCATTATCCAATCCCCAGGTCTTCAATTAGAGGCAGAATCCCAAGGGTCCACTCTTAATCCTGAAATATGTGTGGCTCAAAAAGTCAGCTCCACTCAAAAAACTTTGAATAGTCAGGGGATCCGACTGGGTGTCGTCCTATAAGGGCTTTTAGGCTACCAAAGTAGAAGCCCAGCAAGGGAAGAGGTCGTATCTAACGCCAATCCCCACAACTCGAACCAAGATAACCCCGAGGCACAACGGCCTCAAAACCAAGACCCACCTAGGTCTTGGGGATCCAACCCAACCTTGAGTCAGCACAGTACATCTCATGATGTCCTGAACACTGTACGAAGGAGAGGTGTCAATCTAGATCGACCCTTAGGAGAGATGGGCGTCCAAGTTGCCATTAAAAGTCTAGTTGACCTAGGTTACACCGTTCATGCCCCAGCTTACGAGTCGATCCCAAACCAACTTAGTGCTATAAGTCAACCCCTAGCATAATCGAGTTAGTCGATTCTTCAATTGGTCCCTCTAGCTCATTCGATCCAACAAAACGTGCAATTTCTGCAATCGGTGGCTGTTTGAAGACATTTTCAACACTTTGGGATGCGGAATAAAAGAGAAGTCAGTCAATAAAGCCTTGACTTACAGTGTAAGTTTTGACAATCTTAGAATTGCCCCAAAACGAGTGAAATTGTTCCTAGGGACTTCAAAAGGTCACTTGCCAAGTTTCATTACAATCTGACTTGTCTAACGTAGTGCAGACAAAGAAACAATTTCAAAAAAATCAGCCTCTCGCACTATAACATAGACCCCATAAGTAAAACTCTACTCTTGATGCATCAAATGGTTGTGGACCACCTCCGTTCGATTCAACACGGTCGAAAACCTTTATAGGTCAAGTTTCGGCTCAAACAAACACTCCAGGATAAAGTTTATGGGTAAAAGACCGAAAAGGGATAGGCCACACACTATTCTCGTGTGGCCTCCCTGCACCAATCTCCATTAAAGGACATTAGTTCGCACAGTCACGAGCAACAACTTCAGAGACCCATGTCTCTCTTGTTACGAGTCAGATCTCGCTCACGTCTCATCAAAACGAGCGTTTTAATATGTGGCATTCCCCATGACAATGTCCGAGCAGGGAGAAAAGCTAAAGAGAAATTGGCGATTCGTGAATAAAGTTGCAGGGAATTTAGTAGTGACGCGTCTCACTCGAGTAGCCATATCACGGCACTCGCATACCCAATCGATGTGAAACCAGATCCATCGCGTGCGTAAGGTACAGGGCTATGTCTTGGCCCAACCCCTCATATGATGAACGGTCGGATTTCACACGCGATGTAAATAAAATTGCTGTAAATTCCGACCGTCGGAATTCAAATTTCGGCCAAAACCCAAAGACTGTAAAATCTTCGTCTAAGCATGAAATCAAGATGCGTTTGTTGCAACACGATCGTGACGGCATGCTTGGTGTAATCCAACAAAGAAATCATGAAAAAACATCAAGGAACGACCATACGATTGATTGGAAGTTTCCAAGATTCATACAATTTTCGAGTCACATGATCGGGGCTTAAAAAAGCGATCCGTGATTCGAAGTTGATACCAAATCGATTGTCATGCCGAGCCCAACAAGAAAGAAATCATGTTTTTTGTCAAACGGACATCGAAGCAACAACGAATCGTTCATGGAAGATCGCGCACATGCTAGGGTAGTAGCAAAGACTGTTTTAGAATTTTGTGTATTGTTGGGCAGACGTAAAATCTTCCTTTTGCCCTTATTTTTAGAATTTTCTTTAATTCAAATAAATTGTAATTATCATGAATTTGGGTAGATTTTGATTAATCCACCCATATTGGGTAAAAGTCTATATATATCATGTGATGTCATTGTCTAAGAGACCCCACTTTGCTTAATAAAAGTTTGATTTTTTTTTATTGTTGCGTCATATTTTTGGAGAGAGAGAAAGACGAGAGAAATTTTGGGTCAGTACCTTTAAGCTTAAGGTAACCCTCTTTCTCTTTTCTCTCTCTTTCTCTCTCTTCTCTGTCTTTCTCTCTTCTCTCTTTTTCTCGCTTCTCCTTTGTCTCTCCTCTCTTTTCTCTTTTCTCTTTTCTCTCTTCCCTCTTCCCTCTCTTCTGTCTTTCTCTCTCTTCTCTCTCTTTTTCTCTCCTCTCTTTCCCTCTTTCTCTCTTCTTGCTCGACAGTCTCACCGTCAAGTGCAACTCTTTTTTTTCTCTTCTCTTTTTTTCTTTCCTCGTGTCCCGTATGACCACGATCCTTCTCTTCCCTCTTCCTTGTGGTCCCTCACGACCACAACCTTACCCTCTCCCTCCTTGTGTTCTAGCATGACCACAATTTTTCTCTTTTTTTATCCTTTTGTCCCCTGCATGTCCACCTACTCTTTGTGCAGCCTCGAGTCCACCTCCTCCTCCCTTTTTCAGGTAGGCCTCTTTTTCACTCCCCCCTAAACCTTCTTTTCTCGTGTACCATCGTATTACGCCCCATTGCACACTCAAGTTCTTTTTTTCCTTCTTTTTTTCCCTCTCACACTTCGTGGTCCCGCACGACGACCATTTCCTAAAACTTTTCTTCCCATCGCCGGCTGTCCAACCAACCATCGCCGCACGTAAACTCTACCCCAACTCCGTGAGTGAATTCCACAGCCCATCGCCGTGCGTGATTTCCGCAACCTATCTCCATGACACTGTCGTGCACGACCCATACCCCGCTGCCGGGCATCACTGAACCTTCTTCACCACCAGGCCCGTGACCATAGTCTGCTGTGTGTAACCTCCTTCACCCTGCCTTCCACTCTCTCTGGCCTTAACCACCTCATCCTCTTCTTTTCGCAACCACCAGCATCAGCCACGACCCTCACCTATTGCCCTCTCTCTAAACCCCTTTGCCATCTCCGCCCCTCTCAGCCAATTGCTGCCCCTTTCAGCCACCTGCTGCTCTCTCCCCGACCTCGTGTGCTCCCATTCTCTGTTCTGCAACCTGCAACTCATATATCCATGCGCCTCTCTCTCTCTCTAAAAAAACCAATAGTGAGCCTCTCTCTCTTCGCCTCTGACCTGCAACCAGTCGTGTTCTCTCTCTCTGCCACCTTCTTCCCTCCTCTTTCCTCACCATCGCCCTCGCCATCAACCAAGCAACAGCCCCTGTTGCTGCCCCCTTTCTCTCTGCCGCACCACACTTCTCCGTGATCTCCGCAATTCTCCCATCTTCTTCTTCACCACTCTCCCTCCCCCTCTCTCACGCTGATCCGCCACCTCCTTCCCTCCCTGTCAGCCTCTCTGACCCCACCTTGCTGCTCCACCACCTACAAACCTCTCACTTTCATTTCCGTCACTCTGCTGCACCCATCTCCGCCTCTCTTTCCACCTCTGCTGCACCCATCTCAGCCTCTCCACCTCACGCAGCTATCTCCGCCACCATATCTCCCATCCCCTCGTGGCACTCTCTCTCTTTCAAAACCACTGATCACTGTCCTTTTTCTCTGATTTTTCTTCCCATCTTTCTCTCTCTAGAAAAAAAAACCCGTTGTCCATTCCCTATTTCCTTGACTTCTTTTCGTTTCGTTATCGTTTTCGTTCACCCTCTATTCGTCTTCATTTCGTCCAACTCTCCTCAATCAAATAAACCCCTCCTGACTTTTTTTTTCCGTCTCCTTCTTATACCCAATAACCCCAATGTACGATTCTCTCCCCTTCTCTCTTAATCAAACCATTTATAACTTGTTCTTTCACCCAATAACCCAACGCCCTACTTTTCTCTCTCTCTCTTAACCAATCCATTTTTTTTTTTTTTCATTTTCCTTTTTCTACCTCTTCCCTTTCATTTTATTCCATTTTCATCCTCTTATCTTCATTTTTTTTTCCCTATTCTATCTTGTTAAATTTATTCCACTTATTTTCACCTACTCAATTTTATCTTATTTACTTCATTGATTTTATTCTATCTTATTTTCTCTTATTTTCCTATTTTATTTCAATCACTTATTTTATTTTATTTCATTTATCTCATTTATTTTATTTATCTCACTTCATTTTATTTTCCTCCATTCCTTATATTTATTTTACTACACTTCATTCTATTTTAATTTATTTAATTCTAGTTTCATTTTATTTTAATTCACCTCTGTCATTGTCCTTTCATCCCACTTTCCATTACTTTTATTTCACCATCATTTTTATTTTTACTTCCTCTCTTTCTCTCCATCGATTGTTTGACTAGGGGGTGGGCTGAGCCTTGAGCCTTCATGTCAGTCTTGTTTGTCGAGCAGTATTGCCACCGTGCCGGTCTGAGTTACCGAGCCCGTCTTGCTACCGCGTCAGAGTAGTCGTTGCGTAAGACTAGCCGTTGTGCCAGTTCTGTCGTCGAGCAATATTGCCGTCGTGCCAGTAATACTTTTAATGTGTGGACCTATGCCCCAGTCGTTTGTACTTTTAATGTGTGCATGTGTGCGTTTACAGGAAAAGAGAAATAGGTCAAGGGAGGTGATTCCATACCGGCGATAGGCCTGGTGGCATTCTAACATGATCCAAGAGGGTGCCCACACGAGCCAGCCCGAGTGTGTCACAGACCCATGTGAAGTAAGTCCCTCGGCACGACCCTAATTCATCTCTGACTGGTTGGCACTCTTGCCTAAGTCTTCTTTACGTGGTTCTCGAGAGAGCAATCTTAAGTTCCGGGTTCATCTGGAACCCGAAACCATGCTAGCAGGTCAACCCGACCTGGAGGGCGAGAGCGAGGCACCTAACCAGCTTGACGACTCCACTGGGGATACGCTACCCCATCGGCGAATCGTTCTTGTTTGGCCTTTCTTTTATTTTGTTTCTTGCTCACTATATGCACACCTGTCTTTGGGGTTGCTCAACCCCTCCATCTAAGTCGGGGGTTTCATAATCCCTACACTCGTGAGTCTTCTTCGAGAACAGGTTCTGTGAATCTCATTCCCGACCTTTCTCCTAAGCATCAACTCTATGTTGCGCTCCCAGATCATCACCTGGAAATACGTGAGGATGGACCTAAAAGTCTCTCGCTCCCTACCTCCTTGCAATGGTGGACCCTCTACCAATGCACCCTGCATTGGTGGCACACATGCCACCACACACAGCACGCACTCTGCTACCGGCAACTCACTTGCCTGTCCCACTGCTCAAGGCAGCCTGTAGCCCGCCCCTCCCTCTCCTACGACTGGCAGTTCATCTGTCGTTGCTCTGGTAGGTTGCCGAGAGGCTACCCCTCATTCTTTATCACTTCGAGCCCATCTAACAGGATGCTTGACACCAGGAGGTGACGGCTCTGAAGGCACCACCTCACACACACCCACCAAAGCTAGTGGACTACCCATTTTGGCTACAGCTCTGGGGGACCTTTAGGTTACCCTGATACACGGTCAGGGTTCCGGTCTTCTTGAACTGAACCTTGCACCTCTTTTGTATGCACATTGCACCACTTGGGGCAACAGGTTACCTCGGGACACTGTCAGGGTTCAAGTCTTCTTGAACCGGGCCCTGGACTTATTTTGCAAGCATATTGCACCACTCGGGGCAACCCTCAAGCTACCTTGGGACACTGTCAGGGTTCAGGTCTTCTTGGACTTGGCCCTGCACCTCTTTTGCATTAACACTGCACCACTCAGGGAAACCCTCAGGTTACCTACGGACACTGTCAGGGTCCGCGTTTTCTTGGACTTGGTCATGCACATCCTTCACATGAACACAACACCACTCAGGGAAACCTTCAGGTTACCTCGATACACAGTCAGGGTTCGAGTCTTCTTGGACTTGGCGCTGCACATCCTTCACATGAACACTGCACCACTCGGGGTAACCCTCAGGTTACCTCGGGACACATCAGGGTTTGAGTCTTCTTGGACTTGGCCATGCACATCCTTGGGGCAACCCTCAGGTTACCTCAGAACATTACCAGGGTCCAACTCTTCTTAGAGACGGCCCTGCACACCCCTTGCATATGCACTGCACTGCTCGAGGCAACGTTGCTACTGTGGCTGCCTAAGAACACGAGGGGGAACCTCCTAGTTCCCCCTCCCAGCACATATTCATGTGGCCATTCCGTCGCACACATGCTCACGGCAGCGGGACTCTTAAGGCCGGACATGCTACTCGAACTCGAGTTGCGCACCAGGTCACCTAAAGTCTTTCTCCAGAGGACATACAAACGCCAATCCCCCGGCCGACTTGGAGCACACCTGTTCAACGTGAACACATGCACAGATCCAAATCTTTCCCTAGTTCTGAGGGTGAAGAAGAGGACACCATGAAAGACTTCTCTGTCGACAATAAGAGCCCTTTCTTTCCTCTAACTCCCCTTGATTTAGATGATGCTGGAAAAACATGGAATGAGGAGAACACCAAAACGGTTACTCAGGGCATGATGAAGCCAATTATCTATGAAGATCCAAGTCCTACTCTTGGGAAAGATGAATCTACGAATGGGGAAAAAGGCCAGTCTGACCCCAGTGACCCCATCAATCTTGAGCCAATGGCGTGATCACTTGAATTCATTACGTGTCAAGGCATCAAGAGCAATGGTCTCTTCGACCAGACTGAGCTTAGGGCAACTCGTGGGTCTGAATCAATTTCCCCTAAGCTTCTGTTAAGCTCGAAGGCACCGCTCCGAGGCAACCACGGTTCCTCAAGTGAAATGGAAGTCGAACTCACCGAGGGCGCTGGCCCCTTTGTGGTGGAGAGTTTGATCCATGAAGAGACAAGTTCCCTTCCCATAATGCAAGAGAATGATCCATCATCTCCCCTCAAAGTCTTCCTTGACATCCGGGCTCCCCAAGATGAAGCTGAAGAGAAAACTAATATTGTTGAGTTGCTACAAGGGCTTGAGAAACCTGTCGTCTAGATAGATCGTCAGAATAAGAACGGGACCCTGCCACATATCACTTTCCTTCGATCTTTTTAGGGACATGTGATCAACGGCCGTCTACTCTTGTTGGGCTTAATGATGCTACTACCCTTGCTTGCTTCCCCCCAAACATTCTTGCCTTTGATGAGAACTTGTCACTCTCATCTAAGAAAAGCTGCTCCCCACTACAGGATGAAACGAGCTCCGCTTCCCCTGATAATAGCTCTGTTCAAGTGGCTCCTCCATGCTTTAAGAATGCCACGACTCCCTGTAAAGCGAATTGTCTACTCTCCTCATGTCATGAATGCTTCATGTATCCTCTTGAGGATGATGATGGAGGCTTGTCGTCCTATGAGAAGTTCAGGTTCTCTTTTAACTGTAAGGAGCCCTCGAGTACAACTAGTGTCGAAACCATTGTGATCGGTGAAGTGCTAGAAGCTTAAGAAGACGAGATTGCGCAGCTTAATGTCACGTTAAGGCAATTATAGGCCGAGATGAGGTCGAAAGATGAAATCATAGAATCCTTGCATCAAGCAGTACTGAAGTCTCATAAGCTTTAGCGTACCCCCTCGGGGCACCAAGCTTTATTTACCATCTTTCAAACACCACTCCTAGATATCGGAACAAGGACATCAAGTGATGAACTACTTCCACCCTCACCTCCCTCACTACCAGTCCCTTCTTCATATTTACTTTGGATTGGGGACAAAGGACTAGTAAAAGGCATGGTGGCCAAAGCATAGAAAAGATGCAATGCCTCAGGGACAAGAAAGCTGAATGGTTACTAGAAACCTCCCCTAGCTTATGTTAATCAGACTCTATTGCCACAAGAAGATCAAAGACTCGATGTCCCCAAGAACAAAATCAAGTATTTCTCAGTAAAAATCCGACATAAGAGTTATTCCTTTGACAAGTGCATGATCCCTAAGTTGTTCGAAACTCTCTTATGAAAGGGGGTGATCGAACTACCTATGTCGAAAAGGCCTAAGGAAGTTGGGAGAGATGACGAGCCCTCTATCTTCTTCTTCTTTCTTTCTCTTTTTTTTTTTTTTGCAGAAGCATGTTTAAGGTCATGCTACTGTGACCGTCGATTTGGTGTGTTTTTAAGGTCATCCGCCGAGACCTGAGGGCATGTTTATGGTCTTGCCTTCGAGACTATAGGGGGTTATGTTTTAAGGTTGCACAACAGGACCTAAGGGCAGGTTTAAGGTCTTGTTTTAGAGTCCGTAAGAGTAGTGTGTTTTATAGTCATACACTATGAGTTGAGGGCCGGTTTAAGGTCTTGCCTTTGAGACCGTATGCTATGTAGTTTATCGTCATGCCACTAGGACGTGTGCCATAGTTTTAGGGTCCTATAGCTTGGACCATGGCTATGTAGTTTAGGGTCTTGTAGCTAGGCCATAGTGTGTCACTGGCTCTCATATGGAATTAGACCGCTAGTTCAATTTTCCCACTGTCTATGTGATCCTGAATGATGTCTCCAATGTAAATACACTCCTCAGTCTTGTGACCGAGCAACCTATTAAGAAAACCCGCAAGGGTGTCATCGGTTAAAATGTCAAAAAAAATATAATAAAAGTGAAACGACGGACACGGTGTGCACCCCAAAGGTCTCCGTGGGTAAAATAAGTTAGGACAAAGAAGAGTAGAAAAAAGATGGGCATAGTGAAAACCCGCAAGGGTACTATGGGAAAAAATGTCGAAATAAAAGGGATGTGGTGAAAACCCTTCGAGGCACTCCCTCTCAAATGATGGGCATGCTGACCTTGCCTTGTGGGACAACACAAGTAAAAATGTCTCACGTCCTTGTAGCGAGACGTTAAACTGCATGACATATAGTCCATTCGTATGACTATAAACTGCTTCGTGTTCTTACATCTCTCCATGGGATTACTGCATGACACCCTCACACACATCCCCTACTACATCTTTCTTCACAAGCCCCCGATGAAATGACACCACCCCTTCGAGGTGTCCTTTCTAATCAAAGTGTACCTCGGTTGCTACTGTGAGGATTCGCAGCAAAGCATGCAAGGCATGCGACTACCTTTACAATGCCATATCTCAAAGAGGTGTACCACAGTTCCAGTTGTGTGAATTCGAAGTAGAGCATGTAGCCATCAAGGAATACGATCCCCTTTACAAAGCCATATCACAAAGAGGTGTACCATAGTTCTGACCGTGTGACTTCTTACCATTTCTCCTGATAGGGCCTTTCACGATTAGGCAACCATTTCCCCAACTGAAATACACTATTTGTGGCTCTTTTAAGACTCCATCATGCACCCTAACTGCCCATGACCCCACTCCTTGTCATGTGTGCGCCTACCTCTACAACGGTCCAAATTGGGTGAAGACCTTAAACATTCCCTCAACACGTCCAACAAGGATTTTAAAGGCATCCCTCGGTAGTCTGTTCGGGGCACAAGACCTTAAAAGACTTTTCCCCCATGAGGCTAGGTTGATCGGGGCAGCAGCTCTTAAGCCCAAGCCTGAGGTCCTTTGTAGGCCGCCACTCCCATGGGTCTCTCACACACACGTCTCCTCAACTGTCGTACGTGTTTCACTAAACCGCCATGCGTGATCCCTTCAACCATCGTGCATGCTCCATCGTCGAGCTTGCTATCACCGTGTCTATTCTTCTTCTGCATGCCACCTCTGTGCATGCTAGCGTCGCGCATGCTAGTGCCATGTATGCTAGCGCCATGCATACAGCTGCCGCCCATGCTAGTGCCGAGCACATCATTGATAAGCATGTCATCGCCATCCATGCTCCACCAACGGGCATGCTACCGCCGAGCATGTCACCGTCGTACATGCTAGCGTTGTGTGTGCTATAGCTACCCATGCTACCACTGTGGGTGCTACAACTGTCCATGCTACAGTCATCCATGCTACCACTGTGCGTGTTATCAGTCGTCCGTTTTATCCCAAAATTCAAATTTTCGATTTTAATGACCTTTTTTGGGCAACACTAGGCGTGTTGCTCAAATCCGTGACCCTCAAAAGGTGGATCTTTGACTGCGGGATATGTTTGTTACGCATGCATATCCTTCCCAGCGGATTTTGACCCCTATAAGGCCACTTTTCGTGGTCATTTGATGGAGGAGGAGAGAGAAACCTGGGTTAGAGATTAGAAACCCTAGAGAGCTACAAAAGATAGAGATCTTAGAGAAAAACTCAGAGAGAAAACTCTAACCTAACCTAAGCCTGAGAACGTTAGTTCTAATCCATTTCCAGGGCACAACCACCCTACTCAATCAAGACTTGCTGGTCGACATCTGGATAAGAGAGGCAAAGAGGACCGATCCTGATACAGACGAGCCCTCAAGGGCTCAAGACTCCCGGGCCATTCGGCCCAGTTTGGAATCATTTATCTCTCTTTCTTTTACTTTCTATCACTACTTTCATTTCATTTTGGCCTTATTTGCATCAATTTTCGTTTAAAAATCATATTTTAGTGTCTTGGATCATGTTGGCTCTGCTACAGATTAGAGAGTAGATCTGCTCGTTTTTGGGCAGATCTGGCCTCATATTTTAATTCGATTTGTCGCACTTTCTTTACCATTTCACTTTCATTAGTTTAAGGTGTCAGATCCGAGAGATCTTCACCACCAAGTCAGTCGGATTTGCATCATAAACAATTTGGCGCCCACCGTGGGGCATTCCGAGCTTGATCCAAGCACCAAAATACAATTTTTATTCACTGTTTTTCACCGTTTTTAGTCACAAAAAGTCCCAAAAAATGAAAATAACCAGGATCTAGGGTTTTGGTGCTGCAAAACCCTAATGTTTCTAGGTGACACCAGTAGTGCCTCTTGGGAGACATCACACCCTCCATGTCGCCCAAATTCAAAAGTTTCAAAATCTTCTAAAAATTTTCTGATCTATTTTAGGGTCTCTTTTGTGACTGTTCACAAAATTTCAGAGAAAAATAATTTTTTTAAAAATACCAAAACAATATTTTACTGTTATGTCTGCACTGTTTACTTCACTATGTTTTAATTTATTTCATCATAAATATATTTTTTCCTGCTTCTTCCAAGTAAAGTAGTCTTATTTCACAAAAAAAAATAAGAATAAAAATACATATATGAGTTTTTGGGTGACACTAGCAGTGTCACCGACCCTGCAAGGGCGACACCACCCGTGTTGCTTAACTGCAAAGGTTCCAAAAAATTTCTGAGACCCAACAGGTTTGTTTCAAAACCTTTTGGCTCCCTGGTGACCACGTTTTGGATCAAAATAAATTTTTTAAAAATACAAATAAACTATTTTTCTTCAGATAAGCTTGTGTTGTTTCTGACTTTTTTATTTTTATTTTACTTTGTTAATTTTGAATGAAACAATTTTTTCCCTAGTTTCACCATTCTTAGTTTAACTATGTCTCATCAAAGTTAAAAAAATAAAAAAAATACATCGAGGCCTCGTCCACCCTCCCTGAACCGTGTTCCGTTGGAGTCACCCTCCACTCGAGTCATGCTCGACTTAGCACGGACTGTGCCTGGTCTCACTGTTCTGACTTTACATTCTTAGGGGTTTCCTACCCCTCTTTCTATATTGTTCTTCGAGCAAGTTTCATGGTGAAGAGTGCATCGCTAGGCACGATCAGTGTCAAGCGTTCACCTATTTCCGTTCTTATTTTGTGTGCATTGTGTGTTTGAATTTATTTTAATTGCGTGCTTCTTTACACAGTCCAAGCACACACCGGACTGGGAGTGACCAAGAAACCAGCAAACAAATATTTGGAAAACCTCCAAAATCCACATTAACGGCATGAGGGGAACCTAGCTTTGAGAATCGAGGTGGTTGGGATTCGTGTATCTTTTATTGCGAGTGTCCCTTCGTAATCCTTTGCCTCAAAGCAACTCCAAGTATTGTAGGATCTGGTGAACATCTTATAGCAGAAGGCCAGGACCTATGTGGGGACCTACATTAGCCTAGCCGCATTTCAATAGTTAGCAACCCACTCTCAAACCAAGCCTACCCATAATATTAGGTCAAACGTTTTCGTGTGTTGTGCTTGCTTATTTATGTTGGTTAATCTTAGATTCCACCCGCTTTTGGTCCAACAGAAGATTCTGGGTCCAAGTTCAGGCTTGTACTCAGCTTAGCCCAGGTCCGAATCATGTTTCGCCCTACTCCGAACCTAAGCCCCCTCTTGGTTCAAGCCGAAGGCTCGTTCTTAGCTCATCTTGATCCAATTCGGGTCCATACTCGGTCTGATCTTCAAAACCCTCTAGATCGAAGCCTAGGCTTAAACCCAGCTCATTCCTGGTCCAAACCAAGCTCACACCTAGGTCTGAACCTAGACCCACTCCTGGCCTGAGTCCAGACTCGTACCCATATAATTTAGATCTCAGTCTAGGTTCTAGCATATGCCTAAGCTTAGAGTTGCCTCTAGAGCTACACTAGGCTTACGCTTGTTCAAGGTCTAAACCAAACCCATTGAGCCTCGCAAGATTCAATCAGTCTAGGCTCTAGCCTAGGTCTTAGTTAGGGTTTTGCCCCTAGAGTTATACTAGGTCTACCTTGAGGTGTCAAGTCTAGATCTCACCGAGTCTAGGAATCATGACTCAGAATCACAACAGAGCAAGATCCAACCCTATGGCCCTAGCTCAGTCTAGATCCAAAGAACCTAGTTAGTCCAAGAGGCACCGTCATAGTGCTCCCTCACAAATCATCCATAGCACTCGTGTCAGTGAGCCGACTCTCGATCCACATAGAAGTAAACCTAGCTGTTTAAGCCACCTTTAAGGCTACCCTTTTGAAGTCACGAGCCAACAAGGTGATAAGGTTCATAATACTCTGAAGAGTCAAGGGGTCAGGCCGAGGTAAATCCTTCAAGACATAGGGGTTAACCTCAAATCCAGTAGGCACAAAAAGAATAAGGCCCTGACAAAAATCTCTAAGTCAGCCGATCTCAGCCGCGTGAACCTTGATGGTCAATTAGTAGCCCAACATTCCAGTCTTGGCAATCATCCTGTTGTTCACATACAATTAGAGAAAGTTTACCCAAGAAACCCATCACCAGTGAAGATTACGATTTTGATCTAACTCGATATAAAGACAATCCTAAAGTGCATGCTTACTTTCAAGACCTGCTCAATAGAGGATACACCATTCAGTGCACTCAATCCAAGAAAGTCAGGTTAAAAACACAAGTTGTAGGCCAAGTTCAACATTTTAGCTCAAATCAAGACAGTCCTAGGGCAGTTAGTTTGCAAATCGAACCCACTACGAGCCAGGACTCTAGTTCTAATCATCACTCGAGCCCAAGACTACCTAGAGGACAAACTCCACATGGTAGTATTAATGACATTCCTTTACTCTTTCAATCCAGTGCTGGGGCAAGAGAATACCCTAACCCTAGGGATAGATCATCCAACCAAGGTCAGGATCAGGTAGACCTAGCTACCCAAGGTTAGAGGTCTAGTTGTCATAGCAGCTTGAGTCGTTAATCCTAGTTAAGCGGTGATCCTATCCTGCAGGTCTCCTTGCATGGCCAAGTTGTGCAACCCCCAAGTAATGGGTATGCTTTGACCCATTTCAACTTGAATGAGCCTACAAACCAACAACCGGCACATCAAGTTCAACACAATCCTCAGGCTTAGTCCTAAGGGCAACCCACTACATGGGCCCAACAGCCAATTCATATGAGTCACATACCACAAAATTAGATTCAACGGACCATACAATCGAGCCAGCTCACAGCTACAATGATGGCTCAAATCACTCATATGAAACACCTCCATGACTCTTTAGAGAAAATGAGAAAATGAGATTTCTAAACTGCTAAAGCTTATGTATAAGAAATTCTAGGAAACTTAGAAGAGTTACTAGTAGGTTTGTGATGCCATAGTTTAGAAACAAATTTTCAGGGAAAGAGGAACGTAAGGCACACATCAACACCTACTTATTGATGGTCCACACACTGCGAGACCGACCCAACCAACTTAAGGTCATGTTCTCGCATAGCGCTGCAGCGGAGGAAGTCCAAGACCCACCCTTGGTGAGTTAACTTCCACCAAATAGAAGTCATGCGAGTCTCCTTCTCTGTTTATAACCAGATTCAGAAAGGCTACTATGCGAGTCACTGAAACTTCACTCTCTAAAGCCATGAAGATAAGCATAGCATTAGAGAGCATGACTCCATAATATGTCATGTTCTTCAATGTGGGGGTAGTCCCTTACTCATTTGATGATCTTCTTGAAAGAGTATCACAGTATGAGTGAGCCAAGGAAGATAAAGCTGTAGACGAAGAACCCTCTCAAGAAGGGTAGGTGAACATGATAAAAAAAAGCAACCCGTCTATAAATCATTTACTGGGAAAGACTAAAATTCATTCTACCACATGGGGAATGCAGACTTCCACACCAAGGGAATTCACTCCCATTGATGAGCCTATGACCGATGTCATGAAAAAATTGCTTAAGGCAAGGCTCTTAGAATTACCGACGGGAGTCAAGATTCCTCCTTTCTATGGAGGCAATACATCTCAATGGTGCCATTGGCATCAAAACTATGCCCATAACATGGAGGAATTTCGTGCTTTCAGACATAGAGTTCAGGACCTCATTGATAATGTCATGATAAGTGTCAAAAAGAAAGAGGTTAATGATATAGAAAAACCAAAAACTCTAGATGCTTCGGCAAAAAATTCTGATGTCAACCTGATTAACTCAGGAGAATCACAAGCTATGCCCAAACCCAAAGAACATCCACAAAGGACTTGGAGTACAAGAAGAAATCAACAGGAAAGTTCAGTAGATGAAGAACAAAACAAGCATAACCTTACCCAGGAGTTAATGACTAAGGATACTCAAGATCAAAGCAATGAGGATGACCTTAGCTCCAATCCCATAACCGAAGAAGGGGGAGAAGGAAGGGGTATCGCATATGGGATTCCAATCCAACATACACTCCTAAAAGTGGCACAAGAAGTCCCCATCATCAAGAGTCACACTAGAGCATATGAACCCTTCAACCCGTACTTTCAAGTTATTACAATAAATGGTTCATACGTGTGTGGTAACAAATCAAACTCGCTAGTGCAATATGAACTCGAGCACAAGCTCAACCAAGGTTTTGAAGCTATGGATTATCAAGCCCATGACGACAAGAAAGATCTTAATTCTGGGATAATAACTTGTGAGGGGCAAATGAGCAAGTGTTAAAAGGAAGCCCTTCATCTCAAAACCTCGACGACCCACCTAAAAGGGATCAATATAATGAGGATGACGTGTTAGAAATTTATGTGATCCAGATCAACGAAAAGGGATCATCTTCCAAACAAGGGGTGAACAACCCAAAGTTTCCCATCACGCTTCCAAACAAGGGGCCAACACCTCAAATATTAAAAGAAGTCGAACATTTTGAAATTCTTAGGGGCCCACCTGGGCTTCTTTCACCAGAATTATAAGCCGAACCCACCAATATGGGATGAGGAGCCGAGCTTAGAAGATTAACCGAGTCACCTCTCGAGGTGAATCCAGTTATAGATGATGGAGAAGCAAAGAGCCCAAATTTGACTATTCCCAAAGATTTGACATCTTCACTAGCGTTGATAGAGCTCGAACATTTAGAAATTCTAAAGGACCCACTTGGGCTACCTTCACAAGAGTTCTTTAATGATCCACCAATCTGGGATCAAGAATTGAATATTGAGAATTCGACTATGTTACCTCCTCAAGTGGCAAGCTCTCTAAAAGTCATTAATGACATGAGCATGGCTCCTATAACCGGAGCACCACCATATCAAGAGAATTCATCCTGTGAATAGAATGTTAAAACTCCTCTCATGAAGAGGATACAATAGGGGCAACTAATGAGACTAAACCCTTCTTCGTTGACTCCCAACATGCTGTAAATCCATCTAATACCAACTTAATCACTCTTCTGGTGCGAGAGTCTCACCTAACCTCGAGCACTGAGCAAGAGCCTACTACTGAGTTAACCTCCGAAAAGTAATTCAAAATTTGCAATGAAAAAGATTATCGAAAAGGAGTTGGGTGATCACTCGTCTTTTTATAAATAACTGAACGAGGCATTCATGCCTCACACTTCAAGTACTCCATTAACGGGAAAACCTTGATAATTTTATCTGTCCATACAAATGGATTAGGAAACTGGGAGTGATTTCTAGACCCAAAATCAAGGTTAAAGTAGAGCATTTTAAAGGAAAAGTTCAACAAAGATTCAACAACCATTGTCAAAGAGATCTTGGATGCCAACCTGAGTCAAGGGAAATCAGAGGAAAACTGATATTAGAACCTCTCTGCCACTTGGAGGAGGGAAAGATGATCGAATTCTTACGTGATCTTAAAGCGAATTGCTAAAAAAAAAAAAGGAAAAAAGAAAAAAGGGGGGCCACCTTTGACTCTTCTTCCTCCTTCCCCTCTTCCTTTGTCATTATTTTCTTCTTCAAAATAAAAAAAATTAAAAATTTAAAAAAATCCGCTGGGTTGAAAATCCAAAAGGAACCCCAAGCGTTAGAAAAAGGCTACTGGGCTGAACACCCTAAAGGGACCTCAGAGAGATAAAAAAAAAAAAAATTCCTCTAGGTTGAGTTTCTGAAAGGAACCCTAAGCATTGGAAAAAAGGCTACAGAGCTGAACACTCGAAAGGCGGGGGGGGGGGGGGGGGAGGGGGTGATGAAAACGAAGAAGTTATTTCCTTCCTTCTACTCTCCAATGTCTTTTCTCTCTAAACATCTCCTCTTCCTCCCCTCCAGTCAAAGTGGTGTTAAAATAAAATCAATAAGCATTAGCCTGACGGAACATTGTTAAGGACCTAGAATGTCTGAAACTTTGAAAGGGTGAGTGGTGGAGGAATGAAATCAGAAATCCAAAGAGATTATGAACACCTAAGGCAGTATCCTATATTTTTAAGACTCTGTTTCGCTCGAAACTCTCGAGAACTCTCTTTGAATTGCATTACAAGAGCTGAGGTTGGAAGATAAAAATATGCTTGATGATTCCTTATCTCAAAGATTCTAGCAAGGACCCGATATGCTCACATAGGGTCCACCAAAGAGGTCACAAGTGGTTAAATTGTAAGACCTACATGAAAAGAAAACCACCCCCCAATAGGGGCAACAAAAAATAAATTAATAAATAATAATAATAATAATAACTCCACGATCATATGAGTATAATTGCCGACTACACCGTCCATCACTGCATGATGCTAAACTGCTTAGTGTGCTTTATGGTTGCAGGAGCTAAAACTGCTAGCCAACCTTATTTTTTGAAATGTCTCCACTATTCAAAATTCTCTCTATATGTCTTGTGTTTTCAAAAAAACTTAATTTCTTTGTTAAAATCGCAACCTGTCCTTGCTCTGGGTTCTATTTCAAATCTCCCCCTGCTTTCAAAATTGCTAAAAGACTTTAAAAAAAGAAGGAGCTTGGACTCCCATACATGATGATTACCACATTTGTTGTGATTGCTGCGTTGCTACCTCATCTCTCTCTTTGGAACGGCCAGACAAGTCACTTCCTATAGATAACCTTTTCCTATACGTAGCCTTAGGAAATATTAAGAAAATCAAAGAATATGTCAGGGTTAAATATTTTAAACTGCAAAACCCCTGAAGTTAAGTGCTATGGCCAAAACTTCCAACTCGCATTTCAAGCTTGTGTAACTCACTGACATCTCACGCTGGAAACCCTAGGAGGAAAAATGGCCTAGGTGGGTGAGCTTAGTGAGCTCAATGACTTGGAGGGATAGTTGGTGTGCCCCCTGACCACGTGACTTTAGGATGAAATTTAAAATGTCTGCTTTGTCTTTGATATTCACCTGCCCCTCAAAGGATAGTGAACATCGAAGTGTCTACTTCTTTGCCACTTACTTGTCCCCCAAAGGATAAGGAGTGCCAAAGAGGGGCAACTGTAGACACACCATCTTAAAACTGACAAATTCTGTGGTTTCTTGAACCTTTAGACCTTTAGGATCATGCTTAAGCTATTAAATCCAAAATCCGTAGTTCACTCAACCTATCTTGTGAATCGGAACTAGTCTGCCTGCTTGGAACCTTGCAAAAACCCTGTTTTCACTTAGATTTCTATAAATGCCATGTTTTTCCAAAAAACTCATTAAAAATAGTAAAAAAATATGTTTTAACCCAAATTTTCTGTGAGAATTTCACAAGAGGCTGAGGAACACACCTAAAGTTTAAATTTTTGATTTTGACCAAGTTTATCTTGAGCGACACTGGCCGTGTCGCCCAGACCATTTTATCCCAAACTTCAAATTTTCGATTTTAATGACCTTTTTGACTTTTTTTGAGCGACACTAGGCATGTCACCTGGGTGACATGGCCCGTGTCACCCAAATCCATGACCCTCAAAAGGTGGATCTCTGACCGAGGGATTTGTTTGTTATGCGTGTATATCCTTCACAGCGGATTTGACCCCTATAAGGCGACTTTTCATGGTCATTTGATGGAGGAGGAGAGAGAAAAAACCTAGGATAGAGATTAGAAACCCTAGAGAGTTGCAGAGGATAAAGATCTTAGAGAAAAACTCCGAGAGAGAACCATAACCTAACTTAAGTCTGAGAATGCTAGTTCAAAGCAATTTGAAGGGCACAACTACCCTAGTCAATCTAGACTTGTTGGCCAACATCTGGATAAGAGAGGCAAAGAGGACCGGTCTTGATATGGGCGAGCCCTAAATGGCTCGAGAGTCCCGGGTCCTCAGGTCCATTTTGGTATCATTTATCTCTCTTTCTTTCACTTTCTGTCACTAATTTCATTTCACTTTTGCCTTATTTGGCTCAGTTTTCTTTAAAGAATAATATTTTAGTGTCTTGAATCATGCTGGCTCTGCCACAGATCTGAGAGTTGATTTGCTAGTTTCTAGGCAGATCTAACCTCATATCTGAATTCTATTTGTCCCACTTTCTTTACCATTTCATTTTCATTAGTTTAAGGTGACAGATCTGAGAGATCTTCACCACCAGATTTGTTAGATTTGCATCATAAACAATAGGCCCTAGCCGCATGATGTTAAAAGGCTTCGCACAGGTCCCGGAGGCATGACCCTAAGCACGCCCTCACAAAAAAAAAAAAAGCAGAAAAAAGAGAGAAAAGAATAATCAGAATGGTGTATACCTTAACAAGGGAACACCATGAGTAAAAAGGACGGATGGGCATGGTCACGAAACCATGAGTAAGAAAGTTTCGTAATTAAAAATCTAGGCACAAATAAAAGGAGGTTGGTGAAAACCGTCTCTACAGCACCACTTCCCAAGTCCAAGTCAAACCCACAAAAGGCGCTTCGACCAAGAGAGCAGGTTGATGCAGCGCTCGCTTCCGCTGGCGGCTTCAGCCAGCAGTCCCTTCATCATCACAAACATCATCCAACAGGGTAAGCTAACTTAAAAAGCATCCCTCCACACCTCTCTTTCTTTCTTATCTTCTCTCTCTTCACATGTGTGGCAATGGCAGTGCTTTACATGCCCCTCTTTCTCTCTTTCCTTCTCTGCCTCTCTTTCTCTTCTCTTTCTTGACATGCGTGGCCATGGCAATGTCATACATGTCCCTCTCACTCTCTTGCCTTTCTTCTTCTCACAAGGACGACCTCGGTAGTATTGTGCATGCTTCTCTTACTCTCTTCTTCTCTTTTTCTCTCTATATCTCTCTCTTTCTTTTTCTCTCTTCGTCTCGTCTTCTCTCTCCTTACATGTGCGACGATGACTGCACCATACATGTCCCTCTCTAACTTTTTCCTTTATTCTTCTCACATGCATGACATCGGTAGTACTGTGCATGCTTCTCTTTCTCTCTTCTTCTCTTCTTCTCTCTCTTGACATGTGCGGCGGTGACAACATCGTATGTGTCCCTCCCTCTCTCTTTCCTTTCTTCTCTTCTTCTCTCCCTTCACATGCACGACATCGGTAGTACTGTGCATGCCTTTCTTCTCCTTCGTCTCCTTCTGCCTTCACATGTGTCAAATTATCTCCCTGTCTCTCTCTTAACCAACATGTTTTTTTAACACCTCACTTTCTTTCAAACCCAATGTACAACTCTCACCTCTTCTCTCCTGATCAAATCATTTTATTTTCATATTTTGTCTTCTTTCACCCAATAGCCCAACATCCTATTCTCTCTCTCTTTTTTAACTAATCTATTTTATTAAACCACCTGATGTTATCTCTTCTACCCCCTTTCTTTTAATTTTATTCCGTTTCATTCCCTTCCCATCATTTTATTTTATTTCACTCACTCACCTTATTTTCCCTTGTTCTATGTTATTCTATTTATGATTATTTCACTTATTTTTACCTTACCTTTTTTTATTTTATTCATTTATTTTATTTTATTACCTCATCTTATTTTATTTTATTTTCTTCCATCCCTTTTATTTTATTTTACCTCACTCCGTTTTATTTTAATTTATTTATTTTATTTTATTTCATTCCCATTACATCTTCTAATGTTAATTTTAATTTTCGTCTGTTTTAGAAGACCTAGCCAGAGTCAAGATAGTCTTCAACTCTTCTCTTTCTCTTCTTTGCTTTTTTTATTGGAGAGCAGGCTGAGCCTTATGTTGCCGCGCCAGCCTTGTCGTCGAGTAGTAGTTTCTGTCGTGTTGGTCTAAGTTATCGTGCCCTTCTTACTGCCACGACAGACTAGTCATCGTGTCAAGCAGGTTAGTGATTGGTTTTGTTGTCTAGTAGTATTGCCGCCGTGCCTGTCCAAGTTACTGTGCCCGTCTTGCCACCACGTCAAATCAGTCACTATACTGGTCTAGCCATTGTGCTAGCTTAGCTGCCTGGTCGAACTTCTTCTCTCATTTTCACTTGTTTTATCTCTTTATAGCAAGGAGGGGTCCTATGACTTGCACCTCTGTATTTTTTATGTGTGTGTGTTTGCAAGAAAGGAGAAACAAGTCAAGCGAGGCGATTCCAAACCGGCTACAAGCCAAGGGGGCATTCCAATGTGATCTAAGAGAGCGCCCGTGTGAGCCAGCCCGAGCGTGTCACAGACCCACGTGAGGCAAGTCCCGCCTCACCATCCTAATTCCTCACTCACCAGTTGGTACTCCTTCCAACGTCTTCTTTATGTGGTTTCCGAGAAAGCAATCTCAGATCCTAGGTCCATCTCGAACCCGAAACCACGCCACCAGGTCAACCCGACCCTGAGGGCGAGATCGAGGTACCCAACCAGCTTGGCGACTCCACTGGGGACACACTACCCCATCGTTGGATCATTCTTATTTGACCTTCATTTCTTTTTATTCTTGCTCACTAGCACACACCTATCTTCAGGGTAGATTAACCCCTTCATCCGAGTTGGGGGTGTCATAATCCCATACAAGTTCCGCGAACCTCGTTCCCCACCTTTCTCCTAAGCATCAACCTTGTGTCGCGCTCCGAGGTCTTCACCTTGATAGAGGCAAGGATGGACCAACAAGCCCCTCACTCCCTAATTAGGCAGCACGTGTCTTGGGTTTTAAGGGAACCCACGACTTGAGATCGTTCTCTCAGGAACTTTATTAAAAATCAAGATCAGGTAGACCAACCAATGAGAGAGGAATTTAAGGTGGGCTCGGGACATACTCGGGCTAGCTGGCATGGGCGCCCACTTAGATCATGAAGAAAGCCCCTCAGTCATAAAACTTGTTCGAAATCTTCTCCCTTGGTATGTACTCTCATGTTTCTGCAATCACACATATATGACAAATGTTACAAGACAAGTGGGTCAAGGGACCCCACCTAGCCATGGGGAATATACAGGGGCGTGCACATTCAGAATGAGGAAAAGAAGAATGAGAGAAGAAATATTGGGGTTAGAAGAATTTGATCAGACTGTGAGACCGACACAGTGACTAACCTAGTAGGTAATTGACCCGGTGTGGCAGTAAAATGGGCTTGTTAACTCAGACCGGTTCAGCAAAATTACTACTAGACGGCAGTATCAATACCGACTAACTAGACACAATGGCTAGTATGTTGTAGCGATAAAGTGGGTACAGTAACTCTAACTGGCACAACGACATTACGGCTAAACAACAGGACTACCATAGAAGGCCAGTCTCGACCTCTCTTAATCAAACGAAAGAGTAAAAGAAAGAATAGAGATCAGAGAGAGAGAGAAGAAGAAGAAAGATAAGAGAATAAAAAGAAGGGGAGAAAGAGAAGGAAATGAGAAGAAGAGTAGGAGAGGGGATAGAGGGAAAATAAAAGGTAAAGACAGACACAAACGACAATGAGGGAAGGAGAGAGAAAACTTAGACGACACTGTGTCCCCATAAACTGTGACGAGTAAAGAGAAGAAAGAAGAGATGTAGGTGGTGCTGCACTTTCGCCGATTGTGATAAAAGGAAGGGGAGAGAAGACATAGGCGATGCTGAGCCTTCACCGGTTGTGTTAGAAGAAGAAGAAGAAAGAGAAGAGACATGCGGCACTGAGCCTTCACCATTTTTGTTAAAATAAGAGGAGAGAGAAGACATAGATGACGTTATGCCTTCACCAGTTGTGTTAGAAGAAGAGGAGAGAGAAGACGCAGGTGACGCTAAGCCTTCACTTACTATGTTAGAAGAAGAGGAAAAAGAAGACACAAGCAACGCTAACCCTTCACTCGCTATGTTAGAAGAAGATGAGAGAGAAGACACATGCGGCACTAAGCCTTCATAGACTGTGTTAGAAGAAGAGGAGGGAGAAGACACAAGCACCGTTACGACTTCATCGACTGTGTTCAAAGAATAGGAAAGAGATAGAGCACAAACAATAAGGGTCTTCATTGTTTGGAATATGAGAGAGATGAAAGAGAGAACACAGATGGCAATGGACTTTATCTTCTGGGACACATGAGAGACGAGAGAGTTTTGATCGAGGCACGGCCTGCCATCCAGGTCAAGGCACGACTCACTATTCTTTCTCAGAAATAGAAAGACATCACATCCGACAAGAGGTCCACCATGGGTGAATAGAGAAGAGAAAGAAGAGCAGGGAAAAAGAGACGTGATAGACCAGAGGAGGAAGAGGGAGAAAGGCATAAAGATGAAAGCAGGAAAGAGAACGGGAGAGACAAAAAAAGAGGAGAGAGAAAGAGATAGATAGAGATGATAAAGAAAAAAGGAGGAGAGAGAAAGAGAGATAGAGATGATGGAAAAAAGAGGAGAGAGAAAGAGAGGTAGAGATGATGGAGAAAAGTGGAGGGTAGAGAAAGAGAGATAGAGATGAGAAAGAAAAGAGAAGGGAGAGAGAAAGAGAGGAAGTAGAGATGAGGGAGAAAAGAGGACAATAAGAGAGAGAAAGAGAGTTAGAGATGAGAGAGAAAAGAGTAGAAAGAAAGTAAGGATGAGAGAGAAGAGGTGGAGAGAGAAAGAGAGGAGGAGAGAATAAATGTAAGCAAGGGGTACTGGCCCTTTTTTTCTCTCCCCTCTCTCTCTCTCCAAGATGCACCCACGAACTTAAGCAAGAATTGAAATCTTTATTGAATGGTTGAAGGTTGAACCAAAAGTCCTCTGTCCTTTTTAAAATTAGGCATTGCATGTTTATATAGAATTGGGCCCCAACATGGGTGGATACCAAAAAACTTCCTAAATTGATGATAATTAAAATTTAATTGAATTAAAAGAAATTAAGAAAATGGGGTGCAAAAAGACTGTTTTGCCCTTGCTTAATAATAGATTGAATTTCAGAACAGTCCTTGCTACTGCCCGAGAACTTGTGTGATCTTCTATAACTACCCCGAGGTTGCTTTGATGCCTGTTTGATCGAAAGATGATTGTTTTCTTGTAGGGCTCAGCATGGCGATCAATTTTATACCAACTTCGAGCCATGATCAGTGTTTATAGGTCATGATCATGAGACTTGAAATTTGAATGAGTCATGAAAACTTTGGATCGATAGTGTGCTCGTTCCTTGATGTTTTTCTTTGGTTTCTTTGTTGTAATGCACTGAACATTCCATCATGATCACATGACAATAAACGAGACATGATTTAGAACCCGAACGAAGACCTCGCAACTTTTGAGTTTTGGCCGAAATCTAGAATCTGGCAACCGAAATTTACAATCACTTCATCGACTTCATGTGCAAAATCCAACAGTTCATTATGTACGGAGTTTGGACCAATGGTAAACCTAGACCTTACACACACAATGGGATTGGTCTTGCATCGATCCGATGTGCGAACATCATGATTTGGTCGTTTGAGTGATGCATGTCGCTACTGAATTTTTTGCTACTTCTTCATGAATCGGCAACTTCTTTCTAGCCTTTCTCCCTGCTCGAACTTCGTCACGAGGCGTAACACATATCGAAACGCTCGTCTTTTTTAAACAAACACGTTCACAAAATTTGACATGATACGACTTAGGACGGGTGAGATATGGACCCCAAAATTCACTACCTGTTACTATAAAAATAGTCAACTTCAATGGTGATTTGGTGCAGGGTGGCCACACGGGAATAGTGTTGGCCTACCCTTTTTTGATGTTTTACCCATAACTTTGTCCTAGAGTGCCCGATTAAGCAGAAACTTGACCTATAGGGGTCTTTAATCGTACCGGATCTAATGGCAGTGGTCCCATAGCTATTTGACTACCAAAAATATAGTTTTAATTACGGGGTCCATTTCACGGTGCTAGAGTCCAATTTTGCCGAAATTGTTTCGTTGTGTTTACTGCCGTAGATATATCTGATTGTGATGAAACTTGACAGGTGGCCTTTTGAAGTGCTTCGGAAGATCTTACCAGTTCTAGGGAAATTCTGAGACCATTGAAATTTCCACCATATGTTGAGACTTTATTAAACTGGTTCCTCTTTATTCCGCATCAGGGACCAAGGTGCTGAAAAATGTGTTCAAACAGCTTGCCCCACCAATTGTTGTGATTCAAGGGAAGCGAGAAAGACAACATTCAGAAAAGTTTCTTCGGCTTTATTAATTTTTTCTTTCTAGCCACAAGACCACATGAACGCCGAGGAGATTCACACGATGCTACAACTAAGATGCTCAGACGTTGAGATGCATTGTTTGCAGGTCTGTCCATGGAGACTTTAGGGGGAGAAGAGACTTTTTTTTGGGATCCTATCGAAGTCCTCACCCTCAAGGGACTAGTTGTGATTCTGATAGCTGTGGATTTTGTACGAACTTCATTGATTAGAATCAAGCTCACCTGGCAATTGAGTGTCATGTTGAAGGGCATTGTTCCCATTTGGTCTGGGTTTGGTTTGTATCCTTTGGTGTTGAGCCACATTTCGAGGACTTTGTTTATGGTGTACTGAAGGGCCTTCTATCGGTGCCATCTGCATTGTGCACCAGTTATTCCTTAGCGAGTAGGGTACCTCAGTTTATCGAGGTGACTAGCTTTGGTATAACCCCTACTCACTGCTCTGCCGTTTCGTTAATCATGATAGCTCTTGTTCCTTATTACCGCACCAAATTCATGGTTGACTTAGCTTTCTTGGGGCATCTTCAACATTTTGGAGTGTGTTGGTAACCTCATGCGAATGATGCTCTTCTTCTTGAGACTTGTCTTGCTTTCTTGGCAAATCTTCTGCTCATCGAGTCTTTTTGCGAATGGACGCAGGCAGTCAAAATCTTTCCTTGAAGGTCATATTTTTTAGTCTTGCTATTGTGCCTTCAGTGATTTTTTCTTTTTGAGTGTGAGTTGAAGCTGCTTGTTGAGGCGAGTGCTGCATAAACCTGTTTATTAGTCCAAGCATCCATTACAAATTTTCACTTGAACTTGGGAAGTGGCACCATAGAGACGGTTTTCATCAACTTCCTTTTAGTCGAGGTTCTTTTACCAATGACCTTTTGACCATGTCCACCCTTATTTTCCATTTTTACTCACGGTGCCCTTTCAAGGCTTTCACCATGCCCGGGTTTCTGTTTTCACATAACTCTCTTACTCATGGTTTCGTGACCATGCCCGTCCATCATTTTTACTCATCGCGTTCCCCTATCCGGGTATACACCATGCCCGTTATTTTTTTTGTGAAGGTGTGTTTAGGGTCATGCTTTCAGGACCTGCGTGAAGCCTTTTAATGTCATGTGGCCAGGATGTGCACTTAGTTTAAATGTCATACAGGTGGATCGTGGTAGTGATGAATGGAAATCTGTGGAGGCCATGGAGTGAGTATGGTGGTGGTTTGACTCACTTTGTGGAGATGGCACTAGTGCTGCCTATAAGGGATGGATAGTGTAGCGGTTGAATGTGGAAAATGGTAACCCATTAACTGACATTGAGTATGGATGGAGGAATGGCTCGCCCTTTTGTGAGCATAGGTAAGACTCACTGATGGATGACAGATAATGGTAGTGAATAAAGGTGGACTCACTGGGGATTTGGTGACGATGGTGGGCACAAGAACGGGTCGGTTAAGAAAGGCGTGCATGAAGATGCACATAAAGGGTGTGTGCATGTATGTGGTGGGGGCGAATTTAAGGTCCTGGACCTGTGCTTAGTAGTTTAACACCATGCAGCTAAGAAGTGCACTATGGTTTAAGGTCGTTTAGCTCGGACTGTGGCTATGTAGTTTAGAGTCTTGTAGCTTGGACCATGCAGTTTAACGTCATGCAACTAGACCTCGGCTACAATTTAAGGTCATATAGTTTGGACTAGGTCACTGAGCCTTTTAACGTCATGCGGCTAGGACTTGTGCTATAGTTTAGGGTCATATAGTTTGGACTTATGCAGTTTAAGGTCGTGCAGCTAGACCTCTTCTTCAGTTTATGGTCATATGGCTCGAACCATGAAGTTTAGGGTCGTGCACCTAGACCGAGGCTATGCAGTTTAAGGTCAGGCAGCATGGACAGCGGCATGGGCCACCATGTGGGTGAAACTGCATGGGCAATAAGTCTGAGATGGGAATCTGACTCCTTGGGGATAAAATGGTTATGGTCAATAAGGGGTTCAGATGGAAAGATCAACTTCATTGGGGATAATGGGAACAAGTGTGAGTCCCTTATATGTGAAAAATGGTACCCGACTCCTAGGTGTGAGGCAAACCCAATGGGGGTTGCAGTGGTAAAAATGACCCTAACTCCACTGGGGATAATGGGTTGTAGTACAAGTATGACTCCTACTAGGGATGAGAAGTCATGGCCTGAGTAGGACGAGCTGGGTACCAATCCGCTGGGGATAATAGGTCACGGTCAAGTTGCAACTTCACTGGTGATAACAATAGTAAGACACGCATAGGTTTTAGCATGGGGCATGTGAGAATGTCCATTTCTTGAACACTCAGCAGCCTTGAGTCTTTTGAAAATGCAGCCAATGCTGATGTCAGCTAACATTACTTCGTGAACACTCAATCGATGCTGGAGTCATTAGAAACATAGTCGATGATAAGGACAGCCTATGCTATCTCTTGAACACAGTAGGCACTGAGTTACTAAGATCACAACCGGTGCTGGGGTTACAGAAAACACAGTCGGTGCTCGGTAGTTTCGACAACATAGCCAGTGCTGGGTGTGGGTTAATGTTTGAGCCCTAACTCGAGCCTGACCCAGTCCTGAAATGTGTTGAGGGTGAGGTTTCCGGTGAGAGCTTTGGCAAACACAGGGTGTTCCGACAAGGTTTAGCTGGAGTTTGCCAGCGAGCAGGGGAAGTTCTAGTCGAGCAACGAGATAGCTTCAGGAAAGGAGACAGGATTTCATAGGAGCTGTAGGAGTTTCTCGACAGGTCAAGGATTTTTTTCGAGGAAATAAGGAATCTTCAACCGTGATTTTGAAGGTTTCGGTGAAGGGAAGAAGGGGCAAAAATTGCAGTAGAGGGCTTCTCAAGGATTTTTGACTGCTTTTAGCAGTTTTTCGGTGGGCATAAGTGGTTTCCCAGTAACATGGAGAAACGTTGAAGAGATTTCCCGGTTACGGAAGGGAAGCTCCGGTTGAAATTCGAAGGCTGTGAGGAACGATCCGTTACTGAAGGTGGACGGTTGCGGGAAGGAGAACGATTGCCATTTGACATCGCTGAATCATTGGGGAGGCGAAACATCTTAGGCTGAAAATCGAGGAGACTCGGGAACTAGGAGACGTGGAAAATAAAGAGTTACCTGTAGGTGAACAGCCGCGGTGACAAACATGGTTGGAGCTGGCTTGGGCTGTGCAACCAGTGCTGACACAGCTGGCGCTGATCCTCAAGAAAGGCAGCCGACACTGGGAGTTAGAAGCACAGCCGACACTTAGCCTACCCTGTACAGAGCTAGTGCTAGCCTAAGATAGCAGTTATCAGTGCTTGGTGGTCATGATGACGTGCACAATGTTGCTTGCATGTTGGAATTGTTGCGTACGACGATGAGTCATGTGTGGTGATGTTCTCACATGGAGCTGATTGGTTAGGCAAAGGGTGGTAACCAGTGGTAAGGCCAGGCTTATGATGCTCGTTGGAAGCCAAATCCTCCAGCACAACAGTGAAGTCCATGGAAGGGCATTCACTGTGAACAGGGTATGCACTCCATCATAGGCCAGTTCCATACCAGAGAAGTTTGCTTTGTACGTTTGATATACTCGTCAGATGAATTGAAGTTGACTCGAAAATGGTTGGCTTATTCTTTTGGCCTGTAACCATCCTCTTTGGTGACACTCGCCAGATGAATTGAAGCTAACTCTCCAAGTGGTTTTGCTTCTTCTTCACGATGAGGGTGTTTCTTTGGTGGTTTTTCTTCTTCTTCATGGGGAGAGCATTTCTTTGGTGGTCTTGTTTCTTCTTCATGAGGAGAGAATTTCTTTGGTGGTTTTTCTTCTTCATGAGGAGAGCATTTTCTTTTACCATGTAACCATCCTCTTATCCTCAGATGCAAGAGCAACACTGCCGTTTTTGGTTTGTAACCATCCTCTTATCCTAAGATGCAAGAGTGGTGTCAACTGTTCTCTTTTCCTCAGATATAAGAGACTTTGTAACCTCCCTAATAATGGGCTTTTTAGCTTGTTTCTTATAACTCCTTTTTACTGCAATAAAAAGAGTTAAACTTTGTCTTTGGACTGTCATGTTCATTTTCTTTTTACACTCCTTTTTAATGTTTTGATATTGCGCATCAAGTCTTTTTGAGCATGCATCATGGGTAGTATTTCTTTAGCCATTGATAGGGGGCATTACCTTTTCTCCATAAGGATGTGCTAGTATGTAAGCTCTTATGATGAGGCTTTTTTTATTATAAAGGGGCCTTCCCACTTAGGTTCGAACTTCCCTTTACACCGGCCATGCATAACAATCAGCCTCTTGACGGCCAGAACTGGATCCCCATGGGCGACTGAGCGAACCTTGACTGACTTGTCAAAAGCCCTCTTCATTCTCCCTTGATTGAGTCCGAGGTCCGGCTGAGCCTCTAACCTCTTTTCATCGAGTGCATCCAATTCTTGATACCAGAGTTTGACTCTCTCATCTTCGGTTAGCCCTTGATGTATAGCGACTCGTAGTAAAGGGATTTGAATTTCGAGTGGTACAACCGCTTCACCCCCATAGTCCTTAGAATAAGGAGTGGAATCAGTAGCATTTCTTGTGATAGTGCGATAGGCCCACGAGGCTTCAGGAAGCTTCTCGTGCCAATTCCTCTTCATTTTTTATACGAATTTTCGTAAAACATTGCACAGGGTTTTATTGAAAGCCTCAGCTAATCCGTTGGCTCGAGGGTGGTAAATAGTCAAGTACTTTCATTCAAAGCCGAACTGATTAACCAAGCGATTAACATGATGACTTCGAAATTGAGGGCCATTATCAGAGTGCAACTGAGATAGTACAATGTGGTTTCTTTCCCTTCGTCATTATTCTGTGCCTACAATGCCCCGAGTGACTTGTCTAGAGCGATCACATACAGGATGAGAGGTCTTCCTAGTATCGGTGTAGAGAGCACTGGAGGATGGAGTAAATAATGCTTGATGTCATTGAGGGCTGCTTGACAAGCTTCATCCCAGATGAACGGGGTATCTTTCTTTAACATGTGCATAAAAGGTTTATAGCACTTGAGAGGTTTGAGATGAACATGCGGATGTACGCCAACTGTCCTTGAAGAGAGCACAACTCTCGTAATGTAGTTGGCGAGGACATTTCTTTGATTGCCTTGATCTTGACTGGCTCAACTTCCAACCCTCGGTTTCTAACAATGAAACCTTAAGAACTTTCCTAAACACACACCAAAAGAGCATTTCAGCGGGTTCATTTTAAGCTGATGAAGGCATAACTGATCGAACACCTTTTTGTGGTGTCTTATTTGAGTGTCTTTCTCTTCAAATTTTACCACCAAGTCATCTACATAACATTTGACCTCCTTGTGCATCATAATATCCTTGAAGATGGTTATCATTGCCCTCTGATATGTTGCACCAGCATTCTTCAATCCAAAAGGCATCATTGTGTAGCAGAAGACCCCTTTTGGAGTCAAGAATACGGTGGCTTCCTCATCTTCTAGTGCCACCCGTGTTTGATTATACCCGAAGTATCCATCCATGAAGAAAAAGTTTTGACAGTAAGACGTAGAGTCAATGAGGATCTCGGTGAATGGCAATGGGAAGTCATCCTTGGGACAGGTTGTATTCAAGTCGCGAAACTCAATGCAAACTCTAATTTAGTCGTTCCTCTTCTTAACTAGAACAACATTTACTCGACATTTCGGGTACTTCACTTCAAGAATGAAGACTGCTTGTCTTTGTTTGGTCACCTCAGCATCTATCTGCATTTCAAGGTCAGACCTAAACCTTCTTGATGTCTTCTTAACAAGTTTGACAGTTGGATCTATGCAAAGATGATGAACCACGACTTGGGGGTCTAAACTAGGCATCTCATGATAATGCCATGCAAAGAATGTTTGAACACATTTTTCAGCACCTTGGTCCCTAATGAGGAATAAAGAGGAAGCAGGTCAATAAAGCCTACAAAACAGTGGAAATTTCAACAATCTCAGAATGGCCTCAGAACTGGTCAAGATCTTCATCAACACTCTAAAAGGCCACATACCATTTTTCACTACAATCAGACATGTCTAAGGTAGTGAACACGACGAAACAATCTCCGAAAAATTGGCCTCGAGCACCTGAAATGGACCCCATAACTAGAACTATATTTTTGGTACATCAAACATCTATGAGACACTTCCATTGGATTCGGTACGTTCAAAACACTCTATGGGTCAAGTTTCGGCTTAATCGAGCACTCCAGGACAAAGTTATGGGCAAATTATCGAAAAGATGTAGGCCGCACACTATTCTCGTGTGGCCACCCTACACCAAAACACCATTAAAGGTGGATGTTTTCACAATCACGAGAAGTCACTTTCGAGGCATATATCTCACTTGTTCTAAGTCGGATCACCCTCAAATTTGGTGAGCATATTTGTTTCATCGAGACGAGCGTTTTGATAGGTGGTACGCCTCATGACGATGCTCGAGAAGAGAGAAAACCTAGAGAGAAGTTGCTGATCCGTGAATAAAGTTGTCGAACATTGTAGCATGCCTTACTCGAGCGGCCAAATCAAGACGTTCAAATGCCTGATAGACACGAAACTAATTGTATTATATGCGTAAGGCCCGTGGCTTTCTCTGGTTCGAACCTCACCTACGATGAATGGTTGGATTTCACACATGGAGCCATCAAAATCGTTGTAAATTCTGGCCGACAGATTTCAAGATTTCAACAAAAAATTTAAGACCACAAAATAATAATCCGGACACAAAATTGAGCTGCGTTTGTTGCAACGTGATCGTGATGGCATGCTCAGTGTGATTCAATGAAGAAATCATAGAAAACATCAAAGAACGAGCGCACTATCAATCCAAAGTTTTCAAGATTCATTCAAAATTCAAGTCTCATGATCATAGCTCAAAAACGTGATTACTGGCTTGAAGTTGGTATTAAATCGATCGCCATGGTGGGCCCTACAGGAAAACAATCAAAATTTTGATCAAATGGGCATTAGAACAACCCCGGATCAGTCACAGAACATCACACAAGCTCTCGAGCAGCAGCAGGGACTGTTCTGAAACTCCACACATTGTTAGGTAGAAGAAAAAACAGTCATTTTTTGCCCATTTTTAGAATTTCTTTTAATTTAATTAAATTGTAATTATCTTCAATTTTAGTTAGTTTTTGGGCATTCACCCATGTTTGGGCCCAATTCAATATAAACATGCAAAGCCAAATTGTAAAGAACCCTAAAAAGACCTTCGGTTCATTCTTCATTATTCAATAAGGACTTCAATTCTTGCTTGAGTGTTGGTGCATCTTGGTGAGAGAGAGGAGAGAGAAGAAATATCTGGTATCCCTCAGTAAGGTAACTTTCTCTCTCCTACCCTCTTTCTCTCTTCTCCTCTCTATCCTCCCTTCTTTCTCTCTCCTCCCCTATTTCTCTCCTCCCTTCTCTTCTCGTCTCTATCTCTCTTTCTCTCTCTTCTTCTCATCTCTTCCTCTCTCTTCTTCTCGTCTTTATCTCTCTCTCCTTCTCATCTCTATCTCTCTCTCCTTCTCATCTTTATCTCTCTCTTCTTCTCATCTCCATCTCTCTTCTCCTTATTTCTCTCTGTTCTTCTCATCTCTCTCTACTTCACATCTGTATCTCTCTTTCTCTCTCTTCTTCTCTTCTCTACCTCTCTTTCTCTCTCTTTTTCTCATCTGTATCTCTCTCCTCATCTTTTCCTAACACGGCCAGTGATGCTCAGTGTCGTTTATGTCTCATTCCTTACCCCATTCTTTTGACAAAGCCGGTAAAGTCAGTGCCAATTGTGTCCTCTCTCTCTACTCTGTCCAATACAGTCAATGAAGCTCAACGCAGACTTTATCTTATCTCTCTTTTTTGTCTAACACAGCCAGTAGTGCTTAGTGTCGACTGTATTCTCTCTCTTCTTTATCTAACACAACTGGTAATGCTCAGCGTCGATTGTATTCTCTCTCTCTTTTTTATCTAGCACATCCATCAACACTCAGTGTTGACTGTGTTCTCTCTCTTCTTTGTCTAACACACCCTATAATGCTCAGCGGCGACTGTTCTCTCTCTCTCTTTTTTGTTTAACACAATCAGTAACACTCATCGTCGACTATGTTCTCTCTCTTCTTTGTCTCGCACAACCGGTGATTCTCAGCACCGACTGTGTTCTCTCTCTCTTCTTTATCTAACATAACAGGCGATACTCGGTGCCAACTGTGTCCTCTTCCTCGTCTTTGTCTAATACAGCCGGCAACGCTTACTGCCACCTGTGTTCTTCTCTTTTCTCTCACACTCTTCTCCTCCTTTCTTTCTCTTCCTCTCCTTCGTTTTATTCTCTTATTATCTTATCTTACTTCTCATTCTTTCTTTATGATCTCTACTCTTTCTGTTATTCTTTCGTTTGATTAAGTGAGGTTGAGATTAGCCTATCATGGTAGTCCTGTCGTCTAGCCGTAATGTTGTGCCAGAATTACTGTGCGTGCTTTATTGCCATGACAGACTAAGATTCTTGTCTAGCTAGTCAGTATCGGTATTGACGTCTTGTAGTAATTTTGTTGAGCCGGTCTGGGTTACTGATCCCGTTTTACTACCACGTCAAGCCAATTACCCACCAGCTCAATCACTGTGTTGAACTCCCCACCTGGTCAGATTCCACTCTCTCTCATCGTCCTTCTCTTATTCTTCTCTTCTTCTTATGAATGCGCACACTTGTGTACGTGCACCAAAGAGACAAGGGGAGGTTTGTTGACCCACTTGTCTTATAACATTTTCCATATACGTGTGATTGTAGAAAATAAGAGAATACAAGCTAAGGGAGGTGATTTCAAATCAGTTTTACGACTGGGGGGCTTTCTTTGTGATCTAAGAGGGCGCCCACACAAGCTAGCCTGAGTAAGTTCCGAAATCACCTTAAATTCCTCTCTCATCGATTGGTAATACCCACCCTTGTTCTCGAATAAGGTTCCCAAGAGAGCGATCTCAAAGTCCCCAATCTCTCTTGAAACCCGAGATGCGTGCCGCCCGATCATCATGATCCGAAGAGCGAGATCGAGGCACCTAACCAGCTTGGCAGCTCCACTGGGGACTTACTACCCCTTGTTGGATCGTACTTGTTTGGCTAAGTTTCTCCTTTTATTTTTTGCATTCACACATCACTTATGGTTGTTGGGTTCTATAACCCACTCATTTGGATCGGGGATTTTCTCATCCGCGCATTCGCGAGTGTCCCTTAGGAACAAGTTCCTCCAACTTCATTCTCAACCCTTCTTTTTAGCAAAGACCTTGGGTCTAGCTCCCATTTCCTAACATGGAAAGGTCCCTCACTTCCCATCTCCTAGCTCGGTGGACCTACTGCTAAGGCCCCTTGCATCGAAACACATTTGTTGCCACACACAGCATGCACCCAGCCACCGACAAGTCTCTTTTTTGTCGTATTGTCGAGGTCAGCTGGAAGACCTAGTCCCTCTCTGCAAAAGGCAAGCAAATTACCATTGCTTCTGTGGGTCTCCACAAGGTTACCCCCACATTCTTACACCACCATGAGTCTCTATCCCTAGAGGCTCAACACATCAAGGCGGACATCTTGGCGTCTCCAGCCCTCACACGCCCCATAAGGCTCAAGGGTCACCCACGCGAGCCACACCTCAGGGCAACCCGCAAGTCACCTCGAGGCAGTACCCAGGATCAGACCTCCCAAAGCCGGTTCTTGCATACGTTTCTCATATGCATCCCACTGTTTGCGACAATATTGTCATTGTGCTAAACCGAGTACACTGGAGACGATCTTCTCATCCTCCTGCTCAGTACACACAAGTGCACCCTGTAAGGGGCAGGCCTCAATCAGTTCTCTTGCAGACACTTGCTCGTAGTTCTCGACCTCCTAAGGCCAAACCACTTGATCGAGTCCGAGTTGACCCCCAAGTCACCCGTGATCCTTCTTCAAGGGGCGCACATGCATCGCCATTACAGACAGCCCCTAACCCTTGACTCAGGCAATCTCATGAGTCAACCATGCTCTCGCCTACTCCCCCACCTTCTATCATGATACTCGAAGATCTTCCCCAAGAGTACCATCCTGAACTAGCCCCGTCATTTCGGTCATGTCCTTGAAGCCCACAAGAGAGCTCAGGGAAAAGACTTGATCGAAGATCGAGTCCTCCATCCTCCTCGCCCTAAGATGACTCCAGTCCCTGGCCCTCATCCTTTGTCGCACCTGATTGAGACAGCCCTCTCTTGTGCAAGAAGAATCGAATAGCCACAGTCTCGATCACAATTTTGGCATAAGGTCCATCAAAAGCTCAAGGCTAAACATGATAGGGGTCTGCGAATTCTCACCATGCAAGTGGCCACGGCGGTCGAGGCAACCAGCTCTAGTAACCCTTTACACTTGAATCCGTTCTACCCTCTTCAAATGACAAGGCCTGAAGAAGAGCTTCATCAGCCCTGCATTGTGGTAAACATTGTAGAAAATGAAGCAACCACTTAGCGACCACAATCCCATGATCATCGAGAACCGGTCCTCACGCGATGGTCATACAAAAGCCGAGTTCAATCAGGCCATGCCAACCCCCTACTGACCGATCTACCGTGCATGACCCGTCATGCTCGCAATCCCTCAAAGACAACTAAGGCTGACCCCCCTGAAGAAATAATCAATGTAATTGTTATAGAGGAACCTGACTCGTAGGAGGAACGCATGAACAAGTTTGAAGACATGGTGCATGTGATGATGAAGAAGATTAATCGTATAGATGTCACACGACAATCAGCCAACCATGAGGTCAATTCCCACCACTCAGATGGTGCACCTCTAAGGCAACCCCTTCTCTCTGCCTCACAGGACAACTCTATCCCTCACCCCGTCCCACAGGCAGATACCGATGCTATGATGAACCATAGCTTAAAGAATAGGAAAATTACGGGGTTAGAGGGTGCAACGCCTTATCAAAGGTCATACCCTTCATATATTGACCAGGTCCCGTTTCCTTCAGATTGCTAGAAAGGGAAGTTTCCCCTATTCAACGGGACCACGTCCCCCAACCAGCATATTGCCTAGTTTTAGGTAGCATGTCGAGAAACGGTGGTTGATGGGAGACTCCTTCTCCGTTAGTTTGTTGAAACCCTTGATGACCCCGCTTTTTCAGTTGTATGATCGACTCCCTCCAAACTCAATACAGACTTGGGAGGAAATGGAGAAGTTGTTCCACCAGCGTTTCTATGAGGTTGACAGAGAGGTTCAAAGTATCGAGCTTCTCACCCTGACTCAAGATCTTGATGAGCCTGTGGACCAGTTCATATCAAGATGAGGAAATTTGGCCGCTCGTCATCCCAATCATTTGCCCGAGAAGGAAGCAATTCCAAACTTCGGTGCGAAGAAAGCGATCTGAAAATGTTCTACACGTGCCTTTAATCCACTTCCATGTCATAGCTAACTTCCAAATCAATCCCCATAGAAAGCCTAGTACGCCACCATGGCGCGTCACAACAACCGTCTGCAAACCCAGCAAACAACAAGGGAAATGGCAACTCTCAGACTAACACCCGGGGCAGCCAACAAAAGGGCGTGATCAGTGTAGCCATTGCAGTCACTGATCTAAAGAAAGCTCCCTCCCAAACTATGGACCTCTCTAAAGGGGTGAGCACAGCAAAGACAACACCCTAAATGACCAAGCAACAATAGTCGTACAATCGAGTACCCCCGCCAACGAATCTTAATTGGGATGATTGTTTCACCAGGCATAGGAACAAGGTCTAACCCTTTGAGAAAGAATGGGCCCGTACACTATTCCAATTATCGTTAGAACAAAACATGATCGATCTTCTAGAGTCCAAGTTCCCTGCGCAAGTTGGGCTAGATACTGAGGCAAATTATTGTGCCTACCATAGAAGGATAAATCACCTCACAGATGACTGCTACCGGCTAAAAGATATTATCGAGGCCCTGATCTAGAGGGCTCAGATAAAGCTCGAAGACATAAAGAAGGAATGCAACAGGAGCCTCCCATATAGTAACAGTTCAAGTGGAAGATGAAGCCCCTAGTATCCTCACGCCTTCTTTGTTATAATGCTTCAGGAAGGTCTAATCACACTAAAACAGGCCAGGCAGCCTCGACGCCTCGCTCGGGGGACTGAGGACTGTTGGTGCTCGTATCATCAAGTATGAGGCCACTACCTATGGGAATGCACATGTTTCCATGATATATTAGCAAAGAAAATGCGAGAATGTCAAGAATTTTACAACATCCCAGTAAGTGATCCCTAAGCCACTGCTCCACTGACACAAGAAGATCTCCCAACTCAAGACCTTCCTAAAAATGATTCAAACTCTGCTGAACCCTTGACTTCCCGACCGTGGGTAGTCCACCATGGGCGAAGTAGAGTCAAGTCCTTAAGACGAGAAGCAGCTCACTAAGCTAGGGTTGTTCATAAGCCTAGCGAGACGAATCAAACACCACCTCAGAAAACCAAAAAGAGACGGGCACCAAGGGCTTCTCGCCAAAAAAACAAGACGTCTTAACCTCCAGTTGAGTAGGAATTTCTCAGGCCCCTTACCCCACTACAAACTTTACTGGACTTTATCCCTGACACTATCCTTTTTCCTTCTCCATCCCATCAAGAAGACGTCCAATGAGGGTGACATTGTTAAAATCACTCCTCAATTGTCTAAGCAAGGGAAAGACCTAAAAGATTCCCTATACACATCCAACCTTGGTGATGATGTAAAAAGCTGCGCTGATTGGTCGAATGAGGGGAACGACCTTAAAAGTCCCCCAGTTTCTAACCCTTTTCCTTCTTCTTCTTCTTATTCTTCTACTTCTCATCTTTCTTCTCTTATGTCTCCTGCCGGTATAGCCTTGAAATGTTCAGACTTCGAGACTCTCGATAGTGAATTCAAAGGAATCAACATAAGTAGGATGCAACATAAATGATTGAGAAAGACCCTGACATAGGCAGCTGGATTCTTAACAGTTGCTGATCCCCTAGCTGCTCGAGCCAAAGCAGAGCCACCATCTTCAAAGAAGCACAAGCCCCGTGAGCCCGACTTTGAACAGAGATTAAGAGAATCAAGGGGGCAGAGCTTCTATTCTTAAGAAGCTGACCACATGATACAAGTCTGTGAAGTGCCAGTCAGTGCGACACAAACACTGCAGACACCTATTCAAAGACCGTGTGATTCATACGAGGACACTTCTTGTGCTACAATTTTTGAATCTCAAATTCCCTATAATCTCCAAGTTGAAATCCTTCAGCTAGAGATACAATCTATATTTACGGAAGATCCTTCCATTCCTCAATCTGGGGATGATGCAGAAATTATGATCCACCCTGGACCTTTATCGGAGGCAGAGATGTCAGAATCATGGGTTTCCACACTCGAGATTGATCAAAAGACCTTTGAGAACAATGAGGAAGAGTTATAGGAAGCCCCAGAGGAGTGGGAAGAAGCGGTCAAGCCACAGCTGATGAACTGGAGGAGATAAATCTTAGTGATGAAGCCGACCCCAGACCCACTTTCATTTCAGCAAATATGTCTTCAAAAAAGAAAGAAGAGTTTGCTACCTTTTTGCGAGAAAATCGAAATGTCTTTGCTTGGCATTATCATGAGATGCCTGGTTCAGCAAATATGTCTTGGCATTGATCTAACTGTCAAACCTGTCAAGCAGAAATGAAGAAGGTTCAGGCCTAACCTTGAAATGCAGATAGACACCTAAGTTACCAAACTCTGACAAGCAGGCTTCATTCGTGGAGTCAAGTACCCAAAGTTGCTGACAAATGTTGTTTCAGTCAAGAAAAATAATGGCGAAATCAGGGTGTGCCTTGTCTTCCGTGACTTGAATACCGCATGTCTCAAGGATGACTTCCAGTTTCCATTCACCGAGATTCTCATCGAATGTACAGCTCACTGTCAAATCTTTTCCTTCATGGATGGATACTCCAGATATAATCAGATATAGATGGGGCCCAAAGATGAGGAAGCCACTGCATTCTTAACTCCAAAAGGGGTCTGCTGTTACACAATGATGACTTTTGGATTAAAGAATGTTGGTGCCAGATACTAGAGAGCAATGATGACCATCTTCAAAGACATGATGCACAAGGAGATGGAGTGTCATGTAGATGACTTGGTGGTAAAATCCGAAGAGAAGGATGCTTACATGAGAGACCTTGAGTAAGTGTTCAAGCGACTATGCCTTCATTAGCTTAAAATGAAGCCTCTGAAATGCGCTTTGGTGTACGTTAAAGAAAGTTCTTGAGGTTCGTTTTCAGACATCGAGGGCTGGAAGTTGAGCCAGTCAAGATTAAAGCGATCCAAGAAATTCCATCGCCAGCTACATTTCAAGAACTGTGCTCTCTCCAAGGGCAGTTGTCATACATCCGCAGGTTCCTATCAAATCTCTCAGATCGCAGTAAACCCTTTACACACCTGTGAAAGAAGGATACTCCATTCATTTGGGATGAAGCATGTCATGATGATATCAAGCAGTATTTGCTCAATCCTCCAATACTTTCTACACCAGTGATGGGACCCTCTTCCTATACGTGATTGCTCTAGACAAGTCACTTGGGGCATTGTTGGTGCATAACAATGACGAGGGAAAAGAAACACCACTGTATTATCTCAGCCACTGGATGCAAGGGGGTCCCCTATAGAAAAGATGTGCCTTGCTCTGATTTTCACAGTACAAAAGCTTCGTCATTATTTACTTGATCATGAAGTGAAACTCATATCAAAACTAGATCCTGTAGAATTTCTCATGACACGTCCCTGCTTGTTAGAGCACCTTGCTAAGTGGGCTTTATTGTTGATGGAATTCGACATCACGTATGTCCCATAGAAGCCCATCAAGGGACAGGCTTTGGCTAATTTTCTTGCAGCACACCTTGTACCGACAAAATCTCCGTTATCGAGCGACCTTCTTGATGAAGAAGTGTTCTGTGCTGACCTTGCTGATGCTTGGGAATTGTACTTCGACGAAGCCTTCCAATCAGACTGAGGAGGTGTCGAAGTAGTGTTCCTGACTCCGAGAGGAGTATTGCCAATTTCTTTCTCTCTCACTCAGGCCAGTTCTCATAATGAGGTAGAATATCAGGCCCTCATAATTGGGTTGGAGATGGCCTTGGACCTCAACTTAGAGCAGCTCAAGATCTATGGCGACTCTGAGTTAGTTATCCGACAGCTCAAAGGGATCTATGATGTGAGAAAAGACACTCTCAAGCCTTATCAGGATACTGCAAATCATATATGGGCCAATTGGAAGATGTATCCTTGAGTCACATCCCCAGGAGGTTAAACTCAGAAGCTTACACACTTTCAAAACTCAGTGCTACTATTCAATTATCCTCATCAGGACCCATGCTTGTCTGGGTGGCAGAATGGAGACCCATTGAATTAAGACCTGAGGTAGACACAGATGATGAGAGAAATATCTTCCCTGAATGCCGTCCTTATCCATTTGGACCGTTGCTATCAACTAATGAAGTAATCAAGACTGAACAGGAAATGACACGAAGTGAAGGAGCTAAGGATCGAAACTAAAAACCAGAATTCTTCAAACCCATGTGCGTAGAAATTTAGGAAGTAGAAGATTGGAGAGAGCCCATCACTAGTTTCCTAAAACTTGGGATGCTCTCTGAAGATCGTGCCGAATGCAACAGTATACGTTGAATTTCTACCAAGTATACTCTCTTTGAAGGAGACGTTCTCTACGACGGTATTCTTTTTAGATGTGTGGACATACAATAGGCAAACAACGTGTTAGAAGAAGTACACTCAGGAATTTGTGGACTACATCAGTCTTGTCTTAAGCTTTATCAATGGATACACAGATTGGGGTATTATTGTCCTTCCATGATTACTGATTCCTTAAACTATGTCAAAAAGTGCCAGGTGTGCCAAGTACATTCATGTCTCGTGTACCAGCCTTTAGAGCCCTAACACCCTACAATGGCATCATGGCCCTTCTCACAATGGGGTATGGACATTGTAGGGCCCATTGACCCTCCTTCGGCAATGGGTCATGTCTTTATTATGGCTGCAACAGATTATTTCTCTAAGTGGGCTGAAGTGGTCTCCCTTAAATAAGTTCCTGGGACAATAGTGGCCAACTTCGTTCAACATCACATTATATATTAGTTTGGGGCTCCTGACCGGATTATCTTAAACAATGGCCCTCAATTTTGAAGTCATCATATTGATCGCTTGGTTAATCAGTTTTGTTTTGAATGGAGATACTCGACTATGTATCACCCTCAGTTGAATGACTTGGCTGAGGCCTTCAACAAGACTCTATGCAGTGTTTTGCAAAAGTCGGTATCGAAAACGAAGAAGAATTGGCACGAGAAGCTTCTCGAAGAACTATGGGCTTTATGCTACTGATTCCACTCCTTACTCTCTGGTCTATGGGGGTGAAGCAGTTTTACACCTCAAAATTCAGATTCCTTGATTACGTGTCGCTATACATAAAGGACTAATAGAAGATGAGAGAGTCAAACTTCAATATCAAGAATTGGATGCACTCGACGAAAAGAGGTTAGAAGCTCAGCAGAACCTTGAACTCAACCAAGGGAGAATGAAGAGGGCTTTTGACAAGTCAGTCAAAGTCCGCTCATTCGCTCATGGTGATCTCCTTCTAATTATCAAATGGCCGATTGTTATGCATGGGTGTCGTAAAGGGAAGTCTTAACTCAAGTGGAAAGGTCCATTTATAGTAAAAAACGTCTCGCCAAATGGAGCTTACCTATTAGCACATCCTGATGGAGAGGAAGAAATGCCCCCTATCAATAGGCGATACCTAAAGAAATATTATCCATAATGCATATTCGAGAAAAGAGAATCAATGCAAAGCAAGAAAGATAGTTTAAACTCTTTTTATTGCATTAAAAAGGAGTTACAAGTTAAAAGAAAAAAAAAGGCCCTTTATTAGGGAGGTTACAGTTCTCTTATATCAAAGGGAAAAGAAAACAGTTGACACCAAAAGTGTCACTATTGCATCTAAGGATAAGAGGATGGTTACAAACCAAAACCTGCAGTGTTTCTCTTACATTTGAGGATAAGAGGATGGTTACAGTCCAAAAGAAGTGCTCCCCTCATGAAGAATAAGCAAACCCACGAAAGAATTGCTCTCATAGAAGAAGCAAACCCACAAAAGTATTGCTCTCCCAAAAGAAGCAGACCCACCAAAGGATTGCTCTCCTCATGAAGAAGAAGCAAACCCACCATAGAAGCACCCTCATTATGAAGAAGAAGCAAAACCACTTGGAGAGTCAGCTTCAATTCATCTGACGAGTGTCACCATAAGAGGACGGTTACAGGCCAAAAGAAGAAGCCAACCATTTTCGAGTTAGCTTCAATTCATCTGATGAGTATATCAAACATACAAGGTAGACTTCTCTGGCAAGGAACTGGCCTATGATGGAGAGCATACCAGTTGATAGTGGATGCCCTTCCACAGGACAACATGGACTTCACTATTGTGCTGAAGGATTTGGCTTCCAACGGGAGTCATAAACCAAGCCTTACCACCCGTCACCATCCTTTGCCGACCCAAGTTAGCGCCGCCCATGAACACCGCCGTACGTAGCTTATCGTCGTGCGCAACAATTCTTACATACATCGCAGTGCCACATGTGAATAACACTATACACATCATGATGCTCACCATGCGTTGATAAGTGCCATCTGAGGCCAGTGCCGGCTGTGTCCCCCAAAGGCCAGCACCGGTTGTGCTCCCTGATCTTAGAGCCGGCTGTTTCCTCGAAAGACTGGTGCCAATTGTGCTCCCAACTCCTAGTGTCGACTGCCTTTTTTGAGGATCAATACCTATCGTGTCAGTGCCAACCATGCTTCTAACCCCTAGTATTGGCTGTCTTTTGAGGGTCATGTCGGCTGTGTCAGCGTCGATTGTGTCCAGCACTGGCTGCCTGTCCTAAGTCAGTGCCGACCTGTGTGCTTCACCGTGGCTGTTCACCTTCAGATGACTCCTCTTTTTCTATGACTCCTCATTTTTCAGGGCCTAAGACGTTTTGCCTCCTTAAGGATTGCATGAATTCTGACGCAACCGTCACCGCCTGCAACGGTCCACCTTCTGTGACTGTTCGTTTCCCTGCGCCATCCGATCTCCCACTGTGAGACTTTCCCTGCCTATGCCTTGGCCAGAAAGTCACCAAAACATTGTTGGGAACCCTCTGCAACACCACCAAGTTATTGAGAAACTGCTGAAAACTATCAAAAAATTCCCCGGCAAATTCCCAAAACTAGCAAAAATGCCCACTGTTGTAGCTCCCGCCTCTTCTACCCTCGAAAACCACGGCCAGAACTCCTTGCAGTCCCAAAAAACTTCCCGGAGAATTCCTTTTGGGTGCTCCCTTCCTACAACTTCACTAATCCCTAACAAACTTCTCCTAGGCTTGTTGAAGCCTTCCCTGTTAACCTTATCGAGACATCCACTGTTTGCCGGAGCTTCAACCAAGAGCTATCTCCACACCGTTCAAATTTTTTCTTATGTCCTTTTTACCTTCGATGAAAAGTAGAGGAAATGGGGTTTTACCTCCTTTATATTGCTGAGGCTTCCCTCAAATGTCCCTCGCAAACTGGGAATTCTAGTCGTGTCCTGGAAAGCCAAGCAGCAAGCGGGCTGGACTAGGTCGAGCTTTGACCTGAGGACCGGGTAAAGTTTCATTGCTGCCTCATCAACGTGACATAGACCAGGACAGGGTCAAACTCGGGTCATGGCTTGAGTATCAATCCCTACCCAGCGCCAGCCACTTAGCGTCGGCTGCATTTCAACAACCCTAGTGCCGACTGCATTTCAACAACCCTACGCCAGTTGTGTGCTCGACAACTTGGGGCTGGCTGTGTTCACGTGATAGCATGGACCATCCTCTGTGTCGGCTATGTTTTTAACAAATTCAGTGCCGACTGAGTTGTTAAGAAGCAGTGTTGGACATTTTCAGTGCCGGTTGCATTTTCGAAGACTCATGGCCGACTGAGCACTCAAAAACAATAGTGGTCATTGTGCCTGGCGCCGATTGTGTTCTAAACAGTCCATCATCGTACACCCCATGCTGAAGTTGTGTGTGTCTTATTATTATAATCCCAAGTGAAGTTGCACCTTGACTCTGACCTATTATCCCCTGCAAAGTGGAATCCAGGTTGGTCAAATTCAGGTCATGACTTATCATCCCCAGTAGGAGAGTCATACTCGTACTACAACTTATTATCCCTAGTAGAGTTAGCTGCAACCCCCAGGGGCTCTGTCTCACACCTAGTTATTATGTCTTTAAGGATATATAGGATCTACATATGTTCCCTTTTCCCTAATCAAGTCGATCTTCCCATTTGGTTTCGCTGACTTTAATCATTTTATCTAGGGAGTCACACTTACCCTCCTTATCCTCAGTACAGTTTGCCACTCCTCGTAGGGCCACCATCTCCATCTAAAAATCTTTTTGCTTGTGCATAGCCTGAACTATTTTATCCCCAAGGAGTCAGATAGCCATCTACAGACTTATTCCCCATGGAGCATCACCTATATAGCAACTCACACAATGGTTCGTGCTGCATGACCTTAAACTGCACAATCATGATCCATGCTACCTGACCTTAAAACTGCACAGCCATGGTTAGTGCTGCATGATCTTAAACTGCTTAGCCATGGTCCGTGCTACATTACCTTAAACTGCACAACCATGATTCGTGCCGCATGACCGTAAACGGCACAATCATGGTCCTTGCTGTATGAGCTTAAATTGCATAGCCTCGGTCTAGTTGCACAACCTTAAATTGCATGGTTCAAACTATATGACATTAAACTTTAGTGGAGGTCTAGTTGCATGACCTTAAACTGTATAATCCTAATTACACAGCCCCAAAGTGCACGATCCAAGCTATATGACTTTAAACTATAGTACACGTCCTAGCCGCATGACATTAAACGGCTTGGCACCCCGGTTCAAACTATACGACCATAAACTATAGCGAAGGTCTAGTTGCACGACCTTAAACTGCATGGTCATAGTTGCATGACTTTAAATTGCATAACCACTGTCCAAGCTATATGACCCTAAACCATAGTGCACGTCCTGATCGCATGAAGATAAACCTCTTTGCATAGGTCCCATAGTATGACCATAAACTAGCTCCCGCATATTGCACACACCTTTTTACGGGCATCTTCATGCACGTCTTCCTTAACCGACCCATTCGTGCGCATGTACCACCTTCATTACCTCCCCAATGAGTCCATTCACTTCGTCATCCTCCATCATTCCCTAGTGAGTCTCACTCGTGCTCACAAAGCGGCAAACCTTCCCTCCACCCATACTAGTCGTAAGCTAGTGGGTCACCATTTTTTCACCCACCTTTTATACGTCATCCATCATTCATAGGTAGCCTCGTGCCATCTCCCCAAAAGTGACCAAAAAATACTACCATAATTACTCCATGGCCTCCACAGAATATCATTCAACTCCACCATAGTTCAGTTGTATGACCTTAAACTAGAGTACACACCTTGGCTGCATAACGTTAAAAGGCTTCGCACAGGTCCCAAAGGCATGACCTTAAACACACCTCCACAAAAAAAAAATGATGAGCATGGTGTAAACCTTAATAAGGGAATGCCATGAGTAAAAATGATGGATGGGCATGGTCACGAAACCATGAGTAAATGAGTTTTGTGAACAAAAAAATTGGGCATGGTTAAAACCTAAAAGGGTACCATGAGTAAAACGGAAGAATAAAGGTGGACATGACCGAAAGGTCATGAGTAAACCCAAATAAAAAGAAAGTTGGTGAAAACCGTCTCTACAACGCCGCCTCTCAAGTTCCAGTGAAAATTTGTAAAGGACGCTTAGACCAATAAACAGGTTGATGCAGTGTTCACCTCAACAGGTGGCTTCAGCCCACACTCAAAAAGAAAAATCTCAGGTGTCACAATACCAGGGGCTTCAAGGAAACGGTTCCAACAGCCAGAGTCCATTAGTCAAAAAGGACTCGAAGGACATAAGATTCACCAAGAAAGCAAGACAAGTCTCATGGGAAAGAGCATCATTCCCAGGAGGTTACAAATGTACTCCAAGATGCTGGAGATGCCTTGAGAAGGCTAAGTCAGCCATGACTTTGGACCTGCTATGCGACGACCTGCACAGCAATGGGTAGTGGTTATACCCAGAGCTACTCACCTCGATAAATTGAGCCTGTCATTCTCAGTAGAGTTACATGCATGCCATTACTCGTCATCCCTAGGGAGTCACACTTACCATCTTAATCCCTCATGAAGTTTGGTCGCCACTCCTTGTAGGGCCACCATCTTCATTTAAATCCCTCTACTTGTGTATAGCCTCAACTATCTTTATCCCAAGGGAGTCACATTGCTATCCACAAACTTATTCCCCATGTAGCTTCACCTATATGGAGACCCACACAATGGTCCATGTTGTATGACCTTAAACTGCATAGCCGTGGTCTGTGCTGCATGACTTTAAACTGCACAATCGTGGTCCATACTGTATGACCATAAACTACACAGCCGTGGTCCGTGCTGCATGATCTTAAACTTCATAGCCACGGTCCATACTGCATGACCTTAACTGCACACCCGTGGTCCATGCTGCATGACTTTAAACTACATAGGCATGGTACAAACTATATGACCTTAAACTATAGCGGTGGTATAGTTGCACGACCTTAAACTACATAGTCCTAGCTACATGACTTTAAACTGCATAGCCATGGTCCAAACTATATGACCATAAACCATAGTCTATGTCCTAACTGCATGATATTAAAAGTCTCAGTATCATGGTCCAAACTATAATACCTAAGCAGAGGTCTAGTTGTGCGACCTTAAACTGCATGGTCCTAGTTGTATGACTTTAAACTACATAACCACGGTCCGAGCTATATGACCTTAAACTATAGTGCATGTTCTGGCCGCATGACGTTAAACTGCTTTGCTTAAGTGTAGGAGGCATGACCTTAAGAATGCCCCCACACATACGTGCACACCCCCTTTACGTGTTTTTGCACATACGCTTTCCCTAACGGACCCATTCGTTTGCGTGCACCACCTTTATTGCTTCCCCAGTGAACCCATTCACTTCACTACCACTATTCATCATTCCCCAGTGAGTCTCACCCATGCTCACAGCATGGTGAACCATCTCACCACCCATACTCGTCATCAGCTAGTGGATCACCATTTTTCACACGCAACTCATTCACCTTTCATCTTTCATAGGTAGCCTCGTGCCATTTCCCCAAAGTGAGTTAAGACCATCACCATACTCACTCTATGGCCTTCACAGACTGCCATTCTTAAGCACTATGGTCTAGCTGTATGAACCTAAACTATAGTATGTGTCTTGGCCGCATGACGTTAAAAGGCTTCGCACAGGTCTTAAAGGCATGACTCTAAGCACGCCTTCACAACAAAAAAAACGGGCATGGTGTACACCTGAATAAGAGAACGCCATGAGTACAAATGACTGGCGAGCATGGTCAGAAAACCATGAGTAAAGAGTTCCATGAAAACAAAAACCCAAGCACAGTGAAAACCCCAAAGGGCACCATGAGCAAAAACGGATGAAAAGGGCCGACATGACAGCAAGGGCAGACATGACCCCAAGGTCATGGGTAAAAGAGCCCGAAAATCAAGGAAGTTGGTTAACTCCATCTTTACAGTGCCACTCCCTCTATTCAAGTGAAAACCTGTAAAAGGGCACTTGGATCAACAAAACAGGTTGATGCAGCACCACAGCCTCAACCAACACACAGTTACCAAACAGTCATAGTTCTAACTAGCAAGGTCTACCTAAAATCCTCAACTACAAGCATCCAATCACAATGTAAAGTGGCTCATTCGGGAGTGAGAGCCTCATAATATATCAAACATTTCAAATCAAAAAACAACAAGAGTCCTTGAGGGTGAGGATGATGACCAAAAGATCCCCCCAAAATGCTAAATATCCCTACGAAGGCAAAAAACTGATGAAGCAAGGGCCTAACCTACCAGAGACTTCAAGGTAATGTCTCATCATGAGATCACCCTTATTAAAACCTTCCTTAGTGGATAGGCCTAGATTTTCAAGACAGGCTGCTAAAAGGTCCCCAACTGGACCCGACAGGATGGGGCCCATGACCTCGCCTCGCCAAAATTCCTTGTAGCCAACAGGCCTAGACTTTCGGGATAGATCAGAAGCCCCCAAATGGACCTAGAAAGATGGAACCTACAAAGATACTCTGATCATCAAAAGCAAACCGGGTGTAGCAACAAACAATGCCAACCAAAAGTTCATAGCACTTGACCTCTAGATAGACCTGATTCTGACCAATGAGGTCCCTGTAAAATCCTCAAGCTGTCAGAATGACAAATAGTCCCTCGAGGGTGAGGACTTCGGTAGGATCCCTCAAAATTCTCTTCTCCCTCTAAAGTCTCCATGGCTGAGCATCCTAGTTACAACATTGCATGAATCTCCACAGCATTCGCGTAGTCCTATGGCTAGTCAACGGAATTTCCCAAATAACTATACTTCTTACTTCTATCGAAGCACAAAATTTGATAGGGCAATCTGTTTGAAGATATTTTTCAGCACCTTGGTCGCTGGTCAATAAGGCCTAACAAAGAGTGGAAATTTTGACAATCTCAAAATAACCCTAAAACTGTCTAATATCTTCATAAGGACTCTAATAAGTCTCCTAGTACGTTTCGTCACATTCCGACATGTCTAAGGCAATGCAAACTGATAAACAGTTTCGGCAGAATCAGAGTCTCGCACCCTGAAACGGACCCTATAACTAGAGCTATATTTTTGGTGTCTCAATTTGCTATGAGACTACCACCATTTGATTCCAAACGGTTGAAAACCTCTAGGATTCAAATTTTAGCTTGAATGGACATTCCAGAAAGACGTTATAGGTGAAAGAGTGAAACATGAGGGCTCGCACACTATTCCAGTGCGGCTACCTTGCAACTCAACTCCATTAAAGGGCCAGTCACGACTAGTGAATTTTGATACTTATATATCCCTCTTTTGAGATCAGATTGTGCTCAAAATTGATGGAGCGTGTTCATCTTGTCGAGACGAGTGTTTCGATATGTGGCACGCCCCATGACGACGCTCTAACACGAAGAAAAGCTAGAGAGAAGTTGTTGAAACATGGGGAAAGTGTAGGAAAATCAACAGTGCCATTCATCACTCGAGCGGCCAAATCACGTCGCTCATGAGACTGATCGACATGAAACTAGTTCCATCGCGTGCGTAACGTCTAGGGCTATCTCTAGTCCGCACCCCGTACATAATGAATGGTCGGATTCCCCCCAAAACTTCAAAGTTGCAAAATCTTCGTTCGGGTACAGAATCGAGCTGCGTTTGTTGCCCCATGATCATGAAGGCTTGCTCAGTGTGTTCCACTGAAGAAATCAAAGAAAAGCATTAAGGAACGAGCATACAATTGATCCAAAGTTTCAAGGTTCATTCAAATTTCAAGTCACATGATCGTTCCCTAAAAACACGATCCATCACTCAAAATTCGTATCAAATCGATCACTATTTTGATCAAACGGGCATCAGAATGTCCCCAGATTATCCATAAAAAGTCATGCACGTTCTAGGGCAACGCAGAGACTCTCTTGGAATTCCACAACTTGTTAGAAAGGGGCAAATCTGTCATTTTGCACCCTATTTTCTAATTTCTTTTAATTCAATTAAATCATAATTTTTAGCTGGTTAGGTTCCTCGATCTCGCCCTCCGAATCTGGATGATCAGGTAGCATGCACCTCAGGTTTCAGGGGACCTGAGACTTTGAGATCGCTCTCTCAAGAACCTTGCTTAAGAGCATGGGCAGGTGGACCAACTGATGAGAGAGGAATTCAAGGTGGGTTCGGGACTTACTCGGGCTGGCTTGTGTGGGCGTCCTCTTTGATCCTAAAGAAAGCCCCCTAGTCTTAAAACTAGTTCGAAATCACTTCCCTTGGCCTGTATTCTCCTGTTTCTGCAATCATACACATATGACAAATGTTAAAAGACAAGTGGGTCAAGGGACCCCACCTTGCCTTTGGGGAATGTACACTGGTGTGGACATTCAAAAGAGGAAGAGAATAATGAAAGCACAAAGATTTGGGTTAAATAATTTGACCATATGGTGAGACTGACACAGTGATTAAACTAGTAGGTAATTGACTCAGCGAGGTAGTAAAATGGACTCTGTAACTCAAACCGGCTCAACAGAATTACTATTAGATGACAATGCTAATACTGACTAGCTAGTCACAATGGCTCGTCTGTCGTGGCGATAAAGTGGGCACAGTAACTCTGACCGGCACAACGACATTATGGCTAGACGACAGGACTACCATGGAAGGATAATCTCAACCCTTCTTAATCAAACGAAAGAGTAAGGAAAAAAGAAAGAATAAAAAGAAAGAGAAGAGAATAGAAAGAAGGGGAGAAAGAGGATGAGGGGAGAAGAAGAGTGTGACAGAGGATAAAGGAAAAAGGAGAGGGTAAGGATAGACATAGACAGCAATGGGAGAAGGCGGGAGAAAATTTAGACTGCGATGGCTTCCACTGGCTTTAATATAAGAGAAAAAAGAGAAAGAAACATAGGCAGCGATAGACTTGCGCCGTCTGTGAAAAAAGAGAGGAAAGAGAGGCAACAAAGGAGGTGATAGGTTAGCGTCATCTGTGACAGAAGAGAAGAGAGAAAAGGAACACAAGCGGCTATAGGGTAGCACCGTCTGTGAAAGATGAGAAGAGAGAGAAGGAACACAAGCAACAATAGGTTAACGCCATCTATTGCAAAAGAGAAGAGAGAAGGAACACATGTGGCATTAGGTTAGCACCGTCAGTGGCAAAATAAAAGAGAGAAGGAACACATGCGGTGATAGGCTAGTGTCATTTGTGGCAGAAGAGAAGAAAGGGAGAGAACACAAGCAACGATAGGCTAGCGCCATCTATGGCAGAAGAGAAGAAAGAGAGAGAGTGTCGTCTATGGCAGAAGAAAATAAATAGAGAGAACACAGGCGGCGATAGGCTAGCATCGTCTGTGGTAGAAGAGAAGAAACAGAGAGAACACATGCGGCTATAGGCTAGCGCTGTCTGTGTTAAAAGAGAAGAAAGAGAGAGAAGGAACACAGGCGGTGCTAAGCTAGTGCCATCTGTGGTAGAAGAGAAGAAAAAGAAGGAACACATGTGTAACAATCCTAAAATTTCAAAAAAAAAAAAAAAAAGAAAAAAAAAACTATTAATACATGACAATTCGTTTGAACATGATGGTCCTTAGGGACCATCGTTACTTTTAAAAGCTTTTGTTTTAAAATCTTTGTGTTTCCTTGCTCTTGCCACGTCCACTAAAGGACGTGGGCTTTAGGTGTTTAAAGCGTAAACTAACGCTCACACCTGTAACGTAATAAAAGCTTTAGGTGTTTAAAGCGTAAACTAACGCTCACACCTGTAACGTAATAAAAGAATAAAATAATATGTTAGTAGAATTTTAATTCAAAGAGGTGAAGACACCTACCTTAGAAAACTTATGAGATTTTTCTCTCTGGTCGAAACACAGTGAACTCCTCTCTCGAGCCGAATTTTTATCGGAAGCTCCCTCTCAAATATTTGTGTGTAAGTGACATCGTCTTTCTGAAAAATAGTATGTTTGTAATAAATAGTGATATTTTCGTTCAGGATCTTTATTTTATAAGTTTTTTGTGTAAGTGACCTCATTGTCTCGAAAAATAATCCATTCTTTTTAAAAATGAAATGAAATAATTATTTCTGCTTATTATCATGAATTTTAAGCGCGATAAATTTTATGCGCACGTGACCTCATTATCTTGAAAAATAATCTTTTTAATAAAAAATTGTGATATTTTATCTATGTTAGAAATTTTGAATGCTGTAAATTATGAAAAATAAATTTATTTATTTTTCTTGTCTATTGTTAGAAATAAATGTGATATTTCTGCCTTTAGTAAAATTGTGATATTTCTTTCTACTGTTTTGAATATTTAGACATTGTAAAATTCATGTGAAAATGACTGCCTTATTATTTAACAATTGACATTTTTGCAATTGATTATAGTATTGTTGTGAAATGTTTATTTGTGGATTGATATCCCATAAATTGTGATAATTCTGTATTCTTGAATTTCTATAAGAGTTTTTCTATACATATTAAATTGGCAATTATGCTAGAATGCCTTTACAAACTGCTACCTTTCTAAATTTGAGCCCAAAATATTTGATTGGTTATTTTTGAAATGTTATAGAGAGTGACTGTTATTAATGGTTTAAGTGAAATTCATATTAATGATTTCAGTGATATGTTGAGTACATGATATTGCTGCTTTCGAATGTTTAAAGAGATTTAGAAATAATTTAAGTATGCAAGTGGACTCATCCGGTTCGCCGGTGAGGTATAAGTGGACCTATCTGGGACGCCGGTAGGGATTAAGTGGACTCATCCGGTACGCCGGTGAGGTATAAGTGGACCTGCAGGGATTAAGTGGACCTATCTGGGACGCCGATAAGGATTAAGTGGACCCATCAGGACGCTGATGGGGTATGTAGGTGGCTTACTTGGGACGCCAGTAGGGTATTTTGTGAAATCCTTTGAATTATGCACTGCCGTTAAAGTGTTATATGCATTTCAATCATTTGGACTGTGTTTAATTGTGCATTTCTGAAGGTGAAACTGTTATCTATAATAGCTAGTGCTCGCATTATTTTTTTTGACTTCCATTTTGAAAGTTTGTTTATATCTTTCATCGATGATTATTTTTAGGATTATGATGATCACTTACTGAGTAGCCAAACTCATCAAACTATGGTAAACACTTTTTAGGATAACTGCAAATTCATTTTGAGTGCTAGTCAAGATCAACCTTGGAAGATATTGTTGTTGTGCTAGCTTTCTTTTGTTACTTTGTAAGACCTCGCCACTGTAAATTTGTCCTATCAATAGATGTATATATGTTTTGTCTGTCACATCTCATGAATAACAGTATTGTTAATTCTTGGGGTGCGACAACATGAGGCGATAGGGTAGCGCCGTCTGTGGCAGAAGAGAAGAGAGAGAAAGAACATAGGTGGCGATAGGCTAGCACCATCTGTGGCAGAAGAGAAGAAAGAGAGAGAACGCATGCGGTGATAGACTAATGCCGTCTATGACAGAAGAGAAAAAAAAGAGAGAACACAAGTGGCGACTGCCTAGCATCATCTGCGATTGAAGAGAGAAAAAAAAGAGAGAGGAAACACAGGTGGCGATTGGTTAACGTCGTCGTGACAAAAGAGATAAGGGAGAGAACGTTTTGAGAGAGACCCAGCCCGCCATCTTGGTAAGGCCTAGCCCACTATTCATGTCTCATGAACAGGAAGGCATCACACAAGACGATAGGCCCGCCATGCGTGAATGGAAAAAGAGAAGCAGAGAAGCAGGGAAAGAGGAACATGATTGGCTAGAGGAGGAAGAGAGAGAAAGAGAGAAAGATGAAAGAAGGAAAGAAAAGGGGAGAGAGAAAAAGGGAGATAGAGATGAGAAAAAAGGAGAGACAAAGTGAGATAGAGATGAGAAAAGAGGAGAGAGAAAGGGAGATAACGATGAGAGAAAGGAGGAGAGACAAAGTTACCTTACTGAGGGGTTTTCTTCTCTCCCCTCTCTCTCTCTCTCTCCAAGGCGTACCACCAACTCAAGCAAGAATTTGAACTTTATTGAATGAATGGAAGTTGAACCCAAGGTGCTTTTACAATTAGGCTTTGCATGTTTATTTAGAATTGCGCTCGAACATGGGTGGATGCCAAAAAACAACATAAAATTGAAGATCAATACAATTTAATTGAATTAAAAGTAATTCTAAAAATCGGTGCAAAATGATTGTTTTGCTCCTGCCTAACAGTGTGTGGAATTTTGGAAGAGTCCCTGCTACTGTCCTAGAACTTGCATGATTTTCTATGATTGATCCAGGGTTGCTCTGATACCCGTTTGATCGAAATATGATTGTTTTCTTATAGAGCTCGACATGGCGATGAATTTGGCCCCAACTTCGAGCCATGAATCATGTATTTAAGCCATGATCTTGAGAATTGAATTTTGGATGAATCTTGAAAACCTCAGATCGATAATGCACTCATTCCTTGTTGTGTACTTTTGATTCTTTGCTGAATCGTATTGAGCATACCGTCACGATCATGTTGCAACAAATGCCACTCGATTTCGTATCCAGATGAAGATTTCGTCGTCTTGAATTTTTGGCCAGAATCTGAAATCCATCGATCAAATTTACAGCAGCTTTGACGCCTCCATGTGTGAAATCCAACCGTTCATCGTATGTAGGGTTCAGACCAAAGATAAACTTGGACCTTACACACATAACGCAATTGGTTTCAAGTCGATCGAGTATGCGAGCCTCGTGATTTTGCCGCCGAAGTGAGGCGTGATGCTGCTGAATTTTCTCCAAATTTCTTCGTGGATTAGCAACTTCTTTCTAGTTTTTGTCCTTGCTCGGGCATGCAATTTAAGGTCATTCAGCATGGACCATGGTATGGGTCACCATGTAGGTGAAGCTTCCTAGGGAATGGGTTTGTAGATGGTAATTTGACTCTCTGGGGATAAAATGGTTGAAGACAGCAAAGGGAATCAAATGGGAAGACCGACTTCATTAGGGATAGGATAATTAGGTGCGATGCAGACCCACTGGTGGTTGCAGTGGTAAAATGACCCTAACTCCACTGGGAACAATGCGTTGCAGTACAAGTATGACTTCTACTAGTGCTGAGAGGGTATAACACAGGTATGACTCCCACTAGGGATGAGAAGTCATAAGCTTGGGTGGAACGACCTGAGTACAACTCCACTGGGATTAATAGGTTACAGTCAGGGTGCAACTTCACTAGGGATAGCAGCAGTAGGACATGCACGGCCTTAGCATGGAGCGTGTGGCGATGGACTGTTTAGAACACAGCCGGTGCTGAGAACAAAGAACAATTCTTCTTGAAAACTCAGCCGGTGATGAGCCTTTTGAAAATGCAGCCGGCGCTGAGAACAACCACCCACTGTCTCTTAAAAACCCAAACGATGCTGAGGTTTAAAAAACGTAGGCGGCGCTAAGGGTGGTCGTGCTAGCTTTTAAACATAGTTGGTGCAGGATTGCTGAGAATGCAGCTAGTGCTACTGAAAAAACAGTCGACGTCGGGGTTACTGAAAACACTCCCGGCACTAGGTAGTGTTCGCGCCTTGAGCCGCCCCCGACTCGGTCCTGACCTCTGTCGCATAGGAATTCATGGGCTGTGGTAAAGCTTTCCTTGGGCCTCAAGATAGAACCCGACCTAGTCTGGTCCTTTGGCGTTTGGCCTCCCTGGACATGGCTAGCATTCCAAGTTTGCGAGGGGCATTTGAGGGAAGGCTCTGCCTATATAAAGGCGGTAGTCCCCTTTTTCACTTTTTCACCGAAGGTAAAAAACTTAAGGTAAAAAAATTTCGACATTGAGAAGGAGATTTTCGGTGAAAGCTTGGGTGAGTAGGCAGAGGGTTTCGGCAAGGGCAAACAGAGAAGACTGTGCCTTGCAAGAGTTTGCGGGCCAGGGCAGTGAAGCAATCAGGGAGCATGCCGAAGTTTTGCCAGAGTTGCAGGTGCTTGCAGTGAGAAAAGGGAGTCTACTGAGAAGAAGGGGAATTCTAGTCGTGGTTTTGTGAGTTCAAGAGAAAGGAAAAAGTGACGGCAGTGGTAGTAGTAGGCTATCCAAGGGTTTCTGCTAGTTTTTGTGGTTTTCCGATGGATGTAAGTGTTTTCATGGTGTATTGGGGCGAAGTTTACAGAGGATTTTTGGCAGTGGAGGAGAGTTTCTGCGAGAATCCAAAGGGTCAAGGGAAACGGACCGTTGCTGAAGCTGGACGGCTGTAAGGAAGGCGAACGGTTGTCATTCCGCAAGTGTGAAGACGTGTGTCAGGCTAGGACGTGGCGATAGTTGTCAGGCGGTGTGACAATGTTCAAGGTGACAGGATTGGTCCTCTGGAGACACAGCCGACGCTAAGCTCTTGTAAACGCAGTCGGCGCTGGTCCAGTGACTTAATAATTTTCATTCAGCAGTAAATCCTCGAATCTCTTTTTATAATGGATGAGTGTTCCTACCAATTTCCTGACATAAAGAACCTTCCAAGGGGAGGAGAAATCGTTACTCATGAATTTACCGGTGAGGCTTTAGTAAGGGGCGAGCTCATTTTGATGACAGAGCAGGTATGTAAACCAGAGTGGCCTCTCATTGTCACTTTTATCAGTGACCCAGTTCGTTTTGAAGTCCAAGAGGACAATGACGGCAATGTTAGTATTGAAGAAGTGGTGGCGCTCCTTCATTGTATGCACAGGAACATAGCTTTTGGGGAGAACTTACCCACCCTAGGAAAGCGAATGGTGAAGATAGAGGGACTAATATGGTCAGGAAAAGGCCTTCGAATACAAGGGGAGCACCAATATTTAAAGGGATACTCTTCCTAGACTGCTAGTGTGTTGGTGTTGCACAACAACATTCTTGAACGTGCGTCCCTGTTAGCAGTGGTTCAATGTTGTTTACACTCCGATCTGTTTCAATCTTTGTGATGAGATTTGCTCAAATCTTAGAAAAAACTGAGTTACTTTTTGAAAAGGTAGAGAAAGTGTGGTCACTTGAACTATAGGCTCCGAAAAACTATACAAATCCGGTCTTTCTTGAGTCCACTGGCAGCACCAACTCCAAATCCGTATTTTGACAAAAAAATGCTTCTAAATTTAATTAAATCTAATGATGAATTAATTTTTAGAAAAAAATAAACTAAAACAGATAATTACATGAATAAAAACAAGCTAAATTAAACAAAGAATATACTTACCTCTAGTGACCCGAAACCCAGAGTTTCAGGCTTGGATCAGGCCGCTCTTTTGATTTACGCCTCTTTTCGATGCCTTTTCTTGCTAGAATTGGTAGATCTAAAGTTGTTTTTACCTAGATCTAGGGTCCCTAAGGCAGGGGGAAAAGCTAAAAAGCCTAGGTAGGGTCTACCTAGGCTTTTCTTGTGATTGGAGGAGAATTTCTTTAGTTTTTTAAAGGTTTTGGGATCTTCAGAGGTTGAATATGGCTTTTGAGATTTTCTCTATTTTTTTTGGATTTTTCCTAAATTTTTGGAAATTTTCTACGGGTTTTACTATTTTTTTGTATTTTTGGGCTATTTTTCTAATTTCGAGAATTTCTAAGGGATTTCTTTGTGGTTTCTGGTCTCTTTCTTTTGGGTTATGAAGGGGGTATTTATACAACTCCATTAGTGATTTTTCCTATTTTTTTGGAGGTTTTACTATTTTTTTGGATTTATCTTGAATTTTTAACCTTATCTAATTAAAGAAAACGTGTTTACAGCATCATCAGATGCGTTGTCTGCATCATCAGCCCACAGGGACCAAATTGTCATTTATTATATATTTTTATCCGTATTTACAATTCAGGCGATTCTTGGACAGTTGAAAAGATCTTGATCTCTACTTCAAATTGGGATAGGATTTGGGTAGTTTTGAGTTAATTAAATTGGGTCTAGGTTGCCTATGGTCTACTACGTTTTGTGTGGTCCTTTTTTACTAGAATTGAGGTTTTTGGGAGTTCTGAGAGGATGTCTACAGTTGCCCTTCTTTGGAATTCACTTGGGGCACCAAGTGAATGGTAAAGAAGTAGACACCTTAGACACGATGGGAAGGAAATCATTTTTCAAGGGATCATTCTTTTAAGTGACCAGTACCGTTTGGGTAGGTGGTAAACCGATGGATACTTTCAATCTGTAAGACATCGAACTGGCACTGCTATCTTTGATTTAGTGTGGTTGAGAGGTCTCCGACAATCAGGATCCGAAGTGACAGTCAACAGGAACCGTTCTCTCTTTGAGCCGATGACACTCCTTGATGTAGTCACTCCAATGTTACCTGGGAAGCTGCATGTGTAGTCATCTTTGACTTTAAACTGTTTTCTCAAGGTTTGATTTTCCAATCGAATGGGATGATGAATTTATGGCTAATTTAACTTCTTATTCGCCTTTGATTCTGATTATTGGGGTCCACAAGTTTAGGTTTTTTGGGACGCGAACCTATGGGTTGGTCTCTGTTTTCCTAAGGGTTTGCAAGCATGCCAATCCAGGATTAGGTGGTGGAGGACACATCATATTCAAGGCTCCATGAAACTCCTTCATTTTTTAAAAACATTTTAGAAGGTTTTGAAGATAGATTGAATTTTGAATAGAGACAGAGTTTCGGGCTACGTTTTAACCAAAGAAATTAAGGTTTTTGAAAACTCATGAAACACAAAGGGAAATTTTAAAGATGGATGAGAAATTTTGAAAAGCAAGTTTTTGGTAAGCAGTTTTAGGCTCGTGCTACCATGGAGGTCTCTCTTCTTCTTCTTCTTCTTCTTCTTCTTTTCATGAGCTTGTCGAGCCTCTATTTGGGACTTTCAGGACGAGGAATCACTAGGACTTCCTCATCTTCCAATCTTGGCTCTTTCTCAAGAAAACCGGTGTCTTGGATAATATGAGATGTGCCTCAGACTTTTCAAACTATCCTTGGACTTCCAATTTTGTCCCTCCACTACCATTCTTTTGAAGTTCAGAAAGTCGGGCCTCTTCAATTTTTACTTGGACTTATGCCTTCCTTTGCTTTTTGAACTATTCTGACTTGAGAAGATAAGAATTTTTGGAGATTTTGGAGAAGAGACGAAAAGAGAGAGAAGTTTTATTTTTATATCGCCCCGGGGTCCCTTTCAAGTGTTCAGCCCGGTAGCCTTTTTTCCAACGCTCGGGGTTCCTTTCGGATTTTCAGCCCGGCAGATTTTTTTTTTTTTTTTTTTTTTATATTTTTCTTCTTTTTTTTTTTCTTTCTGCCACTAGGGTTCCTTTAGAGTGTTCAACCCAGTGGCCTTTTTCCAACGCTCGAGATTCTTTTCTATTTTCCTCTTAGCGAACTTTTCTTTTTTTTTGTTCTTTTCTTTTGAAGAAGATGGAAACAAAGGAGGAGGAGAAGAGTTTGCAGCATTTTTTTTCCTTATTTTGGCACTTCATCCTAAAAAAAATAGATAAGAACTCGATTATCCTTCCTTCTTCCAAATGGCAGGGAGGTCTTAGTCTTGATTAACCTTCGATTTTCCTTGCCCCTAGTTGGTATCTGATACTTTCTTGACAAAAGTTGTCGAATCTTTATAGAATATTTCGTCCTTGAACTGCTTTACTCGATCTTTGATTTTCAGACTCAGAGTCACTCTGAGCTTTCTAATCCTTCAGTCTCTTGTTACATTGGCTAAGCTCATTTTTTTTCCTTGTTTTTTTTTTTTTTCTTCTTTAGAAGTAGTATTTCTTAAGGTACATAGCATTGATAGGATCATTTAGCTCTTGTCCTTCAAGGTTCCTGAGTTTGTAGGAATTGCTTGAATGGGTTTGGGTTATGACATATGGTCCTTCCCAATTAGGCTTGAACTTTCCTAATGGGTGATGATTCACCGTTGAACGAAATATTTTCTTTGGAACTAGATCCCCAACTCTGAATTCTCTGAGTATCACCTTCCTTCGATATGCTCGCTCAATTATGTGATGATAGGATATCATTTTGTCAGCTGCTCGTAGTCGTCTCTCATTCAGGGTTTCGAGAGTGGCTAGTCGGGCTTCAGCCTGTTGCTTGTAGTATGATTCTTGATGAGCTAGTACCCTAAGGGAGGATATTTCCACTTCGAATGGAAGTACTGCCTCCATGCCATAAACTAATGAGTAGGGATTCATCCATGAGGTTGTTTTCTCAGTGGTTCTATAAGCCCAGAGTGGAGCTTGTAATTTCTCATACCAATCCTTGACACCTTTCATGGTTCAATTGATGATCTTCAGGAGGGATTTGTTGGTCGCTTATGCTTGACCATTACCTTAGGGGTAATGGGGTGAATAGAACTTATGCTCGATTTCAAATCTTTTACACATCTTTGCTAACTTTTCATTTTTGAAGGTAGACCCACTATCAGTGATGATCATTGAAGGGACTCCAAATCTATGGATGATGTTGTTTGTAATAAATTTGGTTACATGTTGTCCTTCTTTTTTGATGAATGAAGTAGCCTCGGCCCACTTTGTGAAATATTCAGTAGCAATGAGGATAAACATGTGTCCATTAGAAGCTCTTGGTGTTATCATTTCAATTATGTCCAAGGCCCACACGGAAAATGGCCAGACTGGAGGTGTTGAATTGAGTGACATGGAAGGACCGTGTATGAGATCCTTATAAACTTGACACTTAGGACATCTCTTCACATACTTCCAACAGTCTTGGGCCATAGTAGTCTAGTAGTATCCTTGTCTTCAGACTTTCTGAGCTAGGAGTGCTGCCCCTGTCTGTCCTTCTTTGTTGTGCAGTTCATTGAGCACCGTCAATATACCTTAGGAGGATTCCTTCAAAGGACTTCTTATAGAGGATGTCGTCGTTGATCAAGAGTTTGATTGAGAATCTTAACCCGCCCTTGCTTCTTGGCTTTCGAGCCTACGCTTGTTGTTTTGCACTTGTAAAGCACTCTCAAATTCAAAGAGTGCTTTGCCACCCCCTAAGGAGGGACTTGATGTCTATGTGTAGCCTATGCAGAACATCAAAGCACTTTCTCTTAGCTTTTGGCCAGCAGCAAAAAGGACTCTTTACTACGTACTTGGTTTGGTTGGGCTTTGGCGTAGTGCTAACGACTGAACTCGTTGGGGCTCGTTGGCTACACATCAAAGCACTCGGTGACTTTGACAGAGGTTGCTAGTTGCTTGCCACTCGTTTCGCCTCCTTTCCTATTAAGCTCGTAAAATCCACTCGTTCTCGTTGACTCTATTGCTGTTTGATATTGTAAGCTCCTATTAAGCTCGTAAACTCCACTCGTTCTCGTTGCTCCACTCGTTCAAATGGCTAACCTTCACCACTTCAAATGGGCGCTTCGCCCCTATCCCTATTTTGTTGAATTAGAAAGAACGGGACAGAGGGATGAAAGACAAGGAAAGGGATTAGGTGGCTTTATGATCAGAGAAAGGGAAGGGGCGTGGTTGGTGTGTCACTGGGTCAGTGGGGGAACCCGTAGGAAGGGGGGTCGACCCGCCGAATGAACATCAGAAATCACCAACATTCAAACAAATGAAATCATGAATTGCATATAGAAACAAAACGATCCACTTCTATTCTCGGAGCTGAGGTTTAGAGAAGAATGGATTTTTTTTCCCTTTCATCCAGTGGTTAGGACATCGTCTTTTCATGTCGAAGACACGGGTTCGATTCCCGTAGGGGATAAGTATTCATTCCTGGCTGGCGGTATCATTGCTAAGTGATCGCTTGCTATTTGACTGGAAAAGGGGGTCCGGAAGCTTCCTCTCTCCCTATAGATGAGATGAGATCACCACTTATCAGTAATGGATTTCTTGGAATTCTTCTTTAGATGTCCTTTCATAGATTCTCGAACCTTCGACAGAAAGAATCTCCATGCATGTGTTCTTTCTCTCCTCTCGTCAGCCACACATCTCTTTTGTTTGCCCCTTTTTTTTGGCTTTTGGCCTCTGCATTTTGTTTTTGTTAGGCATTGAACCGCACTGGTTGGTGCTGAGCGGTGTCCTCCCCTCCAAAAAAAGGACCTTATACATAGTTCGGTCTATGGAGCCTCAAGCTTCAACCATGGCATGGCAGCAGTAAGTTGGCCCAGTCTCTCGCCCAGCCAAGTTGAAGCGTTCAACGATTCTCTCTTTCTTTCTTTTTCATAAAGCACTCTAGCAACGAGCAACCTATGTCATGCGAGAAGATGTGTAGCCATCAAAGCATTCGCTCCTATGGCAGAGGTGGCAACGAGCAAAGAAAGCCAGTGGTAGCAAGGTCAAACTATTTACTTAGAGTAAAGCACGAGTTTGATAGTGCTTTGCGTTTTTATTCCAAAGCCCTCATTAAAGAAAGGTACGATGCGATGCAAGAACCAAGCAACGGGAGAGCGCACTAGCGTGAAAGCTATTGCATGGTAGCCCATCTATTTTCTTGCTGCGCGCTAGTGCATATGGTTTCTTGCTGGGTAAAAAAGCATACCAAAGAATGCAAGCAAGAAAACAGATACGTTAGTGGCGCATTAGAGCCCTTCCTTCTTTCTTTCAAGCCAGCGAAGAAAACGGATGCGCTAGCGGCGTGTTAGCGTCCTTTCTTCTTGGCTTTCAAGCCTATGCTTGTTTGCTTTTTTCTCTTATGAAGCCCTCTAAAGCGAGTGCTTAGATGTTGCAAGCCCCAATTTGATGTGTAGCCTATGCAAAGCAAGCTAGTTGTAGCAAGGTCAAAGCGATTGTTGAAGAGGACTTTTCGCTCTCGCAAAGCACTCTCAAACAAGAGCTTTGCTTCACCATGTAAGCACTCTCAAACAAGAGCTTTGCTCGTTGCAAAAAAAGCCCCCTAAACAATTGGAAGCCTTTGCTACGCATCAAAGCATTAGCTTCGCCCTCACCGCAAAGTGATTGGAAGTGTAGCCTATGCGTCAAAGCACTCGCTCCTTAGGTGGTTGCTACCACAGACATGCTCATCACTTGCCCTGCTATGCACACAAGCAACTCACTCATTAGGGGGCTGCTACCACTGACTTTGCTTGTTGCTATGTGGAGTAGACTAAACGAGCTGGGGATGATCGAACCTCGGAGGTCTTTTCGTCGAGCATTTCACCCTCTTCACTTCTCTGTGCTCAGCGGCTCGTAAATAACCAATCTTTTATTTGTTGGGAGAACAGTACCAATGGTAGAACAATGGTCTCCAAAACCACAGGTTAAGGGTTCGAATCCCTCTTCTCCTGGTCCAACCTAGTGGAGGCCCCTCTTCTTCATTCCTCTGGGGGGAGTTCGCAACCAAAGAAGTGCTTGGACCGGACCCCTTTTTTTGTTATGGCCGAAGCCCTACCCTACAGCTAGTGCTAAAGAGTTATAAAACCAATGATAGAACTAAAACTAGTTATAGCTACTGGCTATTCTAAAGGGCAGGCCACCACCTATTTTGGATCTATTGAAGTAGTCTATGTAGTTAGATAGTGCAGCTACTTTTGTTTTAGTATGCAAGCCTTATGAAGTACGCATGCCTTTTTCATGTAAGTAGGGCGATCTGTTTGATAGTGACATAGGGAAACTACTCTTCTAAAGGGCTGGCAACCACCTCTTTTGGATCTATTGAAGCGCAACTTAGATACATGAGGCCTTATTCAAAAGGTGCTACTTAAACTATCTAACACCACTGAAAGATGACTACTTAAGATTCCAAAGGCGCTACTTAAACTATACAATAGAGTAAACCAAAGGTTCCCCTTCTAGCTTGAATCCCAGTGCCCTATTGAGAGTAACACTTCTATCCTATAGCCTTCTATGGTGAAGCACTTCTATAGCTATAGCTTTTTTTTACCTTCTTCTTTTTAGCTTAGTAGTAGAAATTGCCTTCTTCTTTGCTGCTATAGATGAAACGAAACCCTACTGAAGTACCATGGGAGAGCAGCCCCTCTTCCAATCTTCAATGGAATACTGGTTGTTCTTTACTAATATACCAAACGAATTCTTTCAAACCAAAGAGGTGGTCGCATAATTTATGGGCTAAGGTTAAGGTAGCCGAAGTCAGAAATAGTGCGCCTGTTCTGAACTAATATACCAAAGGCTTGCGATTGTCGGTAGCTTACAAATGAATGGCTAATTCAAGAGCTAAAAAGTAGGCTAATGCGGGTCTTCTTCTTTGGCTGCTACAGCGGAAACCTTCCAATCTTCATTCCTCTTTGGCTTTGAAGCTATAGCTACCCTCCAATCAAAAGCAGCTACAGCTACCTTTCAATCATTAGCTGCTACAACACACGGTTGCTATTAGCTTATTTACTTGAGGCATAGGCATAGGCGGGATAGGGATAGGGATTTTTTAGCATAGGGCTAAAAAGAACCTCTATAAGCCGTAGTACCCGTTGCTATTACTTCCTCTTCTTTACCATAGGGTAAGGGGGGCGGCTTTGAAGCTATAGAAAGCAAAAGGCTACTAGCTTTGTGATAGGAGCTTGCGCGTGGGCCCAAGCTCTATAGGAAATCAAATAGCATAGGCATAGCAGCGGCTACTCTTTTGCGCTAGGAGTTCTTTGATTGTTGTTTAGCTTTTCTTTATGAAAAGGAACTTCTTTGTGAGATGAACGTAATCTATATCTCTCCTTTCTTTGGTTAGGAACAATTCAATAGCTTTAAGGGCCTTAACATCGAATAGCATAGCGAGCGGCTACAACTTTCTTTCTAGTAGCTTCTTAGGTTCCATAGCTTTAGGAGCCGAAAAAGAAAATAGAATAGCTTAGCGGCTACAACTTTCTTTCTAGTAGCTGCTTCACTTTAAGAGAAATTTAGTTGCTGTAGAACCACATAGCTTGCTCCAAAGCTATTGCATTGATAAGCAGGGCTTTCCAAATAAAACAGGCAAGTTGTTGAATCCTTCGCAAATGTTGCAACTACTGAACGCCATTGGAGCAAGTGCAATTCATATCATACTTGTGCGAGCAAGTCATTTCTTACGTTCGCTCTAGTCAGCGATAGTTCTGCAAGGTAATTGCTCACGCGTTACTAGCTTTGCCTACTTGGTTGTACAGCTACTAAAGCTACGCTATTTTTCTATTCTACAGCATGAAATTGCTCCTAAAGAGAATTAAAAGCAATTAGATGCGGGTTGCTAAAGCTATTGAATTGCTCTGCTCCTAAGCCACTCTATTTTGCTATCTAGGATCCGCAACTATATGATATTAACCAACCTTACTGTAAGCTCCTCTCCTAAATATATTACTTCTAAAGTACTAGCAAGAGCTAATATCAAAAGCAAAGCTAGTAGCCAGCCGCTGCTATCTCTTCCTATATAGCTTCCAAATAGCCCAAAGCTAAAGACCTATCAATTCCTATAGGGCAACATCCGCGCCTATCTATATCTTTTTCAGTTATAGAGTTGTTTCAAATAGCCCTACGCTATGTCCTATAGAGCTTCCACCCTCCCTACGCAAAATCAAAGGAGCTATTAGCCTTAGCTGTAAAGGTAGGGGCAGGCAGGCTTATAGAGCTTGAAAAAAAAAACCCTCTGCTAAGGAGCAACTAGCAACGACAGCTAATACCCTTGCTCCTAAGAGAGCTTCTGCTTCAAAATAGTCATACACTAAAGCAAAGGAAGTACTAGCAAGAGTTAAGGTAGTTGCCCTAGATTGAGCTGTAGCAACTAGGAATTTAGCTTTCAAGCTTTGCATTTGGTTTAATTTAGCTATTTGATTGAAAGCCTGTACCATCTTGGAGCACTCGATTGAACTCACACAGGGAGCTGTCTGACCCAACGACGTTACAGGACGTCGATATTGGCCAATGAGGAGATTAGGCGACAGTTGAAAGACCTGCTCGAAAAGGGTCATGTAAGGCCCCTCTTGTGCCTCGTCTGTGGTCTTGGTAAGAAGGCTAGTGGCGCATTTGGATTATTGCACTCAACACAACATCACAGTAAAGAATTGCTATCCTTTACCAAGGATAGATGTTTGATTCGCATTTGACTAGTTGAGGGAGCCCGTTACTTCACCAAGATGGACTTGAAGTCAGTCGGGATACCCCCAAGTGCAAGTGGTGGAAGGCATTGGAAGATCTTGTTAAAGCCAAGGCAAGGGTTGTATGAATGGTTTCGGTCTGACCAACGCACCTGCACCCTTAATGCGGTTGTTGAATGGGCCTTATTTGGATGAATTTGTCAGGGTCAACAACAACATCTGGTTTATAGCAAGACCTGGGAGGAGCATTTGAAACATGTAGAGACTGTTCTAGAAGCTCTGCATGTGCACCAGACCCATACATAGAAGAGCCTGCCTGTTTGGGAGGAGGAGCTGGTATACTTTTGGCACATCATCGGCTCAGGAGGAGTCAAGACCTGAGAAGACGAAGTATGTTTGGGAATGGACAACCCTCAAGTCGCTGATAGACGTAAGGAGTTTCCTCAGCATGACCGACTCAAAGTACCTCCACACTAAAGATTCATAAAGAACTACTCCCAACTTGCGTATCCTTTGGTTGCAAAGCCCAGAAAAGAAACAGACGTTTGGGGCGAGGATCAAGAGCGTGCATTCCAGGCATTGAAGGATAAAGTCTGTGAAGCACCGGTTCTGGTAGACGTTCAAAAGCCGTTCAAAATCGAGACGGACGCTTCTGCTTATGCTTTGCGAGCTGTTGTATGGAAAGACAGCCAAGTGATTGCGTACCACGTTCAATACAGTCGTCTCCAACTATCCCACTTACACTAAGGAGACGTACATGATAGTGCAGGCTGTGAAAGACTGGAGGCACTATTTGTTTTGCTCGGGAAGGAGACGATTGTCCACTCTGATCACAAGCCCCCTCAGTATCTATAAAAGCAGTCCAAACTTCAGGAGGAGCGTCATATGAAGTGAGTTCAATTCCCGCAACAGTTCGAGTTAGTGACTAAGTACAAGAAAGGCCAACAAGGTTGCTGATTTTCTGCCTCTGCAACTATTGTTTCGACCACTTTCCTTGACTTCGGGCACTTTAGGCAGAGTATTAGGAGGGGCAAGGCATCTGGGAGAAGAAGACGGCTTACTAACAAAAGATGGAGGAGTATGTCAGGCAAAGAAAGGCGTCTCGCTGTCTTTCATGACGCTCACTCCTAAAGAGTTCGCTTCAACTTTGGAGTGGTGAAAACAAAGGCTCGCCTGAAAAGGCACTCTTATTGGCCCCTGATGGAAGTAGATGTCCAATGGTGAGAGGTTGTGCTCTATGCAGCACGTCGAAGCCATCCAACAGAAAATTAGGGCTTTATCAGCCTTTATCAAGACCTTCCAGGCCATGGGAAAGCTCCTCCATGGATTTTGTAGGAGGGGGAAGAACTATGTTTTTTCATAGTTGATCCTTCAAATTCAACAAGATGGCCATTTTTGTACCTGGATGGCCGAATTCTGCTTCCAAAATGTAGTGGTCTACTACGAACTTCCATCTTCAATCATCTTAGATCGAGCGGTTTCTCTCATCTAGCAAACTTTGTGGTCGTTAACGGGAACAAATAAGAGGAGCACAACACCCACAGACCGATGGCTAGACAAAGGTCACCAATAGAACCTTGGTTCAAATTTTATAAAAAGAATCGGGACCTGCCAAGTTTCTGGGATGAGTCCCTGCCGTTCATTCAACACAGCTACAACCGAAGCATGCATTCGTCGATTAGCAGAAGTGCTTTTTATGTTTTTTATGATGAAACCCATTCTCTTTTAAATTCCATCGCTCAAATTTCTTTCTTTCCCATTATCAAATTCTCTAGCAGGTCAATTCTCCTTCCATTCCGGGGGATCTATGTTGTTAACTTTGTTATGCTTTTCCTAGCTCTTAAGATGTTATGTTGTTCCTCAATATCAGTGAAGGCAGTGTAGGCAACGAGCTTTGCCCCGACGAGTTTTGTTGTTAGCTAAGTTAAGTCTTGTCAAAGCCAGCAAGCGTAGGCCCGAAAGCCAAGAAGCAAGTGTTAACGTCGCTCATCCGTTTTCTTGCTTGTCTTCGCACCAAATGCATTCGTTGGTTTCCTCTTTTACACGTAGTTTTCTTCGTCGCTAGTGCGTCTAGCAAGAAAACGTAGACGCTACTGCGCAACGGCTTTCGTGCTAGCGCGCAGCAAGAAATTGATGTGCGTGCTACTGCGTAACAACTTTCGCACTAACGTGCTTTCCCGTTGCTTGGTGTAGTTTTCTTCGCTTCACTAATGAGTGCTTTGACATTGCTACCACAGGCTTTGCTCATTGCCTACACTAACCTTAGACGCTGCATAAAGGGTTATATATATATATATTAGTCGATGGATGTTCACCGAAAGCTAATATAGCTTAGATAGTTATCGAGTTTCATATAACCCACGAGATAAAAAGGTATCATAGGTAGTAGACTTAGGCACAGCTATAGTGACCTGAATGACTGACAGCAAGTATATAGGGTACCTTAGCTAGCTATAGTAATGGATTGCGCCCATCCAAGCCCATAGTCGGGTTCATTGGTAGCCTTAGTCTGATAGAGGTAGCATTCTTTCGTGTTTGCCCTTGGTCTATCTATTGGGTTCCTTAGTCTAAGATAGCACCATATGAAGTTCGCCTTTGGATCTAAGGAAAGAGATGTCTCAGATGGCATCCTTAAAAAAAACAAAAAAAATATTTACATTCGCCTTCACCTTTTAGTAGCCTTAGTTTGAGCATGCCAAGGTTTCTTTTTAGAGCCATGGCCTAGGTCTCTTGCCTTTGTATTAGGCTTAATATGATCTATAGTCGCACAGAAGTGATGGTCGCCATTCTTTTTCTAAGTAGAAAAAGTTAAAACATGGCTGCATGATCTATGGGCAATGGCCTACCTAGTTTAGTTCTATAGTCGCAACGGCAAGTGATGGTCGCCCTTTTTTTTTCTAAGTAGCCTTAGATCAGAGTAGGTTGATGTGAGCCTTTAGACCTCGGTAGTAGTTCCTTAGTGAAATTGGATTTAGCCTTGCATCGCAAGCCCTTGGATTTAATCTAAGGTAGTCTCAGATAGCTAGATTAGTCGAGACCATTAGTGTTAGGGTAGTAGTTCCATAGTCGCAGCTAGTAAAGTAGTTGAGCCTCGAAACCCTACTTACCATTACCAAACTTGCGATCATCGGTAGCCTATAGAATGGCTCGATTAGTCGAGACCCTTAGTCTATCTAGGGTCTTCCTTAGAGCAAACTTTAGCTGGCGCCCAACAAAACAAAGATCAAATTCTGATAGTTTAATGCTTACATCTCAGTAGATAAAAGACTTCCCTTCATCAAAATCAAATAGTATAGTAAGGAAGCTCATTCCATTAGCTTTCCTTATAAATAGAAGGTTTAACCCTAATCCCATAGTTCCAAGATAGGCTGTCTGTTAACTTCCACAGAACCAAATTGCTGACTGTTCACCCATCTATTCAATAATATAAGGCAGTTCCACAGAAGCGACGCAAGCCTTCATCGGTAGCAGGCTAACACTACTTTAGTTTAGTTTACTAACAATCTAGCTCATAAATAGCACGAGCTGAGCGAAAACAAAGCAAGGGGAATTCCTATCTCTATGGTAGTATACCATGCGAAATCCTTGGATTCCATATGTCATATTTCTCCATGTCTTTCTTGTTCCATCCAAGCGAAATACCGGAAAAATAAGGATTGACTTTATATATTGCCATCACCGGACTACGAAAAAGGAGTCGAAGCCTTTCACATTTTTCATGGGGGGTGTCTAATGAAAATTATAGAATGGTCTAATATAGGCCTTCCATGACTCAAACTGCCGGTACACTCTTCAACTACAACAGGCTTAGCCACTTAGTGGCGGTAAGCAAGCTACATTCTAAAGCTCGAAGCTTAGCCAAGCTTCCTATACCAGAATTCCTCCATGGTAGAAGCTAGTCACCCAAAAGAAAGAAGGAGTGAAGTGAGTAAGCAAAGCACTGAGCGAGCCATGAGCTCAGCATCGAAGTGAAGCCTTTTCTTTTAATATACACACTTAACTCCCTCCTTTCACCACTCAAACTGCTTTCACTCCCTTAACTTAACGTAGGAGGTGAAGCAACATGCTTGCCTTCCCTCCATCTCTTCGCTTGGCTCGCATGTTCACCTTCGCCCTGTATGTGTTAAGTGAGGGAGGGAAGTTTCCTTGCCTGTTAAAGGTTAGCTTATCTCCTTATCTGTGGGGAGTTTACAAGGGAAGTTGACTTGCCTACCCCCAGGGCAAGGTAAGCAAGTAAGCCTTTAGCAAGCTAGTAACTACATTGTCAAAGGCAAGGATAAGCCTTCAAAGTTGCTTTCCTTTAGCAAGGAGACTGACTTTGCTTGTCGGAGGCTAGTCGAGAAAGTCAAGTTCCGTTTCTTGACTAGCTTAGCTGCAACGTTCTCCTTGCTTTCTTCTCCTTGCTAAAGGCAAGTTTCTTTACGTGAATTTCTTTACAAACTTTCTTGGCTAGCTTAACTACAAGCTTCTCCTTGCTAAAGGTAAGCTTCTTACTATTCCTTTCCTTGCCTTCAGCAAGTTAGTTGCTTTCCTTGCTAAAGCAGGTTAGTTTACTATAAAGAAAGCTAACACTACTTCAATTCAATGCAAGCGAAGCTACTACTATTTTTGTACTCTTCCTTAGCTACCGAAGCAAAGCGAAGCAGAGGCTAGCAAAGCTACAAATGGAATTATGTTCCTTAACTAGCGAAGAAAAAGTGGAGCAAAGGAAGCAGAAGGCAAGCTAACAGTAAAACTAAACTCCCTTACATGCTAACACACGACGAGCGAGGCAAGCATGGCGTAGCCAGAGGCAAGGAGCGAAGACATAGATGGAAGGCAAGCAAAGCCAACACTATAACCTAACACTAGCACAAGCACGTAGTCTGAATGTGCTAGTGCATTCGCCACCTAATAACTAGAACTCTTTTCCTGAGCAAGCGAAGCTAGCCTTTCACTCTAACTCTAGCAAGCTACCGCTACAGCTAGCATACCAAACACTAATAGAACAAGCGAACTAAAAGAAAGCACTCGCTCCGTTAGGTAGCTAAGTCTTGTCAAAGCCCTCATTTTAGAAGCGTGCGATGCGAAGAAAACGGTGTGCGAACCAAGCAACAGGAGAGCGCGCTAGTGCGAAAGCCGTTGTGCGGTAGCGCATCCATTTTCTGGTTGTGCGCTAGGGCGAAAGCTGTTGGGCGGTAGCGCATACGTTTTCTTACTAGGTAAAAAAGCAAACCAACGAATGCAAGCAAGGAAACGGATGCTCTAGGCACGTTAGCGCCCTTGCTTCTTGCAAAAAAATAAATGCGATAAGGCTAGCTCTAGGCTAACCCTTGCTTCTTGCTTTCGAGCCAGCGAAGACAAGCAAGAAAATGAATGCGTGTTAGCGCAACGGCTGAAGCGCAGGTCGCTCAACCGTTGCTTGTTCGACTTAAAGCAATAATGAATGCAGGTTCTGACATGGCCAGGACTTTGAGTACCTCTGTCTTTCTCCCAAATGTCTTTTCCCAAGGGGGCTCTTCAGTACTTTTTGAGAATGCCAATGATGGAAGGGGCCTCTGTATTTACGTGTTCCCGGAAGAGCGGATCCACCCTAGGAAGCAAGCTATCCGACAGGGCAGGGGGTTGAAGGAACAATGGACGGATGATCGTGGGCGGGACGAACCCAACTGGTGCAGTACGTACGCCTAGCTCGCTCCTCGGCATGGTACGGCATGGGCTGAATCATATGAAACTTCTCTAGTTGGACTGGGAAGTCTTCGAAATTGAGTTATTATTTTGTTTCCAGAGAAAGCCCCGAAACATAGGATTTTGGAGGATTGGGAGAACCCATCCCCATTGTTGACAAACTCTACTCACCATGAGAAGAAACCCAGAGTTTTTATTACATACGTATAAACAAATGGGAGTGAGATGCACCTTTCTCGATTCACCCAACAGTGTGATTTAGGGACTTTGGGATGGCAGCACCAGAGCCAACGTTCCTAATACGTTTCTCAGATATGGTCTATTTTTGGGAGAAATGATTAGTAGACGAGCCGGATGGAACCAATTATTCGCAGGCTTTAGAGGATTCAGATTCATTAGAATGAGAGAATGAGGGGGCAGTTATTCAACAATTGGGTCCGAAGCTTTCTCTCTATCCCTTTCGAGCGATTAGCCAGGAGCAATTCCCGATTTTGAGAACCCGAGAGATCCACATCGACAAGGCTGATAGATCAAGACTTTTTCACTTATGATGAGCAGAGTGAGCTGAGTAAGCATAGAACCCCCCGATTTTGATTGTGCTGCGGTCGGCATATCCTAGATCGAGAAGGGCATTCCTCCCCATCCCGTTATCCCATGAGCCACCTCATCGGTTGTGGTCGACGAACCGTGAGATGGCCGGCATCTGCCCAATCCTTACTGTTAAAAGAGTCTTTCCTTGCCACCAGTAGACCACGAATGCCCCGAACCCCCCTTCCATAGCGATAATCCATCATTTGAGTATCATCCTCACCCAACCCTTTGGTTCAGTCACTGATTCATGAATAATGAAATGGATAGGAATCGAGACAGGTTTGATTAAGAGATCCGCGTACAACCCCCTTGCCTTGAAAAAGCTGTTTGAGTAGGAGGCGGATAAGTGACGAGCAGGCTGTTCAAGACATGTCCCCCACCAGTAGAAAAAGGTTGTTCTTCTCCCACTCCTCCATCGATGGTTGGGAATGTATGGATTCGTAATCCCTTCCCCCATTCCGTCTTCCCCCATTGCCTGTCATTCGAAAGCAATTAATTCCCCAAGCATCATAGTTGTTCGAGCCCTCTTGGGGATAAAAAGCTTTCCCCATCAAAGAAATTCTTTATGTTCCAAGCATTCTTGGAAAAGAATGATCGAACTTCAATTGGATTTGATGCTACACGTCCTCTTATGCAATCGCTTGAGAACCGACCCAAGGTTCGTCTACTAATACATCACTTGTGTAGGTGCCTCCCATAAGCAATCTCGTTATAGGGCCATAGTATGAGGGTTCTCTAAGAAGTGGTTCCACCCGCCTTTCTGCAGGGGGAATATAAACTACTGACTGGTAATACCTGGGTTCGGGGGTCAGGAGGGGGAGGGGAGTAGGAATAATAAAGGCTCCGCTGGCCAGGCATAACCATTCATAGCAAGCAATTCATGGGGAGGGGCAGCATGCATGCATCTAAGTATCGACGGTCGGTCAATTCGCTGTGATCGCTCACACCCCTAGGAGCAGAAATAGACTCCTTTCCCTGCAGACCTCAATTCTCAGAATAAGGGAACCATGAACGACCTTTCGCTACTCATTCCGGGATCAGACTATTTGTGAACACTGGAACCAAACACTACCACTCGAGACTACGACTACAAGCCAAAAGCGACTGGGACAACTGGCTTTGATTCTAGTCGATCTGGATCCACTTATGTCAAAGTCTACAACTGGTGCTTCTACCTTCGTCTCATTCACCGGGTTACACTCTGAATCTATAGTTTGAGGTTTTCTAAATCCTATGTCTTTTGCAGTGGGTAAGCAACGTTGAACATGGGCCCTCCCTATGCTAGCTCCCACACTCTCCTCCTTCCCGGGTATGATTATCTGTCTGTTTTTTGTCGTTCAATGATGAAAAGGAGGACGATGACTACATGAGGAACCTAGAAAAAGAAAAGTTTTGTTATCTCATTCGATTCGTTTCCAGGGCCTTTTTTCGGCTTTCTCACGGTGATTTTCCTAATGATTTGTTCTTTATTAGTTCTAGTTAGAGTAGTCATGGTCAAGTTTCCGGGGTAGGCTTGGAAGGACTTTGACTCATAGTTAGTCAAGCCAAAAGAGCAATCATAGATTCAACAACCCGCCCATTCCCACCAAGAAAATGTAGAATCCAAAGGAGGGGCAAGGCTCAATCAATGCTACAACATTGTAGTTGAGTCTAAGAATGAGGCTTTTTCTAGTGGATTGGAGCGGCTTCGCTATCCCGTGCAAGTTAAGGGCCAGTCCTCCTATCGTATCAGGGCAAACATTTCGGCTTGGTTGGAAAGCAAGCTATATGGCAATAAATAGGAAGGTGAAGGCCAGGAAGCTGAGGCCGAAGGCTGAAGACACAAGAAGGGCCGAAGGCACTGAAGCCGAGGTGATGTGCCTATGGAGCTCAAGGCCCAATTTGTTGAGAAAATCGGCCTCAAACGCTTGCGTGGCTCAATGAATCGTAGATTATTGAGCGAAGCATCGTGTGATATACGACGCACTAGGACTCTTTGAGGGCCCTTTACCCCGTGGCCCAGAGTCCATCTAGGGGGATGGACTCTAGTCGCTGTTGTATAGAGGGAGGAAGACTAGAAGGTGAAAGAAATGAGTGCTTAAAACACTTGATAGGTGTACGCGATAGCATATTACCTATCGGCCTTTAATAACATCCGTTATAAGCTGTAAAAAGGTAGTGATAGTTCCTCTCGCTCTGTAAGAAAACTACTTATCTATCTATCTTCTTGTTAGTGTGAATTAAGAGCGTACTTGTTGAGCGGAACGAGAAGCTGAGCGAAGGACTTCTTGAGGAAGAAGTCCAAGGGAAGCGTTAAGTCTTCGTCCTTCTCTGTAAGCATACTACCTCCTATCTTCGCTTTTTTGCACACACACTGGGACCATGTATCATGAAGAAGACTGATCCCTATCCTCCTTGACTAGGTATGGTCACTGGCCAAACCTTTGTCCATTGAGGTTCTTGCGGTTCGGGGCTTGCCCCGAATGCACCGATATAGAGGGAAGAAAAAATGCATCTACGAAGGTGCTGCTATGAGAATTAGTGAAAAAGAGACTAAACCGTATGCTAAGCTAGGCCGAAAGGAACCTTAACATCGATTTAGGGTACAGATCCAAAAAATTATAAATGAAAAGAAAATGAAGAGATAAGGGGCTGAGAAGGAGAGTTGCCACAACCTTCTTAAGTCATGTTTGTGAAGCTGCCGCACCCGCGCCTATGATTGCCACTAAAAGAATCAATTGCACCATTAATAGAAAATAGAAAATAAAAAAAAGAAAGAGAAAAAAATAAAATCAAAGCCATCACTAAAGAAAAAAAGAGACCAACGAAGTAATCCCTTTGGGACGTGGCCGAGTGCAACGGGTTAACACTTTTTAGCAAGCAGTAAATCTTTACCCCACCTCCAGATTCAAAAGATAAAGTATCGACAGTCCTTCGCTAGGCAAGGATCAGATCTGGCGTGCCATATCAATAGAGAAGGGATTTATCATTCTTTGTATAGAAAATGACACCCGAATTTGAACCTGGAAAAGGGGATTTGCAGTCCCACGCCTTACTACTCTGCTATGTCGTCGGTCTGTCATCGTCCTCATTATAGTCCTCCTAAAATCGATAGCATTTTGTTGAAATCTAATCTATCTTTCACTTCCCTGATCCTCTCTAATATCTTCACTTCATTTTTCCTCATTGTAGCAAGGAACAAAAAAGTTTGAATAGCAATGTCAGACCATGTAACAGTCTCGTAAGTAGCAGCATCATAACATCATAATCCCATCTTCTGTAATCGATTATCCTAGTGCAAGGCTTAAAACTATGGCTCCAATCATGGCTGTTATTGCTACCATTTTTGTATTCGACTTAAGCTGAAGAGGATCAATTAATTCAAGCTCAGTAAATGCTTTCACTAATTTATCATGGTATTATCCATGAATACAAGGGAACCCAAATGTTATTGTCAGACATTGCACCGCTTCTTTGAGTTCGGTAATCTATTCCGAACAACAGCAAGAGTTCGGTCAAACTAATAATGCCTCGGGGATGATCAACCACCAAACACCAAACCCTAAAAGAAGAAAAGTCATTAAAACAAAGCGGTTGTCATTTTCGTAAGCGAATTTGAGTGCTTTCGAAAAGCCAAATGCGCTTATTCGGGAACTTTCCCTCATGGTGTTTGAAAGTATAATAACGCGATCAAGTAATCTTAAATGGGTCGCTTCATACTTTTTCAAGCCCATCTTTGAGGCAAAGGGCAACTGGCTAATGCTAGTGGTCAAAGGTCGCCATAAAGTGATAGGCTTGAGTTCTATCTTTCGAAAAGATGATGAAAAGGATTTAGTGCTATATATTTCCTCTAGCCGGGAAAGAGGGTTGATGCATTTCCTCTTAAATCGAGCAGTTTAAATGGCTCCTCCAATCTCTTTTGTTTGAGGAGAGAGTCATCTCATATTCGGGTGAAGACGAACCCTCTTATCTTCTGACTGGCTTTGGCTCCATGATTTTTCATTACTCACATTGATAGGATTTCTAAAAATTGGTTCTTTAGCAGAAAGTAGCGATACGCGTTCGAATATTTTTTTCCTTAAAAGTTGTCAATTGCTAAATTCCCTAGCACCCCCTATTAGCCCCTATAGCCGTTCCAAGCATCTAAAGAGGGAGAGAATTCTTTTGTTTTTTTGTGTTTTTTCTTGAAAGAAAGAAAAAAACATAAAAATGGATGTTATAAACCCAAAAAAAAAATTGGAAAAAGGAAGAAGGTGTACCACTCATTATTGGTTCTCTTGGAACACATTAGTGTAACAACCATGTCTCTTGGAGAAGGCTTCTAACCCTTTCTTCCTTTTGCAAATCCTTCTTTCGAGGCTCGACCCCATCCTTCAACCTAATATAGTCGTTCCCGCCCTCTCAACCAATTCTTGACATAACAACTTCTTCCTAAAAGAAATTAACAACAAGAAATGGTCTTTATGGCTACTATAATTGGGGCTATCGTGCTCTCTATGGCTTTGTGTGAGTCCATTTCTTGTTGTTACTAATAATTTAGTAAGGCCCGGATTTCTTTCCTTACTTTGACTCTATTCATTTTTCATGGCATCCACTTATATGCTTCACAATATTCCATTCTTCTTTATAATTCCCATTGAGTAGAATCTTAGTTATCTGGAACGGATTTATTTGGAAATCGGTATTCTTGCCTTGTACGCTAAAGAGAATGCCCCATATCCAATTTCCAAACACGAGATGAGAAAAGCTGTGCTAAAATTCTCTTATATTTGGTCTCCATTGAGGCTCACAGCGGTGCCTAATAATGTGGATCATTCCAAATTTTTAGTCACTTTAGTTTTGAAGGATTCGGATAATTTCACTTCTTTTAGGGCCATTCTGCTTCCAGAGGAAAAGGATTTACTTCTTGTAGACTCCATTGCACGTGTTCAGAATACGATGTTGGATTCTTCCTTTTTAGATAATTCTTAGGGCTTTAGGAAATCAACCTTTCTACACGAAATGATTCATTTAGGCCCGATTGGTGGATTAATCCACTCGAACTTGAATTCCAACTATCATGCAATAGATCGTGCCCATCTTCTTTCAAAATTGTAGAACGGCAGATCGCCAACTCCCTTTTCTCGTGCAGTCTTTTTTCAATCTTCTTATTCTAGATAGAGAAGGAAAGGATTGGTCTACGGATCAAGAATACCACCGATGAGCATCCTTCTGATGTTAGTTTTGCTAAATTTATATTTAGAGAATTTCGATAAAAAACTATCAAATCTTCAAAATTCTCTTTGGTAAGACAGATTTGTGAATGAGGGAATTCTCTCATTTCCTAATGGAAAAAAACAAATAGAATCTTGTGGCCGAACTGACCCTTGTGATAAGAGGTGGAAGCCCAATTATGTCTTTAGGTATTCCCCTATCGGTGAATGAAGAAGGCATCATCGACTATGTTGAATAAGAATTTGTCATAAGATCCTCATAACATCTTCTATTTCGATAGCATAATAATATTCCAATTTTTTGGTTGCCTTGTTTTGGGATATTAGTAGTAGATCTAGCTTTTTGGAATGTGGTGTTAAAGGGAGAACCGAGCAAAAACCTAATCGGGTAAGTACGTATTCTCGTACTGGCTTCGGTGAACAAATCTATAGACGACTGCCTTTGCTTTGTAAGACCCAAGCTCTAAGCAGCTCGATAAGGGAGATTATGTTGGCATAGAAGAATTGTGGCAATGCAGGGCACTATACGAGTTCTCGAAAAAGGTGTACAGAATACACCTGCATAGGCGAGAGGTGTGACCCCATAAAGGAAAACCCACAAGTGGATGCGCAATCTCGTACTAACTTTGTGTGTATCTACTAGCGCAATCTCGTACTAACTTTGTGTTACTATCGTAATCTCATACTAATTTTTATAGTAAGATAGAAATTTGAAAGAATAAAACTATCACTTACGAGAAATGGCAAAAGAATTTTTCGTAAGTTATAGTAATGTGAATCCTCTTTTTAAGTCCATCACAGTAGCCATTCTTGGACTGAACCGACCTGCTGAATACTTAAATTCAAGTAAGGACCAGTTTCACATGCAACAAGCGATGACTTCAAGTAGGTTTGTCTTGCATACACTGAATTTGAGAGTAAGTAAGTGTTCAGTTCCTATCGGCTTGGTTCACCGTCAAAAGAACATCAACATCTTAGTAGCTTTTCAATAATCTGTTGACTTGCTTGGGAGACTGAAGCGATTGCCGAAGGCATAAACGAGGCACACAAGAAGCGCACCCCATTAGCATGAGTTTCATGCCCTCGTGCTTCTCCTCAACCGAGAAGCACATAGGTCACTTCACACTTTCAGAAAAATCGTAGATGACTATAGAAAATAGTTTTATGTTGAAGCAAAGTTGGAATCATTTCCCCAACAAAGGAAACATAGCTGAGTAGTTCACAAGAGGCTAGCTTCACCGTCGGGATTCCAATGATCACTTCTATTTGTAGTTAGCACTTTCCATGAAGTTGACTCAAAAACTGTACGAGATGGCTATGGTCTACTAAGGAGACTAAGATTCGGTGTTCCACCTAAAAAAAGGTTGAAGCGCACATGATGTCGTAGGGAGCCCAGAATCTCCTTAGTGCACGATCATGTCCACCTTGCTGATGAGTAAAAGTCAGATAGGAAACATGAAGCGCCCAACCGACCGATGCTGGCTCCATACGGGGATCGATCTTTCATGCACTAGTTAATTTGTTTCAACCTACTTCTACCCCTTTTCCTTGAATAGACAAACTTTTCCAAGAGAAAAGGTTTCCTATTAGAGAAGGAGGGGTAGGCTGGATGCGCTAACAGACAGTCGAGGGAGGACGGGAACACTTGCGCTTCGCTTTCCTGTTCGGGCAAGTACACTGGCTGTAGTGCGGAATCTTTAGAGGTGAAGCAGAGGGAAGGGAAGGACCTCGCTTTAGGTGACGGGAGTGGTCTTATCATAACCCCAGCTTGTTTTTACAACCTCTAGAGGTAGCGATATATGCTTGTTTTTAGTGTGTTTCAAGATGTCTAAATAGAGATTGAATGCGGGTTAGGGAATAGGTTAAAATGTTGTTGTGTATAATGATACTAATATTGAGTGTTAAGTTTGTTTGATTACCTGCCTTCCATTGATGTACCTAAGTGTTTTGAAGGGATTAGATAGCCCCGGCCTCGCCGAAGTCCTAGTCTGTTCCCTATCAACTGCCCACCTCTTAGCAACCCAAGCACCAAACGAGGGATTTTCCCAGGCCGAGTGAGAGCTGAGTGCATTGAGCCAAGCTGAGTCCCGTCGCTAGATTAACGGAAAAGGGTATAAACTATATACATTTCCTAGTCTTGCTGCTCCTTCATTGACATTCCACTCTCTCCATACTGAGTTGTCTGCTCGCCTTCGAACCCATTGATTTCTCCTCGTATGGCTCACAATAGACGAGGTCTTCCGAGCTTTCTTTTTTGCGAATAATAGCTGAAGAATACAGAGAAGAGGATTCCCCGCTCGGCGCACCACCCGACGAATCGGCGCTCCCGTTTACAATAACCCCCACATCTAAACCAAAAGTGCTGGTTCCTCTTGAGAGATGACAAAAAGATCACATTTTCCTTTCTTGCTAGCCATATAGACTTCCCTTTTTTTGTGTCAACGACCCTGGCTTCTACCAAGTGATCATAGGTCGTAGGCACATAGTCGCATGAACCACCAAATGAATCATATGATGAGTGGGCAACCTCCGGCGTATCTAAATAAAGGTACGGTGGATTTGCCAAACTTGGGCAGGTGAGATCAGACTAAGTCTGCAAAGTGGCCTTCTCCTCTCTTACAGAGAAGAGATTTTTTGTCCTTAATTACGGGTGTATAACTTCGTCAATAAGGATTCTTCCTGTACTAATTGATCAACTACCTGCCACCCACAAGCCCGATTGACGACCGCTTTTTCATAATATAATATAGGCAGGTTTCTGGACCTACACTAAGATCATTTCAAAAGACCTTTAATCCTATGCCCCCCGGCAAAGGCTCAAGAGAAGTTAGTTCGGGGCTAAGGGGAGCCTACACCTAGGGAAGGCTCTATCTTTGTTTTGCCACGCACTCGTCAAAAACAGCGGCTTCCCATCCTTCATGATATGTCGATCATCGGATTTTGCATGAGTTTTCCTTGTCAACCATTGCATAGAAGGGCTTTAGGGGACCCGCCATAAATTAAGGGACTGGCTGGGGTGAAGCATTCACCCAAAGGAAGTGGGGGCTTTTTCAGGTGAACACATTGCTAAGGGAAAAGGTGTTCACTTACCTGGAACAATAGTTTGACTCTAGGATAGGATTAAATAGAATAGGAGCCCCTGCCTTCCGGAAGGTGGGCTTTTTATTCACTTTGATTGATTGAGGTCTGTCAGGTACTGAACCAGGAAGAGTTCCTTGCCTAAATTTTGGTGCTTATTTCTCTCCGAGCCTCTGACCTTTCACCTCGAAACGTTCCTTGAATAACCCCTTGTATGGCTTAAGAAAGCCCTTGCCTATAGAGTGAGACAGCACCCCAGAGTCTACTCTTGATGATCCTATTGGTTCAGTTTTTTAGTCAAATAGTCCCCTACTTTGTTGACTACTACCCATCAGCTTTCTGTGCCTTTGAAAGCACCGGAGGGAAGGATGCTGTGCCGGCTGTCTAGAGACAAGACAACTCCCTTTTTGTCTTTCTGATCGATTGAAGCAGGAATCGTCCATTTCTTTTAGTAGGCATACCTTTTTCTTCTCCTCTCAACAGTAAACCTGTCAATAGTAGTAGGTCTGTCAACAATATGTATCGAGTCTTTGCCGACTGAAAGGACCTCAGTATCGAAGGAATAGTAGTCTCATGAATTTGCCGTTCAATAGTCTTCTTGCTTAGACTTAGTAGCCCAAGTGGAAGAAGCCTTTAGTGCGCTTGATTCTTTATTGTCATATGTTTGGCTTCTACCAAGTACCACAACGGAGCGTGAAAGCGGCATGGAAGAGTGACCTTTCTCACCTCATAACATCATCTAATGGCTCTACCTCTGGTGGCCCTCTTTTTGATATACCTTGTCTAACCCCTTTTGTCCCTTTCTGTCTGATTGACCGAAGCGTGAACAGTAGCCCCTGATTAGATAGCCCCTTTGACGAATAGCTCATGAGAATAACTCTTTGGGTCTACTTTTTTTTATCCTACTCATCGCCCACCTTTCCCCAGCTGCTATCCTATCAATTGTAGGTCAGGAATACAAAATTACTCATACAAATTGCCTAATTGAACTTCTTGCTTACAAAACATAGATTGAGTTATTTGTTGCCCACAGTCCGAATGGCTTTCTTTCCTATCATTAATATCCATCGGCACCCATGTAAGACCAGAAGGAAGCTTTAGTCGGAGCTGGCTTTAGATCCACCAAAGCAACAGAGGTTTAATCTGTGGTTGTGGGGAAGAAAAAAATATAGTATGGATTTTCAACCCCATGAAGTTATGCATAAGCAGGCCTGCCTGAAAAGAGGAAGGTTCGAAATCAACCTCTAAAAGGAGGGGGGTGGGTTGGAAAATATAAGTTAAGAAGTACGGAGGGCTTCTTTCCCTATGACAAAGGGGGAATAGAAAGAATAGGCACATGAATCGAATGAAAGAAAAGCATTTGAATCCACATCAACATAAAGGAGGAACTCGGGTTGTTGGGGTTGGGAGGGGTGAGATCCCAACTGGAGTTGACTCCTCAGTGAAGGTTGCCATGTAAGCTCATCAAAAGTGCTCGATAGGGGCGTTAGAGGTTGAACGTAAATGGCATTGAAGGTGTGTTGATCTAAGAGACCTCATTTTCCTCCGGATTCCCTCTTACTTAATATTACAAATGAGACAAATTGGTCCCCAAACTTCACTTGGATACTGTCAGCATGCTTTTTGCTTGATCGGGGAAGGCTCAAATCAAGACCATCAATCGGTAACCTAAACATAACATTACTAATGTCGGTAGGGGAGTTAGCCAAAGCTAGGGTGGTGGGTGGGGTCGAGAAAGCCTGTTTCATCGCTGGTGAGAAAAGAACTCAACCAACACCAATGCCATCGGCCGGGAATAGTGCCCCTGCTCACCCCTAATGCCTGAAAAGGCCGAGGCAGCCCAACCTTAGTCTAACTAAGTATTCTATCCATACTATGACACTGCACAAGTAAATAATTGATTTGTTCCTACATTGGATAATTGAGCTAGATTGCCCAATTCACCAAGAGGGACCCCCCCTTCTTAAGTTTGAGTTCTAGCTTGAGAGGCCGATTACATAAAAAAACTACCAGATCGAGCAGGAAATTTTTTGCCATGATGGTGTGGAATTGAGTTCGATGCCAGTGATCGAACGACTTCGGCTGACTCAATAACTGATAAATAGCCTACTAGAGCTGATGCATCTAAAGTTAACAAGTACAGCACCTTGGCAAACAAAAACAAAGGAGGTAGCATGGCAAAGGAGTGAGCCTTAACAGTTACTTTGAGTAGAATGCGTTAGGCATTCCTTTGGTGGGCAGAGTTTTTCGAGGGAAAGCATGGAGAAGAAGGTAATATGTACAGAAATTGACCATTGTGTCCTTGCTTAGCGGGGTCTGCACCACGTGTTTATCCTTTATTGGGGTCAACCTTGTTAGCAGAATCCACCACCTTATTGTATGAAGAATTTTTGGTTTCGTCCGAGACAAGGACTGGACAGTTCCATTTGTTGAGGCGTCAATCTCAGCCGACATAGCAACATAGGCTTCAAGATCAACAATTTCAGTCGCCGAAGCTAAGGATAGAGGCGCATAGAAATTGTCTTTGTCAATACCAAGGGACGGGGCTTAAAGCGATAGAAAAGCAGCATAACATACATTTATATCAGTCTTTTGGTTCGGTAGAAACTAGCCAGCAAGCTAGCTAGTGGGTAGGGAGAAAGCAAGGAAAGAAAGCAATTGCGTGAGGAGTAGTGGGTGGGGAGATTTAATTACATAGATAAGTAGTTGGTCAAGATCGGGAACGAGTCCCAACCTAGAAAAAGGCAATGGGAGTTCCGAATGCAATGCGCATTCTTTTCAAAAATTACGTTGCGCCTTGAAAAAAAAGAAAAACCTTTTTAGCAACCTACTGGACGTGCGAAAATGTGAGAGAATTCTTTGAATTCCTCAAGTTATCATGTAAACGTTACATCAAGTCTTGAAAAAAAGAAAGATAAAAATCCACAAAAGAAATTTATTAGCAGCGAAGATATGGATCTAGTATTTTAAAAATCTTATATTAAATATACAGCGAAAAAGAGAGGAGACCAAAAAGCATCGCAAGATGAGAAGCAGAAATTCAAGAAGAAAAAAAGAGAAGAAAAGATCAAAAGTAACATATAACACATATATTGTATAAAAAGTGAAAGTGCTCCTATACTCTCCGCTCTCTCGAGCTCTGGCGGTATCTCCCATCGCCAAACAGATTTCATGTCGCTATTTCTGAAATCAGACATGCAACAGGGAAGGACCCCTACGAGCAGCAATGGGTATCGACGTTTGAGTTCTTCGCTAATACGTCCAAGCTACGTCTATAGACGACGATGGGCAGCACCGTCTACAGGCCCACCGAACGAAAGAGATTGAAGAAAAGAAGGAAAAGGAGGCTCACGTATGGCGTTGCCATCGCCATGCGCGACCTGTGTAACTTCAGGGGAAGCATGCACGATACTGCCACTGTCGTGCATGATCACTGCGAGGAACTCAGACAGAGAAGGAGGGGGAAGAGAGGAAAGAAGGGAGAGAGAAGTAGAAAAAGAAAAGAAGAGAGAAAAGATTTACCTCGAACCTAGGGGTACCGGTCAAATATTTCTCTCACCTCACTCTCTCTCTCAAATGTGACCCAACAATGAGAAGAAAGAGAAACTTGTATTAAGTAAAAATTCTCTGTTTTGCAAAAGGTTGCGTCCTTAGGTGTGTACAATGCTGGTACGTATATAAAGAATTTGCATCAAACATGAGTAGATGATCAAAATAACCCTAATTGTTGGAAATTAAGGTTAAATTAAATTAAAAGTAATTAGAAAATACGGTACAAAATAACAGATTTGCCCCTTCTTAATAATTCATAGAATTCCCGAACTGTCACTGTATTGCCCTAAAACTTGTGTGATCTTACATGGCTGATCTGAGGTTGTTCTGATGCCCGATTTGTCGTAAGATGATTGTTTTCTTGTAAGGTCGGCATGGCAATTGATTTGATACCAACTTCAAGCCATGGATCGTGTTTTTAGTGCACAATCATGTGACTTGAAATTTGAATGGATCTTGAAACTTCAAATCAATAGTGTACCCGTTCCTTGATAGTTTTCGGTAATTTCTTCACAGAATTACACTGAGCATGCTGTTATGATCGTGGAGCAACAAACGCAGCTCGATTCTGTGATCGAACGAGGATTTTGCAACTTTGGAATTTTGGTCGGAGTCTGGAATTTTGACGAAGAAATTTGTAGTCGCTTCATCGCCTTCGTGTGCAAAATCCGACCGCTCATCACGTACGACGTTCGGGTTAGTGATAGCCCGAGACCTAATGCACACTATAGAATTGATCTCGCGACGATCGGGCTCACGAGCGGCGAGATCTGGATGCTCGAGCAAGGCACGACGCTGCTGAATTTCCTGCACTTTCTTCACAGATCATCAACTTCTCTCTAGCTTTTCTTCGCTCTCGAGTGTTGTCACAGGGCATGCCACAAATCGAATCTCTCGTCTTGTCTAGACGAACTTGCTCACCAAATTTGAGCACGAGCCGACTTGGGACAGGTGCGATATGAATATCGAAACTCTTTATGACTGTCCTTTCCATGGCGTGGAGTTGCAGGGGAATAGCGTGCTGCCCCTCCTGTTTCACTCTTTTGCCTATAACGTCTTTCTGAAGTGTCTGTTTGAGCTGAAATTTGACCCTTGGGGGTTTTCGACCTTGCTGATCCAATGGTGGTGGTCTCATAGCGATTTGAGACACCGAAAATGTAGCTCTAGTTATGGGGTCGTTTCAGGGTGCTGGAGGTCGATTCAGCTGGGACTGTTTCTCAGTCTACACTTCCTTAGACATGTCAGACTACGACAAAACTTGACAGGAGTCTTTTGAGAGGCTTTTTGAAGATCTTAGCCGATTTCAGGGCTATTGGTCCAGCCCATACATTGGGATTTCACAGGCAGTGATGAGAGTTGTCTTGGGCCTCGGGTCAAAGCCCAACCCGGCTAATGTCGTTTCCATTTCCTTGGACAGGACTGCGATTCCCAATTTGTGAGAGGAATTTGAGGGTAGTGTGGTCTATATAAGGGGGTAAAATCCCATTTTCCTTCACTTTTCACCAAAGGTAAAAACTTAAACAAAATTTAAACGTTGATCAGAGGGTGTGCCTTGTAGAAGTTTTAGTAAGCAACCAAGGATTCTAGCAAAAGTTCTTGCAGGGAAGGTTTTGGCAAATAGGAACTCCTCCAAGGATCTGGTGACGTTGCAGGAATAGGAGGCATGAGAGCAAGTGTTACGACAAGCCTCACAAGGAAGACTTCGGCAAGATTGTTAAGGGTTTTGCAGGAAAAGGAGGTGTTGCAGTAATTTTTCGATGGATTAGACGGAGTTACCGAGGGTTGTAAGTGGTTTCTTGGCAAATTAGGGAATGTTGCAGAGGTGTTTTTCAGCAACTTAATGACTTTTCCGTCAGAGGCACGGGAAGGAAAAGTCTCGGGGTAGGTTTTCAGTGAGATTTTGGTGATTTCTCGGCCAAGGCGCAGGCATGGAAAGTCTCTTAGTGGGTTTTTGGTGGGAGGACGAAGGTTTAGGGAACGAACGGTCACGGAAGGTGGACCATCATAAGGAAAGCGAACAGTTATGGGAGGTGGACCGTCGTCGAAGGTGGATCATTATAGGAGGTGGATAGTTGCCCTCGAAAATCGTGTGACCATTAAGGGGGTGTAGAAACTTAGGTCTTGAAAACAAGGAGTCTCAGGAAGCAAACAGTCACGACAGGGCCACCGCTAACGGAAGCACAGCCAGCACTGATACAACGGTGCTGATGGTTAGAAGTAAAATCGGCTCTAACACAGTCAGTGTTGATCCTCTAGAAAGGCAGCTGGTGCTAAGGGTTAGGAGCAAAGTCGGTGCTCCTCAGTGCGTGTGGCCTATCATGATGGGCAAATTGTGCTCCCATGTGGCAGTAAGTAATATGCGGGACTTTGCGGTGCTTGGCGATGAGCTACGTACAACGATGTTCATGGGCCGAAAAAGGGTGCTGAATGAGGGTAATGCATGGCTTGTGATACCTGATGGAAACCAAGTCCTCCAGCACAGTAGTGAAGTCCATGTTGTTCTGTGGAAGGGCATCCACTGTGAACAGGGTATGCTCTCCATCATAGGCCAGTTCCTTGCCAGAGCAGCCTGCTTTGTATGTTTGATACACACGACAAATGAATTATGCGTTGTATGTTTGATACACACGTCAGATGAGATCTCTGGCTTGTATGTTTGATATACACGTCGGATGAACTGAAGCTAACTTCTCCGAGTGGTTCGCTTTGTCTTTCGTCTTGTAACCGTCCTCTTACTCGTCAAATGAATTGAAGCTAACTTCTTTAAGTGGTTTTGCTTCTTCTTCATGAGGAGAGTATTTTCCTTGGTGGGTTTTCTTCTTCTAGGAAAGCAATTCTTTCGTGGGTTTGCTACTTCTGGGAGAGCAATTCTTCGGTGGGTTTGCTTCTTCTTCATGAGAATAGAAATTCTTTTGGCTTGTAATTGTCCTCGTATCCTCAAATGCAAGAGAAAATCTACAAATTTTGGTTTGTAACTGTCCTTTTATCCTCAGATGCAAGAGAATTGTAACCATCCTCTTACCCTCATATGCAAGTGAATTGTAACCGTCCTCTTTTCCTCTGATGCAAGTGAATTGTAACCTCCCTAATAATGGGCTTTTTAGCTTGTAACTTGTAACTCGTTTTTGCTGCAATAGAAAGAGTTAGACGTTGTATGGATTGTCTCTCTTATTTTTGGGTTTGAGTCTCTTTCTTTTGAATATGCATCACGGATAGTACTTCTTTAGGTATCTCCCATTGATAGGGAGCATTGCCTCCTCTCCCTCAAGATGTGCCAGTATGTGGGCTCCATTTGGCGAGACCTTTTTAACTATAAAGTGACCTTCCCACTTAGGCTCAAACTTCCCTTTATGCCGGTCATGCATAACAATAGGCCTCTTGACAGCTAGAACTAGATCGCCACGGGTGAATGAGCAGATCTTGACAAACTTGTCAAAGGCCCTCTTCATTCTCCCTTGGTTGAGTTCAAGGTTCTGCTGAGCCTCTAGCCTCTTTTCATTGAGCGCATCCAATTCTTGATACCGGAGCTTGAATCTCACATCTTTGGTCATTCCTTGGTGAATAGCGACTCGCAGTAAAGGGATTTCAATTTGGAGAGGTAAAACTGCTTCACCCTCATAGACTAGAGAATAAGGAGAGGGATCAGTAGCATTTCATGTAGTAGTACGATAAGCCCATAGTGCCTCAAGAAGCTTTTTGTGTCAGTTCTTTTTTATCTTCCTCTTGGATGGTTACTGCATGGGGGGCCTCGGCTCCCCCGAACGCCTTCTTTAAGTCTTCAAGCTTTATCTGACCCTTCTGAATCAGGGCCTCGATAATATCTTTAAGCGTGCAGAAGTCATTTGTGCGATGATTGATCCTCTGATGGTAGGCACAATAATTCGCCTGAGTGTCAAGGCTAGCTTGCTCGGGAAACTTGGCTTCTGGAAGCTGGATCATACTTTGTTCCAATAAGAACCGAAACAATGCAGGGACCCATTCCTTCTCAAAGGGGTAGACCTTGTTCCTATGCCTGATCAAGGTTGGCTGGAGGGGGTACTCAGTTGTACGTTGCATGCCTGCCTAGGGAGCTATCTTTGCTGCGCTCACCCTTAAGGGAGGTCTAGAGTTTGGGGGAGATGGATCAATGACTGTGACGGATGCACTGATTACTCCTTTCTATTGGCTGCTCCGTGTGTTGTTCTGAGAGGAACCATTGCCCCGGTTGTTTACTGAGCTTGCAGACAGTTGTCGTGATCCGCCGTGGTGGTGTGATAGACTTTCTATGCAGACTGATTTAAAGATCAATTCTGACATGGAGGTCAGATTAGAGGCCTCGACATGTAGAGCGATCTCAGGTCGCATGTTCCTGCCACATTTCTAAACAGCTTCCTTCTTAGGCATAGGATTAAGATGGCGAGTAGCCAAATTACTCCATCTTGATATGAACTGGTTCACGGTCTCATAGGGATCTTGAGTCAGGATGAGATGTTTGATGGTTTGAACCTCTCTCTCGACCTCATAGAAGCTCTAATAGAACAATTTCTCCATTTCCTCCCACGTATGCACTAAGTTTGGAGGAAGTCGAGCATACCATTGAAAAGCTGGGCCATCGAGTGTCTCAACGAAACGACAGAGAAGAAGTCTCCCGTCAGCCGCTGCCTGTCGACATGCTGCTTGGAAGTGGGCGATATGCTAGTTTGGGGACGTGGTTTTGTTGAATAAAGGAAACTTCCCTTTCTTTTAATCTGAGGGAAACGGGACCTAGTCAATGTATGAAGAGTATGGCCTTTGATAAGGCATTGCACCCTGTATCCTTGAAATTTGTCTGTTCTTTAGACTATGGATCACCATAGCATTAATGTCTACCTGAGAGATGGCATGAGAGGGAGAATTTTTTTGTGAGGTAGAGAGAGGGGGTTGCCTTGGAGGTGCACCATCAGAGTGATGGGAATTGACCTCATGGTTAGCTATACGATCAATCTTTTCCATCATTGTGTGCACCATTTCCTCAAATTTGTCCATGCGCTCTTCCTGCATGTCACCAGGCTTACTTACAATAATAACGCTGACTGTTTATCTATGGAGGTCAGTGTTAGTTACAGCTGAGGGCTTGCGAACTTAGAGCGTCGTGCGTGGTAAATCGGTCAGCAGGGGATCAGCATGCCCCAACTGGACTCGACTCTTGTATGCCAATCGCATGAGGACTGGCTCTCAAGGGTGCTGGGACCGTGGCTACTAAGTGACTGGGTCATCTCCAATGACACTAACCACAGTGGAGGCTGGTGGGTTTCTTCTTCAGGCTTCATCATCTGAAGAGGCTAAAAGGGGTTCAGACGAAGGGGGTCCTCAAAGCAGGTTACCCTGACTACCTTAGTCATTTCTTTGATCAAAATCCGTCGACATCTATCATGTTTAGCTTTGAGTTTTTGATAGACCTCACGTCAAAACTGCTATCTGGGCTGGGAATCTTTTCTTGCACAAGAGAGAGCTGTCTCGATCAGGTGTGGCAAAGGATGAGGGCCAGAGACTGGAGTCATCAAGGGCCAGGGAGGATCAAGTACTCAATCTTCAATCAGGTCATTGCCCCGAGCTCTCTTGTGGGCTCCATAGACATGACCAAAGTGATGGGGGTGGTTCAGGATGGTACTCTTAGGGAAAACCTTTGAGTAACAAGGCTGAAAGTGCTTGCTCAAAGAAGGAGGAGCAAGCATGAGCGTGGTTGACTAATGAGGAGGCCTGAGTTGAAGGCGAGGGGACATTTGTGATGGCGACTTGTGTGTGCCCCTTGAAGAAGGATCACGGATGACCTAGGGGTCAACCCGAGCATAAGCAGGTGGTCTGGCCTTAAGAGGCCAAGGACTACGAGAAAGTGTCTGTAAGAGAATAGGTGGATACCTGCCCCTTACAAGGTGCAATTGTGTGTGTCGAGTAGAAGGATAAGGGGGTCGTCTCCAGTGTACTCGGGTTGGTGCAATGACAGCGTTGCCCCGAGTAGTGAGATGCATGTTCTGAAATTCCACACATTGTTAAGCAGGGGAAAAACAATCATTTTACATCCAGTTTTAGAATTTCTTTTAATTCAATTAAGTCTTAATTTTCAGCAATCAGGTATAATTTTAATCAATCCACCCATGTTTGAGCACAGTTCTATATAAACTGACACTGCCTCATTGTAAACAGAACCCTTAGCCTTCAGTTGATTTTGAGAAGATTCAATAAAATTTTGATTCCTTGCTTGAGCCTATGAGTATATCTTGGAGAGAGAGAGGAGAGAGAAGAAAAGGGCCAGTACCCTTCAAGAAGGTAACTTTCTCTCTCTTCTCTCTCTCATCTCTCTCTTCTCTCTCTATCTCTCTTTCTCTCTCTTCTCTCTCTTCTCCCTCTCTCCTCTCTTCTCTCCTCCCCCCTCTCTTCTCTTTATCTCCTTCTCTCTCTCTCTTCTATCAACTGGCAAGACCTAGCATCGATTGGCCTTCTCGATCTTCTTCTATCAACTGGCGAGACCTAGCGTCGTTTGATCTTCTCTATCTTCTTATGTAAACTGATGTAACCCATCACCAGTTGGTCCTCTTTATCTCCTTCTGTCAACTGGCAAGGCCTCGCACCGGTTGGCCCTCCCTTTCTTCTTCTACTAGTCGATGAGACCTAGCGTTGGTTGGTCTTCTCTATCTTCTTCTGTTAGCTGGCGAGGCCTAGTGCCGATTGATCTTCTTTCTCTTCTTCTACCAGTCAATGAGACTTAGAGCTGATTGGTCTTCTCTCACTTCTTCTACCAATCGATGAGACATAGAATCGGTTGGTTTTCTCTCTCTTCTTCTACCAGTCGAGGAGAGCTAGTGTCGGTTGATCTTCTCTATCTTCCTCTACCAGTCGACAAGAATTAGTGTCGGTTGGTCTTCTCTCTCTTCTTCTACCAATCAGTGAGACCTAGCGTCAGTTGGTGTTCTCTCTCTTCTTTTATCAGTCGATGAGACTTGGCACCGGTTGTCTTCTCTCCCTTCTTTCGTCTGTCGGTGAAACCTTACCTCGATTGGTCTTCTCTTTCTTCTGCTATCAGTCGATGAGACTCGGTGTTGGTTCGTCTTCTCTCTCCGCTTCTGTCAGTCGACAAGACCTAACGGTAACTGGTTTTTCCTCTCTTCTTCTCTCAGTTAGAGAGACTTAGTGTCAATTGATTCTCTTGCTCTTTTCTCATCTGACAAAATTGGTGAAGCCTTGTACCAATTACTTCCTCTCTTTCTCATCTCTTGAAACACTCGGTAATGCCTAGCACCGACTGCATCTCCTCTTCCTTCTTCTCCCTCCTCTCTTCCTTCTTCTCTCTTCTGCCATCCATTCCCTTCTTCTCTTTTACCATTCCTCTGCTACTCTTTCATTCTACCAAGAGGGATTAAGGTTAGCATCTCATGGCAGTCCTATCGTCTTGTCATAATGTTGTTGTGCCAGGTTCGCTTGGCCTACTTTACTGCCACGACAGACCGACCAACGTGCTTAGCTAGTCGATATTGGCAATAGCATCTAGTAGAAATCTAGTGAGCCAGTCTCAGTACTTGAGCCTGTTTCGGTACCACGTTATGCCAATTATCCACTAGTCTAGTCACCGCTCTGATCTTCTCGCTTGGTCAAATTCTTCTCTCCCCCCTGTCTTTCTTTCTTCTTTCTGAATACGTATGCTTGCATATGATCATCAAAGAGGAACGGTGAGGTCTGAACCACTTGTCCCATAACCTTATGTGTGTGTGAATGCAGGAAAGCAGAAAATAAGAAGAATAAGAGCCAAGGGAGGTGATTCCGAACCAGTTTCAAATGAGGTTAGTAACACCTGCCTAAGTTTTCAAACAACGTTCCCAAGAGAGCGATCTCACAAATGGCCCGGGTCTCCCTCGAAACTCGAGACGCGTGTTACGCGATCCTCCAGGGATCTGGAGGGCAAGTTCGAGCCACCTAACCAATGTGATACCTCACTTTAGTTGAAGGATCAGGGCGACCGTGGCATATACAAACTGGTGAATGATCACTAGCAACGGATACTGGGATGAGCATCACCCTTGGAAAGGAGAGAATGGCAACTGGCGCCAGGAGACTAGGCAGAGGAGATTGGTGGATACTCTTGCCCCTGACGAGGTCTTTGTTTTGGGATATCCCTCGAACTGGGAAACTTTAGGGATTCCTCGAAAGATAGAGGCAGATGACACCTCGCTGCAATTGCTCGCTATGAAACAGAAAACTAGGAGTATCTTCGATAAACTCAGTTTTATCTTCGAGTGGCGAGAGGGCAGAAAGGTCCTAGGTTATGAGAAGCGTCCCATTCAGGATTTGAATGCACTAATTGTGAGTGGTCCTCATAGTAAACTCTCTGCGGGTGCCTCTCAAGGAGGGAGTTCTAAAGTGACAGTTCCTCCTTTAGCAGGGGGAAAGAAAAGGAAACACTCCACCCCTATCGAAACTCGTGCACCGGATCCATTAGTGGATGTACTCGAGGACATAGGGGCGTCAAACTTCCTGTGATCTCAGAGTCAGGAGGTAGTTCTTCTTCCTCTAATCATTTAGCAACTTCCCCAGTGTCATCTTCTATGCTTTCTCCACCATCTGCTGTCTCTCCTGAATTGTTTTCTTCTTCTTCAGAGACTAAAGTGAATGACTCCGGCCCTTCTGAGCCCATTGTTATTGCTTCTGACCAGGAGGTAACTCTGGATCTCAGGGAGGTACCCCTAAATCCAAGGATAGTTCCTGAGTCAGAGCCATCTTCGATAAAGACTAACGAGGTTGAAGGCCCCGAAGCAACTGCTCCAAGAAAGGAATATGATGCAGATGTGACCTCTGAGCGTCAAGGGTTTAATGCCCCGACTGAGGCAGGGGCTATGATTCAAGAAGAAGGGCATGTAGTTAATGATGTCCCTGAGTATCAAGAGGTTGATGCCCTTAAAGGCCTAGATCATGAAGATGAAGGAGTTGAGCTTTTTGTGGCCAAGGTTCTGGCTGTTGACGGTGCGGGCCAGATGGAAGGAATCATGGCTGAGGCTGAATCAGTGATTGGCGAAGGTCAAAGGGAAGAGGAGGTTCCTAAACTTTCCAAAGCTAACATGGCAGTTCAGGAGGGTGAGAAGCAAGGGGAAATGGTTTCTTCAGAACCTGCTAGGACAGAAGTGGAGGGCCCCATAGGCGAGGGTCAAGGCAGCGAGGCAGGTATTGAAGAATCCATACCTGTTGATGGCTAGGTGCCTCGATCTCACCTTTCAGATCTAGATGATCTGGCGGCACCTATCTCGAGTTTTTAGCGAACCCGAGATTTGAGATCGCTCTCTTAGAACCTTGCTCAAGAGCAAGGGCAGGTACACCAACCGATAAAAAAGGAATTTAAGGTGGGTTCAGAACTTACTCGGGCTGGCTCGCGCGGGCGCCCTCTTAGGTCACGAAGAATTCCCCCCAGCTGCTTTAGCTGGTTCGGAATCGCCTCCCTTGACCTGCGATCCTCTTGTTTTCTGCATAATACTTCTATGATTAATTTGTAAGACAAGTGAGTCAAAGAGACACGCTTGTCTTAGGGCAACGTACGTTCATGTGATAGGGGTGATGAAGCGGAAGGCTCAAAAAAAGATGGAAAAGGGAAGAAAACTTGACGACGAGGGAGACTATTATGACAGCTGAGAAGTTATCGACTCGGAGTGGTAGCAAGAATAGCATGGTTCTCAAGACCAACATGGTGGCAATAGTACTCGAAATCGAGACCGATATGGTGGTGCTAGGCTAAGTCTACCCTCAGTCAAGTGAGAAGAGAAAAGATAATAAAAAGAAGACACGAGACGGCAAAGAGATGGGGTTCCGACGATGCTAGGCATTGCCACTCACGATCGTGGAGTAGCAGTGTCGTGGTCCTTGGGTGGTGCTTGACACTACTGCTCATGGCTAGAGAGTGAGAAATGAACTACAGACGACGCTAGGCATCACTGTTGGCAACATAAGGAGATAACAGGCCCCCGGGCGGGTGGTGAGAGTCTCTGATGAAGCATGCGGCGATAGTCATTTGTGAAGCGCACGTCGATAATTCTCACGAGGTGCACAATGATAGGCGTGGGGTGCGGGAAGGATAGGATAAGCTACGAACACATGGAGGAAGCTCGTGGGCGGTGATAGACGTTGTCGAAACCTATAGCGAGCAGAGATGGGTGTCACCATCTACGATAGACACGTAATAGGGGAGGACCCTTGCATGTGGCAACGAGTTTCGCCATCTGGGTTCTTCACTGAGACATCTACGCCACGTCTGTAAGCGGCGATGAGAAGCGTCGTCTACAAGCCTCATTGAGAGAGAGAAATAAACGAATGGAAGGAGAAGGTGACTCGCACATGGCGCTGCCATCGTCATGCGTGACCTGTGAGACTTCGGGGGAGGCAAGCACGACACTGCCACTGTTGTGCATGACCTCCGCAACGAACTCAGATGGAGAAGAGGGAGAAGAGAGGAAAAAAGAAAGAGGGAAGAAGAAAATAAAAAGTAGAGAGAAAGTTTACCTCGAACTTAGGGGAACCAGTCAAAAGTTTCTCTCACCTTACCCTCTCTCTCAAACGTGACCTAAAGAAAGAGAAACTGTATTACGTAAAAACTCTCTTTTATGAAAGGTTGAGTCCTTTGGTGAGTACAATGATGGTACATATATATAGTATTTGCCTCAAACATAAGTGGATGATCAAGAGTAACTCAAATTGCTAGAAATTAAGATTAATTTGAATTAAAAGAAATTAGAAAATAGGATGCAAAATGACAGATTTGCCCCTTCCTAACAATTCATTGAATTTCAGAACAGTCCTTGTGCTTCCCTAGACCTTATGTGATCTTGCATGGATGATCCGGGGTCGTTCTGATGCCAACTTGATCATAAGATGATTGTTTTCTTGTAAGGCTCGACATGACGATCGATTTGATACTAACTTCAAGCCATGAATCGTGTTTTTAGTGCACGATCATGTGACTTTAAATTTGAATAGATCTTGAAACTTTGGATCGATTGTGTACTTGTTCCTTGATGTTTTCGGTGATACCTTTGTTGAATTACATTGAACATGTCGTTACGATCGTGAGGCAACAAATGCAGCTCAATTCTATGCCCAAACGAAGATATTGCAACTTTGGAATTTTGGCTGGAATCTAGAATTTCGGGGATGGGATTTGTAGTCACTTCATCGACTTTGTGTGCAAGATCCAATCATTCATCATGTATGGGGTTCGAGTCAGTGATAGCCCGAGACCTTACTCACACGATGAAATTGGTCTTGTGTCAATCGGGCTCGCGAGTGGCATGATTTGGCTGCTCAAGGGAGGCACGACGCTGTAAAAGTTTCTACACATTCTTCAAGGATCAGCGACTTCTCTCTAGCTTTTCTTCGTGTTCGGGTATCGTCACGGGTGTGCCATAGATTGAATCGCTCGTCTTGACTAGACGAACATGCTCACCAAATTGGAATACGATCCGACTTTGAACGAGTGAGATATGATCATTGAAAGTCACTATTCGTGACTTCCCCTTCCATGGCATGGGGCTACAGGGTGGCCTCACGGGAATAGTGTGCGGCCCCTTCTGTTTCACTCTTTTTGCCTATAACATTTTGTTAGAGTGTCCGTTCTAGTTGAAATTTGACCCCTAGGGGTTTTCAATCATGTTGGATCCAATGGTAGTGATCCCATAATAGTTTGAGACATCAAAAATGTAGCTCTAGTTATAGGGGTCATTTCAAGGTGTTAGAGATCGATTCTGCTGGAACTGTTTCTCAGTCTACACTACCTTAAATATGTCAGAATGTGACGAAACTTGGTAGGTAACTTTGAGAGACCTCATGAATACCTTGGTCGATTCTAGGGCTATTTTGAGACTACAAGAAATTCCACTATTTGCTAGGCTTTATTGAGCGGGGGCCTCATGTTGATGAAAAATATCTTCCAACAGCATGCCCCGTCGAATGTTGTGCTCAAGAGAATCGAGAAGTGTAATCATTTGAGAAGTTTGAGGGATCTTATTGAAGTCCTCACCTTCAAGGGACAATTTTCGATTCTGAAGCGTGAGGCTTTTGTAGGGGCCTCCTCCGACAGAATCAGGCCTTTTTTGAAGGCCAAATAATATGAACCTTTAGTAGGAATTATTCGCTGCATCACCAGGTTTTATTTTTATGCTCAGGGTATCTCTGTAGGTCCCGTCTAGTGGGGTCCAGTTGGGGGCTTCTTACCCATCCCGAAAGTCTGGTCCCATGTAGGCTAGAGGATTTAGACGAGGCATACCTTGAAGCCTATGGCAGGTTAAACCCTGAATTCATGAGTTTCTTACCTTTATGAAGGTTCGTAGCATTTTCGAAGGGATCTTTTGGTCATTGTCCTCATCCTCACGGAGTCTTGTTGTTGTTGAACTGGGGAGATCTTATGCGGCTCTCACTCCTTGATGAGCCATGTTGTTGTGATTGTTGGGAGATCGCAATCGGCTGTCACTCCCTGATGAGCCATGTTGTTAAACTGCGGGGGATCTTATGCAGCTCTCACCCCCTAGAGAGCCATCATGAAGTGTGAGATATCTTATGCGGCTCTCACTCCCGAGCAAGCCATCTGGTGTTGCGATTGGATGCTGATTTTTGAGGATTTTGGGCAGACCTCAACAACCAGAATTGTTACTGTTGGGAAATTGAATGTCGACTGAGGCCGTGGTCGTGCATCAACCTGTCTTGTCGGTCCAAGCACCCTTTTGCAAGTTTTCACTTGAATAGGGGAGGTGGCGCCGTGAAGACGGTTTTCACCAACTTCTATTATTTCTGGGCTCTTTTACCCATGACCACACGGTCATGTCCACCCTTTTCATCCGGTTTTGTTCACGATGGCCTTTTGGGGTTTTCACAGTGCCTGGATTGTGTTTTCCATGGAACTCTCTTACTCATGGTTTCATGACCATGCCCATCGGTCATTTTTACTTATGGCGTTCCCTTGTCCAGGTGTACACCATGCCCATTTTTCCATGTGACCTCGTATTTAGCGCCGTGCCTGCCAGACCTGTGCGAAGCCTTTTAATGTCATGTGGTCAGGATGTGCACTATAGTTTAGGGTCATATAGCTAGGTTGTAGTGATAATGAATGGCATTTTGTGGAGGCCATAGAGTGAGCTTGGCGATGACCTTGACCCACTTGAGAAAATGGCATGAAGTTGCCTTGTGAAAAGTTGATGATGAATGGACGGTGGGTGAATAGTGGTGACCCACTAGCTGACGGCGAGTATGACTTCCAGAAGAGTTCACCATTTGATGAGCATGGGTAAGACTCACTAGGGGAAAAGATGGTAATGATGGTGAAGGTGGTGCACGCACACGAATGGGCCGGCTAGGGAAGGCATGCATGAAGATGCACATAAAGGGCGAGTGCACGTATGTAGACTCACTGGGGAGAAAATGGAGGTGGTGTGCACACACGAATGGGTCGGCTAGGGAGGACTTGTGTGAAGATGCATCTAAAGGGCATGTGCATGCATGTGGTGGTGTCTTTAAGGTCATGCCTCATAAACTTGGGCAAAGAAGTTTAATGTCATGTGGCCAAGATGTGCACTATGGTTTAACGTCATATACCTTGGACCATGGTTTTGCAGTTTAAAGTCATGCAACGAGGACCATGCAGTTTAAGGTCGTGCAATTAGACCTCCACTGGAAGGTCATATAGTTTGGACCATGGATGTGCAATTTAAGGTCATGCAGCATGGACAAGGGCTGTGCAGTTTAAGGTCATGCAACACGGACCAAGGCTATGCAGTTGAAGGTCATGCAGCACAGACCAGGGTTGTACAGTTTAAGGTCATGTAGCACGGACCATTGTGTTGGTCGTCATGTAGGTAAAGCTACATGGGGGATGGGTTGTGGATAGCAATCTGACTCCCTGGGGATAAAGATAGTTAAGGCTATACATGAGCAAAGAGGTTAAGATAGAGATGGCGGGATTCGAGAAGTGGCAGACGGACATGACTTCACTGGGGATTAAGAGGTCCAGTGTGACCTCTCAGGGATAATGAGCAATGGCATATATGTGACTCTATTGAGGATGACAGGCCAGAGCACAGATGAACCTCTCGAGGGTTGAGAGGATAAGAATGGCCATAAACTCCTTGAGGATAGTGGGTCATAGTAAGATGTGATTTTCACTGGGATGTTGGTGTGAAACAAACCCATTAGGGGTTAAAGCGGTAGGTATGACTCTTGGGATGTTGATGAAATACCCTTTTAGGGAGGACGTGGTCTATCTCTCGGTTGGAGTTGTGCATATGGACCATTTGTCATGCTGTGCATTACAGTTTTAGGGTCTTGTAGCTCGGACCATGGCTATGCAGTTTAAAGTCGTGCGGCTAGGACCTTACAGTTTAGGGTTGTGCAGCTAGACCTTTGCTACAGGTTAAGGTCGTATAGTTTGGACCATAGTGCTAAGCCTTTTAACGTCATGTGGCTAGGACGTGCACTATGGTTTAAGGTCACACAGTCAGACCATAGTCGTGCAATTTTGAGTCGTGCGACAAGGACTCTATAGTTTAAGGTCGTGCAACTAGACCACTGCTACAGTTTAGGGCCATATAGACCGTGGCTATGCAGTTTAAGGTCATGCAGCACGGACAGTGGTCGTATAGTTTTGACTCATGAGACAAGGACTATGCAGTTTACGGTCATGCAACTAGACCACCACTACAGTTTAAGGTCATATAGTTTGGACCATGCAGTTTAGGGTCGTGCATGAGAAGGTGGACTATGGAAGGTGGAGCAAGGTTTTTCTGGTGGTGGTGAAGTACTTTTGTCGGGGAAAGGCAATGCCGCTAGGGGAAAGAACAGGATCAGACAGGGTTTTTCGACTGTCATGTAGTGTTCCCGGCAAAACACGAAGGGTTACAGAGGAGATGAAAGGTCATGAGAAGGTGGACGGTCGCTGTGGGTAGGTAGTTGGGGAAACTGAGGAAGCACAAGGGTTAGTGCCCTCTAGGAATTGGGGATGTGGAAACCGAGGTACAACAAGGGCATGTGCGACATTAATTCGTATGCTGCACTGCCTTCGCATGTCCCTAGGCCACGTATGACGAGAGCCACATTTAGGAGAACACTGGTTGCGGCAATGGTCTCGCGCGACGTTGGCTTCCCTGGTAGAACACAACATTGTGTTGCGCACGGCGATGACTGCGCATGGTGTTGAGTCACGCGCGGCGATGATCATGGAAGGCGATGTCTCCCGGCGGTCAAGAGTGATGGCAAACGAGAAGGTTGTGCCGCCACGGTATGTTGGAACCAAATCCTGTAGCTCAGCGGTGAAGTCCATGTTGTTCCATCTTGAGTTGGTCCCTAGGAAGCTATCCATGCCTCGTCAGCTCGATGAAAGCTGACTCAGAAGTGGTTAGCTCCTTCTTTTGGCCTATAACCATCCTCTTTGGTAGCACTGAACCTAACTTCTCCAAGTGGTTTTTCTTCTTCTTCATGAGGAGAGAATCTCTTTGGTGGGTTTGCTTTTTCTTAATGAGGAAGACATTTCTTTCATGGGTTTGCTTCTTCTTCATGAGGAGAGTGTTTCTTTTTGGCTTGTAGCCGTCTTCTTATTCTCAAATGCAAGAGCCTTGTAACTTCCCTAGTAATGGGCTTTTGATTGTAACTTGTAACTCTTATTAATGCAATGAAAGAAATGAGATTCTTTTGAACTGGCTTAATGTTCTTCTTTTCCATTTCCTTCTTTACCTTACTGCGTACACCACATTTTGGGGATACATCAAGGATGGTACTTCTTTAGGTATCGCCCATTGATAGGGGCATTGCCTCTCCTCCATCCGAGTTTGCCAGTATATAGGCCCCGTTTGGTGTGACCTTTTTACTTTGAATGGACCTTCCTACTTGGGCTCGAATTTTCCTTTGCGACGCCCATTCATGATAATCGGTCTCTTGATTGCTAAGACTAGATCGCCTTGAGGGAATGAGTAAACCTTGACAGACTTGTCAAAGGCTCTCTTCATTCTTCCTTAATTGAGCTCGAGGTTTTGCTGGGCCTCTAACCTCTTTTCGTCAAGGGCATACAACTCTTGGTAATGGAGCTTGACCCTCTCATCTTCAGTCAGTCCTTGATGTATAGCGACATGGAGTGAGAGTATTTGAACATCGAGGGGTAAGACCGCCTCACCTCTATAGACCAAGAAATAAGGAGTGGAGTTTGTAGCATTCCGAGTGGTGGTGCGATAAGCCCACAGAGCTTTAGGCAGATTCTAGTGTCAATTCTTCTTTGACTTCGAAACTGACTTGTGAAGCACCCCGCACAGAGTTTTGTTGAATGCCTCAGCCAAACCGTTGGCTCGAAGCTAGTACATAGTCAAGTACTTCCACTCGAAGCCGAACTAGTTGGCTAGGCGATCAACAAGATGGCTTCTGAACTGGGGGCCATTATTAGAGATAATCTGGTCCGAAACTTCGAATTGGTAGATGATGTGATGGCGCATGAAGTTGGCTACCGCGATCCCTAGAACCTGCTTGAGAGGGATCGCTTCAGCCCACTTAGAAACGTAGTCCATCACTGTTAGAATGCAGGCATGACCCAAGGCGGAAGGGGGATCGATGGGTCCTACATTGTACATACCCCATTGGGAAAAGGGTCACGATATCACTGTAGGGCGGAGAGGATCTCGGGGTTGATGAATGAGGCTTGAGTGGATCTGGCACACCTGGCATCTATTGGGCATTAGTCACCATGGAAGGCCAATAAAAGCCAAGTCTGTGTATGTGTTCGTAGAGCTTAGGGTCAGACTGATGCATCCCGCAGATACCCCAGTGCACTTCTTCGAGTACTTTACTTGCCTCTTGTGTATCGACGCATCTGAGGAGAATTCCGTCAAATGATTCACGAAAGCGGACATCTCCATCGAGAAGGGTGTACTTAGTGGACATCCATCGTATGTCATTGCATTCTGCCCGATCCTGGGGTAGCCTTCCATGCGTTATGAAGTCCATGATAGGCTTTCTCTAGTCCTCTACTTGTTCAACCTCCGCACACATTGGGTCGAAGAATTCGGGCTGCGGCTCCTTGACCTTGGATTCTTTTCCTTGGGACATTTCTTGCTTTGCCTCAATGACATCCTTAGCTGCGAGGAGTGCCCCGAATGGGTAAGGCGGCCATTCAAGGAAGACATCCCTCTCATCATCTACATCGACTTAGGCTCTCAGGTCGACGTGTCTCCATTCGGTTACCCAGACTGGAGTGGGCTCTGATGAAGACAATTGAATGGTGGCGCCGAGCTTTGAGAGTGCATCAGCCTGCTAGTTTATCCTTCTACAGATATGACTCAGAGAGAAATCGTCATCGCCACATTTGTTGTGTATATGTGTGCGCATCAAGGCTATGACTAAGGGAGAAACGTGCTGCACGTGGGTATATGGAACTTTATGTTCAAGTGTTCCAGGTCTAGCTATGTTTAAGGTCATGTAGCATGGTCCTATGACTCAGTTCCTAGTGCACATAAACTATGACTGCACGAGCAATTGTCCAATTCGGCGATTTAGGGTCCAAGTCATATAGGTGTGCAGGTCCTATTTTGAGCACTCAAACATACTCCTTTTTTGAAGAGAGTAAGGAATCATTCCCCCCCATGTTTATTATTTAGTTGTGTTTTTACCTTTTCGACGAACAGATGAGGAAGTCCAGCAATAAATTTTTCTTTCCAACGGTTAGACTTACTATCCTCCTTAGAAAGTAATCTGAAGTAAAACACATCTTTATACCATTTAAAATGTGAAAGAGTTGGACATCTTAAATTTGAAAGTAAATCCTTAGATCTAGCTGACAAGAGGGTTGTACTTCCCACAAAGTGGAGTGTGATGGTATATATTAAAGTATTTACTACATCTCCCTCAGTAACTATATTTCTAAGACCTGTCCTGGTCCAATTTCAGTTTTGACTTCCCATTGCTTGGTGGCATTTAAAATTTGATCCTTAGCTTCTTCTTCCAAATGGAAATCCCAACAGTCTCTGAGCTACCCTGTGAAACCACATATAATGGCTTTGGCAATCTCATGGTCTTTATTCTCACTTGCTTTACAAGTGGTGGCATACATGGTCGTATGTTTCATGAGGTCAAGGATTTGGTTTTCAGACATGTCATCTATATTCTAATTTACAATAGATCTTCTTGAATAGGATACCGAACTAGTAATCAAGTCTTCTTCAATCTGGAAATCTACAGGAGTCAGTCTAGGATAATACATTCTGGTAGAGCTACAGTTCTAGTTTTTCTCCCGTAATTAATTCGATTAATATCTAAGCTCTCTAGTTTAAAAGCTTCTTCTATTTATTCTATTTCTTTATTTGTAATAGTTTGGTTTGATTGAAGAACTTGTACATTTCCATTTGTTTCTCCTTTTGCATCTATGTTTAATTTTTCGAGCCTTTTTACCAGTTCATCCACCAATTCTTTGCTATCTTCTTTCTTCTTGATTCCTTGCAGGCTAAACTTTCCTGCTGCTATACTTGGTGGTGGTTTAATTAAGATTGCTTCTTTATCTTTTTCCTCCTTCTTCTCTTGTTGTTGAGGCTTTATTTTATTTAGAACATTTTCTATTCTATAGTTTGCTTCCCTATAGTCTATAGGAAGAGTTTGTATAAATATTTTGTTCTATTATATGAGGTACTGCCTCAAGTTTGGCCATAAGACTATCAGATTCTTTAGGCCCAAGTTTATAAGGGGAAGCTTTTACTTCATTTTTTCCCTTTTTAATTGTAAACTTAATTCAGGAGGATGGATAACTTCAATTTCGCCTTTGACTGTATGATAAGTCTGGAAAACACATTGATCTGTATTTATATCGTCTTCTTGATATTTTATTCCTCCCTTTTTAAGAATATATTTAAGCCATTTAAAGAATTTTACATTTGTTTTATGTTGTATTATAAATTTATTAAACTTTATATGAAAAATATTTCTCAATTCTTCTTTAAACTCTTGACAGAACCAATATCTTATTTGTTTGTTCTCATCAGAGAAGAAGTCCTTTTTAATCCATTCCTTAATAATAATAAACTCATATGGTTTCTGAAGTGTAAGAACTTCGAAATACATTTCAAAAAGGGTTGGTTCTCCGGTTTCAGTTTGTGAAGAACTAGGAGTATCAAATTTGTAGAATGGATATCGGACTTGGTTTGGATTTCTTCTACGTCCTTCAAGAACAATCTTATCATTATGGGCTTTTTCATAATCGGTTTGAGGAATAGAAGAAGTTGAGGTTCTACGCAGAATTCAAGAACGATATTTGAAATATTTAGCCTAGTTCTCTTAGAAGATGGAAACTGCATTTCTATTTCTCCATTAGGATATTCGATAATTTGTTCCGGTTCCCTATTTTCAGGAGCTGTTATCTGGGTTTCATACTAAAGAGACCATCTTTCAAGGTAATTTTACCTGTTTCCAAGATACGAACTTAGGTATAACAAGATTAAATTTATCCATATTTGTTTGATAGAAGATGGTTTGTCCTTTAATATCCATTTGCCTAGCATTTGGACATAGAGTGTTCATGACTTTATAGCATATTCTATAAATGAATGCTAGATTTTGAGATCCAGCATCCATATCAAAACCTTGGGTTTTAAGGGTAAGGGTTAAAACTTTTAACATATTCGGATCTGATAATGCTACAGAGAAATTCAGAAAGCAATTAAAATATATAGGCCCGTTGCGGAGAGTAGATTCAACGATCCCTAAAAGAGAGTTGTTAAACCTCCAGTGGCTGCTATCTCTTAGACAGAGTAAAACCGAATTATTTAAACTAGTTGTAGTTAAAGGTTTTACAGCTATTTGAACAAGATCAATATGAAGATAGTTAAACTCTTTCTTTTTATGCTCTTTTATCATTCTGGATGAAAGAAGTTGGAAACTATCTTTGTTTTCTATTTCAGAAATAGTTTCTTCAATAGTTTTATTTGAAAAACTACTCTTAAATTCAAAAGTTCATTTTTCATAAACATCAGTTGTAGGAACCTTAGGAATATTCCAGTTTTGGATTTGTTCTTCTATATTATCTATAATAATTTATTCTCTATTAATAATACGTAGGGTATTAATAGAACTAGAAGCAGCTCTATTTGATAATATTCTGAATAAGTTTGCCATTTTAATCTTGGTATTACCCCTGAGTCAATTGGAAATAGTCCCTACACCTTACTGCCCTTCTAGCTTAGAGGTCTTTGGGTCATAATGACTTAAGAGATTTTGACAAGATTTTAAATGGACAAAATTGTTCAGTTCACTACTGAATAATCCTAGCTCTGATACCAAAGTAGCGGAAGAGACTAACAATAAGATAAAAAGCAAATAACAATGAAGGCATTGACATAGAAAGCACATAGAATAATTACTTGATAATTAACAAAGTTAGGCACTTACATAGATAGAATAGAAGAGATAGTATAACACCAGTGTGGTTCCTCTTCTTCAGAAGACTAGGACAGAAGACACAGAAGACTCAAGCAAAGCTCACAATAGATAGACTAGAAGAGAGAGTATAACACCAGTGTGGTTCCTCTTCTTCAAAAGACTTAGACATAAAACGCAAAAGACTCAAGCAAAGCTCACACTTAACAAATCACTCAAAACCAAACACTCATAAAGCATTCAAAACTAAAGGTAAAAAACTAAGACAGAAAACTCTCAAGATTTATCCTCCCCCTTCCCTTTGGGTCTCGCCTCTTTATATAGAGGAGGGGAGGTCGGACTCCAAATGATTACAAATCCGCACCTAAAGTAAGATGCCCTTTCAATAAAGCAAAAGTTAAAGTTCTGACAAAAGTAAGATTCCTCTACAGTGATTGGTGATGATAATGCTCCTTTTTAGTGTAGTCTTAGTATTTTGGTAGGCAAAAACCTCATCCCATGCCTTAATGTATTCAAAGTAATGGTAGTATTTATTTTTTAATCCTTTAGTATTTATCATCCTTGCTTTTAAAGGATTCAGACCCCAATCTCTATAAGAGATGATTTTATGAATTTGGAACTTGGAATATGTTATTTCCGAGTCATTATTTCTATAATAGTGTACTATTGACGCTGACCCAATTCCCATAAGTATGGTCTCATACCATTCTCTACATCTATCCCCCATATTAGGATGCAAATGATTGCATAAATATATGACTGTTATTTCAACAGGGTCTTTTCCCTGTGATCACTTTCAATAATCATCAGCGGTATATAAGTTGTTTCAAGAAACGAAGTTCTATCTGTATCTTGATTTTTTGTGCTCAAAGGGGATTGTTGAGGAGATATATCAATCTCCTGTTTCTTCTTAAAGCTTTCGGAGTAGATGAAGATGTCAGGCTTTTTCCCGGGCTAGAATTATATGGGGCCAGGGTTTTTCCCGGACTGTTATATTAAGCCAAAGCTTTGCCTTGGCTAAGAATTATATCCATTGGCTGATGTTGACTTCTCCTTCCCTCCCTGTAAAAATTCTTGGGTCAAGAAGTTAGGAAGATGGTTATGATTACCATTAATATGTTCAATATCAAAATCAAATGTGAAAATAATGTCTTGCCAACGGTCAAATATTTGTTTTGCAACGAGATTTTTTATATCTTTTTTGAGAATATCTTTGGCTGATTTACAATCAGTTCGAATAAGAAATTTTTTGTTGAGTAAATCACTTTGAAATTTTGTGACACAATGGATTATGGCTAAGATTTCTTTTGTGACAGTAAAATATTTTTGTTGAGTAGGGTTACAAGCTTTAAAAGTAAAACGTACCAGTTGCTCATCTTTTTGAGATTTTTGTTTAAGTATTCCTCCTAGCCCTAGCTCAAAGGCGTCAGTTTCGACATTTTTCAAAGCTGTAGGGTCAGATAGTGTTAAACAAGGTAATTCTTTAGCCTTCAATTTTAAGTTTTTAGCGGCGATTGTACGTTCATTAGTCCAATTAAGAGGTTTCTTTTTTAATCTCTGAAATAAAGGTTTTGCATCTAAAGCCAGATTTTTATAGAAATTGGAAATATAATTTAAACAACCGAGGAACCTTTGTAGTTCAGTTTTATCTTTGATGATATTTGAGAATTTTGATGCAAACTCGATTGTCGTATCAATAGGGATAATTCTTCCTTGAAAAATATTATATCCTAAGAACCTTATTTTAGTTTTAAAAAGGTTTATCTTTTTAGCTGAAACAACTAATCCAATAGTTTTTATAGATTTAAAGAAAATATTTAAAGGTTTCCAATGTTGTTTGATAGTTTCAAAATAAACAAGAACATCATCAATGTACACAATGATAAATTTGGTGTAGGGATTGAAAATATTGTTCATGATGTTTTGAAATTCAGAAGAGGCATTTTTAAAACCAAAATAATATTCCATTCATAATGCCCAAAAGGAACATTGAAAGCAGTTTTATACCTGTATTTTTTTGTTATTTGAATTTACCAATATCCTAATTTTAAATCAAATTTTGAGAGTATACAAGCATTAACCAATCTATCTAGGAGATCCTTTTTTTTTGGGATAGGATATCGAATCCATCTTAGAGTTTTATTTAAAGGTTTGTAATTTATAACCAGTCGATGAGCTCCTCTTTCAATCTCTGAGGCTTTTTCTACATAAAGGCTGCCCAACTCCATGGTGAGAAACTCTTTTAATAAGAGCAATTCATACATCTTAGTTTTGCAGATTTCTAGGAGTCTACTATTCATTTGTATTGGTCTTGCTTTTGTAGAAATTTTTTGTTCATTGCATCCTGATTCATAAGGAAGTTCAACAATATGTTGCTTCCTACTCTAAAAAGCGTTAAGAATACATGAACATATTTCTTTTTCAAGCATTATTTTGAAATTGTTGATTTTATTTTATATTTGGGGTAATGTAAGTTTTTCATCAATGACCTTATGTCTGACTTCTTCTTTTAAATGAAAGAGGAATTTTTCTTTTGTCCATATTTTATTTTTAATATTATTTATTTCATGGACTTTTGGTTTATCAATAAAGTCAAATTTTACTTCATGGCCTTCAATATTTGCTTTTATTCCAGTGTTATCAATTTTATTAGGACAAAGCGTATTTAAGAAGGGAGTTCCAAGTATAACAGGTTGACTTAATCCTTTAACCATTATGAAGGGAAATTTAAAGCATGTACCATTATTACAGATCATTGCATCAGACATCTTATAATTTATTAATATCTCGCTACTGTCAGCAGTGTTTAAAACCTGTCCTTTTGCTAAAATATTTTGTTGGAACTAGTCCTTCATTTATGCAATTTAAATCAGCTCCTAAAACTATAAGAGCTGTAATTTGAAAGGTATATTCTTTTTGGACAAATATTTTAACAATGGTAAATCATCTCTGAGTTATTACTTTTTCCAAGAGGTTAACATATTTACAGTCTTGTATTTTCTCTAACATGTTACATTTGGTTGAAGTTTCAGGGTCATCTAGTATTTTTGGAAGAGTATCTTCATCCTCAAGTGGTAGCAGATTATGATTATAATTATGCATTAAATTATTAAATTCTTCTTCAATATTTTCATTCCCATTTTCTTTAAAAGTAGGGTTAGCCATTTCTAATATTTGAACTCTAGCTTTTAGAGTTATGAGTTCATTGCGAACCTCATTTATCTCTTTTTTTAACTCAGGAATCGAAGGTTCCCTTTGAATTTGTGTTTTATTTTGAACTCTTTTCAAAATATCAGTAAAACTATAATCTTCCTTAGTTGGTATGAGGGATGGTTTAAGGGTAGAAGAGCTAGAGGGTTCTTTGGCCATATTGATGTATTGTATTAAGACTTCCTTTTTAGACTCTGGTTAACTTATTTTGTCAATTAATTCTATAATTAACTTTTCTTCTTTTGTTAGAGTATTTAAGTTTAGACCATGGCCTTTAAGAAATTACAGTGGCAGTTGTCATCAGGTACATTATCAGAGTCTGAATCAGAGTCTGAACATGTGAAAATTATTTTTTCATCATTTATTACTCCAATGAGCATTTTACTATCGGAGTTAGACGACTCTTCTGAGTCATCTCCTTTTAATAACAGAAATTAAATAATTGTTTTTTAAATTTCGAGGTCAATTTCAAGAGCATTAATTTTCTTTTTTATTCTGCGTTTATTTTTATAATGACCTACCTTCCCACAGGTATAGCAAACTGGTATTTTTCTTTTTCCCCTTCCTTTGAAAGAGTGATCTTGTAAAAAAAATTTAGGAAAAGTATTTTTCTTACCTTTGAATATTTAGACTTTGTTTTATGTGGGTCTTTATATTTTTGTTTATGGGTAGGATTCGAAGTGGGCAAAGTATTATACCAGAATTGTTCGCAAAAATCTCCTAATTCCTTTTTCCCAGTCATCCTTTCCTTTTCTAATTATCTTCTGAGTTTTAGGTATGTGCATAACGCAATACCTTCAGCACATATTTCTACTGAGAGTTCTCCAAGAGTATAAAGAGATTAAGGAATCATTCCCCCATGTTTATTTTTTAGCCATGTTTTTACCTTTTCAGCGAACAGATGGGGAAGTCTAGCAATAAATTTTTCTTTCTAATGGTCAGACTTACTATCCTTCCTAGAATGTAATCTGGAGTAAAACACATATGTGTACCATTTAAAATGTGAAAGAGTTGGACATCTTAAATTTCAATGTAAATCCTCAAATCTAGCTGATAAGAGGGTTGTACTTCCCACAAAGTGAAATGTGATGGTATATATTAAAGTATTTACTGCATCTCCCTCAGTAACTATATTTTCTCGGACCTGTCCTAGTCCAATTTCAGTTTTGACTTCCCATTGCTTGGAGGCATTTAAAATTTGATCTTTAGCTTCTTCTTCCATATGGAAATCCCACCAGCCTCTGAGTCACCCTGTTAAACCACATATAATGGCTTTGGCAATCTCATGATCTTTATTCCCACTTGCTTCACAAGCAGTGCCATATATGGTCGTATGTTTCATGAGGTCAAGCATTTGGTTTTCAGACATGCCATCTATATTCCAATTTATTATAGATCTTCCTGACTAGGTTACCGAACTAGTAATCAAGTCTTATTCAATCTGGAGATTTGCTGGAATCGATCTAGGATAATACATCTTGGTAGGAGCTACAGGCCTAGTTTTTCTCCCGTAATCAATTCGATTAATATCTAAGCTCTCTGGTTTAAAAGCTTATTTTATTTCTGCTATTTCTTTATTTGTAATATTTTGGTTTTCTTGAAGAACTTGTACATTTCCACTTGTTTCTCCTTTAGCATCTATGTTTAATTTTTTGAGCATTTTTGCCAGTTCAACCACCAATTCTTTGTTATCTTCTTTCTTCTTGATTCCTTACAGGCTAAACTTTGCTACCGCTATACTTGGTGGTGGTTTAAATAAGACTACTTTATCCTTTTCCTCCTTCTCATGTTGTTGAGTCTTTATTTATTTAGAACATTTTCTATTCTATTAGTTTGCTTCCCTATAGTCTATAGGAAGAGTTTGTATAATTATTTTGTTCGATTTTATGAGGTACCGCATCAAGTTTGGCCATATGATTATCAAATTCTTTAGGCCCAAGTTTATAAGGCGAAGCTTTTAATTCATGTTTTTCCCCTTTTAATTGTAAACTTGATTCAGGATGATGGATAGCTTTAATCGTGTTACCTTTGATTGTATGATAAGTTTAGAAAACACTTTGAACTGTATTTATATCATCTTCTGGATATTTTATTCCTTCCTTTTTAATAATATGTTTAAGGCATTTAAAGAATTTTACATTTGTTTTGTGTTGTATCATGAATTTATTAAACTTTATATGAAAAATATTCTTACTTCTTCTTGGAATTCTTAAAAGAACCAATCTCTTATTTGTTTGTTCTCATCATAAGAGGAAGTCCTTCTTAATCCATTCCTTAACAATAATAAACTCATTTGATTTATGAAGTGTAAGAACTTCGAAATCGAATTCGGAAAGGGTTGGTTCTTTGGTTTTACTTAGTGAAGAACTAGGAGTATCTACTTTGTAGAATGGGTGTTGGACTTGGTTTGGATTTATTCAAAGTCCTTCAAGAACAATCTTGTCATTATGGGATTTTTCATAATCGGTTTGAGGAATAGAAGAAGTTAATGTTCTAACCGAAATTCTAGGAATGATATTTGAAATATTTAGCCTAGTTCTCCTAGAAGATGGAAACTGTATTTCTATTTCTCCATTAGGATATTCTATAATTTGTTCCGATACCCTATTTTTAGGAGCTGTTATCAGGGTTTCAAACTGGAGAGACCATCTTTTAGGGTAATTTTACCTGTTTCCAAGATACGGACTTATGTTTAACAAGATTGATTTATCCATATTGTTTTAAAGAAGATAGTTTGTCCTTTAATGTCCATTTCCCTAGCATTTGGACATAGAGTGTTCATGACTTTATAGCAAATTCTATAAATAAATGCTAGATTTTGAGATCCAGGATTCATATCAAAACCTTGGGTTGTAAGGTTAAGGGTTAAAACTTTTAACAGATTTGAATCCGATATTGCTACCGATAAGTTCTGAAAGCAATTAAAATATATAGGTCTGTTGTAGAGAGTAGATTCAACGATCCCTAAAAGAGAGTCGTTAAACCTCTGGTGTCTGCTATCTCTTAGGCAGAGTAAAACCGAATTATTTAAACCAGTTCTAGTTATAGGTTTTACAGTTATTTGAACAAGACCAATATGAAGATAGTTAAATTCTTTCTTTTTATGCTCTTTTATCATTCTTGATGAAAGAAGTTGGAAACTATCTTGGTTTTTTGTTGCCGAAATAGTTTCTTCAATAGTTTCGATTGAAAAACTACTCTTAAATTCAAAAGTTCCTTTTTTATAAATATCAGTTGTAAGAACCTTAGGAATATTCTAGTTTTGGATTTATTTTCCTATATTATCTATAATGACTATTTCTCTATTGTTAACACGTAGAGTATTACTAGAACTAGAAGCAGCTTTATTTAATAATGTTCGGAATAAGTTTGCCATTTTAATCTTGGTATTACCCCTGAGTCAATTGGAACCAGTCTCTACACCTTACTGCGCTTCGGGCTTGGTGGTCTTTCAGTCACAATGACTTTAGAGATTTTGACAAGATTTTAATAGACAAAATTAATCAGTTTGCCACTGAATACAACTGGCTCTGATACCAAAGTAGCGGAAGAGGCTAATAATAAGATAGAAAGCACATAACAAAGAAGGCACATAGAACAATTACTTGATAATTAACAAGATGTGTATATATAGGTATGTGTATATGTATACATACGTATATGTATATATATATGTATACATATACACATACCAATATATACACATATGTATATATAGTTATACTCATATATATACATGTATGTATATTTGTATACAGATATGTATACATATATGTATATATTTGTGTACACAATTACAAATATACATATATACAAATATGTATATACACTTATACACATATATACATATGTAGATACAAATATATGTATATATACATATATGTATTTTTATATATATACACTTATATACAAATACACATACATGTGTATACACATATACACATATTTATATGTATATACATATGTATATATATGTATGTGTATATGTATATACATATATTTATATGTATATATTTATATGTATATACATATGTATATATATATATGCATATAGATATATAGACATATATACATGTATATGTATATATATGTGTATATATTCATATATATGTATATATATACATATATATATCAATATATACATGTATATATATACATGTATACACATGTATTTATACATGTATATGTATACATGTATAAATTTATATGTATACTAATAAATATTTACATATAAATATACATAAATATTTATATGTAAATATTCATCTATGTACATATAAATATTTACATATAAATATTTACATATAAATAAATGTAAATATTTAAACAAATATTTATATTTATATGTAAGTATTTACATATTTAAATATAAATATATGTATATGTACACATATATGTATATAAATATATGTGTTTACATGTTAATATGTACATAAATACCTATATTTATATATGTATTTACATGTATTTACATATTTCTATAAAAATATTTACATATAAATTTAAATATATTTACATATATTTATATTTATATATATAAATATACATAAAATATATGTAAATTTTCATATATAAATGTATTTACTTATATTTATATATATTTACATATATATATGTATATCTAAATATACATATAAATATACATATATTTTACATTTACATATACGTTTACATATATATTTAAATATATTTGTATATATGCAAATATAAATGTAAATATGTTTATATATTTACATGCATTTATATAAAGGTTTAAATACATATAAAAATTTATATATACATATATACATATATATGTAAATATACATACATATATTTAAATTTATATATGTAAATATATTTTCATATACGATGTCATATATGCATGTATTTACATGACCTTATATATGTAGATATATAAACACACATATATGGCATCATATACATATATTACATATGTATATATGTACATATACATATAAATATATGTAAATATATTTGTATATATTACGTCATATGTACATATATGTAAATACATATATTTACATATATGTATATAGTATATACACAAATACACATATACATATACGTATATACACACATATGTATATACAAAAATACACATATATGTGTATATGCGTTTATGTATGAGTAAATATAAGTATATATACATGTGTATATACACATATATGTACATAAACAAATATGTATTTGTATATATATACACTTATATACAAATACACATATATGTGTATACACATATACACATATATACATATTTATACATATGTGTATTTATGTACGTAAATATGTGTATATATATATACATGTATACATATATACACATAATACATGTATACACATAAATATATAAGTGTATACATGTAAATACACATGTATACACAAAAATACATATATACATAAATATATGTATATGTATACATACATAAATATATATGTATACATGTAAATATTTACATATATTTATATGTAAATATGTAAATATTTACATATAAATATTTTTTCATATAAATATATGTATATGTACACATATATGTATATGTACATATATGTATTGAGTATAGATATATATATATGTATGTATGTATATATTTATGAATGTACATGTACATACACATTTATTTATTACGTTATAAAGATATGTACATATATTTAAATATATTTACATGTAAATATAAATATATATATAAATATATACATATACATATATTTCACTATATGTATATGACGTCATATATGTATGTATTTATATGACGTCCTATATGTAAATATATTTATATATAAATACATGTAAATACATAATTTGACAAATTTTTACATATGTAAATATATTTATACATATTTAAATATATTTACAAATAAATATATGTCGATATACATGTAGGTAAATTTATATGGAAATAAAAGTAAATATGTAAATACGTATATGTAAATGTATTTACATGTATACATACATATATGAATTTACCTATACACACAAATATATATGTATTCACATATAAGTATATACGTGTATATGTATATGTATATGTATATGTATATGTATATATATATATATGTCAATACATATAAATATATGTATTTACATGTATTTATATATATACATGTAAATATACATGTGTATACAAGTATAAATACATGTATATACATATGTAAACATATATGTACTTACATACATGTATACACATACACACATATATACACATATACACATGTACTTATATAAATATATATATATATATATGTATATACACATATATACAAATGCAATTACACATATATGTGTATATATGTATATACATATATATATATTTGCATATATGTATACACATTTGTATATATATACATGTTTGTGTATATTTGTATATACATGTATATACACATATGTGTATTTATATATGTATATATGTATATACCTATACATATAGATGTATGTATATACACATATATGTATACATATATATACATGTACACAAATATATTTATGTATATATGTGTATACATGTATGTATAAATATATATGTATTTGTATATGTATATATATATACATGCAGACATATATCTAAACCTGTATATATGTATGTGTATACATACTGCAGGTACGTGTATACATGTATATATATATACATATATATATATTTGTATCTGTATACATATATACATGTACATGCACATATACATATATGTATACATCTATACAAGTATATATGTATTTACATGTATTTATATATATACATGTAAATATACATGTGTATACATGTATAAATACATGTATATACATATGTAAACATATATATACATACATACATGTACACACATACACACATATATACACATATACACATGTACTTATATAAATATATATATATATATATGTATATACACATATATACAAATACAATTACACATATATGTGTATATATGTATATACGTATGTATATATTTACATATATGTATACACATTTGTATATATATACATGTTTGTGTATATTTGTATATACATGTACATACACATATGTGTATTTATATATGTATATATGTATATACCCATACATATATATGTATGTATATACACATATAGGTATACATATATATACATGTACACAAATATATTTATATATATATGTGTATACATGTATGTATAAATATATATGTATTTGTATATGTATATATATATACATGTAAACATATATTTAAACCTGTATATATGTATGTGTATATATACTGCAGGTACGTGTATACATGTGTATATATATACATATATATATACTTGTATCTGTATACATATATACATATACATGCACATATACATATATGTATATGTATATATGTATACATCAATACAAGTATACATATTTGCATGCACATATACATATATGTTTATGTATATAAGTGTTTATATATATATATATGTATATATGTATATATATGTATATACATTAAATGTGTGTACATAAAAGTATGTATATATGTATATACATTAAATGTGTATATATAAAAGTATATATTTATATGTATATGCATGTATATATATGTATACATATGTATATATACATATATACATACATACATATATATATACATATATGTTTGTATATATATACATGTATATTTATACATGGATATACATGTATATCTATGTATATGTATATACATATATGTATATAGATGTGTATATACATATATATAAACATATATGTATATATGTATATACATATATGGATATATATACTCAATACATATATATATATATATATACATGTATATATATATATGTATCTATATGTATTTATATGTGTAAATAAGTATAGATACATATCTATATATATATGTATATATACATATATGACTCAATACATATATATATGTATATATACATATGTATATACACATATATATATGTATATATACACACATATATATATATATACACATATATATATACACATATGTGTATATACACATATATATATACATGTGTATATGTATATATATAGAAAAATACACATATATATAGATACATACATGTACATTTATGTATATATACATGCATATATTTATGACGTCATAACAATACGTATATAATTATTTGTACATATATCTACATATGTTTATATGTTATATATGTGAATAGAAATATATATGTAAATATGTATATATTTACATATATGTAAATTTATGTATATGACATCATATATGTATGTATTTACATAACGTCGTATATTTACATGTATTTGCATATAGATATATTTATATGTAAATATATCATATATGAATACATGTAAATACATATATTTACATAGGTAAATCTATTTATACATATTTAAATATAATATACTTGTATGTAAATTTATATGTAAATAGATGTAAATATGTAAATACATATATGTAAATTTAGGTATTTACATTTGTACATGTTAATATATGTTTTTATGTATGCACATAAATATAAATGTATTCACATATATGTATGTATGTGTATATGTATATGTATATGTATATATGTTTATATGTAAATACACATAAATATATGTATTTACATGTACTTATGTGTATACATGTGTATATATATGTGTATACAAATATAAATACATGTAAGTATACATGTATGCACACACACACACACGCACATATATATATATATATATATATATATATATATATATATTGCGGTGCGGTTAGCAACAGAAAGGGCGTGCGATATGGCTTTTATATTGGCCTCAAATGCGGCAGTAAAAGGAAGTACGACAGGTCCGAGTATAAGGAAGACGGATTTTTGCCCACCTAAGCTCTGTCAGACACTTGACAGGGGTGGACCCGATTATCGCTCCCTTCATTCAAAGACTAAAAGAGTTGATAGTCATACTCGTTCCAAAATCTCAAAAGGGGTCTAAAAAACGGATGCGCTAGTGCCGCTACGCTAACGCTCCCTTTCTCAAGGTTAGCTCGGTAAATGTGTAGAGCCAAGTGTAGATTAATATATATATATATATATATATATGTGTGTGTGTGGGTATATATGCACTCATATATACATACATACATACATATATATGTATACTTATATGTGTATACATATATATACAAATACAAATATATACAAATATACATATATGTCTATAAGTGTATACACATGTGTATACATATATGTGTATTTGTATATGTATATGAGTATACACATATATATTTATGTAAATATGTGTATATATATATATATAGATATATATATTGGTCTATGTATATATATACATTTACGTATACATATATGTATACATGTATACATATATGTATACAGATATAAATATATGTATATGTGTGTATATATGTATCTACATATATATATATGTGTGTATACATTTATACATATATGTATACATATATACTTATATGTATATATATATACACACATATGTATATGTATATATGTATATACATATATACATATATATACATATATATATATGTATATATATATTTGTGCTTACTTGTATATATATATGTATACCCATATATACATACTTATGTATATATATTTATACATATGTATATACATATATAAACATATATTTATATGTGTATCTATATATATATACCTTTATATATATACAGATATATGTATGCACATGTATGTACATGTATTCACATAAATGTGTATACATATATACACATACATATATGTATACATTTATATATATATATATACATGTATATATGTATTTATCTATATATATATGTATATATATGTATCTATATATATATGTACGTATATATATACATGTAAATATATATGTGTATATATATATATACATATATGTATATATTTACACATCTGAATGTATACACATATATGTATTGAGTATGTACATATATATATACATACATATATATGTATATATACATATATGACTCAATACATATTTACATGTATCTTTGTAGATATATGTGTATATACACGTATATATACAAATACGTATACATATATATGTATACACATATATGTATTTATATATATGTAAACACATGCATATATGTGTATATGTGTTTACGCATATACCTATATCTGTATATGTATATGTATGTATATATGTATACACATATACCCATATATACATATATATACACATATATACACATATATACACATATATATGTGTATACACATATGTACATATTTATATACATATATACATAAATACACATATATATACACATATTTGCATATATTTATCAATGTGTACTTGAATAACTATTTACATGTATATATTTATGTGTATACATAAATATTTAATTGTAAATACATAAATATATCTATTTATGAATACACATATATACGTATTTATGTAAATATGTATTTACATAAGTATACATAAATTTATATTTATATATATGTTTACATAATTTTATGTATACATATATGTAAATATGTAAATTTACATGCATTTAAATTTAAATGTATACATGTATTTACATACATGTATGTTTATATGTATACGCACATGTGTACATGTAAATATAAATATATGTATTTATATTTATTTTTTTCATGTAAATACATATATTTATATTTACATGTAGATGTACTTGTATTTATATTCTTATATGTACATATACATATATTTATATGTCAATCTGGACCGTTAGGCTTATATGATCATATGAGCTAGTGGGCTAATCTCATCTTTTCCCATACATGTATATATGTATATAAATATGTACATGTATATATGTATGTATATGCATTTGTATATATATACGTATACATATATGTATATGTATACCTTTATGCAATATATATTGTATATATGTATATATATACATATATACAATATGTATATATATACATATAAATATACATATATATATATGTATATATATGTATATATACATATACGTATGTATATATACATATATATACATATATATATATATATATATGTATATATATATATATATATGTATATATATATATATATATGTATATATAAAATATATGTATGTATGTATGTATATATATGTCTATATGTATAGGTTTTTTATATATATGTGTACATATATAAATATATATATATATATATATATATATATATATATATATATATATATATATATATATATATATAGAACATTGAGTACATATAGAGTATGTATATGTACAATGTATATATTCATATATACATATATACTCTATATACATTTTTTTAGTACATTTATATATATATATATATATATATATATATATATATATATATATATATATATATATGTATTTATATATATATACTCTTTGTAAATATAGGTATATATATATATTTATATATATATACATATATATACATAGAGTATATATATATATGCAAGAGCTGGGTTGACTCATGAGGAGGCATGAGTTGAGGGCGAGGGGACGCCTGAGATGGCGATGTGTGTGTGCCCTTTGGAGAAGGATCTCGGGGATCTGGGAGTCCACCCTGGCTCGTGCAGGTTATCTAGCCTTAATAGGTCGAGAACTACCAGCAGGTGTCTGTAAGAGAAAGGGTGTCGGCCTGCCCCTTACAGGGTGCACTTGTGTGTACATAGTAGGAGGAAGAAGAGGTCATCTCCTATGTACTCGGGTTGGTGTAATAACGGCGCCACCTCCGAGCAGTGAGATGCATATGAGTAGCATGCGTAGGACCTGGCCTTGGAAGGTTCGATCTTGGACATGGACTCGAGGTAACAGAAGGGTTGTCCCGAGGTGTGGCTGGCGTGGGTGACCCACAAGCCTTGTGATGTGTGTGACGGATGGAGACCATGGGCCTCGAAGTGTTGAGCCTCTAGGGATAAAGACCAATGGTGTAGAAATGTGGGGGATAGCCTTATGGCGACCCATAAGAGCAATGACAACTTGCTTGCCTTTTGTAGAAAAGGATTGGGCAGCCTTCTGGCGTACCTCAAGAACTCGACCGACAAGTGACTTGCCGGTGGCTGGGTATATGATGTGTGGGGCAACATAAGTGCTGCCCATGCAGGGCACCTTAGTGGAGTTTCCACTGGAGCGGAGAGATGGGGCGTGAGGCACCTTCAAGTCCCTCCTCACACTGGTCCAAGTTAAGACCTGGGAGCTAGACAAAGGGTCTTTGCTCAAGAGGATGGTTGGGAATGAAGTCGAAGGATCCTATTCCTAAGGGACACTCTCGAATTTGGGGATAAGAAAATCCCTGATCCAGATAAATGGGTTATAGAACCCAGCAGTCATAAGTGAATATGAAAAGACAATAAAAGCAGATAATAAAAGAAGAGACTAGCCAAACAAGAACGATCCGACTAAGGGGTAGTAAGTCTCTAGTGGAGTCACCAAGCTAGTTAGGTTCTTCGATCTCATCCTTCGGATCCTGGAGGATCTGGCTGCACGCATCTCGAGTTTTAGGGGAGACCAGGGATGTTTATGAGATCGCTCTCTTAGGAACCTTGATCGAAAACGGGGGCAGGTGTTACCAACCGAGGAGAGAGGAATTTTAAAGGTGGGCTCGAAACTTGCTCGGCTGACTCTCGTGGGCGCCGTCTTAGATTACCTAGTAATAAAACTGGCTCGAAATCTTCTTCCTTGGCTCGTATACTTCTTATTTTCTGCTTTTCTACAATTACACACTTATATGGCAAAGGTTGTGGGACAAGTGGGTCAAACCTCACCCTTTTCCTCTTTGATTAATGTACACAAGCATGCGCATTCAAAAAGAAGAAAGAAAGACGGGGGAGAGAAGAGTTCAACCAAGCGAGAGGATTAGAGCAGTGACTAGGTTAGTTGATAATTAGCCTAACGTGGTAGCCAATCGGGCTCGGTAACGAAGACCAGCTCATAGGATCACCACTAGACATTATTACCAATTTTGACCAACTAAGCACGATGGTCGATCTGTCATGGCAGTAAAGCCGGCCAAGTGATCATGGCGTAACAACATCACGACTAGACCACGGGCCTGCCATGAGATGCTAACCTCAATCCCGCTTAGTCGAACGTACGAGTAGCAGAGGAATGGTTTGAAGAGAAGAAGGGAATAGACAGAAGGAGAGAGAAGAAGAAAGAGAGGAGGGAGAAGAAAGGAGAGAAGATGCAGTCAATGTTAGACATTGCCGACTGTTTAGGAGATGAGAGAGGGAGGAAGCTGTCGGTGCTAAGTCTCGCTAACTGATAAAAGAAGAGAGAGAGAACCAGACGGTGCGAGGTCTTATCGACTAACAGAGGAATAGAGAGAAACCAGTCAATGTGAGGCCTCATCGACTGACAGAGAGAGAGAGAAAACCAGTCGGCACTAGGTCTTGTTGACTGCACAGGAAGAGAGAGAAAACCAGTTGGCATTAGGTCTCGTCGACTGACAAAGGAAGAGAGAGAAACCCAATTGGTGTTAGGTCTCACCAACTGACAAAGGAAGAGGGAGAAACTCAGTCCACGCTAAGTCTCGCTGATTGACAGGGGAAGAGAGAAAACCCAGTCGGTGTTGGTCTCATCGACTGATAGAGGAAGAGAGAGAAACCAAGTCAACACTAGGTCTCGTTGACTGATAGAGGAAGAAAGAGAAAACCAGTCGACACTAGGTCTCGCCGACTGACAGAGGAAGAGGGAGAAACCCAGTCGGCACTAGGTCTCGTCGACTGACAAAGGAAGAGAGAGAAGACCAGTTGATGCTAGGTCTCGTCGACTGATAAAGGAAGAGAGAGAAACTCAATCAGTGTTAAGTCTTGTCGATTGACAAAGGGAGAGAGAGAAAACCAGATGGTGTGAGGTCTCATCAACTGACAGAGGAAGAGAGAGAAAATCAACTGACGCTAAGCCTCGTCTGTTACATCAGAAGGGGACAAATGGAGATAGAGATGAGAGGAGAAGATGGAGAAAGAGATAGAGAAAAGAGAGAGAGAGAAAGAGAGAGAAGAGAGAGAGGAGACCAATAGACGTTAAGCCTCATTAGTTGCATCAGAAAGAGAGGAAGAGAGAGAAAGAGAGATAGAAAGAGTGAAGAGAGAGAAAGAGAGAAGAGAAAAAGAGAGAAGAGAGAGGAAACCAACTGGTTCTAAGCCTCACAGGTTGCATCAGAAAGAAAGATAAGAGAGAAAGAGAGAAAGAAAGAGATAAGCAGGAGAAAGAGAGAGGAAAAGAGAGAGAGGGAGGAGAGAGAAAGTTGCCTGCTCAAAGGGTATCAACCCTTTTCTTCTCTCTCCTCTCTCTCTCCCAGATGTACTCACAGGCTCAGGCAAGGACTCAAAATTTTTATTCAATCTTCAAACCATCAACTGAAGGCCGAGGGTCCCCTTTACAATGAGGCAGTGCTTATTTATATAGAATTGTGCCAAACATGGGTGGATTGATCAAAATTAGACCTAATTATTGAAAATTAAGATTTAATTGAATTAAAAGAAGTCCTAAAAATGGGTACAAAAGGACTATTTTTTCTCTGCCTAACAATTGTGGAAGTCTAGAACAATCTTTACTGCTGCCAGAGAACTTGCGTCATATTCCGTGGCTGACCCGGGGTTGCTCTGATGCCTGTTTGATAGAAATTTTATTGTTTTCTTGTAGGGCTCGACATGGTGATTGTTTTGATAACAACTTTGAGCCATGATCATGAGACTTGAAATTTGTTTGAATCTTGGAAACTTCAGATAGATAGTGTGCTCGATCCTTGATGTTTTTTTATAATTTTTTCATAGTAATTCACTAAGCATGCCCTCATGATCACGTGGCAACAAACGGGACACGATTTGGAACCCGTACAAAGATTTCGCAACTTTTGAGTTTTGGTCGAAATCTAGAATCCGGTGGCCAGAATTTCAGTTACTTCATCGACTTCATGCAAGAAATCTGTCTGTCCATCATGTACGGGGTTTGGACCAATGATAACCATGGGTCGTACGCACACAATGGAATTGGTTTGGACTTGATCCGTTGCTTGAGCGTTGTGATTTGGTCCATCGAGCGAGGCATGTCACTGTTGAATTTTCTGCAATTTCTTCACGGATCGGCAACTTCTCTCTAGCTTTTCTTCCTGCCCGAACATCGTCTCAAGGCATCCACATATCAAATTATTCGTCTTGATGAGATGAATAAGCTTACCAAATTTGGGAGCGATTCGATTTGGAACGAGTGTGTTACGGACCCTGAAAGTGGTTGTCCATGACTATAAAAACAACCACCTTTAATGGTGTTTTGGTGCAGTGAGGCCACACGAGAATAGTGTGTGGCCCCTTATGTTTCAATGTTTTTCTCATATCTTTGTTCTCAAGTGTCCAATTAAGCTGAAACTTGGCCCTAAGGCTCGTGGGACATCCACTCGAGCCACACCTTGGGGCAACCCTTTTATTACCTCGAGCCAACATCTAGGATCAAACCTCCTAAGGCCAAGTCCTGCATACGTTGTTCATATGCATCCCATTGCTCGGGGCAACACTGTCATTGCGCCAACCCGAGCACACGGAAGACAACCTTCTTGTCCTCCTACTTAGCACACACATGCGCACCTTGTAAGGGGTAAGCCTCCACTTGTTCTCTTACAGAAACTTGCTCACAGTTCTCGGCCTTGTAAGGCCAGATCACTTGCTCGAGCCTGGGCCGACCCTCACATCCCCCTTGATCCTTCTTCAAGGGGCGCACATGCGTCGCCATTACAAACAACCCCTCGCCCTCGACTCAGGCATCCTCACAAGTCAACCCTGCTCTTGCCTGCTTGTCCTTCTTCGAGCAAGCACCTCCAGCCTTGGTACTCGAAGACCTTCCCCAAAAGTACCATCCTAAATCAGCCCAGTCATTTCAGTCGTGTCTCTGGAGCCCACAAGAGAGCTCATAGCAAAGACCTAATCGAAGATCGAGTCCTTCTTCCCCTGCCTAGGTTAACTCTAGTCTCTAGCCCTCATCCTTTGCTACACTTGATGGAGATAGCTCTCTCTTGTCCATGAAGAGTCGACCAGCCACAGTCTCGATCACAGTTTTGGCGTGAGGTCAATCAAAACCTCAAAGCTAAACATGTGTGACTTCTGACCAAGGCAGTCGAGGCAACCAGCTCTGATGACCCTCTTCGCTTGATCCCTTCTATCCTCTTCAGATGACGAAGCCAAAAGAAGAAGTCCATGAACCCTACACTGTGGTTAGTGTCGTAGAAGACGACCCAGCAAAGCAGCAACCATGGTCCCAAGACCGTCGAGAACCGATTCTCACAGGATCGGTATACAAAAATCGAGTCCAGTTGGGGCATACAGACCCCCTGCTAACCGATCTGCCGCATGTGACCTGTCATGTTCGCAATCTCTCAACTACAACTAAGGCTGATCTCTTTGGAGAAACAATCAACATAATGGTCATAAATGAACCTGACTCACAAGAAGACCGCATGAACAAGTTCGAAGATATGGTGTGCGCAATGATGGAGAAGATCGATCATATAGATGCCGCACGATAATTAGCTAACTATGAGGTCAATTCCCACCACTCAGAAAGTGCACCTCCAAGGCATTCCCTTCCCTTTGCCTCATAGGACAAGTCTATCCCTGTAAGGACCACAATTTTTCCTCAGAAAGGCCTAGCGCCGGGTGAGTGAAGAAAGGCGTAGCACCGGGTGAGTGAAGAAGGCACAACATTGGTTGAGAAAAGGGAGAAGCAGTGTCAGTGCCAATTGAGAGAAGGAAGACCTAGAGCCAGCACCGATTGAGAAAAGGGAGAAGCAGCGCCAATGCCAGTTGAGAGAAGGGGGAAGCAGCGCCGGTGCCGATTGAGATAAGGGAGAACCAACGCCAGCGCCAAATGAGCAAAGAAGGAAGTAGCACCGGTGTGTGTTTTGATTAACCACACAGCTGTCACCTGACTGCATCTCCCCGTACTTGTCAGAGGCATGAGTGGTTACGTCAGCCACAGTGAATCCAATTAACCTTGAGTACTTAAGCCCTTTGAAAAACAAGATTTCCTCGTTTCACACTCTCTCTTTCCTTAAGGAGTTCAGTGCCACCCTTTGAAGAAAGCCCACTGGTGGATCCAAGGATAGCCCGTGAGAGCCGTGAGCTAGGAGCTGAGGCACCGTGAGAATTAAGGTAAGTGGGTCTAGCTTTTATGCACCCATGACTATTGAAAACATGATGAAAATTGGTTGGATGATAGAATGAAACATGTGAAGTATGAATGGGTTGGTACAAGATTGGAAATTTGAGAGTGTGCTCCTAAATTCCATGACCATGTTAAATATGTATGTAGGATATTTTTGTCCATGGAAACTCATGGAATGCTCATAGTGAGACTTATTGGCATGAACAAGGTTTCATGCTCAAAATGCACCTTGACCATGAGATATTAAGTGTCCTTTAAAAGCATGAAAAAAATCACAAGATCTTTTATTGTTTTTGGCATTAAAATGATCATGGCCCCATTGGCGTCCGAATGGGACCAAAACGGTCCCAAATAGAAGACATGTATATTTACTCTAAGTTCACTTTTTATGACATGATAAAATTGTGCATTAATGAAAGAGATATGGCCTAAGATATTGAGACACGACACTACCCACAGTCGCTGCTAATTCCAGCAACTGTGGCCCTCTTTAGGCAATGTTTTGACTTAGGAAACGGTGTCTCAAAACCTTAAAATCTCAACCATTGGAGAGGTTTGCAAATGTACTCAAAGTTGCATGTTTTGAGATTTTTGAAATTTTTCACAGATTTTAAACTGTGATCTGAAATGCGCAAAGACGTCACCTCGCACTGTTGCAGGAAAATTTCCAGCAACTAAGGTTCACTTTGTACTAGGCTGTCAACCCATTAAACAACTCCCAAACTCTTTCAAATTTATGTCTATGTAAGATTTATGTGTAAGCTCCAGGTTTCATGTTGAAGTCATTCTGAAACTTTCCCTAAATCAAGAGCTACGCCCTCGTAAAGAGAGGCATGTCACTGCTACTTGTCACTGCACCAATTGTATATCCATGCGACACTAAATTGTTTTGATATATGGTAAATGTGAATGCTATATGACAAATTTCATGTGAATGCCATGAAGATCTGGGAACGATGCCATATGATGAATTTCATGTAAATGCCTTAAAATATGTGAACCATGTCAAATGAATGCTTTATGTGTGGAAAGGGGCCACAAGTGCTTTAGTGATGAAATAATTTCATAGAGTACCACATGCCACTGTGAAGGTCTATGTGTGAATGCCTTGTGTAATCTTTTGCAATAAATGTCTCTTGTAAATGTTCTAACACTATGATGAAAAATAATGCATCTGCATGAGGCATACTGTGATGAAGGGCCACTGTTTATTTTGATATTGGCCACTACACGGTGGGACACTCACTGGTAGTGGACATTATTGTGACACTGTGATGAATGGTTATTTTTTATTTTCATGTTGACTCCTACGTGGAGGGTCACTAACTGGTAGTGGAAACTGCCACTAGGACTCGAGCTCAGTGTTAGTGGATGTTACATTGCTATATGGATGAGATGGTTGATCACTATGCATTGGGACTCGAGCCCTTTGGTGATGGATATTGGACTTGATGAGAACATTAGCTGCTACATGGTGGGACCCAAGCCCATAGGTTGTGATAGCTAGGTTCACTAAAACATTGATGAAAATATTGGCCACTACGCAATGGGACACTCACCAGTAGTGGGTATTGTTGTGATATCACGTGCGACGCGATGGGACAATCATCGGTAGAAAGGAATGTGATGTCGGCATACTCTCTGGCCTACATAGTGATAGGAACGGGTTAGGGGGGAAAAAAAATCGCTCCCTAAGATTTATGTGATAAGAGATGAGATCTGATTGGATGCCTTGCAAGGTGATAGCCTGTTGGACCCCCAATGCGCGCTGAGGACTGTGTACGTGCGTTGAGGGTATTAAGAAGTGGACTACCCCACTTGTCATTACTCTCCCTCCTGTGTGATGGTAGAGGCCTTAAGCAATGGGATTGGCTTAGTCTAATGGATAAGGCCTCTACTACGGGAATAGGTGCTCTTGAGAGTGCGTGGTTAATAACTGAATCTTTGTGTATGGTATGTTCGAATTGGAATGATTAAGTGATTAATGGTTTCCCTGATAGAATGTTCATGATTATACTAATTCGATGGTGACTGTTATGTGGAAGAATGTTCTTATTCGCCACCTTGATCTGATATTCATATATGCCAAACTATGATTGTATATTGATGAACTGAACTGTTACCACACATGAACAGAATCACCATAGATGCATAACACTAGACTTGCTTATTGGACTTTATAGCTCATCCCATTATTTTTCTCCTCTCCTTGTAGTTTGATAGTGGCAGAGTCAAGGCTTGGGGCTCGAATTTTGCAGTGGAATACCGGAGTGGGACTTCTCGAAGAAGGTGTTTAGACTTTGTTTATGTTTGGGCAGTTTGGCACGAGGTTTTGTTCATTGTTGTGTTGGCCTTAATGCCCCAAACTGAATGTAATATTTTGGGAAGCATTTAATGTAATAGATTTTTGATATTTGGGATTTCTTTATGTTTTTCTTTATTTCTTTTCTTTGGTTTGCCTCATCACTAATAATAAAAGTGTTAAGTCCACTTCGTCTTGAGTGACAAACATTACATTAGATCACGGACCCACGCTCGATCTTCCATTGCCGTGTAAGGTACGATAGTCAGGGGCAGGGTCGTGACAATCGCTCACCCTGTCTCACAAGCAAACATCGATGCTATGGTTACCCATAGCTTAAAGAACAAAATTCTGGGGATACAGGGTGCAATGCCTTATCAAAGGGCGTACCCTTAATACATTGGCCAGGTGTCGCTTCCCTCAGATTACAAGAAAGGGAAGTTTCCCCTATTCAATGGAACCACGCCCCCAAACTAGTATATCGCCCACTTTCAGGTAGCATATCGAGAAACAATGGCTTACGGGGGACTCCTCCTCCATCAATTTGTTGAAACCCTTGACGGATCGGCTTTTCAGTGGTATGCTCAACTTCCCCCAAACTCAGTGCAAACTTGTGAGGAAATGGAGAAGCTGATCCAACATCATTTTTATGAGTTCTAGAGCGAGGTTCAAACCATCGAGATTCCCTCCCTGACTCAAGACCCCGATTAGCCGGTGGACGAGTTCATATCAAGATGGAGAAATTTAACCGCTCACGATCCTAATCCCATGCCTAAGAAGGAAGCAGTTCAAACTTGTGTGTGAAACATGCGACCTGAAATCATCCTACATGTTGAGGCCTCCAATCCGATTTCCATGTTAGAGCTGATCTCCAAATCGGTCCACATAGAAAGCCTAGCACGCCACCATGGCAGGTCACCACAACCGTCTGCAAGCTTAGGGAACAACTGGGGCAATGGTAGCTCTCGAACTAACACTCAAGGCAGCCAACAAAAAGAAGTAATCAGTGCAGTCGTCACGGTCAGTGACCCAAAGAAGGCTCCCTCCCAAACTTTGGACCTCTCCAATGGGGTGAGCACAACAAAGACAACGCCTAAAGCAGGCAAGCAACAACAGACGTACAACTGAGTACCCCCACTTGCGAATTTCTATCAGGATGACTATTGGGATAGGCATAGGAATAAAGTCTACCCCATTAAGAAAGAATGAGTCCCTGCACTATTCCAATTATTATTGAAACATAACATGATCGAGCTTCTAAAGGCCAAGTTCCTTGAGCAAGTTGGGCTTGATACTCAGGTGAATTATTATGCTTACCATTGAAGGATCAATCACCCCACAGATGATTGCTTCACGCTAAAGGATATCATTGATGCCTTGATTTAGAAAGGTCAGATAAAGCTTGAGGACTTACAGAAGGCATTCGGGGCAGCAGACACCTCCCACGCAATAGCCGTCCAAGAAGAAGACGAAGCCTCTGATGTCCATCACGCCTTTTATGTTATAATGCTTTAGGAAGGCTTGATCATAGCAAAGTCGGCAAGTCAGCCCCAACGCCTTTCCCAGGGAATTGAATACCGATGGTGCCCATATCACCAGATATGGGGCCACTACTTGTGGGAATGCACCACTTTCCATAATATATTCGCCAAGAAAATATGGGAATGTCAGGAGTCCTACGACATCCCAGTAAGTGCTCCCCAAGTCACTACTCCACTGGCGCAAGAGGGCCTCTCAGCACAAGACTGGCATAATAATGATTTAGAGCCTGCTGAACCCTCGGCTTCCCAACCATTGATAGTCCACCATGGGCGAAGTAAACTCAAGTCCTTCAGGCAAGAAGTAGTTTGCCAAGCTAGGGCTGTTCACAAGTCTAGCGAGACGAATCAAGCACCACCACAGAAAACCAGGAGACGGGCATCAAGGGCCGCTCGCTAAAGAAACAAGACGACACATCCACCAATAGAGCAGGAATTTCTCGGGCCACTTCCCCCGATTGCCAACCTTAATGGATTTCAACCTTGGCACGATCCTCCTTCCTTCCTCAACCCATCAAGAGGACATCCCCGCATCATCTTCTCCTCAGAGCATGTCCAATGAGGGTGATGACATTAAAAACACTCCCCAATGGTCTGATCAAGGGAAAGACTTAAAAGATTCTCTGCACACATCCAACCCTGGTGATGACATAAAACGCTGCCCAGATCGGTCTGATAAGGGGAATGACCTTAAACGTTCCCCACCTTCTGACCCTTCTCCTTCTTCTTCTTCTGCTTCTAATCCTTCTTCCCCAATGTCTCCTATAGGTACAACCTTGAAATGTTTAGATTTTGAGGCTCTCGACAAGAATTTGAAGGAATCAACATAAGCACGACACAACGAAAGCGGTTGAAAAAGACCCTGACTCGGCCTGCTGGATTCCTAACAATTGCTGATGACCTGGCAACTAAAGCCAAAGCAGAGCCAGCTTCTTCAAAGAAGCACAAAAGGTCAAAGCTAAAGAAACCACAGTGGCCCCCTGAGCTCGACTTCAAGCAGAGATTGAGAGAATCAAGAGGGCAAAGCTTCTATACTCAAGAAGCTTATCATATGTTGCAAATCCTAGGAGCATCACCCAGCACAGGGCAAATGAGCGTCAGGTCGGGGAAGACGTTTCAACCTCCACAGCAGAAGTCAGGCACTTTGAAGTTTCCTAGTACGCCACTTCTCCCTAATCTAAATACCAATTTGCCTATCCTACAGCTCCCTGGGCTCCTTCCTAAGAAAAATACTCAAAACACCTATTCTCCAATTCCGCGGGACACCTCTGACACAATCGCTTCCAAAACCTCAAACCTCCATCACTCAAACCCAAGCCCGCTAAGCAATTAAGTTAGCCAGTAGGTCAAAATAAACCTCTTCCACCCAAACATACTCCTCAACCCAGCATACCACCCAAACCCAAGGCAAGACAAGGAGCATAAAGCGTTGACCAAGAAAAGGTGAAATATGATGTGATAGGACATCTTAGGAAGCTTCCAGCCCTTCTCCTCATTCTCTCAAAGGATTACTGAATGGCTTTGGTTCAGGCTCTCTCTAACCTAGAGGTGTATGAGACAAAGGTAGAACCCATTGAGGTGGACCCGACGATTTTAGGAGAATGTCCGCCAATCACCTTTTCAGAGGACGATCTGCAATTGGTAGAAAATTTTCATAATCACCCTCTCTTTGTGACAGGTGAATTACATGCATGCCCCATCAACCAAATTATGTTGGATGGAGGGTCGGCAGTCAACCTTATTCCAAGGAGGATTCTTACTCGATTAGGGTTAGGGACTGAAAATCTTACTCCGACCCATGTCACAGTTCAAGGGTTCAACCAGTCAAGAGAGAAGCCAGCTGACACAGTTCGCATTCGTTTTAAGATTGGTGAGCTGAACGATTACGCTCAGTTTCATGTAATCGACACCGACACTTCTTACAACATTCTCCTCTGTTGGCCATGGCTCCATGACCAGGGAGTGGTTCCATCGACATTGCACTAGTGCTTCAAGTATAGTCGAGATAGGAGAGAGCATACAGTCTATGCTAATAAAAGACCATTTCCTATAGCCGAAACTCACAATGATGATGCTAAGTATTACTTCACAAATCTGGTGTCGTCTCAGAAGCTGAATGAGGGGGATCACAAGTCCACAATCAAGACAACATCTTCGCCTCACAAAGATGTTGAGGATGTGGGGAGAACATTGGTAAACATGTTCAAAGAAAAAGAAAGGTAAGGTAGAATTCTCCCTTTAACCCCCATTCATTCTAGCATCCCATTTATCATCCCTGAAGAAACTCGGTCTTCACTCGAAGAGGAATCCTCACCCTCTACCCCCAGTTCTGAGCCACTTTGGCCTAAAGATGAACCAGAGGTCATTCTTGAGATTGAGCAAGTCATGGGGATAGATTTCTCATATCCAAAGATCATCTATATGCCAGACCAACAAAAATTCTGCATATCCCCATTGCACTTTTGAAAGCAAAAGTAGCGAGTCAAGCGCTGCGAAAGATTTTTCAAAATCTTGTCGCTACAAGCATAGAGGATGCTCCTCAGACCAGTGACCAGCCATAAGTTCTAGACTTGCCTGGTTTAGCGGGAGGAGAGCAGTGTGTGAAAGGTCAGTCTTCTTCCCATCAAGAGCAGGATCCCCTAGTAGAGTTAAGAAGCGAAGTTCACAGTCTTTAGAGCTAATTGGAGGTCATACTGATTGCTTCAAAACATCTCTAGGAGTTCGTGCCTGAGACTAAAAACTATGATGAGTTTGAAGTGAATGCACCACAAATGGAGGCCAAAGCCCTCCTGATTAGACTATCTATAGTGAACAAGCTCACCAAATGATGAGGAAAATGAACTATGATTCCTTGGCCAATCAAACATTAAGAGGAGAAAATGTAATGACTCCCCATTTCGAAGCTATCCAAGCCACGACAGCCTGTCATGGGACCAAACAAGGCCTAGGGTATTATCCCCTTTTGAAAAAAAAAAACATTTCCAAAGGCATTTAAAGAGAGCACATGAGTAAGACGATAATGAAATCATGTAGCAAAGTCAGTCAGAAGAAAAGAAAGAAGCATTTTATTCATGAGTTCAAACTTCTTACAAGTGACGGCAAAAGAAAAGACATTTTCATAAATGATTAGTTATCTTATTGATCTCAGCTTTGCATGTTACAAGAGAAGTCTGAGTGTCCTGGATACATTCCTTCAGTTCAGCCACCATTTGAATGTCCTCCTCCATTGCCACAGTTTTGGACTCAATGGTACGAGTGAGTTCGAACAAATCTGCAACCAAGGAGGCCTCTATTGCCCTTCTTTGAATCATCTCCTTCTCAAGTTCAGCGAATTCCTGCCTTAATATTCACATCTCCTCTCTTAATTTGATCATCCTCTCGTAGAAACCTTGTGTCTCCCTCTTGAGATCCAGCTGACCGCCAGTCATGGTGGCCTTCTTCTCAGTGTAGGAATCTATCGCCTCGAGACGACGAAAGATTGATTCCTCCAATGAGGAAAGCCTACTGATTTCTGCCTCACGATGCAATATTCCCGACCGCTAGCTCTCCAACTCATTTAGGGTTGCATCAAAATGGGAAAGGACTTTGACGCACTCTTAACAACAATAGTCGTGATAGAAAATTCCTTAAGCTTGGCCAAAGCCTCTCCCAGCTCATTGAAAGGAAGCTCCCTTAAGCCCTCAAGGCTTGCAGAAGCATGTCTGCAATCATACCAGAAACCTTGCTAAAAATGGGCCTGGATGATGATGTTGTGATTGCTAGTGCTGAAGAGATTTCGGCTTCAAGGACCGGGCTTGTTGAAGTGATAGCCATTTGAGCTACCTGCTCTTCTGAAATGACGGCAAGCTCCTGAGAATTGTGCACCTCAGACTTAGAGGCAGCCCCGACCTCGACCTGCCAGTATTCTTCAATACCAGCCTCGTCGCCTTCTTCTGCTCCTGAAATGACGGCAAGCTCCTGAGAATTGTGTTTCTCAGACTTAAAGGCAGCCTCGGCCTCGACCTGCCAGTATTCTTCAATACCAGCCTCGTCGCCTTCTTCTGCTCCCATGGGGGCCTCCACTTCTGTCCCAGCATTCTCTAAAGAAGCTTCCTTCCCTTGTTTCTCAACTTCTTGAACTGCCACAAGTTCAAGAATTGCCTCTTCCCTTTGGCTTTCGTCGATCGCTGATCCTGCCTCAGCCATGGTTCCTTCCATTTGGCCCGTGCCCTCAACAGCCAGGAGCTCGGTCACAAAAATCTCAACCCCTTCATCTTCCCTATCTGTGCCCTCAGGGGGCAGCAGCCTCTTAACACTCAGAGGCATCACTAACAATAGGCCCTTCTTCTCGAATCATCATCCCTGCCTTAGTCGAGGCACTAAACCCCTGAAGCACAGAGGCCACGTCAACATCATATTCCCTTCCTAGAGCAGCCGCTTTAGGGCCTTTAGCCTCGTTGGTCTCCATGGGAACTGGATCTGACTCAGGAACTACCCTTGGACTTAGGGGCACCTCCCTTAGTTCCGAAGTCATTTCCCGATCAAAAGCAATAATAATGGGCTCAGAAGGACCGGAGTCATTTGCTTCAATCTCTAAAGAAGAAGAAAACAATTTAGGAGAGATAAAAGATGTTGGAGAAAGTGCAGAAGGTGACACTGAGGGAGTTGGTAAATGATCAGAGGAGGAAGGGCAACCTTCTGGTTCCAAGATCCCAAGACGTTTGGCACCCCTATGTCTTCGGGTATGCCCACCAACTTAAGCCAGTGCACGAGTGCCGGTAGGGGTGGATCATTTCCTTTTCTTTCTCCCTGTAGGAGGAGGAGCAGCCGCTTCAGAACTCCCTCCTTAAGAAAGGCCTCAAACCAATCTACTATGAGGACCACTCCCAATTAGCACATTCAAGTCCTGAATGGGATGCCCCTCATGACCTGGCACCTTTTGACCCTCACTCCATTCAAATACAGAACCAAGCTAATCGAAGATGCTCTCAGTTCTCTATTTCATGGTGAGGAATTGCGGTGTGGTGTCATCGACCACTATCTCTCAGGGAATCCCTAAAGCTTGCCAGTTTGAGGGATACCCCAAAACAAAGACCTCACCAGGAGCAGGAGGATCCACCACTCTCCTCTGTATAGTCTCTTGGCGTCAATTTCCATTCTCTCCTTTTCAGGGGTGATCCTCATTACAGTATCCCCAACTGGTAATTCTCTACCAGTTTGCATAGACCTCGATCATTCTGACCCTTCTGCAGAAGTGAGGTATCACATACTTGCTTATCTCTGTCGTCTTTAGACATAAGGATCAAGCAATCCATTTATGTCCTAGCAACTAGCATTCACGAAGAGTCCCAAGCTCTTTCGTCTTCCCCATGTATATCTTGCCTCGATACTTTTCGAAAAGCATGGAGAAGGGGTAGCTTTGATCAAGCCCGTGCTAATGGGAAAAGCGATGAGGGAAATACCCCTCCAATCTGGCATTGTGAGGAGTCCGGTAGGGTAAAACTCCCCCTCTAACGCTTAGGATGAACATGAGCTCCCTAATAGTAGCAAGAGCGCCATCCAGCTCCTTCCCCAGTTCATCAATAAAGGCACGGTCAGTAAAGCTCCCAACCGGAAATGGGACCTGCTGCATATTCAAGGAGTCAATTTCAAATAAGGCCCGAGCTTCCCCTGGGCTATGAAAGATAGCTTTTTGGCCAGCAATTCTCATCAAGCAAGGCCACAGTTTATCTCTCGAGCCCTAGCTCCTGACATAGGTGGTAGGGAAATAGGCCCCTAGCCACCCATATACATAATTGATGGGGAATGGAGTCTTCAAGTCCCCAAGAAATGCCTCTCTTCCGACAATGTCATTTCCCCTGTCTTTACCTTTGTAAGCCTTTCCGCAGGAGATGATCCCTAAGCCATGGTATAAATTGCACAAAATAGGTTGAGCAAGAGCATACTCACGCCCTCTTGCCGTGTCACAGGCTACATATAAAGTGCCTGAACGAATGTCATCCACCCCTCCAGGGAGCACGAGCTTGTATAAAAATAAGGCCAAATATGTGGCTAAGAAGACACAGTCATTACTGATCTCAGATTGATAAAGGGGAGGTGTCCACTTTGCAACTACCATCCCTTTCCTCCTTGGAGTACCTCGTCCCCCTTCAGGGTAGTCCCCACTAGTTAGGTGCCTCGATCTCGCCCTCCGGATCTTTTGAGGATCGGATGGAACGCTTCTCGGGTTTTAGGGAGACCTAGGACATTTTGAGATTGCTCTCTCGGGAAACTTGTTTGAGAACGAGGGCAAGTGTTACCAACCGGTGAGAGAGGAGTTTAAGGTGGGGTCGAACTTACTCAGGCAGGCTTGCGTGGATGCCTTCAGATCATGAAGAAAGCCCCCCAGATATAAAATTGGTTCAAAATTGCCTCCCTTGGATTGTATTCTCTTTTTTTTTGCAATCACACACATATGGTAAAGGTTATAAGACAGGTGAGTCAGACCTCACCTTTTCCTCTTTTGTGAACGTACACAAGCATCCGCATTCTAAAGAAGAAGAGAAGAAAGATGGGGGAGAGAAGACTTCGACTAAGCGAGGAGATCAGCACAATGCCTAAGCTGGTGAATAATTGGCTTGACATGGTAATAAAATGAGCTCGATAACTCAGACTGACTCACATGATTACTACTAGACGTCAATATCGATATTGCCTACCTAGGCATGATCGTTAGTCTGTCGTGGCAATAAAGCAGGCACAGAAATTCTGGCACAACAACATTATGGCTAGACGATAAAACTACCATAAGAGGCTAATCTTAACCCATCTTAATCAAACGAAAGGATAACAAAAAGAATGAAAGTCATAAAGGGAGAGTAAGAAGTAAGAGAATAAGAAAGAAAAGAGTAGAGAGAAACGGACACAGTCGGCGCTAGGCTCTGTCGACTGTGTCTAAGAAGTGAGGAGAGAGAAGAGGTAGCGTGCTAGGTATCACCGGCTCGATTGAAAGGAGAAGAGAGAGAAAAGATGCAATCGGTGTTAGGCTTCATCGACTGTATTGGACATAGAAGAGAGAGAGGATGCTGACAATGCTAAGCTTCACCGACTGTATTGGACAGAGAAGAGAGAGAAGATATAGTCGGTGCTAAGCTTCTCTGATTGTATTACACAGAGAGAGAATACACAATCAATGTTAGGCTTCTCCAACTGTGTTAAACAAAAGAGAGAGAAGATATAGTCGGTGTTAGGCTTCACCAACTGTTAGATCGAAGAGAGAGAAGACATAGTCGGTGTTAGGCTTCACTGACTGTGTTAGACAGAAGAGAGACAAGATGCAGTCGACGTCAGGATTCACTGACTGTGTTAGATAGAAGAGAGAAGATGCAGTCGGTACTAGGCTTCACTAACTGTGTTAGACATAAGAGAGAGAAGACGCAGTCGATGCTAAGCTTCATCGACTGTGTTAGATTGAAGAGAGAGAAGACGTAGTCAGTGTTAGGCTTCACCGACTGTGTTAGACAAAAGAGAGAGAAGATGCAGTCGGCACTAGGCTTCACCGACTATGTTAGACTAAAGAGGGAGAAGATGCGGTGCTAAGCTTCACTGACTGTGTTTGACAGAAGAGAGAAGATGCAGTTGGTGCTAGGCTTGATCGACTGTATCAAAAGAAGAGAGAGAAGATGTCGGTGCTAGGCTTTGCCGACTGTGTCAAAAGAAGATGCAATCGATGCTAGGCTTCACCGACTGTGTTAGAAGAAGCGGAGAGAGAAGACACAGTCAGTGCTAGGCTTCATCGACTGTGTCAAAAGAAGAGAAGAGTGAAAAAGAGATAGGGATGAGAATAAGAGAGAGAAAGAGAGATAGAGATGAGAAGAAGAGAGAGAAATAGATAAAAATGAGAAAAAGAAGGTTGGAGAGAAAAAAAGAGAAGGAGAGAGAAAGATATGAGGAGATAAAGAGGGAAGGAGAGAGAAAGTTACCTTACTGAAGGGTATCGACCCTTTTCTTCTCTCTCTAAGACGTACCCACGAGCTCAAGAAAAATTCAGAACTTTATTGAATGATCCAAGAAAAAAGAATCAACCCTCTATTTATAACGAGGCAGTTATAGAATTGAGCTAAAATGTGGGTGTACGCCCAAACACTACTTAGAATTGAAGATAATTACAATTTAATTGAATTAAAAGAAATTCTAAAAATAGGTGCAAAAGGATTGTTTTGCCCTTGCCTAACAATGTGTGGAATTTCAGAGCAGTCCCTGCTGCTGCTCGAGAACTTGTGTGATCTATAATAACTGATCTGGGGTTGTTTTGATGCCCATTTAATTGAAAGATAATTGTTTTCTTGTGAGGCTCGGCATGGCGATTGATTTGATACCAACTTCGAGCCATGAATCATGTTTGTAAACCGTGATCATGAGACTTGAATTTTAGATGAATCTTGAAAACTTTGGATCTATTGTGTGCTCGTTCCTTGATGTTTCTTCATGGTTTCTTCACTGAATCATATTGAGCCTACCGTCACAATCATGTTGCAACAAACACAGCTTTATTCTATGTCTAGATGAAGATTCTATCGTCTTGAGTTTTTTATCAGAATGTTGAAATCCAAAGATCGAAATTTGTAGCATCTTTGACGCCTCTGTGTGTGAAATCCTACAGTAGAAATGGCCACAGACCTTATGCACGTAATGCAATTGGTTTCGTGCCGATCGGGTATGCGAGCGTCGTGATTTGGCTACCGGAGTGAGGCATGCTCCTGCTGAATTTTCTACAACTTTCTTCATGGATTAGCAGCTTCCTTCTAGTTTTTCTCCCTGCTCGAGCGTCGTAACGGGGCATACCACATATCGAATCGCTCGTCTTGATGAGACGAACATGCTCACCAACTTTGAGCACGATCCGACGTGAAATGAGTGAGATATGGGCCCTAAAAGTGACTTCTCGTGACTGTAAAAGCATCCACTTTTATTGGTGTTAGGTGGCCACAAAGGAATAGTGTGCGACCTACCCCTTTTCAGTATTTTTCTCATAACTTTGTCCCGAAGCACTCGATTAAGCTGAAAATTGACCCATAGGGGTTTTAGACCATGCTAGATCCAATGAAAGTGGTCCCATTACTGTTTGATGTACCAAAAATATAACTCTAGTTACAGGGTCCATTTCAGGGTGCTAGAGATCGATTTTGCCAAAATTGTTTCTTTATGTTCACTACCTTGGACATGTCTGATCGCGATGAAACTTGGCAGGTAGTCTCTCGAAGTGCTAATGAAGATCTTGGTCAGTTCTAGGGTAATTTTGAGATTTTTGAAATTTCCACTTATTTTGTAGGCTTTATTGACCTGCTTCCGATTTATTCAGCATCTGGGACCAAGCTGCTGAAAATGCGTTCAAACAGCTTGCCCCACCAAGTGTTGTTCTTTGAGAGAAGTGAGAAGGACAACATTCAGAAAATTTCCTTCGGCTTACTTTTTTCTTCCTAGCCACAAGACCATGTGAATGTCGAGACATACGAATGGTGCAACTAGGCTACTCAGAAGTACAAATGCATCGTTTGTGGGTCCGTCCGTGGAGACTTTAGGGGGAGAAAACAATTTTTTGAGGGATCTTCTCAAATTCCACACCCTCTTGTGGATTCTTTGTGAGTCTGAAGATGAGGATTTTGTACGAACCTCGTCAATCAGAATCAGGCCCTTCTGTTACTTGAGTCTCATGTGGAAGGGCATTGTTCCCATTTGGTCTGGGTTTCTTTGTCTTGGATAGACAACAAAAGAGCCTTTGGTTGGCGTTCGTCTGCATCTTGCACCAGTTGCTCCGTGAAGGGTAGGGTACCTCAGTTTATCGAGGTAACCAGTTTTGGGTACAACCACCCCTACCCATTGTTGTGTAGTTTGTTACATAGCAGATCCAAATTCATGGATGACTTAGCCTTCTTGAGGCATCTTTTAGTTTGTCGGAATGATTTCCTTATTTGTTTTCTAAAGAACCTTTGGTTGGTGTTGTTTGCTGCTACACCAGCTTTGCTTTTGATAGTCAAAATATTGCTGTAGGTCTCGTCTGCCGGGTCTAGTTGGGGGAAGTTTTGTTAGTTGGTCCCGAAGGTTTGGGCCTATCGACGAGGTGAGCTGAAGTCTCTGGCAAGTTTGCCTTGACTTTGTCAGCTTCTTGCCTTTGTAGTGGTCTTGAGCATTTTTAGAGTGTGTTTGTTACCTTGTGGGAATAATGTTTTTCCTCATGAGACTTGTCTTGTCGTCTTGGCGAATATTTGTCCATCGAGTCCTTTTTCCTAATGGACTCAAGCTGTCAGAATATTTTCCTTAGAGCTCATATTTTGGAGCCCTGACATTGTGACTCCAAGGATTTTCTTCTTTTAAGTGAGGGCTGAAGTCGCCTGTTGAGACAAGTGATGCATCAACCTGTTTTATTGGTCTAAGCGTCCTTTACGGATTTTCACTTGGACCAGGGAAGTGGCACCGTAGAGACGGTTTTCACCAACTTCTTTTTATTTGGGGATATTTTACCCACGACCTTATAGCCATGTACACTCTTATTTTCTATTTTTACTCACTATCCCCTTTCGGGTTTCCACTGTGCCCGATTTTTCTATTTTCACGTAACTTTTTTACTCATGGTTTTGTGACCATACCCGTCCATCATTTTTACTCATGGCGTTCCCTTACTAAGGTATACACCATGCCTTTTATTTCATTGTGAAGGTATGTTTAAGGTCAAGCCTCCGGGACCTGTGCAAAGCCTTTTAAAATCATGTGTCCAGGATATGCATTCTAGTTTAAGGTCGTACAACTGGACCATGATGGTGATGAATGGCAGTCTATAGAGGCCATGGAGTGTGGTAATGATTTTAGCTCACTTTTGGGGAGATTGCATGAGGCTACCTATGACAGATGGATGACATATGTGAGGTGAGTGGAAAATGGTGACCCACTAGCTAACGACAAGTATAGGTGACGGGATGGTTCACCGTTTTGTGAGCATGGGTGAGACTCACTAGAGAATGATGTAGAATGATGATGGGAAAGAACTCATTGGGGAAATAGTGAAGGTGGTGCGAGCACATGGTCAGATTGGTTAGGGAAGATGTGCGTGTAGATGCATGTAGAAGGTATGTTCGCATATATTGGGGCGAGTTTTAAGGTCATGCCTCCAGGACATGTGCAAAGCAGTTTAACGTCATGCATCCAGGATGTGCACTATGGTTTAAGGTCATACAACTGGACCGTGGTTACGCAATTTAAAGTTATACAACTAGGACCATACAGTTTAAGGTCGTGTAGCTAGACCTCCACAATATTTTAAGGTCATATAGTTTGGATCATAATGCAGAGCCTTTTAATGTCATGCGACGAGGACATGTTCTATGTGGTTTAAGGTCATATAGCTTAGACCGTGCAGTTTAAGATCATGCAGCTGGACCTCCGCTACAGTTTATGGTCGTATAGTTTGGATCATGCAGTTTTTTAGGTTTGTGCAACTAGACCAGGGCTGTCTAGTTTACGGTCATGCAGGACGGGCCATGCAGTTTAAGGTCGTGCAACTAGACCAAGATTGTGCAGTTTAACGTCATGCAACACGGACCATGCAGTTTAAGGTGATGCAACTAGACCATGGCTGTGTAGTTTAAGCTCATGCAGGGCGGACCATGCAGTTTAAGGTCATGTAGTGTGGACCATGCAGTTTAAGGTTGTGCAACTAGACCAAGGCTGTGTAGTTCAAGCTCATGCAGGGTGGACCATTCAGCTTAAGGTCATGCAACTAGACTAAGGCCGTGCAGTTTAAGGTCATGCAGCATGGACCATGCAGTTTAAGGTCATACAACTAGACTAAGGTTGTGCAGTTTAAGGTCATGCAGAGTGGACCATGCAGTTTAAGGTCATGTAATTAGACTAAGGCCGTGCAGTTTAAGGTCATGCAGTGCGGACCATGAAGTTTAGGGTTGCCATGTAAGTGAGACTCATGGGGAATAGGGCTGTGGGTAGCAGTCTGATTCCTTGAGGATAAGATAGGTAGGACCAATGATAGGGAAGTTGCCTTTATTAGGGAAGAGGTGACAAATATGGATCAGAATAAATAAACATGAGCCAAACCACTAGGGGTACCAGCAGCAAGAATGACATAACTCTATTGGGGATAATAGTACCAGCATGGTTTTCTTACTGGAGATGAGAACTCATGGCCTGAGTTTAGTTGACTTGGGTTCCACTTTGCAGGGGGCAACAGGTCGGGGTCAAGGTGCAGCCTCATTAGGGATACTGATAAAACACTCACGGCTTCGACGTAGGCTGCTTAAAATACTGTCAGCGCCAAGTGCAGCAGCCATTGTTTCTTGAGAGTGCTCAGCTGCTGATGAGTCTTTGCAACTGGTGCTGAAGATGGCCACCGCTGCTTTTTAACCAGTCAGCCAGCACTAGATTAAAAACGTGATGGCGTCGAGTTGCTAAACACATAGCCGGCACTGTGCTATTGCTTGGAGGCCGCTGGTGATGAGTTGTCGAGCACCTGGGCAGTGTTGTGGTTGGTGAAATACATAGCCAGCACTATGAACGACTCGTGATATCGTTTGAACATAGTCGGCACTAAGTCAACCACGCTAATGGTTGTTGGAACTCAACAGGCGATGAGTCTTCACAAATGTAACTGGTTCTAAAGATAGTCGGCACTGCTTTCTGACTAGTTAACTGACACTGAGGATGGTACATGTTGAAGCACAGCCACTGCTGAGTTGTTTAAGAATGCAATTGGCACTGAGTTGCCGAACACACAGCTGGTTCTTGAGACACAGCCGGCGCTGGGTGTGTATCGACATTCGAGCCATGACCTAAGCCTGACCCAGTCTAGCTCACTTGGTAAAACATTTCAAGCAGTGATGAGAGTTGCTTCAGGCCTCTGGTCAAAGCCCCGCTTGGCCCCTAGTCATTTGGCTTTCCAAGGATGCGATTGGGATTCTGAGTTTGTGAGGGGTGTTTGAGGGTAGTGTTGGCAATATAAGGGGGTAAAACCCCATTTTCCTTCACTTTTCACAGAAGGTAAAAACTTAAACAAAATTTTAGCAGTGAGCAGAGGGTGCCCGATAGAAGTTCCAACAAGCAACTAAGGATTCCGGCAAGGTTTTGTTTACAGGGAAGGTTTCAGCAAGCAAAAATTTGCTGGGGATTGGTGAAGTTGAAGAAAAAGGGTAGCGGGAAAAGAGAGTTCTCCAGGGAATTTTTTCAAGAGGACAAGGAGTTTTTTGGTTGAGATTTTGCATGTTGGAGCAGCAGTGGGTATTCCCGCATACTGTGGGATTTCTTTGGTGGTTTTGCAGAGGTTTCTTGGCATCAGTGGCCTTGCATAGGTTCTTTGAGCTTGGTGGAGTTGCAGAGGTTTTTTGGTGGATTAGCGGAGGTTTTCGAGGATTGTAAGTGGTTTCTCGATGACTTAGGGTAAGTTGCAGAGGTTTTCTGGGAATGGCATAGGAGTTTCGACGAAAACTAAAGGGTCCAAGGAAACGAACAGTTATTGAAGGTGGACCGTTGCATGGAAGATGTACGGTTACCTCATTTGTGTGACCATTAAGGGGTTGTAGAAACTTAGGCCTTGAAAATGACGAGTCTCGAGAAGCAAATAGTTGCAACAAAGCCAGCGCTAATAGAAGCACATTCAGTGCTGAGACAGCCGGCGTTGTTGGTTAGAAGTGTAATCGGTGTTGACACAACTGACGTTGAACCTCAAGAAAGGCGACCGATACTAAGGGTTAGGAGCACAACCGGCGCTAGCCTTTGGAGGACACAGCCAGTGCTAGCTTCAGTCGGCGCTCCTCGGTGCGTGTGGCCTGTCGTGATGCGAACATTGATGCTCGCATGTGACAGTAAGTTATATGCGGACTTGTAGTGCTCGACGATGAGCAACGTAGGGCGTTGTTCATGGGCCGGCAAAGGGTGGTGAATGATGATAATGCATGGCATGTGAAACCCGTTGAAAGCCAAGTCCTCCAACACAATAGTGAAGTCCATGTTATTAGGTGGAAGGGCATCCACTGTGAACATGGTATGCTCTCCATCATAGGCCAGTTCCTTGCTAAAGAAGCCTGCTTTGTATGTTTGATACACACGTCGAATGAATCCTACATTGTATGTTTGACGTACACATCAGATGAGATATCTGGCTTGTATGTTTGATATACACATTGGATAAACTAAAGCTAACTTCTTCAAGTGGTTTCGCTTCATCTTCTAACTTGTAACCGTCCTCTTATTTGTCAAATGAATTGAAACTTATAACTTCTCCAAGTGGTTTGGCTTCTTCTTCATGGTGTAGGCATTTGTTTTTTGCCTATAACCGTCTACTTATCCTCAGATGCAAGAGCAATACTATAGGTTTTCGTTTGTAACCGTCCTCTTGTCCTCAGATGCAAGAGCAACACTTTTGGTGTCAGATGTTCTCTTTTCTTCAGATGCAAGAGACTTGTAATCTCCCTAATAATGGGCTTTTCCCTTGTAATTTATAATTCGTTTTTCCTGCAATAAAAAGAATCAAAATTTGTTTGGACTATCTCGCACACTTTTTGCATTGAGCATCTTTCCTTTAAATATGCATCAAGGATAATACTTCTTTAGGTATCACCCACTAATAGGGGAATTGCCTCCTCCCCATTAGGATGTGCTAGTATATAGGCTCCATTTGGCGAGACCTTTTTTACTATAAGGGGACCTTCCCACTTAGGTTCAAACTTCCCTTTACGCTGGCCATGCATGACAATAGGCCTTTTGATAGCTAGAACTAGATCACCACAGGTGAATTAACGGACCTTAACGGACTTGTCAAAAGCTCTCTTCATTCTTCCTTGGTTGAGTTCAAGGTTCTGCTGAGCCTCTAGCCTCTTTTCATCAAGTGCATCCAATTCTTGATACCGATGTCTACTCTCTCATCTTCTGTTAGTCCTTGATGTATAGCGACACATAATGAAGGAATCTGAATTTGAAGAGGTAAAACTGCTTCACCTCCATAGACCAGGGAATAGGGAGTGGAATCGGTAGCATTTTGTGTAGTAGTACGATAAGCCCATAGTGCTTCAAGAAGCTTCTCATGTCAGTTCTTCTTTGTCTTTGATATTGACTTTCTTAAAACATTGCACAGAATCTTATTGAAGGCCTCAAATAGCCATTCGCAAGAGGGAGGTACATAGCCGAGTACCTCCATTCGAAACCGAATTGGTTAACCAAGCGATCAATGTGATGACTCTTAAATTGAGGATGGTTATCGAATATAATCCGATCGTGCACTCCGAACCGATATATGATGTGGTGTGGAAGGAAGTGGGTCACCGTTGTCTCAAGAACTTACTTAAGATGGACCGCTTCAGCCCACTTAGAGAAATAATCTGTTGCAGTTAGAATAAAACATGGCCCATTATCGAAGGAGGGTCAATAGGCCCTATGATGTCCATACCCATTTTTGAGAAGGGCCATGATGCAACTGTAGTGTGTAAGGGCTTTGGAGGCTGGTGAACAAGGCTCGAGTGTATTTGGCACACTTGGCACTTTAAAACAAAGCTTAAGGAATCAGTGATCATGGAAGGTCAATAGTATCCCAACCTGGGTATTCATTAATAGAGCTTAGGACCAGACTGATATAGTCCATAGATGCCCGAGTGGACTTCTTTTAGCACCATATTTATTTCTTGGATGTCCACACATCTAAGAAGAATATCGTTGAACGATCGCCTGAAAAGAGCATCTCCTTCAAGGAGGGTGTACTTGGTAGACATTCGATGTATGTTATTATGTTCGACACGATCTTCTAGGAGCTTGCCATGTTTTAAGAAACTAGTGATGGGCTCTCTCCAATCTTCTATCTGTTTAATTTTCGCCCATATTGAGTCAAAGAATTCTGGTTCTAGGTTTCGACCCTTAGCTCCTTGACTCCATGCCACTTCTTGTTCAGTCTTAATTACTTCCTTAGCTGATAGAAGCACTCCAAATGGATAAGGAGGAACTCCAAGAAGATATTTCTCTTGTCGTCCTGGTTGAAGTCAATTATTAGTTCAATGTGTATCCATTCTTCCACCCAAACAAGCATGGGTCCAAATGTGGACAACTGAATTGTAGCATTGAGTTTCGCAAGTGCGTCAGTCTGTGAGTTTAGCCTTCTGGGGATGTGCCTTAGGGATACATCCTCAAACTGGGCCCTATACGATTTTGTAGTATCGTGATAGGGCTTGAGAGTGTCTTTCCTCACGTCATAGATCCCTTTGTGCTGCTGGATAACCATCTCAGAGTTGCCATAGATCTTAAGCTGCTCCAATCTCGGTCGAAGGCTATCTCTAACCCTATTATAATGGCTGATATTCTACCTCGTTATGAGAAATGGCTTCAATGAGAGAGGAAGAAAGTGGTAGTATTCCTCCTTTCGGAGTCAGGAATACACTCCGGCTCCTCCTCGATCAGATGGAATGGCTCCGTCATAATACATTTCGCACGCTTGGGGAAGCTCAGCACAAAACACTTCTTCATTAAGGAGGTCGCTTGATAGAGGAGATTCTGATGTACAGGGTGAGATGTGAGAAAATAGGCTTAGGCTTGGCCCTTGATGGCCTTTTGTGGGACATACGTGATATTGAATTCCATCAGCAATAATGCCCACTTAGCAAGATGTCTTCACACGCATCCAGAGAAACTTTATAGGATTAGCTTTTGATATAAGTTTCATTTTATGACCAAGTAAGCAATGACAGAGTTTTTGTACTGAAAAGATCAGAGCCAAGCACATCTTTTCTATAGGGGGATAATTCTTCTCAGCCCCTTGCATCCTACGGCTGAGATAATACAGTGTTGTTTCTTTTCCCTCGTTATTGTTTTGTGCCAACAATGCCCCAAGTGACTCTTCAAGAGTGGTCATGCATAGGATAAGTGGTCTTCCCAATACTGGTGTAGAAAGCACTAGAGGGTTGAGCAAATAATGCTTGATGTCATCAAGGGCTGCCTGACATGCTTCATCCCAGATGAATGGGGTCTCTTTCTTTAGCGTGTAAAGGGTTTATAGCAACCTGAGAGGTTCGAGGTGAACCAGCGGATGTACGCCAGCTATCCTTGAAGGGAGCACAGTTCTCAAAGTGTAGTCGGTGATGGCGTTTCTTGGATCTCCTTGATCTTGATTGCCTAGATGTCTGAAGATGAACCACAAGAATTTTTCGAAACGCACGCCGAAAGCACATTTTAGCAGGTTCATTTTAAGTTGATGAAGGTGAAACTACTTGAATTCCTTTTCAAAGTCTCTCATGTGAGCATCCATCTCTTCGAATTTTACCACGAAGTCATCTACATAACACTCCATATCTTTGTGCATCATGTCTTTGCAGATGGTCGTCATCGCTCTCTGGTATGTGGCACCAGCATTCTTTAATCCAAAAGGCATCATTGTGTAACAAAAGACCCCTTTCGGAGTTAATAATGCAGTGGCCTCCTCATCTTCGGGCGCCATCCTTATTTGATTATACCCAGAGTATCCATCCATAAAGGAAAATATTTTACAGTGAGCAGTAGAGTTGATGATCATCTCGGTGAATAGCAACGGGAAGTCATCCTTGGGACAAGCGGTATTCAAGTCACGAATGTCAATGCACACCCTGATTTGTTCATCCTTCTTCTTGACTGGAACTACATTTGCTAGCTATTTTGGGCACTTGACTTCGCGAATGAAACCTGCTTATCTGAGTTTGGTAATCTCGGCGTCTATCTGCATCTCTCGAGGTCAGGCCTAAACCTTCTCAATTTCTGTTTGATGGGCTTGACAGTTAGATCAATGTTGAGACACTGAATAGTGATTTAAGGGTCTAGACCAGACATCTCATGGTAATTCCAAGTGAAGACGTCTCGATTTGCTCTCAAGAAAGTAGTGAAATTTTCTTTTTCTTTTGGAGACATATTTGCTGAGATAAAATTAGGCCTAGGGTCGGCTTCATCTCCTAGATTTATTTCTTCGAGCTCGCTAGCAGTAGCTTGACCGCCTTCTTCCCAATCTTTTGGGCTTCTTGCAACTCTTCCTCGTTATTTTTCGAGGTATTTTTATCAACTTCAAGTGTAGAGACCCATGACCCTGATATCTCTGCTTCCAATAAGGCTCGAACTGGGGGACGACAAGGTCAATCTCAAACGTGGAAAGCCTATCGGCCTGCAAGGGCTTGTCTTGAAAATTACAAGGAAATTGAGGTTCAGCGATGGTGATGCAAAAAGCATCCTCGTATGAATCACACGGTATTTGCACGGTTGCCTACAGCGTTTTCCCCGAACTAGCTAATGCTTCATAGACTTGTACCATGTGGTAAGCTTCTTGAGAATAGAAACTTTGCCCTTTTGACTCTCTCAATCTCTGCTCAAAGTTAGGCTCAGGGGGCCACTAGGGTTTCTTTGGCTTCGACTTTTTGTTCTTATTTGAAGAAGGGTGATTGTGCTTTGGCTCGAGCTGACAAGGCATCAGAAACTGTCAAGAATCCTACTTTCTGTGCCAGTGTCTTTTTCAATGTAACCTTCAAGTTCCTTATCGAGAGCCTCAAAATCTGGACATTTCAAGGTTGTACCTGCAGGAGACAATGGAGAAGAAGAAGAAGGAGAAGGGTTATAAAGTGGGGGACTTTTAAGGTCATTCCCCTCAATAGACATATCTAGGCAGCTTTGGTGTCGTCACCAAGGTTGGACGTGTGTAGGGGGTCTTTTAGGTCTTTCCCATGCTTAGGCCATTGGGGAGTACTTTTAACTTCGGCACACTCATTGGACATGTGCAGGGGGTCTTATAGATCATTCCCTTGCTCAGACTGTTGGGCAGTGCTTTTAACGTCATCACCCACATTAGACATGTGCAGGGGGTCTTTTAGGTCTTTTCCTTACTCAGACCATTGGGGAGTGCTTTTAACATTGTCACCCATACTGGACGTGTGTGGGGGGTTTTTTTGGTGTTTCCCTTACTCAGACCGTTGGGAAGTGCTTTTAACGTCATCACCCACTTTAGATGTTTGCCGAAGGTCTTTTAGGTCTTTCCCTTACTTAGACTGTTGGGGAGTGCTTTTAACGTCATCACCTACATTGGATGTGCACATGGGGTCTTTTAGGTCTTTCCCTTAGACAGTTAGGGAGTTCTTTAAATGTCGTCATCCATATTGAAGGTGTGCAGGGGGTCTTTTAGGTCTTTCCCTTGCTTAGACCATTAGGGAGTGCTTTTAACATCGTCACCCACATTGGACGTGCTCTGAGTGGAAGATGCTACGGGAACATCTTCTTGGAAGGATGAAAAAGGAAGAAGGATCGCGCTAGGGATAAAGTCGAGTAAAGTTGGTAGTGGAGGAAGGGATCTGAGAAATTCTTGCTCAACTGGTGGTTGAGCGATATTGTTTCTCCAACGAGAAGACTTGGCACGTGTCTCCTTCTGGTTTTCTGAGGCTATGCTTGATTCGTATCACTAGGCTTATAAACAGCCCCAGCTTGGTGAACTTCTTCTAATTTTAAGGACTTGAGTCTGCTTCGCTCATGGTGGACTATCCATGGCTGGGAAGCGGAGGATTCCGCAGAGTGTTGAGTCATTAATAGGAAAGTCTTGCTTTGGGAGATCCTCTTGCACTGATGGAGCAGTGACTTGGGGATCACTTAATGGGAAGTTATAAAATTCCTGACATTCATGCATTTTCTTTGTGAATATGTCATAGAAACTGGTGCATTCCCAGAGGTAGTGGCCCCTTATTTGGTGATACAGGCACCAACGATCCTCAGTCTCCTTAGCAAGGCCACGAGGTTGCCTTGCCTGCTTCAGGGTGATCATGCCTTCTTGAAGAATTATAATAAAGAAGACATAAGGGATACTGGGCATTTCATCTTCCTCTTGGATGGTTACTGCATGGGAGGCCTCGACTGCCCGAAGGACTTCCTTAAGTCTTCAAGCTTTATCTGACCCTTATGAATCATGGCCTCGATAATATTTTTCAACGTGTAGCAATCATCTGTGGGATGATTGATCCTCTGATGGTAGGCACAATAATTCGCCTGAGTGTCAAGGCCCGCTTGCTCAGGGAACTTGGCTTCTGGAAGCTGGATCATATTCTGTTCCAATAATAACCGAAAAAGTGTAGGGACCCATTCCTTCTCAAATGGTTAGACCTTGTTCCTATACTTGGCGAAATAATCATCCCGACCAAGGTTGGCTAATAGTGATACTCGGTTGTACAACTATTGTTGCTTGCCTACCTGGGGAGCTATCTTTGCTGCGCTCACCCCTTTAGAGAGGTCTAGAGTTTGGGAGGGAGCCTTCTTTGAATCAGTGATTGTGACAGCTGCACTCATTACTCCTTTATATTAGCTGCCCCATGTGTTGTTCCGAGAGCTAGCATTGCCCCGGTTGTTGGCTGAGCCAGCAGATGATTGTCATGACCCATTGTGGTGGCATGATAGACTTTCTATGCAGACTAATTTAGAGATTAATTCTGACATGAAGGTCGGATTAGAGGCCTCGACATGTAGGATGATCTCGGGTCCATATTCCGCACACAAGTTTGGAATGCTTCCTTCTCAGGCATAGGATTGGGATGGCGAGAAGCCAAAATTCTCCATCTTGATATGAACTGGTCCACGGGCTCATCAAGGGCTTGAGTCAAGGTGAGAAGTTCAATGGCTTGAGCCTCTCTCTCGACCTCATAGAAGGGCTGATAGAACAATTTCTCCATTTCCTCCCATGTAGGATACCTTTGAAAAGTTGGGCCATCAAGGGTCTCAATGAACTGACAAAGAAGAAGTCTCTTGTCAGTCGTTGTTTCTCAACATGCTGCCTGCAAGTGGGCAATATGTTGGTTCGGGGACGGGGTTCTGTTGAATAAAGGGAACTTCCCTTTCTTGTAATCTAAGGGAAACAGGACCTGGTCAATGTATGAATGGTAAGGCCTTTGATAAGGCATTGCACCATGTATCCCCAAAATTTGTCTGTTCTTTAGGCTATGGGTCACCATAGCATCAATGTCTGCCTGAGAGACAGGATGAGGGGGTGAATTATCTTGTGAGGAAGTGGGAGGGGCTGCCTTGGAGGTGTACCATTAGAGTGATGAGAATTGATCTCATGGTTAGCTGACTGGCGTGCGGCATCTATACGATCAATGTTTTCCATCATCGCACGCACCATCTCCTCAAATTTGTTCATGCGCTCTTCTTGCGTGTCATCAGGCTCGCTTACAACCATTACAATGACGGTTTCTCTATGGAGGTCAGTGTTAGTTGCAACTGTGGGCTTGCGAACTTGACGAGTCGTGCACAGTAAATCAGTCATTAGAGGGTCAGCATGCCCTGACTGGACCCGGCTCTTGTATGCCTATCGCTTGAAGACCGGCTCTTGACAGTGTTAGAACAATAGCTAACAGGTGGCTGGGTCATCTTCCACGACACTAACCACAGTGCAGGGCTCATGGTCTTCTTCATCAGGTTTCATCATCTAACAAGGGTAGAAAGGGTTCAGGCGAAGAGGGTCCTCAAAGCGGGTTTCCCTGATCGCCTTGGTCATTGTTTTGATCATAATTCACAGACCTCTATCACGTTTAGCATTGAGGTCTTGATAGACCTCATGCCAAAACTGCGATCTGGGTTGTGGCTGGTCAGCTCTTCTTGCACAAGAGAGAGCTATCTCCATCAGGTGCAGCAATGGATGAGGGTCAGGGACTGGAGTCATCTTAGGCCGAGGACGATGAAGGACTCGATCTTCCATCAGGTCATTGCCCCAAGCTTGCTGGTGGGCTCTAGAGACACGACCAAAGTGATGAGGCTGGTTTAGGATGGTACTCTTGGGGAAAACCTTCGAGAATCAAGGCTAAAGGTGCTTGCTCGAAGAAGGAGGAGTAGGCAAGAGCAGGATTGACTCATGAGGAGGCCTGAGTCGAGGGCGAGGGGGCGTCTGCGATGGCGACGCATGTGTGCCCCTTGAAGAGGGAACACAGGTGACTTGGGGGTCGACCCAGGCTCGAGCACATGGTCTGACCTTAGGACGTGGAAAATTGCGAGCAAGTGTCTGAAAGAGAACAGGTGGATACCTGCCCCTTATAAGGTGTTCCTGTGTGTGCAGAGTAGGAGGACGAGAAGATTGTATCATTTGTACTTGGGTTGCAATGACGGCGTTGCCCTGAGCAATGAGATGCATGTGATCAGCGTGCGCAGGACCTAACCTTAGAAGGTTTAATCCTAGATGCTGACTCGAGGTAGCACAAGGGCTGCCCTGAGGTGTGGCTTGAGTGGGTGGACCCACAAGCCTTGTGGCTTGAGTGGGTGACCCAAGAATCAGATATGTTGAGCCTCTAGGGATAGAGACTAGTGGTGCAGGAATGTTGAGTGTAGCCTTGCAGTTACCCACAGAAGCAATGGAAACTTTCTTGTCATTTGCAGAAAGGGACTGGGCATCCTTCCGGCATACCTTGGGAATATGACTGACAAGTGACTTGCCAGTGGCTGGGTGCATGTTGCGAGTGGTGGCGTGTGCGCCACCTATGCAAGGTGTCTTGGTAAAGGTTCCACCAGAGCGAGGAGATGGGGAGTGAGGGACCTTTAAGTCCCGCCTCACACCGGTCCAGGTTAAGACCTGGGAGTTAGACAAGCTTTGCTCAAAAGGATGGTTCGAAATGAAGTTGGAGGAACTGGTTCCCTGGGGAAAGTCACGAATGCGTGGATAAGAAAATCCCTGATTCGAATGAATGGGTTAGACAACCCACATGACATAAAGCGTGAAGAGATAATGAAAGCAGATAATAAAAGAAGAAACTAGCCAAACATGAACGATCTGACTACGGGGTAATTTCTTCCCAGTGGAGTCCCCAAGCTAGTTGGGTGCCTCACTCTCGCCCTCTGGATTTTTTGAGGATCGGGCAGAACGCGTCTCGGGGAGACCCAGGACTTTGTGAGATCACTCTCTCGGGAACCTTGTTTGAGACGAGGGCAGGTGTTACTAACCGATGAGAGAGGAGTTTAAGGTCGGTTTGGGACTTACTCGGGCTGGCTCGCATGGGCGCCCTCTTAGATCATGAAAAAAGTCCCCCTAGTAATAAAACTGGTTCGGAATCGCCTCCCTTGGCATGTATTCTCTTTTTTTCTGCAATCACACACATATGGCAAAGGTTATAAGACAAGTGGGTCAGACCTAACCTTTTCCTCTTTGGTGAACCTACACAAGCATGCGCATAGAGAAGAATAAGAGAAGAAAGATGGGGGAGAGAAGAATTCGACTAAGCGGGACGATTAGCACAGTGACTAAGCTGGTGAATAATTGGCATGATGCAGTAATAAAATAGGCTCGGTAACTCAGACTGGCTCATAGGATTACTATTAGACGTCAATACCGACACTGACTAGCTAGGCATGATGGTTAGTTTGTCATGGAATTAAAGCAGGCACAGTACTTCTGGCACAACAATATTACGGCTAGACGACAGGACTACTATAAGTGGCTAATCTCAACCCTTCTTAATCAAACGAAAGGATAATAGAAAGATTGAAAGTCATAAAGAGAGAGTAAGAAGTAAGAGAATAAAAAAGAGAAGAGAAAGAAAGAGAAAAACAAGGAGAAGAGTCTAAGAGAAGAGAGAAGGAAGGAGAAAAGAGGGTGAAGGACACAGTCGGCGCTAGCCATCGCCAGTTGGGTTGGAATGAGAAGAAAGAAACAGATACAGTCAGAGCTAGGCTTCGTCGATTGTGTCTAAGAAGTGAGGAGGGAGAAGACGCAATCGGTGCTGGGCATTACCGGTTGGGTTGGAAGGAGAAGAGAGAGGAAAGATGCAGTTGGTGCTAAGCTTTACCAACTATATTGGACAGAGAAGAGAGAAGATGAAGTCAATGTTAAGTTTCATCGACTGTATTGGACAGAGAAGATATAGTCGGCACTAGGCTTCACCGACTGTAATAGATAGAAAAGAGAGAGAAGACACAGTCGATGCTAGGCTTCACCAATTGTGTTAGACAGGAGAGAGAGAATACACAATCAGTGCTAGGCCTTTTCGACTGTGTTAGACAGAAGAGAGAGAAGATGCAGTCGTCACTAGGCTTCACCGACTGTGATAGACAGATGAGAGAGAAGATGCAGTCAACATTAGGCTTCACCGATTGTGTTAGACAGGAGAGAGAGATGTAGTCAGCAACAAGCTTCACCGACTGTGTTTGATAGAAGAGGGAGAAGATGCAGTCGGTGCTAGGCTTCACCAACTGTGTTAAATAGGAGAGAGAAAATGCAGTCTATGCTAGGCTTCATCGACTGTGTTAGACTAAAGAGAGAGAAGACATAATCCACACTAGGCTTCGCTGATTGTATCAGAAGAAGAGAGATAAGAAGCAAGCGATGCTAGGCTTCATCGACTGTGTCTGAAGAAGAGAGAAAAGATGCAGTCAGCATTAGGCTTCACCGACTGTGTCAGAAGAAGAGGAGATGGAAGATGTAGTCGGTGCTAAGCTTCGTCGACTATGTCAAAGAAGAGGAGAGAGAAGATGCAGTCAGCGTTAGGCTTCTCCGATTGTATCAGAAGAAGAGAAGAGAGAACAAGAAATAAGGATGAGAAGAAGAGAGAGAAAGATAGATAGAGATGAGAAGAAGAGAGAGAAATAGATAAAGACGAAAAAACGAATGATAGAGAGAAAGAGAGGAGAGAGAAAGTTACCTTACCGAATGGTATCGGCCCTTTTCTTCTCTCTCGTCTCTCTCTCCATGACATACCCACGAGCTCAAGCAAAATGCATAACATTATTGATTGATCCAAGAAAAATGAATTGACCCTCTTTTTACAATGAGGAGTTGCCTGTTTATATAAAATTGGGCTAAAACATGGGCGTATGCCCAAAACTACCTAGAATTGAAGATAATTACAATTTAATTGAACTAAAAAAATTCCAAAAATGGGGGCAAAAGGACTGTTGTGCCCCTGCCTAACAATGTGTGAAATTTCAGAACAGTCCCTGCTACTACCCGAGAACTTGCGTGATTTTCCATGACTGATCCAGGGTTGTTCTGATGCCCGTTTGATCGAAATATAATTTTTTTCTTATGAAGATCGGCATGGCGATCGATTTGATACTAACTTCGTGCCATGAATCTTGTTTTTAAGCCATGATCATGAGACTTGAATTTTGAATGAATCTTGAATATTTTGGATCGATTGTGTGCTCGTTCCTTGATGTTTCTTCATGGTTTCTTTGCTGAATTACACTGAGCCTGCCGTCACGATCACGTTGCAATAAACACAGCTTGATTACGTGTCTGGATGAAGATTCCGTGGACAGAATCTTGAAATCTGGCCGCTGGAATTTACAGCAGCTTTGATGCCTCCATGTTTGAAATCCAATTGTTCATCGTACATGAAGTTCGGGCCAGAAAAGGCCACGGACCTTACGCACATAATGCAATTGGTTTCGTGCTGATCAGGTATGCGAGCGTCTTGATTTGGCCACCGGAGTGTGCTGAATCTTCTGCAACTTCCTTCACGGATTAGCAACTTCTCTCTAGTTTTTCTCCCTGCCGGGGCATCATCGTGGGGCGTATGATATATCTAATCTCTCGTCTTGATGAGACGAATATGCTTACCAAATTTGAGCATGATCCGACTTGGAACAAGTGAAATATATGCCCGAAAGTGATTACCCATGACGGTAAAAACAACCACTTTTAATGGTGTTTTAGTGTAAGGTGGCCACAAGGGAATAGTGTGTGGCCTACCCCTTTTCAGTGCTTTCCAGTAAATTTTTCCTGGAGTGCCCAATTAAGCCGAAACTTGACCCATAGAGGTTTTCGACCATGCCAGATCCAATGGCGATGTTCCCATAGTTGTTTGACATCCCAAAATATAGGCTCCATTTCAGGGTGCTAGAGGTTGATTTGGCTAAAATTGTTTCTTTGTGTTCACTGCCTTGGACATACCTGATCGTGATGAAACTTGACAGGTGGTCTCTTGAAGTATAGATGAAGATCTTAACCATTTCTGGGGAAATTTTGAGACTATTGGAATTTCCACTTATTTTGTAGGCTTTATTGACTTGCTTTATATGTATTCCGCATCAGGGACCAAGGTGCTGAAAAATGCATTCAAACACCCACAAAAGAATTTCACCCATTCAGTGAAGGTTACTTGATCGTTACTAGACCGGCCATAGAGCAATTAGTAAACCTTGAAAATATTTTGAAGACTAGCAAGTGGCCCCTCTTCTCCAAAGCTAGCACCACAAAAAATGATTGAATTCTGAGGCACAAACTCGTCATACATTACCCCGATCAGCGAAAGACTCCCAATAAAATATAGATCTAGTAAAGAGATTCCTGCTTCCTTGTGCCCAAGAAGCCAGGTGTTGCTAACATGGCTCCATGTCTCCAGCAGTACCTTGACCGTATTGGAACACCGATCATAGTAGTTGGTCGAGCACTGAACCGCTGCCAACAGGGAAACACGTTCAAGAATATTATTCTATGACACCAACACCCTTGCAATCCAGGAAGAGCATCCTTTTAAATATTGGTGCTCCCCCTGTATTTGAACGCCTTTTCCTGACCATATTATTTCCTTTTTTTACACCATATGCTTTCCTAGGGTGGGTAAGTTCTCCCCAAAATCTATATTCTGGTGCATACAATAAAGGAGAGCCACCCCTTCTTGAATACTGACATTGTCGTCATTATCCTCTCGGACTTCAAAACAAACTGGGTCAGTGATAAAAGTGACACTTTGGTTTGCATATCAGCTTTGTCATCCAAATAGGCTCGCCCCTTACTAAATCCTCACCGGTAAATTAATTGGTACCGACCTCTCCTCCACTTGGAAGGTTATTTACGTCAGGAATTTGGTAAGAAGACTCAGCCATTATGAAAAGGGATTCAAGGATTTGCAGCCGAATGAAAATTACTAAATCACCTGTCGAGCATCGGCTACATCATCAGAGGACCAGTGCCGGTTGCATTTACGGAAGCTTAGCATCAGCTGTGTCTTCAAAGGACCAGCGCCGACTGTGTATCCTCAGTTGGCAACGGCTGTGTTTTCAGAGGCATATTGCTGGTCGTATCTTCAGGACCCTAACGCCAGATGAATTTAAGGAAGCCTAGTGTCAGCTGAGTTTCAGGATGCTTAGCGTCGGTTGTATCTCCAAGGGTCCAATGTCGTCAATATCTCCAAGAGGTCCAGGGCTGGCTGTGCACTCAATGCTTAGTGCCGGCCTTGTATCCTAATGCAACGCTGGCTGTGTTCTCAAAAGATAATTGCTGGATGGGTTCAAATCTCCCACATGCCCTACAGATTCTGTAGGCATCACCTCGAACTCTGTCACGCCGCCTGACAGCTGCCACGTCCTGTGTTGGCACACATCTTCACACATGCGGATTGGCAACCGTTCTCCTTCCAACAACAGTCTAGCTTCAGCGACAGCCTGTTTCCCTACACCATTCGGTATCCCATCGAAAATCCTCTACGACCCTTCCCCAAGTCGCTGGAAAACCACCTATGCTCACCAAAAAAATCACCAAGATCAGTGGAAAGCCCTGAGCAGCCCACTACTGTCACTTTCACCCCTTCTTCCCTTCGCTGGAATCCTCAAAACTGTGGCTGGAGTATCCTGTATCTCCAAAAAACCCAATGTGCCGGTAATGAAACTCCTGCAACTTCAACGGATCCTGCCTCATATCCCGCAGGGGTTTCCTTGCTCGATCGTGTAACAATCCTAAAACTTTTCAAAAAAAATATATATATATATACATAAATAAATAATTCTTTATAGTTTTACGGTCCATATAAGTATTATGGTCCTTAGGGACCATCACCACTTTCATTAACATTTTCCTTTCCTTTACCACGTCCTTTAGTTGACGTGGGCCTTAAAGGCTTCATGTATAACATTATCGTCACACCTCATTTATGAGGTGGAGCTTAATAAAATAGTATAATAATATGTCTTAAGAATTTAAATTCGCAGAGGTGTGCACTCCCACCCTAGAAAACTTTTGAAATCTTTCTTTCTCTAGTTGAAACGCAGTGAGCTCTTTCTCTCTTTAGCTGAATTTTTATAGGAAGCTCCCTCTCAAATATTTTAGGTAAGTGACTTCATTATCTTGAAAAATAATCCGTTCTTTTTAAAAATTAAATGAAATAATTACTTTTGCTTATTATCATGAATTTTAGGCGCGATAAATTTTATGCGCAAGTGACCTCATTATTTTGAAAAATAATCTTTTTAATAAAATTGTGATATTTTATCTATGTTAGAAATTTTAACTGCTGTAAATTCTTAGAAATAAATTTATTTATTTTTCTTGTCTATTGTTAGAAAATTTTAGATACTGTAAAATTATTAGAAATAAATGTGATATTTCTTCTTTTAGTAAAATTGTGAGATTTCTTTCTACTGTTTTTGAATATTTAGACATTGTAAAATTCATGTGCAAATGACTGCCTTATTATTTGAAAATTGATATTTTTGAAATAGATTATAGCATTGTCTGTGAAATGTTTATTTACGAATTGACATCTCATAAATTGTGATAATTCCGTATTCTTGAATTTCTATAAGAGCTTTTCTATACCTATCAATGTCTTTAAGAACTGCTACCTTTCAAAATTTGAGCCCAAAATATTTGACTGGTTATTTTTGAAATGTTATTGAAAGTGACTGTTATTAATGGTTTCAGTGAAATTCATATTAATAATTTCAGTGATATGTTGAGTACATGATATTATTGCTTTTGAATGTTTAAAGAGATTTAGAAATACTCTAAGTATGCATGTAGACTCATCCGGTTCGCCGGTGAGGTATAAGTGGACCTATCAGGTACGTCGGTAGGGATTAAGTGGACTCATCTGGTACGTCGGTGACGTATAAGTGGACCTACAGGGATTAAGTGGACCTATCTAAAACACTGATAGGGATTAAGTGGACCCATCAGGACGCTGATAGGGTATATAGGTGACCTACTTGGGACACCAGTAGGGTAATTTGTGAAATTGAATTATGCACTGCCATTAAAATGTTATATGCATTTCAATTATTCGGATTATACTTAATTATGTATTTTGAAAGTGAAACTATTTATGCATTTCTATTAATAGATCTCCTTTATGAAAATATTTATATCTTTCAACCATGATTATTTTTTGGATCATGAAGATCACTTACTGAGTAGCCAAACTCATCAAATTATGGTCAACCTTTTTTTTCAGGATAACTACGGTTCCATTTTGAGTGCTCGTCAGGATCAACTCTGGAAGATATTGTAGTTGTGCTTAAACTTTCTTTAGTTACTTTGTAAGAATTTGCCATTGTAAATTTGTCCTAAAGAGAGATGTATATATGTTTTGACTATCACATCTCAGGAATATCAGTATTGTAAATTCTTGGGGCATGACAATTATGGTATCAGAGCAATAGGTTCAAGTTTCTTAGGAAATTTAAAGAGAATGTACTTAAAATCATATTTATTGCGTGTATAGACCGTGACGAAGTCAAGATCCAGAATAGCTGAAGCTAATATGGAAGGAATTCACAAAGCCTTGAAAAATATGGTTGCTGTAATGCAACATCAGATGGAAACAACAATTCACCCAGACAGTCAGTTACGGGAAATGACAGGAGTAATATCGAACAATTTAAGAAATTGAACCCAGCTTCTTCTAAGGGTGCTGTAAACCCACTGGAAGTCGAGGGATGGATTATGCAATTGGAGAAAATATTCAACGTAATGGAATATCCTTATGATAGGAAGGTGGCCTTGGCAGTTTTTATGTTAGAAGGTGAGGCACAACATTGGTGGCGAATGGCAAAAGGAGTATTGGTCAAAGAAAATAAACTCTTGACTTCGAAAATATTTCTAGAGGCATTTAATGAAAAGCGTTTCCCAGATTTTATTCGAGACAAAAAAGAAATGGAATTTTTTGAATTAATCTAAGGAAACCGGATAGTAGCACAGTACGAGGTCAAGTTTACTGAATTAGCCAGGTTTGCACCACATATGATTAACAATGAGGCAAGAAAGGTGAAAAAATTTGTAAGGGGTCTCAGACCAGCTATAAGAAGCAGAATATCAGTCTTAAAATTGAGAACTTATGTTGAAATAGTGAATCGAGCCCAAATTGTCGAAAAAGATTTCGAAGATTACCAAAAGATGAAAATCAGGAAAGTCAGGTTAGACCCACACCATCTAATCGACAACATTTTGAAAGGGCAAACAAGAAGCTAAGTCCCTTGCGACTTCAAAGCCCAATAGAACCATGTAAAAAATATGGGATAAAGCATGGATCGAGCCGTTGTTATTGAAATACTGGAGCCAATTTTAAATGTGGAAAATTGGGGCACAAGATTAGAGAATGTTCTAGCTTACAGATGCAACAGCTTCCAAAGTAGGGAGAGATAGCTCAAAAGTAAGGAGAGATAGCTCAAAAGGAGAATCAGAACAATTATAATACATTCTAGAGGTAGCCACACCGATGGGAAATTCAAGTGACACCGATATAGTGTACAAATCTTGTGTAATAAAGATAGAAGAAAAGGAATTGTTGGTTGATTTAATACTCCTATAAATTCAAGATTTTGATGTAATCTTAGGCATGGATTGGCTTTCTGCATACCATGTAAGTATTGATTGTTACAAGAAAATGGTTACCTTTAGTATTCCGGATCAATCAGTATTTTACTTCAATGGTATCAAAGAAGACTCCCCATCATATTTAATCTCTTGTATTATAGCTAATCGCCTCCTCCGAAAAGCGTGTCAAGGCTTTCTTACCTATATCAAAGAAGATAGGAAGGAAGAGATAAATTTGGATACCACTCCGGTTATCCGAGAATTTCTCGATGTTTTCCTTGAAGAATGCTAGGATTACAGCCTGACAGGGAAATTGAATTCTCTATTAAATTATTGCCAAGGGTAGCCTCAATTTCTAAGGCACCTTACAGAATGGCACCTGCAGAACTTAAGGAACTTAAACAACAATTAGAAGAATCATTAGATAAAGGTTTTATCAAGCCCAATGTGTCACCTTAGGGTGCTCCGGTATTGTTTGTTAAAAAAAAATATGGCACCATGAGATTGTGTATCGATTATAGACTGTTGAACAAAGTGACAGTGAAAAATAAGTATCCATTACCTAGAATTGATGATTTATTTGATCAATTACAAGGATCACAAGTGTTTTAAAAAATTGATCTTAGATCTGGATACCATCCGCTTAAGATTAAAAGTGAGATGTTCCCAAGACATCTTTCAGAACAAAGTATAGCCATTATGAATTTTTAGTTATGCCTTTTGGATTAACAAATGCGCCAGCTGCATTTATGGATCTGATGAATTGGGTGTTTAAGCCCTTTTTGGATAAATTTATTGTGGTATTCATCGATGATATTTTAATTTATTCCAAGAATCAGAAGGAACATGAGCAGCATGTAAGAATGGTATTGCAAATATTAAGAGAAAAGAAATTGTATGCCAAACTTAGTAAATGTAAATTTTGGCTTGAATAAGTGACATGTTTAGGACATGTCATATCAAAGGAAGGTCTATCAGTTGAAACTTCAAAGATTGAAGCCGATGTTAATTGGAAACAACCAAGTAATGTGATTGAAGTTCGAAGCTTTTTGGGATCGGCAGGATATTACAAAAAATTTATAGAAGGATTTTCTCGAATCGCAATCCCATTGACTCGATTGACACAAAAAATGTCAAATTTGAGTGGACAAGTGAATGTGAGGAGAGTTTTCAAGAACTAAAAGTTCGATTAACTTCAGCACCTATTTTAACCATTCCTGAGGGGAGTGGGGGATTTGTGATTTATAGTGATGCTTCACATAAAGGCTTGGGCTGTGTATTAATGCAATATGGGAAAGTAGTGGCATATGCATCCAGACAGTTGAAAGAATATGAGAAAAAATATCCAATTCATGACTTGGAGCTGGCTACAATAGTATTCATTTTGAAAATGTGGAGGCATTATCTATATGGTGAGCAATTCAAAATATACACGGATCATAAGAACTTGAAATACCTCTTCTCTCAAAAGGATTTAAACATGTGGCAGATAAGATGGATGGATTTCTTAAAAGATTATGATTGTACAATCCATTATCATTCATGAAAAGCTAACATTGTGGCCAACACTCTTAGTAGAAAATCTACAGGAGTCTTAGCTCATCTAATGATCAAAGAAATGAGATTGTTAGAGGAAATAGTGGATTGGCATCCGACTCCGTCCATTAATGGTATGGTAAGTATGATTGCCAACATTAAGGCAGAACCCCAATTAATCCAACAGATTCGATCGACACAAAAGAAAGACCCTCAGCTTATCACAATTGTAGAAGAGGTGAAGCTGGAAAAGAGAGATGAATTCTCTATATGTAATGAGGATTTGCTAAGATTTAAAGGTCGGGTTTGTGTCCGAATGATGAGAGTGTGAAGAAAGCTATCTTGGAAGAAGAACATCCTCTCGTTATACGATACATCCTGGAAGTATTAAAATGTATCGGGACTTAAAGAAAACCTTTTGGTGGAATAATATGAAAAAATAGGTAGCATTATTTGTGTCTAAGTGCCTAACATGCCAAAGTGTAAAAGCTGAGCATCAAAGGCCCGCTGGGTTGTTGTAGCCTTTACCCATACTAGAGTGGAAGTGGGAGCACATCTCTATGGATTTTGTCTCTGGCTGGCCTAGAAAAAGTTCAGGACATGATAACATTTGGGTCATTGTGGACCGACTGACCAAAGCTGCCCACTTTCTACCGATTTGTACGACGTACACTTTGGATTGACTGGCCCAGTTGTACGTTAAGGAAATAGTGCGGTTGCGTGGACTTCCGGTCAGTATTGTATCGAACAAGGACACTCGATTTACTTTCTAAAGTTTGGGCTAGGCTACAGTCAGCCTTGGGGACGAGACTCACCTTTAGTACTGCCTTTCACCTCCAAACTGATGGACAATCTAAGAGGACCATCTAAACCTTGGAAGATATGCTGAGGGCCGGTGTCATTGACTTTACAGGAAGCTGGGATGACCATTTACCTCTGATTGAGTTTGCTTATAATAATAATAATAGCTTCCAAGCCAGTATTCAGATGGCACCATACGAAGTCCTGTATGGAAGGAAATGTAGGTCACCCATCTGTTGGGACGAGGTTGGTGAAAGAAAGCTTTTGGGGCTAAAAATTATCCAGGTAACCATAGATAAGATAGCATTAATTCGAAAAAGGCTCAGGATAGCTCAGAGTCCGCAAAAGAGTTATGCCGATAACCGACGGAGAGATCTTGAATTTGAGGAAGGTGATCGAGTTTTTCTAAAGATCTCACCAATAAAAGGCATTATGAGATTCGGCAAGAAAGGAAAGCTGAGCCCACGTTACATCAGACCATTTGAAATCCTGGAAAGAACATTAGACTTGCCTTACCACCCGAATTGACAAATGTCCATAATGTCTTCCATGTATCATCACTACGAAAATATCAGCTCGACCCATCCCATATCTTGAAATATGAACCTTTACCGATCAGGAAGGACCTATCCTTCATTGAGCAGCCAATTTTGATGCTGGATAGAAGGGTACAAGTGTTGCGGAACAAGGAGAATCCTTTGGTCCGTATATTATGACAGTACCATTCAAGAGAGGAGTCGACTTGAGAACGAGAAGACGATATCAAAGAAAAATATCCCTATCTTTTTCAGTAATCAGGTACACAAATTTAGAGGACTAAATTTATTTAATGGGGGAAGAGTGTAACAATCCTAAAACTTTCCAAAAAAAAACAAAAACAAATATAAATAAATAAATAATTCTTTATAGTGTGATGGTCCATATAAGTATTATGGTCCTTAGGGACCATCACCACTTTTGTTAACTTTTTCCTTTCCTTTACCACATCCTTTAGTTGACGTGGGCCTTAAAGGCTTCACGTATAACATTATCGTCACACCTCATGTATGAGGTGGAGCTTAATATAGTAGTATAATAATGTCTTAAGAATTTAAATTCGGAGAGGTGAGGACTCCCACTCTAGAAAACTTTTGAGATCTTTCTCTCTCTAGTCGAAACGCAGTGAGCTCTTTCTCTCTCTAGCCGTATTTTTATCGGAAGCTCCCTCTCGAATATTTTAGGTAAGTGACTTCATTATCTTGAAAAATAGTCCGTTCTTTTTAAAATTGAAATGAAATAATTACTTCTGCTTATTATCATGAATTTTAGGCGCGATAAATTTTATGGGCAAGCGACCTCATTATTTTGAAAAATAATCTTTTAAATAAAATTGTGATATTTTATCTATGTTAGAAATTTTAAATGTTGTAAATTCTTAGAAGTAAATTTATTTATTTTTCTTGTCTATTGTTAGAAAGTTTTAGATACTGTAAAATTATTAGAAATAAATGTGATATTTCTGCTTTTAGTAAAATTTTGAGATTTCTTTCTACTGTTTTTGAATATTTAGACATTGTAAAATCCATGTGCAAATGACTGCCTTATTATTTGAAAATTTATATTTTTGCAATTGATTATAGCATTGTCTATGATATGTTTATTTGCGAATTGACATCCCCTAAATTGTGACAATTTCGTATTCTTGAATTTCTATGCATATGAATGTCTTTACGAACTGCTACCTTTGTACATTTGAGCCCAAAATATTTGACTGGTTATTTTTGAAATGTTATTGAAAGTGACTGTTATTAATGGTTTCCGTGAAATTCGTATTTATAATTTCAGTGATATGTTGAGTACATGATATTGCTGCTTTCGAATGTTTAAAGAGATTTAGAAATACTCTAAGTATGCAAGTGCACTCATCCGGTTTGCCGGTGAGGTATAAGTGAACCTATTCGATACGCCGGTAGGGATTAAGTGGACTTATCCGGTACGCCGGTGAGGTATAAGCGGACCTGCAAGGATTAAGTGGACCTATCTGGGATGCCGATAGGGATTAAGTGGACCCATCAGGATGCTGATGGGGTATATAGGTGACCTACTTAGGACGTTAGTAGGGTAATTTTTGAAATCCTTGAATTATGCACTGTCGTTAAAATGTTATATGCATTACAATTATTTGGATTATACTTAATTATGCATTTTGAAAGTGAAACTGTTAATGCATTTCTGTTAATAGATCTACTTTTTGAAACTATTGATATCTTTCAATCATGATTATTTTTAGGATTATGAAGATCACTTACTGAGTAGCCAAACTCATCAAATTATGGTAAACATTTTTTTTCAGGATAACTGCGGTTTCATTTTGAGTGCTCGTCAGGATCAACTCTGGAAGATATTGTAGTTGTGCTTAAACTTTCTTTTGTTACTTTGTAAGAATTCGCCATTGTAAATTTGTCCTAAAAAGATATGTATATATGTTTTGACTGTCACATCTCAGGAATATCAGTATCGTAAATTCTTGGGGCGTGACAAATCGCCACCTCCCCTGCTTGATGGCAAGCTCCCAATAACCCTTGCCAAAATACTCTGAGTTTGTCGAAGCTCCGTCTCACCATTGAAACCAAGTATTCACCCTAAGTATTTTTACCCTTCGGTAAAAAATAATGAAAATGTGGTTTCCCCCCTTTTATAGCCGATGATTTCCAAAAAAGCCCCTGGCAAATTGGGGATGTCAGCCGCATCCTTGAAGGCGAACGCCAATGGGCTAAACTGGGTCGAGCTCGGATCAAGGCCCGAGCACTAACCCACAATCAATGCCAACTATGTTGTCGAAACTACCCAGCTCCAGCTGTGTTTTCAGTAACCCCAGTGCCGACCGTGTTTTCAGTACCCTAGTGGTGGCTGCATTCTCAGCAATCCAGCGTCGGCCATGTTTAAGAGCTAACATGACCACCCTTAGTACCACCTACATTTTTAAACTTCAATGCCATTTGGGTATTCAAGAGATAGCGGTTGGTTTTTCTCAATGCCGACTGCGTTTCAAAAGGTTCAGCACCGACTGAGTGTTCAAGAAGCAGTGTTGATCGTTCTCAGTGCCGGTTGTGTTCTAAACAATCCTTCGCCACATTCTTCATGCTCAAGCTGTACGTATCTTATTACTGTTATCCCCAGTGAAGTTACACCTTGACCGTGACCTATTAATCCCAGTGGAGTTGTACCTAGGTCTTTCCACCCAGGTTATCACTCCTCATCCCCAGTGGGAGTCATACCCATATACCCTCTCAGCCTCAGTAGGAGTCATACTCATACTGCAATATCCCTAGTGGAGTTAGGGTCATTTTACCACTGTAACGACCAATGAGTCTGCCTCACACGTAGTTATCCTATCCCCAATGAAGTAAGACTTCCCATGTGAACCCCAGTGAGTCTATTGACTTCATTACCATTCATCATTCTCCAATGAGTCTCACCCGTACTCACAAAACAGCGAACCATCCGGCCACTTATACTCATCATAAGCTAGTGGGTCACCATGTTTCACTTACCATTCATACATCTTCCACCTTTTATAGGAAACCTTGTGCCATCTTCCCAAAGTGAGCTAAAACCACCGCCATACTCACTCCATGGCCTTCACAAACAACAATTCATCACCATCACAGTCCAGTTGTATGACCTTAAACTGTAGTGCATATCCTGGTCGCATGACGTTAAAAGGCTTCGCACAGATCCCGAAGGCATGACCCTAAACATGCCTTCACAAAAAATAATGGGCATGGTGTATACCTGAACAAGGGAATGTCATGAGTAAAAATGATCGACAGGGCAACGTCTTGAAACCATGAGTAAAAGAGTTCCGTGAATAAAAAAAACCTAGGCACGGTCAAATCCCAAAAGGGCACTGTGAGTAAAAATAGAATACAAGGGTGGGCTGGCTAAAAGGTCATGGGTAAAAAAGCCCCAAATAAAAAGGAAGTTAGTGAAAACCGTCTCTACGCCGCTGCTTCCCGAGTTCAAGTTAAAACCCGCAAAGGGCGCTTAGACCAATAAACAGGTTGATGCAGCGTTGACCTCAACATGCAGCTTCAGCTCACATTAAAAAAATTCCTGGTGTTACAATACCAGGACAAAAATATACGAGTTTCAAGGAAAAGATTCCAACAGCTTGAATTTATTAGCAAAAAGGACTTGAAAGAAAAAAGAATCACCAAGAAGGCAAGACAAGTCTCATGAGGAAGAAGCATCATTCCCAGGAGGTTACTAAATGTACTCCAACGATGCTAGAGACGCCCTAGGAAGGCTAAGTTAGCCATGACCTTGGACCTATTACGTGAGACTACTAACAATGGATAGGGGTTATAACCAAAGCTGGTCAACTCGATAAACTAAGTTACCCTACTCGGGAAGGAATAACTGGTGCACGACGCAGACGATCACCGACTGATGACTGCCCGTGGACCTGTACATTACATTCAAAACGTCTGAGCATCCTAGTTGCAGCATTGCATGAATCTCTTCGGTGTTCACGTGGTCTTGTGGCTAGGAAGAAAAAAGTAAAAAAGCCAAAGGAAATTTTCTGAATGTTGTCCTTCTCGCTTCTCTCTAAGAACAACATTCTATGGGGCATGCTATTTGAACACATTTTTCAGCACCTTGGTCCCTGATGCAGAATAAAGAGGAAGCAGATCAATAAAGCCTACAAATTAGTGGAAATTTAACAGTCTCAAAATGGCTCCAAAACTAGTCAAGATCTTCATAAGCATTTTAAAAGGTTCCCTTGGCAAGTTTCACCGCAATCAGACATATCTAAGGCAGTGAACACAAAAAAACATTTTCGGTAAAATCGGCCTCTAGCACCTTGAAATGGATCCTGTAACTAGAGTTATATTTTCGATTTGTCAAACAGATGTGGGTCACTCCCATTAGATTCGGCACGGTCTAAAACCCCTATAGGTCATGTTTTGGCTTAGTCGGTTACTCCAAGACAAAGTTATGGGTAAAATACCGAAAAGGGGTAGGTCACACACTATTCCCTTATGGCCACCCTGCACCAAAAGACCACTAAAAGTGGTTGTTTTTAGAGTCACGGGCAGTCATTTTCGGGGCCCATATCTCACTCATTCCAAGTCGGATCATTTTCAAATTTTGTGAGCATGTTTGTCTCATCAATACAAGCATTTTGATATGTGGTACACCCCATGCCGATGCCCGAGCAAAGAGAAAAATTAGAGAGAAGTTTCTGATCCGTGAAGAAAATTACAGAAAGATCAACAGCAGCACACCTCGTTCGAGCGGCCAAATCACGACGCTCGCGTACGCGATCGACGTGAAACTAATTGTATTATGTGCGTAAGGTTTGAGAGTATCTCTAGTCTGAACATCGCATACGATGAATGGTTGGATTTCACACACAAAGGCAATGAATCTTCTATAAATTCTAGCCGTCGAATTTCAAGATTTCGGTAAAAAATCCAAGACGACGAAATCTTTATCCGGACATGAAATCGAACTGCATTTATTGTAATGTAATCATGACGGCATGATCAGTGTGATTCAGTGATGAAACGAAAGAAAAAAATCAAGGAACGAGTGCACTATCAATCAAAAATTGTTAAGATTCATCCCAATTTCAAGTCAGGGATGGCTCTGAAATTTCACGCATTGTTAGTCAACGGCAAAATAGTCTTTTTGCACCCATTTTTAGAATTTATTTTAATTCAATTAAATTTTTATTATCTTCATTTTAGGTAGTTTTTAGGCATCCACCCAGGTTTGGGCTAATACTATATAAACATGGAAAGTCAAAATCTGAAAAAAACAACACAGGACCTTCGATTCATTCAATAAAGATTCAATTTTTTCTTGAGTTCATGGGTACGTCTTGGTGAGAGAGAGAGGAGAGAGAAGAAAAGGGTCGATACCCCTCGGTAAGGTAACTTTCTCTCTCTCCTCTTTTCTCTCTCCTACCCTCTCTCTCCTCTCTCTCTCCTCTTTTCTCTCCTCCCCTCTTTCTCTATCCTATTTTCTCGTCTATCTCTCTTTCTCTCTCCTCTTTTCTCCTCTTTATCACTTTCCCTCTCTTCCTCCTCTAGTCTATCATGTCCCTCTTTCCTTGCTTCTCTTTCTCCATTCACACATGGCTGGCCTATCGTCTTGTGTGATGCCTTCCTGTTCATGAGACATGAACAGTGGGCCAAGCCTTAACCTGGATGGCAGGCTGGGCCTCTGTCAAAGTTCCCCCTCTTTCTTCTCGTCTATCACAGACGGCGCTAACCTATCGTCGCTTGTGTTCTCTCTCTTTATTCTCGTTTGTCACAGATGGTGCTAACCGATCACCGCCTGTGTTCTCTGGCCTTCTTCTCGTCTGTCACAGGCGACGCTAACCTATCACCGCCTGTGTTCCCTCTCTTTATTCTCATCTATCACAGATGGCGCTAACCTATCGCCGCCTGTTTTTCTCTCTCTTTCTTCTTGTCTGTCACAAATGGCGCTAGCCTATCGCCGCCTGTGTTTCTCTCTCTTTCTTCTCTTCTGTCACAGACGGTGCTAGCCTATCGCCTCTCGCTTTCTTCTTTCTATCACCGTCGGTGCAAGCCTAGCACTGCCTGTGTTTTCATCCTTGTTCTTCAATCATAGATGGCAGAGGCTTATCGCCGCCTGTGTTCTTTCCCTATCCTCTTTCTTCTGACAAAGTTGTAGCAAGCCTATTGCCACATGTGTCCCCTTTCTCTCTCATTGCTGTCACAAATGACATGAGCCCATCGCTGCATTGCATGTTTTCTCTTTCTTCTCTCTTTATTTCACAGCCGGCAAAATCCATCATTGGCTGAGTTTTCTCCCTCCTTCTCTCATTATCATCTTGTTTGTCTTTACCTCTTCTTTTCCCTTCATCCTCTCTCACGCTCTTCTTCTCCCCATGTTCTCTTTCTCCTCGTCTTTATATTCTCTTCTCCTTCTTCTCTTCTCTATCTTTCTGCTCTTTTTCTTTCTTTCTCTTCCTCTTTCTTTTGATTAAGAAGGGTAGCCATAATGTCGTTTTGCCTGTAAGAGTTATTGTGCCCACTTTATAGCTACGACATACTAGCCATTGTGTCTAACTGATCGGTATTGGTACTGTCGTCTAGTTGTAATTATGTAGAGCCAATCTGAGTTATCGAACCCATTTTACTGCCACACCGGGTCACTTACCTACTACTTTAGTCATTTTGTCGATCTCACCATCTGGTTAAATTCTTTTAACCCTAATCTTTCTTCTCTCATTCTTCTTTTCCGCTTTTTCAATGTGCACGTCCGTGTACATCCCCCAAAGTTAAGGTGAGGTCCCTCGACCCGCTTGTCTTATAACATTTGCTATGTGTGTGATTGTGGAAACAGGGGAATACAGGCTAAATGAGGCGATTCCGAATGAGTTTTACGATTGGAGGGCTTTCTTTGTGTTCTAAGAGGGCGCCCACGTGAGCCAGTCTGAGTAAGTCCCCAACCCACCTTAAATTCCTCTCTCATCGGTTGGTCCACCTGCCCTTGCTCTTGAGCAAGGTTTCGGAGAAAGCGATCTCAAAGTCTCGAGTTCCTCTGAAACTCGAGATGCATGCCACCTGATTATCAGGATCTAGAGGGAGAGATCGAGGCACCTAACCAATAAGCAGTGGCTATCCATCACAATATCATAACAGTATCCATTACCTGTGAGTGTCCTCCCGTGTAATGATCAATATCAATATAAGAAGTGGCCATCCATCACAATATCATAACAGTATCCATTTTCGATGAGTGTCCCACCACGTAATGGTCAATATCAATATAAGCAGTGGCCATCCTCGATAAGATCATAACAGTATCCATTACCGGGGAGTGTCCCACTGCGTAATTTTCAATATCAATATAAGTAGTGGCCATCCAGCACAACATCATAACAGTGTCCATTACTGGTGAGTGTCCCACCGCGTAATGGTCAATATCAATATAAGCAGTGGCCATCCATAATGTTCAAGCATTCAATTCATTCACATCATTCAATGTCGCATACAGATGAACCAGATTCCATCATATCATCATATCATTTAGCAAAAGTCATTTATTTCATCAACTTTCACAGGGCATTTACACATAAGTCTTCTCAGTAGCAATTGGCATTCATTATGAATTCATTTCATCACTATTGTACTCGTGGCCCCTTTTTCTCACATAGCACAGTCATAAGACATCATTCACATATATTTATGGAATTCACATGTAATTCATCATATGATAGTCACAAATCAAGAAAGCTTAATGTCACATGGATATAAAACTGGTGCAGTGACATGTAACAGTGACATGCCCCTCTTGCGAGGGAGTAGCTCCCAATCTAGGGGGAGTTTCAGAATGCCTCAAACATGAAACTTTAAGCTTACCCATAGATCATTACCAAGACAGTAATTTGAAAGAATTTGGGTGTCATTTGATGGGTTTATAGCTTAGCACAATGTGAGCATTAGATGCTGGAAATCTTCCCTGCAACAGTGTGCAATGACATATTCACGCATTTCGAGGCAAAATCAAAATCCGTGGGGAATTTCAAAAACCTAAAAACATGAAACTTTGAGTACCTTCATAGACCTTCCCAATGGTGGACATTTGAAGGTTTTTGGATACCATTTGCCAAGTCAAAAACACAGCCCAAAGAGGGCCAGAATTTCTGAAATTAGCAACAACTGTGAGTGGTGTCGTGTCTCGACATTTTTTGCCATATCTTTAATCCATGCACTATTTTATCAGGAAACTTGGGGTAGACATATATGTCTTTCAATTGGAACCGATTTGGTCCCATTTGGATGCCATTTGGCCATCAAAACTTTTGATACAAAAACAATCACAGTTATGGAAATTCTTATTCTCAAGTTAACATGCTTTTAAAGAACACTTAATATTTTCTGGCCAAGCTACACTTTGGGCTTGTAACCTTGATCATGATAAGGAGTTTCACATTGAGTAATTTCATGAGTTTCCATACATCAAGGGATCATATATGTGGTAAAACAGTCATGGCATTTAAAATCATAACCCTAAATTTCAACCCCATGTTAACCCAGTCATGCTTTACACTTTTCTTTCTATCATCTTACTCATTCTAAATATTTGTTCTTTACATAAAGCTTGGATGTATAGAAGCTAATCCCACTTACCTTGACTCCCACGGTATCTCAAATCCGTACTCACTACCTTGACAGGATTTCCCCAAAGTTCCACTGGTGGGCTGTCTTTAAGGGGCAGCAGTGAACTTCAACAGTGGGAGAAAAACTTGAGAAAATTAGAGAGACGATGCTGCCCAAAGGAAGAAATGGCTTAAAAAGGAGAGGATGGTTGGAAAACACTATGGCTGACATAATCGCACTCAGCTCTGACATGTACGGAGCGACACTGATAAGTGACAGCTATACGATTTGACCAAACATAGACAGCGATACTTCCATACACAACCGATGATGCTCACTTACACAGCCGACGATGCTCACTTACATAGACGGCGCTACCTCTCGCACATGTGATAATGCTCTTCTATCTCTCTTTTACTCAGGCGGTGCTAGGTCTTGAGTTCTCAGATGGTGATGGCTCTTTACACAACTGGTGATACGTCTTCCTTACACAGCCGGCACTACGTCTTCCTTACACAGCCGGCACTACGTCTTCCTTACACAGCCGGTGTTGTGTCTTCCTTACACAGTCGGAGATACGTCTTTCTTACATAGCTAGTTCGGGGTCTTCCTTACACAGCCAGCGCTACTCCAAACCGCGACAAGCCTCTATCTCACTCTCCCTCGTCGTTCACGTCACTGGATTTGGGAGAAAAATTATTGTCCTTACATCATCTTCCTTTGGAAAGGATTTTGTCCGCAAAAACATATTAATCGTTAACCAAAAAGGTGGGGGTATTTCTCTTTAACCTCATCATCCCGTTCCCATGTCGATTCTTCCCTTGCATGATACTGTCATTACATCCGAAATTTCTTTATTGTACAATGCTTATACCCTCATGTCTAATATCCCAATCGATTGTTCAGCATAGGTCAAATCTTCCCTAAGCGGGATTGGTTCATACTCTAAGACATGGGATGAGTTAGGTTGGTATTTCCTCAACTATGATATATGACATACATTGTGCATGCTTGCCAGTTCAGGTGGCAGAGCAAATTGGTAATCCACGCTTCCAATTCTTTCTAGGACTTCAAAAGGTCTAATGAATTGTGGGCTCAATTTCCCCTTTTTACCAAATCTCATAGCACCCTTGGTTGGTGATACCTTCAAGAAGACCTGGTCCCCTACTTCAAACTCGAGGTCTCTCCGACGATTATCGACATAACTCTTTTGTTGAATTTGGGCTGTCTTGAGCCACTCTCGGATTAAGGCAATCTTCTCAGAGGTCACCTGAACTATCTCGGGCCCTAACAATCTTCTTTCGCCCACCTCATCCCAATAGATGGGCAATCTGCACTTCCTTCCATACAAGGCCTCATAAGGTGCCATTTGAATACTGGCTTGGAGACTAATGTTGTAAGCAAATTCTATCAAAGGTAGATGGTCTTCCCAAATTCCCTTAAAATCAGTGACACACACCCTTAACATGTCCTGCAAGGTTTGAATGGTTCTCACTGATTGTCCATTGGTTTGGGGGTGAAAGGCAGTGATAAATGTAAGTCTGGTCCCCAAAGCTGATTGCAGACTTGCCCAAAATCTGAAGGTGAATCTAGTGTCCCTGTTTGACACAATGCAGATGGGCATCCTGTGCAATATCACAATTTCTCTGATGTATAGCTGGGCCAGCTTATCTAGAGTATAGGTTGTGCGAACCGGTACAAAGTGAGCAGCTTTGATTAATCGGTCCACCACGACCCAGATGTTATCATGCTCTGCACTTTATTTTGGTAATCCAAAAACAAAATCCATCATGATGTTTTCCCATTTCCACTCTGGTATGGGTAGGGACCGTAGTAGTCCAATAAGTTTCAGATGTTCTGACTTCACTTGCTGGCACATCAAACACTTAACGACAAACTGTGCCACATCTTGCGTCATGTTGTTCCACCAGAAGGTCTCTTTCAATTCCTGGTACATCTTTATATTCCCTGGGTGTACCGTGTAGCAGGAGTGATGTGCTTCCTCTAGGACAACCCTTTTTATATTCTCGTCATTAAGAACACACACTTGGTTCTTAAACCTTAACAAGTCATCACTGCCCATAGAGAAATATTTTTTTCCTTCCATTTTAAGTTCTTTTAAGGATTTTTACTAGTTGGGGATCTACTTTTTGAGCCGTTTTGATTTGTTGAAAGAGTTGGGGTTCCATCCTCAGACACGATAGCATTCCTTCTCCCTCACTACGGGGCTAAGATGGGTGCCACTCCACCACATCCTCTAATAGCTTCATTTCTTGAACCATCAAATATGCCACGGAGATCACAACTTTTCGACTTAAGGAGTCAGCTACTACATTAGGCTTGCCTGGTTGGTAATCAATTATACAGTCATAATCATTCAATAAGTCCATCCATCTTTTTTGCCTCATAGTTAACTCCTTTTGGGAAAATATGTACTTGAGGCTCTTGTGGTCCGTGAACACTTTAAACTGGGCCCTATAGAGGTAATGCCTCCAGATTTTTAACGCAAGCACTACTACCGTGAGCTCCAAGTCATGAGTTGGATAGTTCTGCTCATACAGCTTTAGTTGTCTGGAGGCATAAGAAATGACTTTACCTCTCTTCATGAGTACACATCAGAGCTCTTTATGAGATACATTGGTGTAAACCACAAAGTCTTCATTCCCCTCGGGCAAGGCCAGTATCGAGGCTGTGACTAACCTCTTCTTAAATTCTTGAAACTCTTCTCAGACTCCTCTGACCATATAAATTTTGTGTTCTTTTGGCTCAATCGAGTCAAAGGAAGCGCTATCTTTGAGAATCCTTCTACAAAGCACTTGTAGTACCCTGTCAATCCTAGAAAGCTAGGAACCTCGGTCACATTTATTGGCCTTTCCCACTTAAGTACGTCTTCAATCTTAGAGGGGTCAACCTTGATTCCATCCTTAGATATAATGTGCCCAAGGAAGGCCACACTGGGGATCCAAAACTCGCTCTTTCTCAACTTAGTATACAATCTTTTCGACTTCAAAGTTTGTAAGACAATTCTTAGATGTTGTTCGTGCAAATCCCGACTCTTAGAATATACCAAGATATCATCGATAAAAATCAATACAATGTCATTTAGGAAGGGCCTAAACACCTTATTCATCAAATCGATTAATACAGTGGGGGCATTGGTTAACGCGAACGGCATCACAAGAAACTCGTAGTGACTGTATCGAGTTCTGAAAGCGGTCTTTGAGATGTCTCCCTCCTTGACCCGCAATGGATGATAACCCGATCGGAGGTCAATACCCATATTTCCTGAAAGATTCTTTAGGATCCTCGGGTTATGTGGGCAGGGCTTCCCTCCTGTGTTTCTCCTCAAAAAATGCTGGGTTTCTTCCCAAACTTCCCCAACGGCACTATATTTATTTTTCCTTCCTTTCTTAACCGGCTATCCTTGCAGTCTTTTTCCATCTTCAGGGCATGGTCTACCATTGGGGCATATGACTTGATATTGGCCGACATCACTCTAGTTCTGATATCCGATCGCAAGCCCCTTCAAAATTTAGCTGCCTTTCGCACCTCGATATTTATGATGTGGGGCGCATACCTAGAAAGATCTACATATCGAGCGGTATATTGTTCCACCGTCATACCTCCTTGCTGAAGTTTAATAAATTCTACCCCCTTCATTTCCTTGACTAAATCGGGGAAGTACTTCTTATCAAATGCTGCCAAAAAGTTTTCCTAGGTGACCTCAATGTCTAACTCCCTTCAAGTCTACTTTATCGAATCCACCAGTGCTCTGCTTCCCCTTCTAGCATAAAGGCCTCTAGCCTAACATTTTACTCATTCGAATAGTGTAACGCCTCTAAAATTTTCTCTATTTGTTTCTTCCACCTCTCAGCCTTCTCCACTCCTCCATGCCTCAAAAAGGTTGGGGTTCCATTCTCCTAAACCTCCATGAGGCTACTGTCATTTTGCGCTGGTGTAGGGGTTGCCTGGGTTGGCATCGCTTCCTTCATCATTTGGGTGATAGCCCCCCTAGAGTTCTATAAAACTTATCGAGTGCCTCGGTATTGTCATTACTGGAACTCGTGTTGTGGGTACGAGCTCTCGGCATCCTTAACCTAGTCTCAAGAACACCCAGTCACTTGTCTACCCCAAAACTAATCTAAGGACTCTCCTAAACTCCCTAGGCCAAGAATCCTATCCTGGCTGCTTTTGATACCATATCTGTCATGACCCCACCCCCGATCACCGTACCTTATGCGATGACGGGCGATCGAGCATGGGTTCGTGATCTAATGCAACGTTTGTCACTTAAGAAGGAGTGAACTCAAAGCCTTTATTTTCGGTAATCGAGCAAACCATGGAAAAAGAACTCAAGAATAACTCAACTAGCGGGTGAACATCGACAATCCCAAGCACCAAAAATCCATTATATATATAAATCTCTTTCAAAATGTTACATTCAATTTAGGGCATCTATGCTCAATATTACATATATCAACAAAGAACAAAAACCCAAGGTCAAACAACCAAGACATAAACTAGATCTAAGTGCCTTCTTTGCAGAATCTAACTGCAACTTTCCACAACAAAACACGAGCTCCAAGTGCTGAACCTGTCACTATCAATCAACAAGGAGAGGAGAAATAATGGAATGACCTATACAGCCCAGTAAGTAGATCTAGAGTTATGCATCTATAATGATTCTATGTGATAACAGTTTGATCCATCGATATAAAATCATAGTTTAGCACATATGAATATTACATCAAGACAGCGAGTATGAACATTTCATATACGGTCGGCCCACTAACATCTTACGTCGAAGATTCAAACGGGACTTCCACTAAAGTGCTTATTCTTTAGAGGAAAATGATCTTATACTTATAGAAGATCATTCATTTCGAACTAAGTCATGTAAGAAGTGATTGGACATCCCCCCACGACTCCGATTCTCTTATTTTTTAGTTTTGCATATTCATTATTATTTCCATGTCTCATCGTCATGGCAAGAGTTTTGTTTCTCATTTGATAGAACGGGTTGTTCCACGAGTAGATGCATTATGGAAGACAAAAGCAGTTCCTCATTATAAGCTCCATAAATCTTCAGTCATTGATATGAAAAATGCCCTAATGGAATCCCCCTTACACAACAGTTATCATTAAATTAGTGCGATCATGAGCATTCAATCAGTGAAATTATTAACATTCAATCAGTGCATTCCTAAACATTCCTTATTCTGAAATTCTATCATTATCCACTCACTCCCTAAATCACCTACTCTCGCAGTAGAGGGCCTATCTATCAGACTAAGCGAATCCTATTGCTTAAGACCTCTACCATCATATAGGAGGAAAGGTAATGACAAGTGGGGTAATCCACTTCGTAATAGCCTCAACACACTCACGCAGTCCCCAGCGTGCATTGGGGGTCCGATGGGCCCTTACCTTGCAAGGCATCAATCATTTCATTTCATGAATCTAGGGTGTGACCCTCTATCCTTTCTCATAACCCATTCTGATCATTACGTAGGCTAGGGGATATGCTGGCATCACCTTCCTTACCACTGATGAGTGTCCCATCACGTAGCATGCGATATCATAACAGTATCCACTACCAGTGAGTGTCCCACCTAGTAATGGTCAATATCAATATAAGCCGTGAGCATTCATCATAATATCATAAAAGTATCCATTACTAGCTAGTGTCCCACCACGTAATGGTCAACATCAATATAAGCAGTAGCCATCCATCACAATATCATAATAGTATCCATTATCGGTGAGTGTCCCACAGCATAATGGTCAATATCAATATAAGCAATGGCCATCTATCATAAGATCATAACAGTATACATTACCAGTGAATGTCCCACCACGTAATGGTCAATATCATTATAGGCAGTGCCCATCCAGCACAATATCATAACAGTATCCATTACCGGTGAGTGTCCCACCGCGTAATGGTCAATATCAATATAAGCAATGGCCATCCATCATGTTCAAGCATTCAATTCATTCACATCATTCAAAACCTCATACAGATGAATCATATTCCATCATATCATCATATCATTTAGCAAAAGTCATTTATTTCATAAACTTTCACAGGGTATTTACACATAAGTCTTCTCAGTAGCAATTGGCATTCATTATTAATTCATTTCATCACTATTGTGCTTGTGGTCCCTTTTTGTCACATTGTGTAGTCATAAGACATCATTCACATACCTTTATGGCATTCACATGAAATTCATCATATGGTAGTCACATTTATCGCATATCAATAAAGCTTAGTGTAGCATGGATATAAAATTGGTGAAGTGACATGTAACAATGACATGGTCCTCTTGCGAGGGCATAGCTCCCAATCTAGGGGGAGTTTCAGAATGCCTCAAAAATGAAACTTTAAGCTTACCCCTAGATCATTACAAAGATAGTAATTTGAAAGAATTTGGGTGTCATTTGATGGGTCTATAACTTAGCACAAGGTGAGCATTAGTTGCTTGAAATCTTCCCCGCAACATTGCGTAATGCCATGTTCACGCATTTCAGGGCATAATTCAAAATCCGTGGGAATTTCAAGAACCTCAAAACATGCAACTTTGAGCACATCCACAGAACTTCCCAATGATGGAAATTTGAATGTTTTTGGACACCATTTACAAGGTCGAAAGCATTGTCCAAAGAGGGCCACAGCAACTGTGAGCCGTGTCGTGTCTCGACATTTTCGACCATATCTTTTAATCCAAGCACAATTTTATCATGGAATAAAAATTAAACTTGGGGTCATATATGTCTTTCAATTGGATCCGATGTGGTCCCATTTGGATGCCATTTGGCCATCGAACATTTTGATACAAAAACAATCACAGTTCTGGAAATTCTTATTCTCAAGTTAACATGCTTTTAAAGAACACTTGCCAAGCTACAGTTTGGGCTTGGAACCTTGTTCATGATATGGAGTCTCACATTGAGCAATTTCATGAGTTTCCATACATTAAAGGATCATATATATGGCGAAAACAATCATGGCATTTAAAAGCATAAACCTTAAATTTCAACCCCATGTTAACCCAGTCATGCTTCACGCTTTTCATTCTATCATCTTACTCATTCTAAATGCTTGTTCTTTACATAAACCATGGATGCATAGAAGCTAAACCCACTTACCTTGACTCCCACGGTATCTCAAATCCCCACTTACTGCCTTCACGAGCTTTCCCCCTTGCTCCACTAGTGGGTTGTCTTCAAGGAGCAATAGTGAACTCCAAGAGAGAGAGAAAAAGTTGAGAAAATGGGAGACGGTGCTGCCCAAAGGAGGAAAACGCTTAAGAAGGAGAGGGTCGTTGGAAAAACCTGAGGTTGACACAATCGCATGTGGCTCTGACACGTACAGAGTGGCGTTAATTAGTGACAGTTGTACGATTTGACCAAACACAGATGGCGATGCTCCCATACACAGCCAGCGACGCTCTGTTACACAGCCGGTGATGGTCACTTACATAGCCGGCACTGCCTCTCGCACACATGGTAATGCTCTTCTTTCTCCCTTTTTTACTCAGGCAGTGCTACGTCTTGAGTTCTCAAACAGCATGGGTCTCTTTACACAGTCGGTGCTACGTCTTCCTTCCACAGTCGATGCTACATCTTCCTTACACTGCTGGTGCTATGTCTTCCTTACACAGTCGGCGCTACGTCTTCCTTATATAGCTGGCACTGCATCTCCCTTGACGCTACTCCAAACGGCACCAGGCCTCTATCTCACTCTCCCTCACTGTGCGCATCACTGGATTTGGGAGAAAAATTGTTGTCCTTACAAGAATTCTTGAGCATGCTTCTCTGCTAGCAGCAAATCAATGCTCAGTCAGCTATTATGATCGGTGCTCCAACACTGCTAAGGACTGCTAAAGACATGGAGTCATCGTAACAACACATGGCTCCTTAGGAATGGGGAGGCAAGAATCTCCTTATTGGATCTTGATTTCAATGGCGGCCTTTCGCTGATCGAAGCAATGTATGATGAGTTCGTGCCTCAGAACTCGGTCATCTTTGGTGGTGCTCACTGAGGGGGAAAGGAACCACCTACTAGTCTTTAATTTTTTTTTGAGATTTACTAGCTGCTTCATTCTAAGTCTAGCAACGGTCTGTTTGAAGATATCTTTCAGCACCTTGGTCCCTGATGCAGAATAACAAGAGAAGTGGTCAATAAAGCCTTGACATACAATAGAATTCTCAACAGTCCTCAAATTGCCCCAAAACAGGTGGAAATCTTCCTAAACACTTTAAAAAGGCACCTGCCAAGTCTCATCGTAATTAGACATGTCTAAGGTAGTGCAGACAAAGAAACAAATTTGAAAAAATCAGTCTCTAGAACCCTGAAACGGACAACATAACAAGAGCCCTATTTCCTATGCGTCAAATTGCTATATAACCAAGGCCATTAGATCCAACACGGTCAAAATATGGGTCAAGTTTTAGCTTAATCGGGGACTCTAAGACAAAGTTAAGGGTAAAATACCAAAAAGGGGTGGGCCGCACACTATCCCGTATGGTCCCTCTACACCAAATCACCATTAAAGATGACTATTTTTACAATCTCGAGCAGTGACTCTCGAGGGCCATATGTCACTTGTCTTAAGTCGGATCACACTCAAATTTTGTGAGCATGTTCATCTCGTCAAGACTAACATTTTGATATGTTGCACGCCTTGTTATTACGCTCGAACAACAAGAAAAGCTAAAGAGAAGTTGCCGATCTGTGAAGGAAGTTACCAATCAACAGCGACATGCCTCGCTCGAGTAGTTACATCACCGCTCTTGCACATCAGATTGATACGAGACCAGTTTTATCATGTGCGTAAGGTCTAGGGCTATCTCTTATCTGAACCCTATACATGATGAACGGTCAGATTTCGCACACGAAGCCAATAAATTGACCGTAAATTCCAGTGCCAAAATTCCAAATTCCGACCAAAACTCCAAAGTTGCGGAATCTTTGTTTGGGCACTAAATCGCGTTGCGTTTGTTGCCCCGTGATTGTGACGGCATGCTCATGTGATCCAGCAAAGAAATCACTGAAAGACATCAAGAAAGAAGCACACTATCAATCTAAAGTTTTCAACATTCATCCAAATTTCATGTCGCATGATTGTGGCTTAATAACACGATCCATGGCTTGATGTTGGTATCAAATTGATTGACATGTCGAGCCCTACAAGAAAACAATGATGTTTTAGATAAACAACCACCAGAGCAACCCCAGATCATCCACGGAAAATCACGTATGTTCTAGGGCAGCAGTAGAGACTGTTTTGAAATTCCATGAATTGTTAGGCAGGGAGAAAATAATCATTTTGCACCCATTTTTAAAATTTATTTTAATTCAATTAAAATGTAATTATCATCAATTAAGATTTTTTTTTGGCATCCACCCATGTTTGGGCTCAATTCTATAAATACATGCTAAATCTAATTGTAAAGAGAGTTCCTTGTTGGAAGGTATCATTCATCAACATGGGGCCCCCGCTCAATAAAGCCTAACAAACAGTGTGAATTCCAGCAATCTTAGAATAGCCTTAGAATCAGCTAAAATCTTCATGAGGTCTCACAGAAGTCTCCTACTAAATTTCGTCGCATTTCGACATGTCTAAAGCAGTGCAGACTTAGAAATAGATCCATCGGAATCGGCCTCTAGCACCTCAAAACGACCCCTATAACTAGAGCTACATTTTTCAATGTCTCAAATTGCTATCTGACAACTACCATTGAGCCCGACATGGTTGAAAACCCCTAGTGGTCAAATTTCATCCTGAACGAACACTCTAGGAAGATGTTAGAGGCAAAAGAGTGAAACATGAGGGGCCGCACGTTATTCTGGTGCGGCCACGCTACAACTCCACGCCATGGAAGGGATAGTCACGACTAGTGAGTTTCAATGCTTATATCTCACCCGTCCCAAGTCGGATCGTGCCCAAATTTGGTGCGCTTGTTCGTCTAGTCAAGACGAGCGATTTGATATGTGGCACGCCTCATGACAACATTCGAGCGCAAAGAAAAGCTCGAGAGAAGATGCTGACCGTGAAGAAAGTGCAAGAAATTTTCCAGCATCGTGCCTTGCTCGAGCATCCAAATCACGCCGCTCACGACCCCGTTCAACGTGAGATCAATTCCATAGTGTGCGTAAGGTCTTAGGTTACCTCCGATCCGAACCCCGTACGTGATGAACGGTCAAATTCTGCACACAAAGCCGACGAAGTGACTGCAAACTCTGTTGCCGGAGTTCCAAATTCCAATCAAAATTCCAAAGTTGCAAAATCTTTGTTGGGGTACAGATTCGAGCAGCGTTTGTTGCCCCACGTTCGTAATGGCATGTGCAATGCAATTCAATGAAGAAATCACCAAAAAACATCAAGGAACGAGTACACTATCGATCCAAAGTTTGAAGATCCATTCAAGTTTGAAGTCACATGATCGTGCGCTAAAAACACGATCCATGGCTAATAGTTGGTATCAAAACAATCGCCATGCCGAGACCTACAAGAAAGCAATCATCTTATGGTCAACCAAGTATCAAAAGGACCTCCAATCAGCCATGTAAGATCATGCAAGTTCTAGGGCAACACAAGGACTATTTTGAAATTCCATGAATTGTTAGAAAGGGGAAAATATTTCATTTTGCACCAATTTAATCTTAATTTCTAGTAATTAGGGTTACTTTTGATCATCCACTCATGTTTGTAGCAAATTCTATATATATGTACCAACATTATATGCATCAAGCAGTGAACCTTTCACAAAAGAGAGAGTTTTTACTTTATACAAGTTTCTCTTTCTTCTCATTGTGGGGTCACGTTTGAGAGAGTGTGAGGTGAGATAAACTTTTGATTGTTACCCCCAGGTTCAAGGTAAATCTTGTCTCTCCTCTTTTCTTTTTCTTCTTCTCTTTCTCTTCTTTCCTCTCTTCTCCCTCTTCCCACCTGAGCTCCTCGTAGGGTCAAGCACGGCAGTGGCAGTGTCATGCAGGCTCCCCTGAGGTCACACATGGTGATGGCAGCGCCATGCACGAACCTACTTCTCCTTCTTTTCTTTTATCTCTTTCGTCTAGTGGGGCCTGTAGACGGCGCTGTCCATCGCTGTCCACATATGTAGCTTGGACGTCTTAGTGAAGAACCCAGACGGTGAAACCCGTTGCTGCTCGTAGGGGTCTTTCCCTGTTGTGCGTATATAGCAGACGACGATACCCATTACCGGCCGCTATAGGCCTCAGCAATGTCTACCGTCATCGTCATGCTTCCTTCGAGTGTCCGGCATTCATCGTTGCCCTTCCTGCATCCCACGCCCATCGCCACGTGCTTCACGAATGAACAATCGTCGCACGCTTCATCAGAAACTATCGCCGTCCTCATGGGGGCGTGTTATTTTCTTATGTTGCCAATGGCGATGCCTAGCACCTTCCGTAGTTCATTCCTCACTCTCTAGCCATGAGCAGTATGTCGATTGTCGCCGCCCAAGGACCACGACACTGCTACTCCACGGTCGTGAGGCAACTCCTAGAGTCGTCAGGACCTCATCTCTCTACCGTCTCATCACTTCTTTTCATGCTCTTTTCTCTTCTCGCTTGATTGAGGGTAGACTTAGTCTAGCACTGCCATGTCGGTCTCGATTTCGAGTAGTATTACGGTTGTGCTGGTTCTAAGAATCATGCTCGTCTCACTACCTTTCCGAGTCAATGACTTCTCAGATGCAATTCAAGTCTCGCCTCTTTGTTGAGTTTTCTTCTCTTTTCTATATTTATTTGAACCATATGCTTCATCGCCCTCTCGTGTGAACGTATAGTGCCCTAAGATAAGGGTCGGTCTCTTTGACCCACTTGTCTTACAAATTAACCGTAGAAGTGTTGTGAGGATTGCAGGTCAAGAAAGGCGATTCCGAACCAGTTAAAATAGTTGGGGGGCTTTCTTCGTGATCTAAGAGGGCACCCCCACGAGCTAGCCCGAGTAAGTCTCGAACGCACCTTCAATTACTCTCTCATCGGTTGGTATACCTGCCCTTGCTCTTGAGCAAGGTTCCGAGAGAGCGATCTCGAATCTCGAGTTCGTCAGAAACCCAGGATACGTGCCGCCAAATCACATAGATTCAGAAGGCGAGATTGAGGGACCTAACTAGCTTGGCATTTCCATTGGGGACTTATTACCCCTTATTCGGCTCACTCTTGTTTGACCAGTATCCTCTTTTACTTCTATGGCACCTAGGTTGTTCAACCCATTCATACGAGTCAGGGATTTCCTTATCCCCGCACTCATGACTGTCTTGGGGAAGTGAACTTCTCAAGCTTCCTTCCCTATTCTCCTTTTAAGTCAAGACTCACGGTCCGGCTCCCAGGTTCTCACCTAGATCGATACGAGAGGGGGCCTAAAGGTACCTGCCTCACTGCTTTCTCGCCCTAGTGGACTCTCCACCAAGGCCCCTTAGATGGGTAGCACACCTGCTACTGGCAAGAGTCTACTGCCAGTCATGTTGTTGAGGCATGTCTGAAGGCTGCCCCTATCACTCTCGCAAAAGGCAAGCAAGTTGTCGTCTCTCCTGAGGTTCGCCGAAAGGCAACCCCTTATGCTCCTTCACCAACCCGAATCTCCACACTTGGAGAGTCAGCACAGAGAGGCGGAGGTCCTGATATCTTCACCCCTCGCACACACCCAAGGGCTCATGGTCCATCCACTCGAGCCGCACCACTGGGCAACCCTCACATTGCCTTGAGCTCTCATCCAAGGCTAGGCCTTCTCGGGCCGAACCCTGCATGCGTCGTGCATTTACTTTCCACAATCCCGGGCAATGCTAGCTTTACATCACCTCGAGCACATGAGGGTCGACCACTCCGTCTTCCCTCCCAGCACACACAACTTCACCCTGTGAGAGATGGGCTTCTTCCTCACCACTCACAGACACAAGCCCCGTGGGTCTCAACCTCCTCCGGTCGGACTCATTGACGGAGCCCGGGTCGACCCCAAAGTCACCTGGACGGCTAACTCTAAAGGTGCACAAGCACCGTCTTGGTAGGTTCCTTCCTGACCTTAACTTAGATGAATTCGTGAACCAGCTTCTTCCTCTGGTACTCAAAGGTCTTCCCTAAGAGTATTATCTTGACCCAGCCTCAGGTTAGTTGTGCACATGGGCCCCACAATGGAACTTGGGGCAATGACCTGATGTCAAACAGAGGCCTTCAGCCTCCAAGGCCAAAACCTAGGCTGCATTTCATCCTCAGACCCCACTCCATGATCCAACTCATAGACACGGCCCTTGCGTGCTCGAAGAAGGTGGAGCAGTTCAAATCTCAGGCTTGGTTCTGGAGTGAAGTCCACAGCCATCTCAGGGTTAAGCAGGAAAGAGGTCTTTAGATCCTGACCAAAGAAGCCTCCAAGGTAGTCGAGGTCGCCACCTTTGATGACCTCCTGCCTCGTAACCCCTTTTTTCCTCTCCAAACTGCAGAGCTTGAGGGAGTTCAAGAGTATTGCTGGGTCATCACTACTCAGAAACTACTGTCCTAAGACTGTCAAGAACCGATCCTCACAAGATTAGCATACACGGCTGAAGTCCAGTAGGGGCAGGCCGAACCCCTCCAGAACGACTTGCCGTGCACCACTCGTTGATCTCGACAGTCCTCTATCCCGCTAAGCTTTGACCCTCCATTAGAGACGGTCAGCATCATGGTGATCAATGACCCGGACGATGCTTAGGAAGAGTGAATAAACAAGTTTGAGGAAATGATGCAGCCATCCTTGGAAAGATGGAACTCCTAGAGGCCTCTAGGTGCCCTCCTTCAATCGATTCCCTGACTGGTGAGGACACGGTTCCCAGGCAAACTCCGCCATCAGCCTCTCAAGACAGTTTTATGTCCTGCAGGGTCTCCCAAATCTACATAGATGCTATGGTGGCCCATAACCTCAAGAACAAGGTCCCATGCATGCAGGAGACGCCGCTTTATCAAAATTCGTACCCTTCGTATATAGACTAAGTACCCTTCCCTCCGAACTATCAGAAGAGGAAGCTCCCCCTGTTCAATGGTACTACGTCTTTGCACCAGCATACTACTCACTTTCAAGCAGCCTGTCTAGAGACGACAACTGAAGGATGATCCTCTTCCACCAGTTCGTCGAAACTCTTGAAGGGCCAGCCTTTCAGTGGTATGGTCGGCTGCCTCCCAACTCGGTCCACACATGGAAAGAGATGGAGCAGTTGTTCTATCAACGTTTCTACGAAGTCCGAAGGAACGTGGAGACCATCGAACTCCTCACCCTGATGCAAGATCCTAGTGAGTCGGTGGACAATTTGATCACCCATTGGAGAGAGTTGGCAACCTTCCATGCCACTCTCTTGACTGAGAAGGAAGCGGTCCAGACCTGCATATAGAACATGCTTCCCGAGATGGCTCTATATGTCGAGGCATCCAATCCACCCTCCATGTCAGAGCTCATCTCCAAGGCAGTTCGTATTGAGGGATTATTCAGGCATCATGGCAACCCTCCTAGGCAACCTGCCAACTCAAACTCTCGCTTCAACAGTCAGGGCAACCAAAAGGGAGTAATCAGTGCGGCCATCACCGTGGCTGATACCAAAGGCGCGGTTCCTCAAACCCTGGACCTTTCCAAGTCATAGGTGTCTCCGGTCGGGGGCAAGCAACAGTTCTACAACAATGTCTCACCTTCTAAAAATTCTAAGCGAAACAACTATTGGGCCCAGCACCAAAATAAGGTTTACTCCTTCGACACAGAGTGGACACTTGCACTACTTCGATTGCTGCTAAAACAGAACATGATACAATTGCCGGAGGCTAATACGGTAGAATCGGATGGGCAGGAGGCAAATGATAAGTACTGTGCAAATCACTGGAGGGTATGCCACCCCACTTACGACTGCTATAAGCTTAACGACATGATCGAAGCCCTTATCAACAAGGGTCAGATAAAGCTCGAAGAGTTGAATAAAGAATTTGGAGCAACTGAGGTTTCTCACATAGTCACGATACAAGAAGACGATGGGGCACCCGCTATCCTTCGTGCATTTTTCTCCATAATGCTCAAAGAAGGGCTTGTCACTCCCAATCCAGCAAGGTAGCCCAAGTTCCTATCTCCAAGAATTGAGAACCTCTGGTGCCCGTATCACCAGATACGAGGCCATGATATCAGTGAATGCATTGGCTTCCACAAGCTCTTTGTAGAGAAGATACAGCAGTGCCAGGAAGTTCAAGAAAACCCAGAAGGACACCCTCAAGTCCCTCTGCTGCCCGTGTAAGAAAGCCTCTTGGCTCAAGCCCAGTAAAATACTGAGCAAGACCATTTGTAGGCCCTCTTCGAGGTAATGCTCCAACAAAGCCTTGTCACTCCCAAGCCAGCCAGGCAGCCGCGACATCTTACCTAGGGCACGTAAGAGCTTTGGTGCCCATATCACCAAATTTGGGGTCACGAACTCAATGAATGCTTTGGGTTCGAAGCTATAGTCAGAGAGAAAGTCCAGCCAGGACACATCATTTGTAAGGCTCCCTCGAAACGCGTCCAGGTTGTCGCTTCCATTCCAAAGGAAGCCACATTACCAGCCCGCTTGCGTAAATGCTAGACCCTTCAGAGCCTTCGACCTCTCAGCCCTGGAAAGTCTACTATGGACGGAGTGGCTCAAATCCTTGAAATGTGAGGTATTCTACCAAGAAAGGGCTACTCACCAGCCTGATAGGGCCATCCAAACACCCCCTCAAGAATCCTAAAGGAGACAGTAGGCACCTATGTCAATCCGCCGAAGGAATCGTCCTCCTCAGCCACCAGTCGAGGAGGAATTCCTCAGGCCCCTTCCTCCACTGCCGACCTGGCAAGACTTTATCCCAAGCACAACTCGCCTAGTCTTTTCATTTAATTAGGAGGACATCACCAAAAAAACAATAACTCAAGGTTCCTCCAATATGGGTGACGAAGCTGAAAGCACCCCACGACAGTCAAACCCTGGGTAAGACCTAAAATATCATCTGGGCATGTCCAATTCCGACGACGACATAAAAAGCTGCCCAGAATGTTCTAACTCTTCTTCTCCTCCCTCCTCTTTTATTTTCTGCACAGGTGCAGCTTGACGGTGTCCAAACTTCGACACTCTAAACAAAGAGTTCAAAGACACTAGCCTCACTCAGCCACAGCAAGAGCGCCTCAGAGAGATGCTGACTCAGGAGACTGGATTCTTGATAGCCACCCATGCCCTGTCAACCTGATAAAAAACTAAGTCATCTTCAAGCTCCTGTTCCAAAGAAGCCTCCCACATGGTGTAGATCTTGGAAGTACCAGCTAGCACGGGGTAAATGGGTCTAAGATTGGTAAAGAAGCTACAGCCCACACCTTAAAAGCCTAAGGCCCTCAAGTTTCCTGATTCTCTGCTTTCCCCTAAACCTCAACTTCAAACCTCTACATACTTAATACGATCTCCTATTACTTCCTCATCAACCCAAATCACATCGGCTGAACACTAAAGCCAGCCGGTGTCGCAAACCAAAACCCAACCAAAGCCTGTTCCTAAGCTTACCCTACCACCCACACCACTGACAGGATCAAGAAACACAGAAGACTAATGAGGATAAAGTGAAATACGATGTAATTGAAAACTTCATAAAGCTGTCAGCCCTTCTAAGTAGTTATGATGCCCTCCTGCTGTCTAGGGATTACCGTATGGCTCTAGTTCAAGCTCTTTTTAACCTAGAGGTGTACGAGACAGAAGTGGAACCTATTGAGGATGACCGCCATCCTGAGTGGGTACTTGAAAATCTCTTTTTTCGAAGACAACCATCAATTGGGAGGTAAATTTCACAATCACTCCCTCTTCATGAATGGTGAACTTCATGCCTACCCTCTCAATCAGATCATGCTAGATGGAGGGTCAACAGTCAACCTGATCCCAAGAAGGATCCTCACTTGATTGGGATTAGGGTCCGACGACCTCACTCCTACCCACATCATTGTGCAATTAACCAGTCCGGAAAAAAGCTAGCTAGCACAGTGCGCCTTCGTCTCAAGATCAATGATCTCAAAGATTACTCCCAATTCCACGTAATCGACACCGATACTTCCTACAACATTCTGCTTGGTCGTCCTTGGCTTCACGACCAATGGGTGGTTCCTTCCATACTCCACCAATGCTTTAAGTACAGCCGAGATGGAAGGCAACATACAGTCTATACTGGTAAAAGATCGGTCCCCGTAGCTGAGACGCACTATGCCGACGCCAAGTACTATTTCACATAACTTCCATCATCAAAAAAGTCAAGGGATGATGATTGGAAGCCTATGAGAGTGACAGGACCTTTGTCTCATGATGATGTTGAGGATCTAGGGTGAATGATTATGAAAATGTTCAAAGAGGAGGAGAGACAGAGCAAGACCCTCCCTTTGACCCCTATCCACCCAAGCATACCTTTCCACCTCTCCGAGGTCATGGTATCCTTTCCCAAAGACAAAGGTTCCCCCTCTACTTTTAGCTCACCAGAACAAAATGGCAAGCTAGAAGCAACCCCCGAGCCTGAGGAAGCCCCAGAGGTAGACCTTTCCGCACCAAGGATAACCTATACATCGGACTAGCAAAAGGTCCTGCATGTCCCCATCACTCTTTTAGAAGCAGAACTGGCATACCAACCACCAAGGAAGGTGCTCCAAGTTCTAGCCTCCTTGAACAAGGGGAGCATCAGCTGCCAAAAGAGAATCCTACACTTCTCGGGGGTTATTGAAGATGTACAGGCTGATAAGAGGCATCCCTCTAGCTCTCAGGGAAAGGCCCCATGGCAAAGCTAAGAAGCGAGGCTCGTAATTTCCAGAGGCAATTGGAGATCATGCGCATCACTTCAAAGCATTTAAAGTAGTTTTTCCCTGATATCAAGACTTATGATGAACTCAAGACCAATGCACCTCGAATCGAAACTAAAGCTGCCCCAAACTGGAGCATTTATAGCTAGCAAGATCATCGAATCATGAGAACCATGAATTATGGGCCCCTCTCCAATCAAACACTAAGGGGTGAGGAAGCCACAAAGCAAGGGGTGGGATATTTTTTCCGTCTCACATTAACAAAGGATGAAAGCGATAAAACAGAAGAAGACAGAAGAGAGAAAGACATGTGATTCAACACTCTAAGGAAAAAAAAAGGGTACATTTCATTTATAAAACCAAACATACAATTGTCAACATTATCAATACCAAGAATTGGTGTATGAAGCATTATAAACGAGATTGTTCACTCAATCCTCAAGACTAAGCCTATAATGGTCTTGTTGTGTCCACTTGATTCCATCCTTCAGGGCTGCCCCCTGAAGGAGGGCAAACTTTTTGACCAAAGGAGGGTATTGCCCACGTACCAACTGAGGAGAAAATGGGTCTTTTCCTACCTCACGAGCAACAGTAAGCAAGCCTTCCAAATCGTTGATGTTACATTCAAGAATCGCCATGTCATTCTCATTCTCAAAACATGCGATTTCTTTAACAATCGAAGAAACCTCCGAAGGCAAAATCTCGAAATCTAGGTGAACAAATTGATGCATGAGTAAGTTTGTTCTAAGGTTATCCAAGTGTGCCGCCGTGGAATCGGTGACAGTGAAAGGCCCCAGAAAGAACTTAAGTAAACTCCTAATATGGGGATATTTCTCAATAGAAGTTGATTCTTTTAAAGATAAAACTTCTCGAGGCTGTCGAGCCATTTCAGTCACCTTCTTCTTGAACAAGTTTGCACAAGGAACCTCGAAGTCTAAAAGGTTGTCTATCAGCCTCTTTGCCAAAGAGGGGTACATGATTAGCTCAAAGAGAAGCCTGACTAAAAACTTGATAAGCTGCTTTAAGAATATCACGTTCGTTGTCTGCAGAAACATTACGATGATTAAGCCTGGTGAGTTGTGCAGGCAAAGACATCACGTCCTGCGAAACAACAAAGCCTCCTTGAATGCGCCAGATAAGAGGATGAATAACTTGTCCCGAAAAGGAGGTGACTACAAAAGCTGAGCCTATGATAGGTTCCCTTCGAGTAGAAGATGAACGACTCTCCCTCAAGGTGACGAGAGGAATCGCCTAGTTGCCCATGATTATCAGGTCATACTCGCTCTCACCTCCAGAGACAGGAGGTTGAGGAGAGGGATGAGGTTCATTCTCAGTAATAAGAGGCTCCTCGTCCTCAATAACCATAAGGTCCCTACTTGAAAAAGCTGGCCACCTGACAGCGTTAGAAGCCTTAACTAATCATTGAGGAGACATTTGTAAAAGGACACTAATTATCGCCAAAGGCAGAACTATCCCTGTAACAATCCTAAAATTTCAAAAAAAAAAAAAAAAAAAAAAAAAAAGGGGAAATGATGCTTTTAATAGGTGATGGTCTGATTGAGTATGATGGTCCTTGGGGACCATCACTATTTTCCAAACTTTTACTTTGGTTTAACTTTTGCTTTGCCTGCTTTTGCCTCCTGCTGCTTGCAGCTGGCAACGTCCTTTAGCGGACGTGGTTTTCGTACGATAAAAGCAGACTTTTAACGCGACACCTCAGGTATGAGGTAGAGCGTAATAAAATAATATAATAATACGTTATAAGAATTTAAATAGGGGATGTGAGCACTCCCACCCTAAAACAAAATTTTGAGATCTCTCTCTCTGGTCGAAACGCAGTGAACTTCTCTCTCGAACCGAATTTTTTATCGGAAGCTCCCTCTCAAATAATTGTGGGTAAGTGATATCGTCTTCCTGAAAAATAGTCTGTTTTTAATAAATAGTGATATTTCCGTCCAGGATCTTTATTTTATAAGTTTTATGTGTAAGTGACCCCATTGTCTCGAAAAATAATCCATTCTTTTTAAAAATGAAATGAAATAATTATTTCTGCTTATTATCATGAATTTTAGGCGCGATAAATTTTATGCGCACGTGACCCCATTATCTTGAAAAATAATCTTTTTAATAAAAATTGTGATATTTTATCTATGTTAGAAATTTTGAATGCTGTAAATTAGAAAAATAAATTTATTTATTTTTCTTGTCTATTGGTAGAAATAAATGTGATATTTCTGCTTTTAGTAAAATTGTGATATTTCTTTCTACTGTTTTGAATATTTAGACATTGAAAAATTCATGTGCAAATGACTGCCTTATTATTTAAAAATTGACATTTTTGCAATTGATTATAGTATTGTTGTGAAATGCTTATTTGTGAATTGATATTCCATAAATTGTGATAATTCCGTATTCTTGAATTTTTATAAGAGTTTTTCTATACATATTAAATTGGCAATTATGCTAGAATGCCTTTACAAACTGCTACCTTTCTAAATTTGAGCCCAAAATATTTGATTGGTTATTTTTGAAATATTATAGAGAGTGACTGTTATTAATGGTTTAAGTGAAATTCATATTAATGGTTTCAGTGATATGTTGAGTACATGATATTGCTGCTTTCGAATGTTTAAAGAGATTTAGAAATAATTTAAGTATGCAAGTGGACTCATCCGGTTCGTCGGTGAGGTATAAGTGGACCTATCTGGGACGCCGGAAGGGATTAAGTGGACTCATCCGGTACGCCGGTGAGGTATAAGTGGACCTGCAGGGATGAAGTGGACCTATCTGGGACGCCGATAGGGATTAAGTGGACCCATCAGGACGCTGATGGGGTATATAGGTGACCTACTTGGGACGCCAGTAGGGTATTTTGTGAAATCCTTTGAATTATGTACTGCCGTTAAAAGTGTTATAAGCATTTCAATTACTAGGATTATACTTAAATTATGCATTTATTGAAAGTGAAACTGTTGATGCATTTCTGTTAATAGATCTCATTTTGGAAAATATTGATATCTCTCAATCATGATTATTTTTAGGATTATGATGATCACTTACTGAGTAGCCAAACTTATCAAACTATGGTAAACATTTTTTTCAGGATAACTACGGATTCATTTTGAGTGCTAGTCAAGATCAACCTTGGAAGATATTGTTGTTGTGCTAGCTTTCTTTATTTACTATGTAAGACCTCGCCACTGTAAGTTGTCCTATCAATAGATGTATATATGTTTTGTCCGTCACATCTCAGGAATAATAGTATTGTAAATTCTTGGGGTGTGACAATCCCTATCTACCAACAGAAGGGAACTGCCACCTTGCAATCAACTGAGGCTTATCGCCATCCCACGATTAAGGCTTATTAATGACTCTCTTTAGCTGTCAACACGCATCGCACATGCGTCCCTTGAAATCTGGGCATGTCGCTTGACACTTCCGGCTTGGCTTGTCACAACGCATACGATGGGTGATCGTTCGCCATCCCACGACCCTTTGCCTCTTCGACTGTTATGATCCCCCAACCCTTCGGGTTCCCTACCACCGTTTCCCCTCCTCATCGAGAATCCACTCCCGTCCATCAAGAAAACACTGGCCCGCCTTCCACTCACTGCTAGAGTTAGCAGAAAACCATTGCAATGCCCTCGAAAAACATGAAATGATGCTCCAGTCCCCAGTTCTTGAAGGCAATAAGACCAAGCCGAGGTGGGTCAAGCCCGAGTCTCGAGAGGGCCATCGCCACGCGCCTTCGCCAGAGGGCTATCACCATGCGCCTTTGTCAAGGGCCATCGTCACGCGCCTTCGTCAGGGGCCATCACCGCATGCCTCGTCGAAAGAATTATCGCTGCGCATTTGGCCAAGGGCCACTGCTACATTCTTCACTAAGGGGCCGAAGGCCACATGCGCCATCCGACACTTAGTGTCATGCGCATGCCATGGCACTCTCAGCTGGACCATCGTCCTATACTCTCTAGAAGTTCATCCCCTACACCACAACCTCACTACTCAGGGATTCCCGCCTCCGGTGATGGCTCTGTTCCCCATGGAGTCAAATTCCCTCACCATGCCACGATCCAGATGCACGACCCTAAACTGTACGGTCCGAACTATATGACCGCTACAGTTAGTAGCACGACCTTAAACTGCATGATCCATGCTACATGACCGTAAACTGCATAGCCATGGTCCAAACTGTATGACCTTAAACTGTAGAGGTGGTCTAGTTGTATGACCTTAAACTACATAGTCCTTATTGCACGACTAAAAACTGTACGACCATGGTCTGAACTATATGACCTTAAACTATAGCCAAGATCTACTTACACTAACTTAAACTGCATGGTCCTCGCCCCATGACTTTAAACTGCATAGCCATGGTCTGAGCTACAAGACCTTAAAACTGTAACACACGGCACGACAAATGGTCCATATGCACAACTCTAATTGAGAGATAGACCATCTCCTTGCTAAAAGGTATTTCATCAACATCCCCAGTGGAGATGTGTGCAAGAGTCATACCTACCCATTTAAACCCCTGATGAGTTTGTTTCACACCAACATCCAAGTGAGAGTCACATCCTACTACGACCCACTATCCTTAGCGAGTTTAGGGCCCTTCTTATCATCTCAATCCTCATGAGATTCATCAATGCTCTTCCCTATCATCCTCAACAGAGCAACATGCATGTCATTGCTCATTACCCTCAAGAGGTCACACTGGCCCACGTAATCCTCAGTGAGGTCACATCGGTCTGCCACTCCTAAGGTGCCGCCATCTCTCCCTAAACCTTTCTCTTGGGTATAGCCTTAACTATCTTTATCCTCAGGGAGTCAAATTGTTATCTACAACTCATCCCCCATGTAATTTTATCTACATGACGACCCACACATTGATCCATGCTGCATAGCCATGGTCCAAACTACATGACCTTAAACTGTAGCGGAGGTCTCGTTGCAAGACCTTAAATTGCATGGCCATAGTTGCATGACTTTAAACTGCATAACCACTGTCCAAGCTATATGACCTTAAACAATAGTGCTCGCCAGTCCGTAGTTCGGTCCTCACTCTCTAGCCATGAGCAGTAGTGTCGAACGCCGCCCAAGGGCCACGACACTGCTACTCCACGATCGTGAGCAGCAACACCTAGCGCTGTTGGAACCTCATCTCTCTGTTATCTCATCTCTTATTTTCATTATCTTCTCTCTTCTTGCTTGATTGAGGGTAGACTTAGTCTAGCACCGCTATATCGGTCTCGGTTTCAAGTAGTATTACCGCCTTGCTGGTTCTAAGAACCATGCCCGTCTTGCTACCTCTCCGAGTCGATGACTTCCCAGCTACAATTCTAGTCTCACCTCTTCCTCAAGTTTTCTTCCCTTTTCTCTCTTTGTTTGAACCTTACTCTTCATCGCCCTCTCGTCTGAATGTACAGTGCCCTAAGACAAGGGTGGGTCTCTTTGACCCACTTGTCTCGCAAATTAACCATTGAAGTGTTGTGCAGAAAATAAGAGGATTGCAGGTTAAGAAAGGCGATTATGAACCTGCTAAAACAGCTGGGAGGATTTCTTAGTTATCTAAGAGGGCACCCACATGAGCTAGCCTGAGTAAGTCCCAAACCTATCTTTAATTCCTCTCTCATCGATTGGTATAACTGCCCTTGCTCTCGAGCAAGGTTCCGAGAGAGCGATCTCAAATCTCAAGTTCATCAAAAACCCGAGATACCTGCAGCCATATCATTTAGATCGGGAAGGTGAGATCGAGGGACATAACCAGTCCTTCCTAATTGTAAAGGGCTGGCTTAATTCCCCCTCAGACTTTCAATTGATCAATAAAGTTCATGTTTCTTCATTCAATTCGTGGGTGCATCTCGGTGAGAGAGAGGAGACAGAAGAAAAGGCCCAGTACCCTTTGATAAGGCAATTTTCTCTCTCCTCTCATCTCTATCTCTTTTTCTCTCTTTGTTCTCTCTCTTTCTTCCTCTCTTTTTATCTTCCCTCTTCATTTCTCAGCTTTTCTCTCTTCTTCTCTGTTAACTTGCATGGTTATGGCAGAGCCGTTCATGTCATCTTCTTCCTTCTCTTTTTCTAACCCACACGGCGATGGTAGTGTTGTGTGTGTCTCATTTTCTCTCTTTCTTCTTCTTCTTGATCTTTCTCTTTGTTCCTCTCTTACTGAATGTGCATGGCGATGACAGCGCCATGAACAAACCTCTCTCTTTATTTTCTCTATCTCACACACATGGTGATGGCAACGCCGAGTGGTGGGCCGGGCCTCTGTTCAAATTTCCCCTTTCTCATGAGGTGCACGGCGATGCTCATTGCCATACATGACATTATTTCTGTCGCCTATTTCAAGCTTTTCTCTCTCTTTTTTCTCTCTTCTCTTCTCTCTCTTCTTTCTCTTTTTTCTTTTCTCTCATCTTTCTCTCTTCATTTTATCTCTTCTCTTCTCTCTCTTCTCTTTTATCTTATCTCTCTTTCTCTCTCTACTTTTCTTATACCTTATCTCTGTCTTTCATCTTCTTCTTCCTCTCTCATTTGACCAAGGGAAAAGTCTAGCACTCTCACGGTAGTCTCGTTGTCGACCAGTGTTGTTGTCGTGCCGGTCTGAATTACCGTTCCCATCTGGTTGCCATGTCGAACTAGCTATTGTGCCAAGCCGGTCGGTGTTAGTGTCATTTCATCAAGTAGTATTGCCGCCGTACTGGTCACGTTATCGTGCCCGTCTTGTTACCACATTAGGTCAATCATCATGTCAATCTAGCCACTGTGCTAGGCTAGTCACCCAGTCAAATGTCTCTTTCTTTCCTTCTTCTCCTCTCTTCTTCCTTCTCCCAAACCTCATCTCATCATTTCTTCTCTTTTCTCCTTTGAATGTGCACGCCCTGCGTACATTCACCCAAAGACATGGTGGGGTCACTCGGCCCACTTGTGACCTCCCTCTCAGCACACATTAACGCACTTTGTACGAGGCAGGCTTTCCACATGTTCCCTTACAAACATCTGCTCGCAGTTCTCAGCTTCCTAAGGCTAGACCTCAAAGTCAAGCACGATAGGGGTCTACAAATCTTGACTGAAGAAGCTACTCAAATAATCGAGGCAGCCAGCTCAAATGACCCTCTTCACAAGAACCCCTTCTACCCTCTTCAAATCATAGAGCCTAAAGAGGAGGCACGAGAATCCTGCACAGTGGTCAGCATCGTAGAAGATGACCCAGCCACTCAGCAACCACGGTCCCAAACCGTCAAGAACCGGTCCTCACACGGTCAGCGTATAAGACTAGAGTTCAGTCAGGGCATGTTGAGCCCTTGCTGACCGGTCTGCCACGCATGACCCGCCAAGCTTGAAAACCTTCAACTGCACCTGAGGCTGACCTCCTCGTAAAAATGGTTAGCATTATTGTTGTGAACGAACTTCATGACAATCAAGAAGAACACATGGATAGGTTCGAACACATGTGCGAGCAATGATGGAGACGATCAGCTAATTTGCCCCACCATGAGACTAATTCCCATCCCTCGGAAGACACAGCTCCAAAGCAAACTTCCCACCGGCCTCGCAAGACAGTTTCATCCCTCGAATGGTTTCACAAGCAAACATCGATGCCATGGTAACCCACAGCTTGAAGAACAGACAAATCCCGGGAATGCATGAGACAACACTTTACCAAAAGTCATACCCCTCATACATTGATCAAATTTCGTTTCCCTTGGATTATCAAAAAGGGAAGCTTCCCCTGTTCAATGGTACAACATCCCTGCACCAACATATCCCGCATTTCCATGCGGCATGTCAAGAGACAACGGTTGACAGGAGACTCCTTCTCCATCAGTTTGTTGAAACTCTTGATGGCCCAGCCTTTAAGTGGTATCTCGGTTTCCTCCAAATTCAATACACACTTGGGAGGAAATGGAGGGATTGTTCTAGTAGCGCTTCTATGAAGTCGAGAGAGAAGTCCAAACCATCAAGCTTCTCACCTTGACCCAGGAGCCAGACAAGCCTGTGGACCAATTCATAACAAGATGGAAGGATTTGGCTGCTTACCATTCTATTCTCATGTTTGAGAAGAATACAAAACATGCTACCCGCGATTTCCCTACATGTTGAGGCCTCCAATCCGACCTCCATGTCAGAGCTGATCTCTAAGTCAGTTCGCATAGAGAGCCTGTCATGCCACCTTGGCGGGTCACATCAACAGTCTTCGAGCTCGGGAAGCAACCAGGGCAATGGTAATTCTCGGACCAATGCCTGGGGTAATTAGTAGAAAGGGGTAATCAGTGCAGTCGTCACTGTTAGTGATCCAAAAAAGGCTGCCTCTCAAACTTTGGACCTCTCCAAAGGATAGACAAAACAAAGACACAGACAACGCCTCAGGGAGGCAAATAGCAATAGTCTTACAACAGGGTACCGCACCTACAAACCTTAATCGAAACAACTATTGGGCAGCCCATAAGAAGGTCTATCCTTTCAAAAAGGAATGGCTTCCTACTGTAATCCGACTATTGCTGGAGCAGAATATGATTGAGCTACTCAAGAGCAAGTTTCCTGATCAAGCTGGTCTTGATACGCATGCAAAATATTGTGCTTACCATCGGAGGATAAACCACCCCACAGAGGAATGCTACACACTCAAAGACTTCATTGAGGCTTTAATCTAAAAGGGTCAGATAAAGCTCGAAGAACTTAATAAAGCATTCATGGTAGTTGAGGCCTCCTACTCGGTGACAGTACAGGAGAAAGATGAAGGCCTGCTTTCTTTTGATGAGCTGCCATCAGATCTCCTTCAACCTCTGTTCACTATGATGCTCGAACAAGGGCTCATCACACCAAAGCCAGTGAGGCAGCCCACGTGCCTTGCTCAGGGAATTGAGAATCACTGGTGCCCATACCATCAAATATGGGGCTACAAGCTGAGCGAATGCTATGGGTTCGAAGCCATAGTCACAAAGAAGGTGCAGAGAGGTCACATTGCTTACGCTATCATAGAAGAACATCTGCAAGTTAGTACTCCCATCCAAGAGAGTGTTTCAGTACAGGCCTCCCGTGATGATACTTATGATCCCTCTAAGCCCTCGACTTCCCAACCATGGAGAGTCTATCACGAGCAGAGTAGACTCAAGTCCTTAAAGCGAGAGGCAATTCGTCAAGCTAAGGCTGCTCATAAACCTAGCAAGATGGATCAAGAACCTCCAAAGGAAACCTGGAGGAGATGGATGCCAAAGGCAAATCACCGGAAGAACAAGATTCCCCATCCACCAATCGAGCAAGAAGTTCTCAAGCCTCTTCCTCCATTGCAGACCTTGCGGGACTTCATCCTCGGCACGATCGTCCTTACTCCCTCATCTCATTAGGAAGACATCCCTAGGCCATCTTTTACTGGGCGCATGTCTAATAAGGGTGACGACGTTAAAAGCACCCCCCAATGGTCTAAGCAGGGGAAAGACCCAAAAGATCCCCTACACACGTCCAACTCCGATGATGATGTAAAAAGCTGCTCAAATCGGTCTGACGAGGGGAATGACCTTTAAACGCCCTCACCTACTAACCCGTCTTCTTTTTCTTCCTCTTCTTATTTTTCTTCTTATTTTTCTACTTCCTCTTCTTTGTCTCCTGTAGGTACAACCTGAGAATGTCCAGACTTCGAGGCCCTTGACAGTGAACTAGAGGAACCAATATAAGCAGGTCGCACTGGAAGCGGCTGAGAAAGACACTATTCTTGGCAGTTGTTGAGACCTGGCAGCCCGAGCCAAGTCAGAGTCATCCTCTTCTATTGGGAGGCACAAGAGGTCTAAGCTGAAGAAGTCTCGGTGGCCTCCTAAGCTCGACTTTGAGAAGTGGTTGAAGGAATCAAGAGGACAGAGCTTCTATTCTCAAGAAGTCTGTCACATGGTGCAGATCTTGGAAGCATCACCCAACACGGTGCAAATGAGCCTGAGATCGGGAAGACGCTACAACCTCGACCTCAGAGGCTAAGGGTCCTGAAGTTTCGTTGACCACCACTCCTTCCTTGCCCAAATACCCCAGACAATCCACCCATCCTCAAGTTCCTTAGGACACCTCTGGTCCCACAAACCCAACCACCTCCTGAGCCTCAACCTCAAACCTCCACTCAACCAAAACAAACTCTTCCTGTCCAATCCACCCAAACCTCCCAAGCCATGCAGACTACAGGGAAAATTCGGCCAGCATTCCAAAACAAGCCTCCTTCATCTAAACCTGACCCTCAACCTACCATACCACCTAGACCCATGGTGGATACAGAGGAACATCGAGAAAGTCCTCATGAGGTTGTTTATACAATCACTCAGTCGCAATCATCCCAGGTACCTCAAAGTTAATTCACTCGACCGTATACATCGGCTTTGCTAAAAGTTGATCCTTTCATCGACAAACAAGATGAGGATACAAGAGCCATGTTCCATAACAAAGCTTAGCTAGAAGAAGAAATGTCAAGAGTATGGGTGTCTCCACTAAAGGTTAGCAAGAAGCTCTTTGAAGGCAATGATGAGGAGCTGCAAGAGACCCCAGAAGAATGGGAAGAAGGCGGTCAAGCCACAGCTGATGAACTCAAAGAGATAAATCTAGGAGATGAAGCCAACCCTAGGCCCACTTTCATCTCAACAAATATGTCACCAGAAGAAAAAGAGGGTTTTATCACCTTCTTACAGGCAAATCGGGATGTCTTTGCCTGACATTATCACGAGATGGCTGGTCTAGATCCCCAACTCACAGTCCATCGCCTCAGCATCGATCCATCTACCAAGCATATATAGCAATTGTCTATGAGATTCAAGCTCGACCTTGAGACGTAGATCGATGTGAAAGTGAATAAGCTCAAGAAAGCAGGCTTCATCCGTGAAGTCAAATACCCAAAATAGATGGAAAATGTTGTCCCCATCAAGAAGAAAAATGGACAAATTAGGGTCTGCATTGACTTTCGCGACTTGAATGTTGCCTGCTCAAAAGATGACTTCCCATTGCCATTCAAGAAGATGTTGATCGATTCTACAGCTCATTGCTAAATCTTCTCCTTCATGGATGGATACTCTGAGTACAATCAAGTATGGATGGTGCCAGAAGATGAGAGAGCCAACCCATTCTTAACTCCAAAAGGGGACTTCTGCTACACGATGATGCCTTTTTGGTTGAACAATGCCGATGCTACGTATCACAGAGCAATGATGACCATCTTCAAGGACATGATATACATGGAGGTGGAATGTTATGTGGATGACTTGGTGGTAAAGAGATGCTCATATGCGAGACCTTAAAAATGACTGCGAACAGTTACGCCTTCATCAGCTCAAGATGAACCCACTGAAATGCGCTTTCAGCATACGTTTAGGAAAGTTCTTTTGCTTCATTGTTAAACAACGAGAGTTGGAAATTGAGTCAGTCAGGATCAAGGTAATTCAGGAAATGCCGCCACCAACTACATTCCGAGAGCTGCGATCCCTTCAAGGACAGCTAGCTTATATCCATAGGTTCATCTCGAACCTCTCAGGACGCTGCAAGCCTTTTACACATCTATTAATGAAGGATACTCCATTCATCTGGGATGAAGCATGTCAAGCAACGCTTGATGACGTCAAGCAATATTTACTCAAATCTCCAGTGCTCTCTACACCGGTGTTGAGAAAACCTCTCATCTTGTATGTGACCGCTCTTGACGAGTCACTCGAGGCACTATTAGTGCAAAACAATGACGAGGGGAAAGAGACCGCGCTATACTATCTTAACTGTAGGATGCAAGCGGCTGAGAAGAATTATCCCTCTATTGAGAAGATGTGTCTGGCCTTGATCTTCATGGTACAAAAGCTCTGTCATTAGTTGCTCGATCATGAGGTAAAGCTTATATCAAAAGTTGACCCTGTAAAGCTTCTCATGACACGCCCATGCATGTCAAGACACCTTGCTAAATGGGCATTATTGTTGATGGAATTCAACACCATATATGTACCACAAAAGGTCGTCAAGGGTCAAGCTTTGGCTGATTTTTTTGCAGCACATTCAGTACCGGCTGAATTTCCTTTATCAAGCTACCTCCTTGACGAAGAAGTATTATGTACAGAACTTGCTCAAGAGTGGGAGATGTACTTTTATGGAACCTTTCAATTTGATCGAGGAGGCGCCAGAGTGGTATTCACCATTCCGAAAGGAGGGGTACTTCCTTTATCATTCTCTCTCATTGAAGCAGGTTCCCATAACGACGTGGAGTATCAAGCCCTTATAATTGGGTTAGAGATAGTCTTGGATTTAGACTTGAAACAACTCAATATCTTCGGTGATGCCGAGTTGGTTATTCGACAGCTTAAGGGGATTTATGACATGAGAAAAGACACTTTCAAGCCTTACCACGATACTGCAAAATTGTATATGGCTGAATTTGATGATATGTCCTTGAGTCATATCCCCAGGAGGTTAAACTCACAAGCTAACGCACTCGCAAAGCTCGGAGCTACCATTCAATTGTCCTCACCAGGACCCATGCCCGTTTGGGTAGCAGAGTGGAGACACATTAAATTGAGAACCGAAGTGGATACGTATGATGAGAGAATTCTCTTCCTCAAGTGCCCACCTTATCTATTCAAGGAACTTCCATCAGCCAAAGAAGTTATTAAGGCCGAGCAGCAAATGGCACAGAGTCAAGGAGCAGATGTTAAAAAACAGCAACCGTAATTCTTCATCCCAATATGTGCAGAGAACGAGCAGGTGGAAGATTGGAGAGAACCCATCATTAACTTTATAAAGCATGGTAGACTGCTTAAAGATCGTGACGAGCGTAATAATGTGCATCGAATGTCTACTAAGTACACCCTCCTTGAAGGAGATGCTCTTTGCAGACAATCTTTTGATGGTATTCTTCTCAGATGTGTAGACGCACAAGAGGCAAATAAGATGTTGAAAGAAGTACACTCTAACATACGTGGATTGCATCAGTCTGGCCCTAAGCTCTATGAGTGAATATGCAGATTGGGGTATTATTGGCCTTCGATGGCTACTGATTCTTTAAACTATGCCAAGAGGTGTCAAGTGTGCCAAATGCACTCGAGCCTTATTCTTCAGCCTCCAGAGCCCCAACACCCTAAAGTGGCATCATTGCCCTTTTCACATTGGGGTATGGACATTGTAGGACCTATAAATCCTCCTTCTACAATGGGTCATGTCGTTATTTTAGCGGCAACAGATTATTTCTCCAAGTGTGCTAAAGCGGTCCCCCTCAAGCAAGTTCCTGGGGCTACAGTGGCCAACTTCATGTGGCATCACATCATATACCAGTTTGGGGTGCCTGCCCAGCTTAAATCTGACAATGGCCCTCAATTCAAAAGTCATCACATTGTTTGCTTAGTTAACCAGTTCGGTTTCTTGTGGAAGTACTCAACTATGTACCACCCTCAAGCGAACGGCTTAGTTGAAGCTTTCAATAAGACCCTGTGTAGTCTTTTAAGGAAGTCGATATCAAAGATGACGAAGAATTGACATGAGAAGATTCCTGAAACACTGTGGGCCTATCACACCACCACACGAAATGCCACCGATTCCACTCCTTATTCCCAGGTCTATGGGGGTGAAGCAGTCTTGGCCCTTGAGATTCAACTCCCCTCGTTGTGTGTCGTCATACATCAAGGACTGACCAAAGACGAGAGGGTCAAGCTTTGTTATTAAGAGTTTGATGCACTATATGAAAAGAGGTTGGTGGTTAGGTGCCTCGATCTTGCCTTTTGGATTTAGGTGATCTGGCGACACGTATCTCGAGTTTCTAGTGAACCCGAGATTTGAGATCGCTCTCTCAGAACCTTGCTCAAGGGTAAGGGAAGGTATACCAACTGATGAGAGAGGAATTTAAGGTGGGTTCGGGACTTACTCAGGCTAACTCGCCTGGGCTCCCTCTTAGATCATGAAGAAAGCCCCCCAACTGCTTTAACTAGTTCAGAATCGCCTCCCTTGTCCTGCAATCCTATTGTTTTTTGCACAACACTTCTATGGTTAATTGATGAGACAAATGGGTCGAAGGGAGCCACCCTTGTCTTAGGGCATCTCATGCTCATATGAGGGAGTGATGAAATGGAAGGCTTCCAATAAAGAGAGAAAGGAAAAGAAAACTTGACAAAGGGATAAGATTAGCATGACAGCCGGAAAGCTATCGACTCGGAGTGGTAATAATACAGGCATGGTTCCCAAGACTAGCACGACGTCAATACTACTCTAAATTGAGATCGATAAGGTGGCACTAGGCTAAGTCTACCCTCAATCAAGTAAGGAGAGTAAAGAGTGATGAGAAGGAAAGAGAGAGAGAAGGGGAAAGACCCAAACGGCAATGGGTATCGTCGTTGGCATCATGAGAAGACGTCGCATCCCTTGTGGGCAGATTTGGCTTCTAATAAGGCTCATGACGATAGCTGCCCATGAGGCACATGGTGCCAGACATGGAATACGAGAGGAAGCTCGCAGACGGCAATGACCATCATTGGCAATGCGAGGAAGCAACACGTCCCTTGCGGACTGCAATGACTCCTGACGAGGCGCATGGTGATAACTTCCCGTGAGGTGCACAATGACCGGCACAGAGAGGCATGAAAGCAGCCTATGCGTGGCAACAGGTATTACTACGACCCTTTGCAGACAACGATGGACATCGTCGCTTTCAATAGTCTCGCGTCAAGATGAAGCCTTCGCATATGTCAATAGGCTTCGCTACCCGTGTTCCTCGCTAAGACATTGAGGGTACATTCGTGGACGGCGATGAGCAGTACTGTCTGCAAGTCTCACTGGGAGGTAGAGGCAAAGACAAAGGAGGAGGAGAGCTCGAGCATGGCGCTACTATCACCATGCGTACCCTGTGAGATCACCGAAGAAGCATACATGGCACTGCCACTACCGTGCATGGCCTCTGAGGAAAACTAAGGTAGAGGGGAGGAAGGAGAGAGAAGAAGAAAAGAAAAGGAAGAGAGAGAAGATTTACCTCAACCTAAAGTTACCGATCCAAAATTTCTCTCACCGTACTCTCTCTCTCAAACATGACCCAACAATGAGAAGAAAGAGAAACTGTATTAAGTAAAAACTCTCTCTTTTGTTAAAGGTTGAGTCTTGTGGTGCATAAAATGATGGTATGTATATATATAGAATTGCCCCAAACATGGGTGGATGATCAAAAGTAACCGTAATTTTTGAAAATTAAGATTAAAATGATTTAAAAGAAATTAGAAAATAGGTTGCAAAATGATAGATTTGCCCCTTCCTAACAATTCATGGAATTTCATAACAGTCTCTGTGTTGCCCTAGAACTTACGAGATCTTGCATGGATGATCCGGGGTCGTTCTGATACCCAGTTGATCGAAATATTATTGTTTTCTTGTAAGGCTCGACATGGCGATTTATTTGATACCAACTTCGAGCCATTGATCATGTTTTTAGTACATGATCATGTGACTTGAAATTTGAATGGATCTTGAAACTTCGGATCGATAGTGTGCTCGTTCCTTGATGTTTTTCAGTGATTTCTTCACTAGATCATACTACGCATGCAGTTACGATCGCGAGGCAACAAGTACAACTTTATTTCGTGCTCGAACGAAGATTTTGCAAGTTTGGAATTTTGGCCAAAATCAGGAATTTCAGTGACGAATTTTCAGTGGCTTCATTGACTCTATGTCCAGAATCCGACCGTTCATCAGGTACGGGGTTCAGGTCATAGATGGCTTGAGACCTTACGCACACGATGAAATTGGTCTCACATCGATCGGGCACACAAGCGGTGTGATTCGGCCGCTCTAGCGAGGCACGACGCTGCTGAATTTCTTGTACTTTCCTCACAGATAAGCAACTTCTCTCTAGCATTCAGGTATCATCACGAGACATGCCACATATCGAATCGCTCGTCTTGACGCGATGAACATGCTCACTAAATTTGAGCATGATCCGAGTTGAGACGAGTGAGATATGAGCATCGAAAATCACTGCTCGTGACTGTCTCTTCAATGGTGTAGAGTTGCAGGGTGGCTGCACGGGAATAGCACGTGGCTCCTCCTGTTTCCCTCTTTTGCTTATAACTTCTTCCTAGAGTGTCCGTTCGAGTTGAAATTTGACCTCTGAGGGCTTTCAACCATGCTGGATCCAATGGCAGTGGTCCCACAATAAATTGATATACTGATAATGTAGCTCTAGTTATAGAGTCCATTTTAGGGTGCTAGAGGCCAATTTTACCAAATCTATTGCTTAGTCTACACTACCTTAAACATGTCAGAATGCGACGAAACTTGGTGGGAGGCTTTTGAGAGACCGCGTGAAGATCTTGGCTAATTCCGATGTTATTCTGAGACTGTTAAGATTTCCACTGTTTGTTAGGCTTTTATTGAGCAGGGGCCCCATGATAATGAAAACTATCTTCCAACAACATGCCCTGCCAAATGTTGTGCTTCGAGAGAATCAAGAACTGCAATCATTTGAGAAGTTTGAGGGATCTTGTCAAAGTCCTCACCCCTCAAGGGACTATTTGTGATTTTGCAGTGTGAGGCCTTTGTAGGGACCTCCTCGAATAGAATCAGACCTGAGGGATCTTGTCTAGGTCCTCACCCTCAAGGGACTATTTGTGATTCTGAAGCGTGAGGCCTTTGTCAGGACCTCCTCGGACATAATCAAGCCTGAGGGATCTTGTCGAAGTGCTAACCCTCGAGGGACTATTTGCGATTCTGAAGCATGAGGCCTTTGTAGGAACCTCCTTGGACAAAATTAGGACTAAAGGATCTTGTAGAAGTCCTCACCCTCGAGGGACTATTTGTGATTCTGAAGCGTGAGGCCTTTATAGGGACCTCCTCGGACAGAATCAGGCATGAGCGATCTTGTCGAAGTCCTCACCCTCGAGAGACTATTTGCGATTCTGAAGCGTGAGACCTTTGTAGGGACCTCCTCGGACAGAATCAGGCCTATGTGGAGGCTAAGTGCTAAGAACATTTTGGTCGACATTGTTTGTTGCTACAACAAGCTTTTGATGCTTAGGGTATCTCTATAGCTCCCGTCTAGTGGGGTCCAGTCGGGGGCTTCTGACCTATCCTGAAAGTCTGGTCCCATGTAGGCTAGGGGATTTGGCAAGGAATACCATGAAGCCTGTGGCAGGTTAGACCCTGGCTTCGTCAGTTTCTTACCTTCGTGATGGTCTTTAGCATTTTGGATGGATCTTTTGGTCATCGAACTCACCCTCGAGAAGTCTTGCTGTTGTTGAGAGATATTATGTGGCTCTCACTCCCTAGGGAGCCATGTTGTTGATGTTTTGAAGTGTGGGAGGATCTTATGCTGCTCTTACTCCTTGGCGAGCCATTTTGTGTTGGTTGATGCTTGATATTTGAGGATTTTAGGTGGACCCCATTAGGATTGTGATTGTTTTAAAAATTGAGTGTCAGCTGAGGCAGCAGTCATGTGTCAACCTATCTTGTCGATCTAAGCTCCCTTTGCGAGTTTACACTTAAACAAACGAATTGGTGCCGTAAAGACTTTTTTCACCCACTTTCGATATTTTTGGGCTCTTTTACCCATGACCTTGCAGTCATGTCCACCCTTTTCATCCGTTTTTGCTCACGATGACCTTTTGGGGTTTTCACCGCCCTTGGATTTTGTTTCTACGGAACTCTCTTACTCATGGTTTTGTGACCATGCCCATCCATCATTTTTACTCATGGCATTCCCTTGTCCAAGTAAACACCATGCCTGTTTTTTGGTGAAAGCATGTTTTTAAGGTCGTGCCTTCAAGACCTATGTGAAGCCTTTTAATGTCATGTGGCTAGAATGTAGGTCGTGCCTTCAAGACCTATGTGAAGCCTTTTAATGTCATGTGGCTAGAATGTGCACTATAGTTTAGGGCCATATAGCTGGACCGCAGTGATGATGAGTGAGTATGGTCATGGCTTTGACTCACTTTTGAGGAGATGGCACGAGGTTGCCTATGAAGAGTTGATGATGAATGAATGGTGGGTGAATAATAGTGATCCACTAGCTGAAGGCGAGTATGGGTGGTGAGATGGATTGCAATTTTATGAGCATGAGTAAGACTCACTAAGGAATGGTGAAAGATGGTAATGATGAAGGGACACTGGGGAGGTAATGAAGGTGGTGCATGCACGCGAATGGGCTAGCTAAGGAAGACATGCATGAAGATGCACATAAAAGGTGTGTGCACGTGTGTAGTCTCACTGGAGAGGTAATGGAGGTGGTGTGCACACACGAACGGGCCAGTTAGGGAGGATGTGCGTGAAGATGCATGTAAAAGGGGGTGTGCACGTATGTGGGGGTGTCTTTAAGGTCATGCCTCCTGGACGTGGGCAAAGCAGTTTAAGGTCATGCGGTCTGAACGAGCACTATGGTTTAAGGTCATATAGCTCGGACCGCGGTTATTCAATTTAAAGTCATGCAACTAGACTTTCCGCTATAGTTTAAGGTTATATAGTTTAGACCGTGGTTGTGTAGTTTAAGGTCATGCAGCATGGACCATGCAATTTAAGGTCATGCAGCATAGACCATGCAGTTTAAGGTCGTGCAACTAGACCTTTCGCTACAGTTTAAGGTCATATAGTTTGGACCATGGCTGTGCAGTTTAAGGTCATGCAGCATGGACCATGGTTATGCAGTTTAAAGTCATGCAGCTAGGACCATGCAGTTTAAGGGCGTGCAACTAAACCTCTGCTACAGTTTAAGGTCATGTAGTTTGGACCTTGATCGTACAGTTTTGAGTCGTGTGATGTGGACTTAAAAGTTTAAGGTCGTGCAGCTAGACCTCCACTATGGTTTAAGGTCATATAGTTTGAACCATGCCGTTTAGGGTCGTGCATCTGGACTATAGTGTGGTGAGGGAATGCATCTTCATGGGGAATAGAGCCATCACCGAAGATTGGACTCCCCGAGGAGTGAATGTGTTGTGTGGAATGAACTTCTTGTGGATGCAGGACGAAGGTCCAGATGGGAGTTCCATGGCATGCGCTTGCACTAAGTGTTGGATGGAGCATGCGGCATTAGGCCTAGATGATGTGCACATGGCTTTAGATCCCTTGGTGAAGCGCGCCGCAGTAACCCTTGACGACACGTGCGTCGATGAATTTTGATGAAACGTGCGGCGATAGTCTTGATGAGGCACGCGACAATAGCCCCTTGACAAAGCGAGCAGTGATAGTCTTTGGGTGAAGCGAGTGGCGATAACCCTTTCGGGTCTCGAGTTTTGACTCGCCCCGACCTAGCTTTATTCACATCAGGAACTGGGGACTGGAGTGTCATTTCATGACTGGAGCATCATTTCATGTTTTTCGATGGAATTTTGTGATACTGGTAGGTATCAAAGGGGGAAAAACCCTCTTTACTGTTTTACCAAAGGGTAAAATAGTTGAAGATTTTTCTTAGAGAGAGAAAGAGGGCTTGAGCTTTTGGGGAGAGATTTTCCACCTAAAACTTCCCTGCCAAAATCTGTAGCAGAGAAGGAGCTCTTTCTTGAGAGCTTTAGTGGGTTGTGGGCTTTCGCGAGGTGCTTGCGAACATCTTCAGAGAGTACAGAGGTTCTCTGAGCAAGGAACAGGGTTTCTCTAGGCCTTAGCCGATTTACAGAAGTGCCCTGCCAGAGTGAGTGCTCCTTTGGTCCTTCTGCTGTTGAAGGGAGGTTGCAGAGAGTTTAGAGGACTCTGTCGGTCCTCTGGTTATTGAAGGAGAAGGAGGAGGAACAGCAGTGGCCTCACCGGGAACTCAGTAGAGTTTTGGTGAGCTTGTGGGGAATTGTCGAAGTGCAGGAGCTGGGAGAAGAGAGATCCGCAGGGCTACAGGGAAGCTTTCTGGGGATTTCGATGGTTTTTCGCTAATTCTGGTGACGAGTGGAAGGTGGGGAAGGGCTTTTTGATGAACAGGAGCAAGTTCTCGGTGAAGAGGGAAAACACCGGTCGGAACCCGAAGGGTTGCGGGGCCATAACGGTTGAGAGACGAAGGGTTGTGGGACGGCGAACAGTTGCCCTCCGCACGTGCGGTGACAAGCCATGGCACAAGTGTCAGGCAGCCTGTCCGTATTTCGAGGAATGCATGTGTGGTGCGTGTTGTATAGCTGGAGCACAAGCATTAACACATCTTGGTCGCGAGACAACGATACCATCTTAGTGGGCAGACGGTGATAGTCTTCCCCCTTAGCTGTGGGATGGCGATAGTCCTACATTCTGGTTTTTGTTTGCAGATAACCAGCGGTTAGGTGGAAGCCTCTTAGTCAAATGTCTTCCCGACAATTGGCCACGAATTCAAAAGTTCCTAGAATGCAGGTCTCTTCAAAAAGGGACCTTATCATTATCGAGGACGAAGAGCCTCCCATTGCTGGGAACGAACCATATCCTTCATCTCAACTTGTTGTTTCTAGGGGCAAGGATGAGCAGGTGCCTCTTTGCGACCTGATAGTAATGGGCAACAGGGCGATTTCTCTTGCAACCTTGAGAGAGGGACTTATGTTTCCTGCTCGAAGGGAACTTATCGTAGGTGCATCTTTTGTAGTCACCTCTTTCTCAGGGCAAGTTGTCCATTGTCTCATTTGGAGCGCTCACAGTGGCTTTGTCATATCACAAGCCAAGATACCTTTCCCTGTAAAGGTTACTAGGCTCAATCACCGTAATGTTTCCAAGGACAATAGGCATGACCTTCTCAGAGCTGCTTATCAACTTTTTAGCTAAGCTTCTTTCTTCGAGTTGATCGCGTTCCCACTTTTGATGAAGAGCCAGATGGACAACCTCATAGACTTCGACATCCCTTGTGTAGACTTGCTCAAAAAGAATGTGACTGACGTGGCTCAACATGCTAGGACAGTTCTAGATTTAAAAGAATCAGCTTCTATTCAAAAATATCCTTCTGTCAGGCCTTTACTTAGATTCTTCCCTGGGCTTTTAACTGTTGTACATGCCGTAGTGGCACACCTGGGTAACCTTAAAACCAACTTGCTCATGCGACAGTTTTTTCACTCGAATTTTGAGAGCTTACCTTCAGAGGTTCCTTCGATATCTAAATAGATCGCATGTTTTGAAAATGAAGATGACATGGCGATTCATGAGCGGAACATCAATGATTTGGAAGGCTTACTTGCTACGATCCGTGAGGTAGGAAGAGACTCGCTTTCACCTCAGCTAGCACGTGGAGAATATCCCCCCCCCCCCCCCCTTGGTTAGCAGCTATGAAGGACGGCATTAAGTGGACACAACAGAACCATTACAGGCTCAATCTTGAGGCTTGAGTGAACACTCTCGTTTATAAATTCTTAGTCAACAAAATCTTTGGTATTGATAATGCTGGCCATTGTATGAATTTTTTGATTTATGAATGAAATATCACTTTTTTCTTAGAGTGTTACGCTACTCTTTTATTCTTCCTTCTCTTTTCGATTTTACTGCTTTCGCCCCTTGTTAATGTGAGACGAAAAAGAATATCCCACCCCTTGCTTTGACTTATGGCAGCCTATTGTGGATTTAATGACCTCGAATGGGGGAGCAGTTGCTTCATCGCCCCTTATTGTTTGAATGGACAGGGGTTTATAATTCATGGTTTTGATGATTTGATGAGCCTTCTCAATGTAGATGCTCCAATCTGGGGGAGCCTTGGCTTCGATTTGAGGTGCATTATTTTTGAGATCGTCATAAGTCTTAGTCTCAGGGAAAAACCCTTTTAAGTACTTTGAAGCGATGCACATGACCTCCAATTGACTCTGGACGTTACAAACCTCACTTCTCAACTCTACCATGGGGTCCTGTTCCTGAGAGCTAGAGGGATGACTCTTGTTTGCCTGTACTTCTTCGACAACCCCTGAGAAGTGTAAGACCTTCTTTTAGCTGCTGATGATCCCCTTGTTCAAGGAGGATGGAATTTGGAGTACTTTCCTTGGTGGTTGGTATGCCAGTTCTGCTTCTAGAAGAGCGACGGGGACATGCAAGACCTTTTGCTTGTTCTATGTATAGGAGACCCTTGGTGCTGGAAGGTCTACGTCTAGGGCTTCCTGCTCAGGAGCTGCTTCTAAATCGCTACTTTGCTCTGGCGAATTGGAAGTAGAGGGGCAAGGTTCGTCTTTGAGAGACAATACCATGACCTCGGAGAGGTGGCAAGGTATACTGGGGTAGATCGAAGTCAAAGGGAGGATCGTGCCCTGTGTTTCCTCCTCTTTGAACATGTCTATGATCATTCGCTCCAGATCTTCAATGTCAACATGGGATGAGGGTCTCGTCTCTCTCACATGCTTCCAATCATCATCCTTTGACTTTTCTGACACTGGAGGGTCTGTGAAATAGTACTTGGCGTCGGCATAGTGAGTCTCAGCTATAGGGAACGGTCTTTTGTCAGCATAGATCGTGTGTTATCTCCCATCTCGACTGTATTTAAAGCATTGGTGGAGCATGGAAGGAACCACCCCCTGATCATGAAGCTAAGGGCAACTAAGCAGGACGTTATAGGAGGTATCAGTGTCGATTACGTGGAATTGAGTGTAATCGTTGAGGTCGTCGATCTTGAAACGAAGGCGTACTGTGTCAGCTGGCTTCTCTCCTGGTTCGTTGAAACCTTGCATGGTATGTGGGTAGAAGTTAAGTCATCAAACCCTAATCACAATCGAGTGAGGATCCTTCTTGGGATCAGGTTGACTGCTGACTCTCCATCCAGCATGATCCTATTTACAAGGTAGTTCATCGTTCACGATGAGGGGACGATTGTGCAATTTACCTCCCAACTGAAAGTCGCCTTCAAAAAAGGAGATTGTCAGGCACCCACTTAGGATGGTCGAGTTTACCTCAATAGGTTCCACTTCAGTCACATACACCTCTAGGTTAGAAAGGGCTTGCAGCAGGGCCATACAATAGTCTCTAGACAGCAATAGGGAATCATAAATACTTAGAAGGGCTGGAAGCTTTCTCAAGCTCCCAATCACGTCATATTTCACTTTATCCTCATTAATCTTCTATGTTCCTCATACAGTCACTGGTGTAGGAGGTAGGGTAGGCTTAGGAACAGGCTTTGGTTGGGTTTTGGTTTGTGACACTTGCTGACTTTGTCGCTCGACCGGTGCGGTCTGGGTTGATAGGAAAGTAATGGGGGCTTGTATTAGGGATGTAGAGGTTTGGGGTTGAGTTTTAGGGGAAAGCAAAGAATCGTGAAACTTGAGGGCCTTGAGCTTTTGAGGTGTGGGCTGTAGCTTCTTTCCCGATCTTAGACCCATTTTCCCCGTGCTAGTTGGTACTTTCAAGATCTGCATCAAGAGGGAGGCCTTTTTGGAACAGGAGCCTGAAGATGACTCGGCTTGGGCTTGAGATTTCAGGGCGTCGATGGTTGTTGAGAATCCAGTCACTTGGGCCAACATCTCTTTGAGGCGCTCTTGCTGTGGCTAGGTGAGACTGGTGCCTCTGAGCTCTCTATTTAAAGTGTCGAAGTCTGGACACTGTCGAGCTGTACCTACAAAGAAAAAAGAGGAGGATAGAGGAGAAGAAGAGTTAGAACGTTCTAGGCAGCTTTTTATGTCGTCACCGGAATTGGACATTTGCAGGGGGTATTTTAGGTCTTGCCCTGACTTTGACCATTGTGGGGTGCTTTTAGCGTCATCACCCATATTGGAGTAATCCCGAGCTGCTAGTGGCTCAGGGATGTCTTGGATGAGAGGATAAGGTGAGCTGCACCTAGGATGAAGTCTTGCTAGGTCGGTAGTGGACGAAGGGGCCTGAGGAATTCTTCCTCGACTGGTGGATGAGGGATGGGATTCCTTCAGCAGGCTGACCTAAGTGCTCGTCGTCTCCTTCTAGATCCATGATGGGGTGTTCGAACCGCCCTCTCTAGTTGGTGAGTAGTCCTAGCTTGATGGACTACCTCACGCTTCATGGACTTGAGCCTACTTCTCCCATGGTAGACTTCCCAGGGCTGAGAGGTCGAGGGATCTGAAGAGTCCAGTGTATGCTCACTAGGGGCTCGTAGTGTGACTTCCTCTTGAATGGGCGCGATGGCCTGGACGTGTTCTAGGAGAACCGCACAAATGATGTGGCCTTACTGGACTTTCTCCGCAACTATAGCTTCAAACCCAGAGCACTTGTTGATTTCGTGACCCCATACTTGGTGATATGGGCACCAGAGCTTTTTTGTGCCCTGGGCAAGATGCCTCGGCTGCCTGACAGGCTTGAGAGTGGCAAGACACTGTCGAAGCATCGCCTCAAAGAGGGCTTGCAGAGGATAGTGCTCGGCATTTCTCTGGTCTTGTGTCGAGAGGTCTTCTTGCACAGGTGGAAGAAGGACTTGCGGGCGTCCTCCTGGGTTGCCTTGAACTTCTTGACACTGCTGCATCTTCTCTACTAGAAGCTTATGGAAGTCAGTACATTGCTGACATCATGACCTCGTATCTGGTAATATGCGCACCAGAGGTTCTCAGTTCCTAGAGATGGGAACTTGGGCTGCCTTGTCAACTTGGGAGTGACGAGTCCTTCTTCAAGCATTATAGAGAAAAATTCACAGAGAATAGCGGGTGCCTCGTCACCCTCTTGGATCGTGACTATGTGAGAAGCCTCAGTTGCCCCGAACGCTTCTTCAACTCTTTGAGCTTTATCTGACCCTTGTTGATAAGGGCTTCGATAGTGTCATTGAGCTTATAGCAGTCGTAAGTGGGGTGGCCTACTCTCCTGTGATAGGTGAAATACTTCTCACTTGTCTCCTGCTCAGCCTACTCTTCAACATTGGCCTCCTGCAGCTGGATCATGCTTTGTTCTAGCAGCAATCGAAGCAGTGCAGGAATCCACTCCTTGTTGAAGGGGTAAACTTTATTCCGGTGCTGGATCCAGAAGTCATTTTGCTTAGAATTTTAGAAGGTGGGACCTAACTGTAGGACTTCTGCTTGCCCCTAGCTAGAGATGTCTGCGCCTTGGAAAGGTCCAGGGTTTGAGGAGCCAGGCTCTTAGTGTCAGTCACGGTGATGGCCGCGCTGATCACTGCTTTTTAGTTGCCCCGACTGTTAAAGCGAGAGTTTGAATTGGAGGGTTGCTGACGAGGGCTGTCATGGTGCTTGAACAACCCCTCAATATGAACTGCCTTAGAGATGAGCTCTGACATGGAGAGTGGATTGAATGCCTCGACATGCAGGGCGATCTCAGAAAGTATGTTCCGTATGAAGGTTTAAACCGCATCCTTCTCAGTCATGGGAGTGGCTTGGAAGGTTGCTAACTCTCTCCATCGGGTGATGAACTTGTCAACCGGCTCACCAGGATCTTGCATTAAGGTCAGGAATTTGATGGTCTCCACGTTCCTCTAGACTTCATAGAAGCGTTGGTAAAACAACTGCTCCATCTCTTACCACGTTTGTACCTAGTTGGAAGGCAGCCGAGCATACAACTGGAAGGCTAGCCCTTTAAGAGTCTCGACGAACTGATAGAGGAGGAGTCGTTTGTCATTTGCCGTCTCTCGACAGGCCTCCTAAAAGTGAGCAATATGCTGGTGTGGAGATGTAGTACCATTGAATAGGGGAAGTTTCCCCTTTTGATAGTTCGGAGGGAATGGTACTTGGTCAATGTACGAAGGGTATGGCTTCTAATAGAGTGGCGCCTCTTGCATGCCTGGAACCTTGTTCTTGAGGCTATGGACCACCATACAATCTATGTCTGTTTGGGAGACCCCGCGGGAGGCAGAACTATCTTGGGAGACCAGTGGGGGAGTTTTCCTAGGAGCCGTGTCCTCAAAGATGGGGGATTGATCTCGTGGTGAGAGGAAGTGGGCCTGGAGGCTTCTAGGTGTTGCATATTTTCAAGGATGGATTGCATCATTACCTCGAACATGGTCATGCTGCCCTCTTGGGCTTCGTCCGAGTCATTGATCACCATGACATTGATTGTCTCCTCTGGGAGGTCAGAGTCAGGAGGAGGAGTGGACCGCCGTGGTTGGCGAGTCATGGGTGGCAAGTCAGTCTATAGGGGCTCAGCTTGCCCCGACTGGACTTGAGCCTTGTATGCCAATCTTGTAAGGACCAGTTCTCGACGGTCTTGGGATCGTGGCTTCAGGGCAGTGATGACCCAGCAATACTCTTGGACTCGCTCAGGTTCTGGAGTTTGAAGAGAGAAAACGGGTTACGAGGTATGAGGTCATCAAGGGTGGCGACCTCGACTGCCTTGGACGCTTCCTTGGTCAGGATCTGAAGACCTCTCTTCTGGTTAACCCTGAGAAAGTTGTGGACTTCATTCCAGAACCGAGCTTGAGACCTGGTCTAGCCCGCCTTCTTTGAACATACAAGGGTCGTGTCTATGAGTTGGAGCAGGGAGTGGGGTCCAAGGATAGAAGTCAGCCTGGGTTTTTGCCTTGGAGGCTGGAGTCCTCTGTCTAACATCAGGTCGCTGCCTCGAGTTCCTTTGTGGGGTCCATGTGCATGGCTGACCTGAGGCTGACTCAAGATGGTAGTCTTAAGGAAGACCTTTGAGTATCAGGGCTCAAGGTGCTTGACTGGTGTCGGGCGAGCGAAAGAGGAAGTAGCTGGTTCATGACTCCGTTTGAGTCTAGGCTAAGGAGGAACTCGCGCAAGCGGTGCGTGTGCACCTTTGGGGTTAGCCGTCCGGGTGACTTTGGGGTCAACCCGGGCTCGGTCAATTGGTTCCACCTTGGGAGGTCGAGGCCCATGAGCTTGTGTTTGTGAGGGCATCTCTCACAGAGTGGGGCCATGTGTGCTGGGAGGGAGAACGATGTTGTCAACCCTCATGTGCTTGAGGTGGCATAGAGCTAATGCTGCCCCAAGCTGTAGAAAGAAATGCATGGCACACACTAGGTTCAGCCCAAGAAAGCCTAGCCCTTGATGCAAGCTCAAGGCAACATGGGGGTTGCCCCGAGGTGTGGCTTGAGAGGATGAACCACAAGCCCTTGGGTGTGTGCAAGAGGTGGAGGCTACAAGGTCTCCAGCTTGGTGTGTCAAGCCTCCAAGTCTAAAGGTTTGGAGAGCTGTAAGAGTATGGGGGGTTGCCTTGCGGTGAACCTCCAAAGCGACAGCAACTTGCTTGCCTCGAGCGAAAGTGGTTAGGGAAGCCTTCCGGTGTGCCCTAGCAATATGACGGACAAGAGACTTGCCAGTAGCAGGGTGCGTGCTGTGTATCGTGGCAGACGTGCCAACGATGCAAAGGGCCTTGATGGAGGGTCCACCAGGGCGAGGAAGCAGGGAGTCAGAGACTTTTAAGTCCCCTCTGGCACCGACCCAGGCAAGAACCTGGGAGCCAGACTATAAGTCGCAAATCAAAAGGAGAGTAGGGAAAGAAGCATAAGCAGCTCGCTTCCCTAGGACAGTCATGAGTGTAGGGATAAGGAAGTCCCTGACTCGGATGAACGGGTTGAACAACCCAAGTGTCATAGAAATTAATGCAGAAACTAAAATATGATACTAGTCAAACAAGAGCGAACCGACTAAGGAGCAATAAGTCCCCAGTGGAGTCACCAAGCTGGTTAGGTTCCTCGATCTCACCTTGTGGATCTAGGTAATCTGGTAGCACGTAGCTCAGGTTTCTAATGAACCTGAGATTTGAGATCGCTCTCTCAGAACCTTGCTCCAGAGCAAGGTTAGGTATACTAACCGATGAGAGAGGAATTTAAGGTGGGTTCGGGACTTACTCGGGCTAGCTAACGTGGACACTCTCTTAGATCACGAAGAAAGTCCCCCAGCTGCTTTAGCTGGTTCGGAATCACTTCTTTTGATTTGCAATCCTCTTGTTTTCTGCACAACACTTATATGGTTAATTGGCAAGACAAGTGGGTTGAAGGGACCCACCCTTATCTTCGGGCATCGCATGCTCATATGAGGAAGTGATGAAACGGAAGGCTTCTAATAATGAGAGAAAGGAGAAGAAAACTTGACAAATGGACGAGACTAGCATGATGGCCAGAAAGCTACCGACTCAGAGTGGTAGTAAGACGGGCATAGTTCTCAAGACCAGCACGGCGTCAATACTACTCTAAACCGAGATCGATATGATGGCACTAAGCTAAGTTTACCCTCAATCAAATAAGGATAGAAAAGAGTGATGAGAAAGAAAGAGAGTGAGACGGCGGAAGGGGAAAGACGTAGACAATAATGGGTATCGCCATTAGCATCATGAGAAGACATCATGTCCCTTGTGGGCGGCGATGGCTTCTAGTGAGGCTCATGATGATAGCTTCCCGTGAGGCACACAGTGCTAGTCATGAAATACGAGAGGAAGCCCGCTAACGGAAATGAACGTCGCCATTGGCAATGCGAGGAAGCAACACGTCCCTTGCGAATGACGTCGACTCTTGACGAGGTGCATGGTGCTAACTTCTTGTGAGGCGCACAGAGAGGCACGGAAGAAGCCTACACACAGCGATGGGTATTGTTGCGACCCCTTTGTAGATGGCAATGGTCATCTCTACCTGCAATAGTCTCACATCAAGATGAAGCCCCCCGCAGACGGCAATAGGCTTTGCTGCCCGCGTTCGTCGTTGAGATGTTGAGGGTACGTCCGCGGACGGCGATGAGCAGCGCCATCTGCAAATCTCACAGGGAGGTAAAGGCGAAGGCAAGGTAGGAGGAGAGCTCGAGCATGGCGTTGCTAACGCCATGTGCGACCTATGAGATCACCGAAGAGGCATACACGGCACTGCCACTGCCGTGAATGGCCTCTAAGGAAAACTCAGGCAAAGGGGAGGAAGAAGAGAAAAGAGAAGAGAGGGAAGAAGAAAAGAAAAGGAAGAGAGAGAAGATTTGCCTCAAACCTAGGGATATCAATCCAAAAGTTTCTCTCACCTTACTCTATCTCTCAAACATGACCCAACAATGAGAAGAAAGAGAAATTGTATTAAGTAAAAACTCTCTCTTTTGTGAAAGGTTGAGTCCTGTGGTGCGTACAATGATGGTACGTATATATAGAATTTGCACTAAACATAGGTGGATGATCAAAAGTAACCCTAATTTCTGAAAATTAAGATTAAAATGATTTAAAATAAATTATAAAATAGGGTGTAAAATAACAGATTTGCCCCTTCCTAACAATTCATGGAATTTCATAACAGTCTCTATGTTGCCCTAAAACCTGTGTGATCTTGCATGGATGATCCGGGGTCTTTCTGATGCCCAGTTGATTTAAAGATGATCGTTTTCTTGTAGGGTCAACATGGATATCGATTTGATGCCAACTTCGAGCCATGGATCGTGTTTTTAGTGCACGATCATGCCACTTGAAATTTGAATGGATCTTAAAACTTCAGATCAATAGTGTTCTTGTTCCTTGATGTTTTTCAGTGATTTCTTCACTAGATCACACTGAGCATGTCGTTACAATCGCGAGGTAATAAACACAGCTTTATTCTTTGCTCCAACGAATATTTAACAATTTTGGAATTTTTGCCAGAATCTGGAATTTCGGTGATAGAATTTACAATGGCTTTGTTAGCTCCATGTGCAAAATCCGACCGTGCATCATGTATGGGGTTCAGGTCGGAGATGGCTTAAGACCTTACACATGTGATGAAATTGGTCTCACATCAATCGAGCTCACGAGCGGCATGATTCGGCTACTCGAGCGAGACACGACACTGTTGAATTTCTTGCACTTTCTTCACGAATTAGCAACTTCTCTCTAGCATTTCTTCACGCTTGAGTATCGTCATGGGGCATGCCACATATCGCATCTCTCGTCTTGATGCGACAAACATGCTCACCAAATTTGAGCAAAATCCAACTTAAGATGAGTGAGATATGAGAGTCGAATGTCACTGCTCATGATTGTCCCTTCAATGGTGTAGAGTTATAGGATGGTCACAGGAATAGCGTGCGACTCCTCTTGTTTTCCTCTTTTGCTTATAATTTCTTCCTAGAGTGTCCATTCGAGTTGAAATTTGAGCCCTGACCATTTCAACCGTGCCAGATCCAATGGCAGTGGTCCCACAACAAATTGAGACACCAAGAATATAGTTCTAGTTATAGGGTTCGTTTGAGGGTGCTAGAGACCGAGTTTTCCAGATATGTTTCTTAGTCTACATTGCCTTAGACATGTCTGAATACGACGAAACTTGGCGGGAGACTTTTGAGAGACCTCATGAAGATCTTGGCCAATTCTGGGGCTATTCTAAAACTGTCGGGATTTCCACTGTTTGCTAAGCTTTTATTGAGCCGGGGCCCCATGATGATGAAAAATATCTTTCAACAGTTGGAAGCTCAACAGAATCTTGAACTAAACCAGGGGAGAATGAAGAGGGCCTTTGACAAATCAGTCAAAGTCCGCTCATTCACTCGTGGGGATCTGGTTCTAGCCATCAAAAGGCTGATCGTTATGCATGGGCAGTGCAAAGGAAAGTTGAACCTAAGTGGGAAGACCCCTTCATAGTCAAGAAAGTCTTGCTAAATGGGGCTTACATATTGGCACATCCTGATGGAGAGGAGGCGATGCCCCCCATCAATGGGCTATACCTAAAGAAGTATTATCCCTGATACGTGCTCAAAAGACTCAATATGCAACGAGAAAGAGTTAAGGATAAAAGAAAGAAAAAGATGATAAAAATGAAAACAAGTAAGACAAGTCAACAAAGATTAACTCTTTTTATTGAAGAAATTACAAGTTACAATCAGGAACCCATTATTAGGGAGGTTACAAGGATATATTATCAAAGGTAGTTCTTGCTTTAGAGGAAAAGAGAACAGTTCGAGTGTTGCTCTTGCATTTGAGGAACAGGGGACGATTACAGGCCAAAAGGTTGCTCTCTCATCAAAGGAAGGCAGAAGGGTTTTAGATCGAGTTTATCATACATACAAAGCAGACCCTTCTGGCAAGGAACTGGCCTATGATGAAGTGCACGCCCCCTTCAAGGTGAGTACCCTTCCATAAAATAACATGGAGTTCACAGTTGTGCTGAAGGACTTGGCTTCCAACAAACTTCATAAGCCAAGCCTCACCATTTGTCATCACCCTTTGCCTACCCAAGTCATCGCCGAGCATGATCGTCGTCACGCATGACTTAGCATCGTACGTGAACATCATCGCACATGACTTAGTGTCTTGCGTGATAATTACCGCTAGCAACTCACCGTTGTGCTCGACCACAGCTGTACACGACTTGCTACCATTCATGAAAAGATCACCGAGTGAGAAGCTACCACCGCACATGACTAACATCATGTGCGTCATGTTGCTGGCCATGCGTGACTAACACTGCTCGTGATTATCATCACGCAAGAGTCACCGCCGTGCACGACTATCAGTTGCCGGTGACTATCCAGCTGCCCACGACCGTTTGGTTCATGTGCCTCTTCAGTTACTCACGTCCCTTCAACTCCCTACAACCCTTCAGTTCCCTTGACCCTTCGGTTGCTTATGGCCCTTCGTTTCCCTAGCGATCATCCACCATTCTCGAGACCCTTCTTCTCCCCTTTATGACTATTTACAGTCTCGCGACCTTTCAGCTTCTCACCGAGGAACTCATCCACTCGTGAGAAACCCACTGAGGAACCTTTCCCCTTCCTCCACACCATCAGAAAATCACCGGAAGCTTGCGATAAGCCTCTACTACACCCTCAGTCCCTGTTCTGGTATCTCAGAACCACTGTCGAAACCTCAACAGGTCTTGACAGACTGCCTGCTTCCCTCAACTCCGGATCCAGTGACCCTCGTGAAGCCCCTGTGTGATCCTACCGGTGCTCTCTCTTCCCAGCCAGAACTTTCTCTTTCTTGCCAGAGTTCTCATTGACAGACCCTTATAAACCCTTTTGAAGTGTCCTCCATTCTCGTCGGAATCTTCACTGGGAAGTCTCCCTCTCTCTCACTGATCTCCTTAGCCGTTTTACCCAAAGGTAAAACGATAAAGTGGGGTTTACCCCTTATATAGCAGGAGTTTCCCTGAAGTGCCCCGAACAAAATGGAAATGCCAGTCAAGTCCTTAAAGGGCAAACAACGATGGGCTGGATCGAGTAGGGCTCAAGCCCTAAGCCCGAATAGAGGTTTGCTGTTGCCTATGTAATGAGATGAACCAGGTCGAGGTCAGGCCTGAGGCCCGAACACAAACCAACGCCACGCGTGACTAATGTCGTTTGTGGCTAACGTCGAGTGTGAAATCACTGACCAATGCCGCGTGTGAAAGTCACAGACCAACATCGCAGGTGACCAATGCCGTCTGTGATGATTGGTCAGCACCATTCATGCAACTGTCACTCAAGTTAGCCCCAAGTGTGTTACTACCGCTCACGCTAGTACCGTGCGTGTCTAAGCCTTGCCACCGTCGTGAGTGTTTTGCTATTACCCCCAGTGAGGTTACACATGTGCCCTAACCTGTCATCCCTACCAAATCTATAAGCATGTCACAGCCCTTCACCCCCAAGGAGTCACACTTGACCCCCTAATCCCCAGTGAAGTCCGTTTCCATTTGCTACCCCTCGTCAAGCTACCATCTCCATCTGAGCCCTCTGCTTGTGTATGGCCTTAACCATTTTATCCTCAGGGAGTCGGATTGCCATCCACGGACCTATCCCCCGTGGAGCTTCACCTACATGGTGACCCACGCCATGGTTTAGATGCACGACCCTAAACAGCATGGTCCAAACTATACGACCTTAAATTGTAGCAGAGGTCTAGTTACATGACCTTAAACTGCATGGTCCTCATTACATGACCCAAAACTGCACAGCCGTGGTCCGTGCTCCGTGGCCCCAAACTGCACAGCCGTGGTCCGTGCTCCGTGGCCCCAAACTGCACAGCCGTGATCCTTGCTGTATGACCCTAAAACTGTAGCGAAGGTCTAGTTGCATGACCTTAAACTGCATGGTCCATTCTGCATGACTTTAAACTACATAGCCATGGTCCAAGCTACATGACCTTGAACTATAGTGTATGCCTTAACAGCATGACGATAAACTGCTTTGCACAGGTCCCCGAGGCATGAGCTTAAACACACCCCCACACATACGCGTACGTCCTTTCTACACGTACCGTTTTCATAACTCCCCAGTGCAACCATTTCCCTTATCATCGTACATCATTCCTCAGTGAGTCTCACCAACGCTCACAAAATAACGGCAAGCCGTCTCACCACACATACTCGTCGTCAGCTAGTGGGTCACCACTATCCACCTTCCATACTAGCATCATCTGTCCTTTGTAGGCAGTCTCGTGCCATATCCCCAAAAGTGAGTCAAACCACCACCACAGTCCAGCTGTATGAACTTAAACTATAGTATACGTCCTGACCGCAAGACGTTAAAAGGCTTTGCGTAGGTCTTGAAGGAATGACCCTAAACACGCCTTCACAAAAAAAGAGAGAATAATATGCATGGTGTACACCTAGACAAGGGAACGCCATGAGTAAAAATGGCGGACCGGCATGGTCACAAAACCATGAGTAAGAGAGTTCTGTGAAAATAAAAACCCGGACACGGCGAAAACTAGAAAGGGCACCAGGAGTAAAAAATGGAAGAATAAGGGTGGACATGACATTAAGGTCATGGGTAAAAGAGCCTCAAATAAAAGGAAGTTGGTGAAAATCGTTTCTACGGCGCCACTTCCCAAGTCCAAGTGAAAACCAGCAAAGGGCGCTTGGACCAAGAGAGCAAGTTGATGTAGCACTCGCCTCCGTAGACGGCTTCAGCCAACACTCGAAAAGAAAAATCCCCGATACCAGAATCCCTTTTTATCGGGACCCAAATATAAGAGCTTCAAGAAGAATCCAGCAGTCTATATCTGTTCACGAAAGGACCCAGGAGTCAGAAGAATCGCCAAGACGGCAGGTCAGGGTCCCATGCTAACGGACGGCATTCTCAAGAAGTCAAAAACAAGTCATTCCGACAAACCAAAGATGCTCTTGAACTAAGAAACTTTCAAACCAGGCCAACAGTTGCATACAACAACTAGGGTAGAGTCCTTTCAAGGCTACCTTGCTAACATCCCTCCCTAACCGGACCAGACATTCGGGACAGGCCAACAAAAAGCCCCCGACTAGGTTCGGCATGATGAGGCCCACAGAGGTACCCAGCTTGTCAAAAGCAAACCCTGTGTAGCAGCAAACAATGCCCACCAAGGGCTCCTTGGCTGTCTATCCAAAGCTTCTGACGTGGATGATGGGCATTCCATGAGATGTCCCCCACCAACAACAAAACAAAAGCTCCTGACATGGATGATGGACATTCCATGAGATTTCCCCCATTAGCAGCGAAACAAAAGTCCCTGACATGGATGATTGGCATTCCATGAGATGTCCCCCACCAGAAGTTGTAAAAACCTTGACTGATTGAGAAGAAAGCCCTTAAACAAGGCACCTGACCACCAAACAAGCCTGGATTCTGACCAATTAGGTCTACAAGATTTTAAGCAAGGCCCCCACCTGACGGAACCAAAGGAGAGCTCCTGATGTGGATGATGAGCATTCCATGAGATGTCCCCCACCAGTAGTAGTATGTCCAACTAAGATGTAGACTTTAAAATCATCCCTCAGAGAGTTCCTGACATAGACTATGGGCATTCCATGAGATGTCCCCCACCAGTAGCTCAAATCTCTTATCCTCCAAAGTCTCCACGAATGGATCTGCTTTCAAATGCTTCCAAACGTCTGAGCATCCAAGTTACAGCATTGCGTGGATATCTCCTCGATGTTCACGTGGTCCTATGGCTAGGAAAAAAAAAAGTAATAAAGCCAAAGGAAATTTTCCAAATGTTATCCTTCTCACTTCTCTCGAAGCACAACATTCGGCAGGGCAAGCTGTTCGAAGACATTTTTTAGCACCTTAGGTCCCTGATGCGGAATACACGAGAAGCCGGTCAATAAAACACTTACAGTGGAATTTTCAACAGTCTCATAATTCCCCCAGAATGGGTGAGGATCTTCCTAAGGACCTCAAAAGGACACCTGCCAAGTTTTATCACAATCTGACGTGTCTAAGGCAGTGCAGACAAAGAAACAGTTCCAGAAAAATCGGTCTCTAACACCCTGAAACGGACCCTATAACTGAAACCCTATTAACATAGCATCAAGTGGTTGTGTGACTCGTTATTGGATCTGGCAAGGTCGAAAACCCTTAGGGGTCAAATTTTAGCTTAAACAGACACTTCAGGACAAAGTTATGGGCAAAAGACTGAAAAAGGAGAGGCCGCACGCTATTCCCGTGCACTCTCCCTGTACCAATCTCCATTAAAGGAGACTGGTTTCATAGTCACGAATAGCAATTTTGAAGACTCATATCTCCCTCATTTTGAGTCGAGATACACTCAAATTTTGCGAGCGTGTTCGTCTCGTTAAGACGAGCATTTTGATATATGGTACGGCCCGTGAAGACGCCCGAGCAAGGAGAAAAGGTAGAGATAAGTTGGGGATTTAGGATCAAGGTTGTAGGAAAATCAGCAGTAGCACCACCCACTCAAGTGGCCATATCACGACGCTCGCTACCCGATCGATGTGAAACCAGTTACAATACATGCATATGATTCAGGGCTATATCTGGTCCGAACCCCGCACATGATGAACGGTTAGATTTAGCATACAAAGGTGTTAAATTTGCTATAAAATTCCAACCGTTGAAATCCAAGTTCCGATAAAAAACCCAAGATGGTAAAATCTCCGTTCGGACACGAAATCGAGTTGCGTTTGTTGCAAAGCGATCGTACAGCTAAGAAATCATGAAAATACATCAATACATGGACACAATATCGATTAGAAGTTTTCAAGATTCGTACAAATTTCAAATCACATGATCGTGACTTAATCTCTCTCTGTCTATCTTCTCCTTTCCTTTTCTCTCTACTTCCCTTCCTTTCTGTCTCCACTCTTTCTTAATCTCTCTCTGTCTATCTTTTTCTCCCTTTATTCCTTTTGTTCTCTCTCCTCCCCAGTCATGCACGATGGTACCCATCATCGAGCGTGACATCTTCTCCTCTTGGCATATGCACAATGAGTCGGGCCTTAACCCGAGTGGCGGGCCGAGCCTCTGTCAAAGTTCCTCTTTCCCTATGTTGTGCACAGTGATGCTCAAAGTTCATCGCCATGCACGACATTTCTTCCCCTATCCTTTGACAAGGATATTGAACCGGGCCCTTTCCCAAGTGGCATGCTGGGTCATGTCTAAGTCCCTTCTGACGCGCATGGTGATGATGCCTATTGTCGCGCGTGTCTTTTCTTTTCTCTCTCATATCATGGACGACAGAACCCATTGTCGTCCATGTCCTCTCTGACCCTCTCTCTCGTATCATGGATGGCGGAACCCATCGTCATCCATGTTCTCTCTTTCTCTCTTTCTCTTGTCATGAATGGCGGAGCCTATCACCGTCCATGTTCCCTCTCCCCTTTCCCCTTTCTCTCTCCTCTATCATGAATGGCGAAACTTTATCGGCGTCCATACTTCTTTCCCCTTTTTCTCTCTTTTGTCATGAACGGTGGAACCTTATCGCTGTTCATGTTACTTTTCTCCTATTCTCTCATCCCCCTCTTCTTTCTTCTCTCTCTCTCTCTCTTTTCTCTCTCTTCTTTCTCTCTCTCTTCTGTTTTATCTCTTCTCTCTCCTCTTCTCTCTCTTCTTTTCTATTTCTCTCTTCTTTCTTCTCTTTTTCTCTTCTTTCTCTCTCTTCTTTCTTCTCTCTACTCTCTTCTTTTTCTCTCTTCTTTTTCTCTCTCTTTTCTCTTCGTTCTCTCTCTCATCTCTCTCTTCTTTTTCCCTCTCTCTCTTCATTCTTCTCTTTTCTCTCTCTTCTTTATCTCTCTCTTCTTTCTTTCCCTCTTCTCTTCTTCTTCTTCTTCTCTCTGCTCCTCTCTTCTATTCTTTTCTTCTCTCTTCTCTCTTCTCTCATCTCTCTCTTCTCCTTTTCTCTTCTCTTTCTCCCTTCTTCTCCTCTCTTCCCTATCCTTCTTCTCTATCCTCTTTCTCTCTATTTCTCTCTCTTCTCTTTCCTTCTGTTCTCTTCTCTCTTCTCTTCATTTCTCCTCTCTCTCATGTCCTCACTCTTAATTCCTTTTCTTTTTCTCTCTTCTCTTCTTCTTCTCTCTTCTTTTATCTCTCTTCTCTTGTCTCTCTTTCTCTTTGCTTTGCTTCCTTTTTCTCTCTTATTATTCTTCTCTTACTCTTTCCTCTCTCCTCTTTTCTCTCTCTAGTTTAACCAAGGGACAGGCTAAGTCTAGCACTGTCACGGTAGTCTTATTGTCGAGCAGTATTGCCGTTATGCTGATCTGAGTTACCGTACTCATTTTGCTGCCACGTCAAACTCGCCATCGTGTCAGGCTGGTTGGTGTTGGTTCTGTCCTCTAGTAGTATTGTCGCCATGTCTATCTAAGTTACCGTGCCCGTCTTGCTACCACGTAAAATCAGTCACTGTATTAGTCTAGCTATTGTGTGTCTAGACACTTGGTCAAATTCATCTTTCTTCTCTTCTCTTTTCTCGTTCTATTTCTTCCTTCTTTTTCTCTCAATCACCCCCAATCTCTATCCTCTTATTCTTTCTTTCTTCCTTTGAATGCGCAAGCTCTTGTGCATTCGCCCAAAGACAAGGTGGGGTCTCTTGGCCCACTTGTCTTGTAAATTAACTGTGTGTGATCACAGAAACAGGAGCGCACAGGTCAAGGGAGGCGATTTCGAACGAGTGCAAGGACTGAGGGGCTTTCCGCTGTGATTTAAGAGGGCGCCCACACGAGCCAGCCTGAGTGAGTCAAGGACCCAGGTGCGGTGTGTCTTGCCTCCTCAAATTCTTTTCTCACTTATTGATATACCTGCCCTTGTTTCTTAACATGGTTCCCCTGAGAGCGGTCTCAGGTTCTCCTTGAAACCCAAGACACGTGCCAACAATCATCCCATTCCGGAGGGCAAGATAGAGGCATCTAACTAATGAACATTGGATATAATTTTAGATAATTATAATGAAATAAAGGGTTCTTCAATATTAGGCTAAGACAAGTAAGGGCTCATATCCTCATAGCCATACGTGTCAACAAAATCAAGTACTAAGTGTCGTATCATAAGTTTTGAGTATATATCAAATGATATAATGGTACATCACGTACTTATACACATGTGGGCAAGTCCATACTTATAGTAATTTGGTATCTTCATATGTACAATGATAATCATAAAGCTGTGTATGGATTAACCTACTATCTATTACCACGTTCCCGATAATTGTGATTCGTAAGGGCAAATCAATGGTACGCTTATAACCGTACGGGCACAATGTTGTATGTTAACTATGGTGAATTTATCAATTATGGCATACACTATGGTCAATTGCTATTTGCCCCACGTTAATTGAATTTGATAATAATATATTATCCCGATAATAGCACAATTTCGACACTTAAGTATATTGATAATTGGGGAATAATGGTGATAAATTGTGTGCGTGCGATTCGCGTATTTAATGTTACAATAATATGCGTGGTCGTTATGAATAATGCAATTACACCGTACATGCGCACCGTAACCGTTGATTTCATGGACAAAGTTTACGGTAATCGCTATGTAAACTTGGGTGCTCATAACCTGATTCTCTTTTGTACAATTATGTGATAATTGAACCATTGCGTAATCATTGGCGCACATGCGATTATCCAAAGATTGAGTGGTGTTACATAACCAGTGCACTCAACTTCATAATGGCGATGTTTGGGGAACGTGCTATTCCCCAAACATGTACGCAATTCATGCCCATTGGCAAAAGTGTGAAATCATTTTGTGCGTTATAGCACGTTTTTTCTTACAATGGCCAAGTCATTGTAAATTCCCCACTAAACTGGTTTTTTTAGTGCAAATATTTGAATCCTCATACTTCGTATAAGGCGAAGTTGGGCAATTTAGTGGCACTTTGTGTGCACATATTTGAAGGAATGTGGGGTAAATCGTACAGTGCACAAGTGCGCATATGCCGCCATAATGGGTACGGTTCACAAAAGATTGAAATTTTTGCAAATCCTACGGTTTGTACTTGGTAGTGGAATTTAGTGTACATGCACACCATGTACAACTCTCTTTGGATACGGTGTGTGATGTGTTTGTATATTTACGTGTCCTCAAGTGTACTGTTATAACATCGTTAGTAAAATATTTATAGTATTAATACATATACTATTAGATTGTTATTATAAATTAATATCAATAATAAATGTTGTAATGCATTATAAATAATTGATTTTATATTGTAAACTCAATTATAAATATCTGTCCATTAGGACAACAAACTATAATGGGTGGATATAGGGTAATGGTTAAACATAATACGATATGTTTAAATATATATATTAAACTAATTAAAACCAATATATAAAACGGACAAAAAATGATAAGTATGTTATTAGTAATCAAATAATATAATTATAGTTAATATTAAATTATAATAAGAAATTTTAATTTAAAATGCAATATATTAAAGTAAGTTTCATATATATAAATTATATTAGTTAAACTTGTCGTAAATTTTGATAAGGGAATCACACACGTTGAGTTGAGCATGCGCGATGCGCATCTACACAAAACTTCGTACAGATGGCAATTTAGTGGCACTTCGTGCACACATATTTGGGGGAACGTAGGGCAAATCGTACAGTGCACAAATGCATAGAAAATACCCAAAATGATTATATCTCAATTAATATTAACTCACACAAATTACATTAATATACGTTTGTGATATTCAATCCAAACCAGCAATTAGTTATAAGTTTTGATATATATTGATAATATCCATTTATTAGAATCATTACCCCTCAATTCATTGCACAAACCGTAGGTGCGCTTGTAAATGATTGTACAATATTACTATTATCAAAACTAGTAGATTATCGTATTATAACAAGGGCATAGGATTAATTATACTTATTAAATTATGGTGTATATTAAAAGTTTGATAAATATAATTTGCTAATTTTATAATATGTACTAAAATTGTAATATTATATATGCGCACACGATAAATTTAATGTTACTGTACTCAATTCTATTTTTAAGTGTTAGTAATGATTTAATCCAAAGATTATAATATTAATATATGGCAAATTTATTGTTACGATGATTATGTAAATTAGTATAAACATACAAATGTTATTTAAGTGACATAATTATTATATATCAATATAGGATATAATTAAATATAATAATTATTAATAATTGCTCATTATTTAAGTGACATAATTGATATTATATAATTATAAATATATGATTATATATCAATATAGTATATAATTAAATATAATAATTATTAATAATTGCCCATATAATTATGTAAATATTGTAATTAATGATTATATAAAACATGTCTAGCGTATTACAATAACACGTTATATATTTACACGTGCAATTAATAATAGTAAATATTAATCAAATTAGTTGGTAGAATATACATACAAAATATGATAGTCCTAATAAACATTAATTGTTAACTATAGTATATATTAATATGGTACGGTATATTAATAATACATGGTAATACCATATTTAATTGCGTATGGACAAATATATTTGTATATATCATAAGTTTAATACTATAATGGGGTTTACATATAACTGGAACAATTGGGTTGTCATTTTTATGATCAAGCTATTATCCAATGTTATAGTGGAATATAGGAAGATGTGTATTACCGTAAGGTATTAACTAAACTACAATTATAGTAAATTACTCTAACTATAATAGGTATTTACATTAATATAACTATTATAGCGTGATTAACCACTATAATTAGAATAATATATTGATAAAACATAACCTGAATTACCCACAAATATTATAATTAATGTGACCGTACTAAATATAGCAATTTATAATCATGTGATTAAATTGAGTGGTATATTTCATAATCATTTTGTGTAATAACATTTGTTATTTACAATTTTGCATTATAACTTTGCATACGTGACAAACATGGTTTTGTTACTATATTTATTAAAGTCATCCTGGTAAGTACGATATGATTACGGTGCATAAAGTTCCCATGAATAGACACACGTGCGCAATAAAATATCCTGTCACAATAGTTTGATTTAGTTCAATTATATTATCGTAAACCGAATAATTTGATTCCAAAATCGACACGGTTTTTGTGCAAATCACACGCATTGAGTTGAGCAGGACTATACTATACATATCACCAATATATGTATTGTGGGTAATTTACCACAAATAGATTGTGAAAATATAGTTAAATTGCTATCACAATATAGTTTAGGTATAATATATGATTGGTGAAATTATGTATATTATAATTTGCGTAGTTAACTCTCCTTATAGTATGTAAGGATAATTTACTTAATTATCGTAATTATGATTTATACCTAACTATGCTTATAATATTACATAGTTATAATATATAATTATACCATCATTATATAATAACGGTTAATAGTAATTGTTATATTACCAATTGAAAATCAAAGTTATACGACGATTACACATATAAATTAATTATGTGATAAATTATATATCTTGCTAACGATAATTTATTACCAATCATGGTATATAAAATAAGTAATACACTATTGTGACGGTCATTGATAAAATATAACTACATTTACGATATTATATGATAACAAGTTACAAATATTTCAATTAAATCTACAAAGAACAAGTATCAATATTAAAAAGTTATATTGACCACAATCATACAGGTAAATTCACTAGTTATTTACAATATGACATAACATATGGCCTATTATATAACCATTATCAAATATATATATTGCTATATAGTTATCAATACCGTAAATATAATTATTACCAACTTACACAATTTATCATATAATTAATTTATATGTGTAATCGTCGTATAAATTTGATATTCCCCCAAACACGTGCGTACAACGTGCCACTAAATTGCCCTCCTTACAAAGTTTTGTGATTGATTATTTTTCGGTAGGATTGATTATGAGGATGAAGAGAATGTGTGTGTAAATTTTGTGGTCATTCAAATGCCAAAAATATAGTTTTCTAGAGGTATGGTTGCATTATACTACTATACAATCGTTTCATTAGATCATTTCCCCTTATTAAAATACCGGTACATGCGTATTATGCATACTTTAAACATGTCGGTATATGTACTCATAATCTGAAATTTTGAGTTGACATAATAGTATATGTACACAATTATATATAATGGATATTATCACATAAAACATTAATCATTTGTCGTACTTTAATGAGGCAAAACTTATGACGATTTATCAAATTCAATTTATGTAAATTTGGTATATTACTCAATTATAATACTACACATAAATATTATTTGTTTTGTAGTACTATTGTTAAATCACGAGTATGAATGATATCAAACCTATATTACCGCAAAACTTCAATCGTCATAGCATTATATCAATTATAGTACTATAGTACTGTAACACTATATTGATACTCATAAATTTTAATTATATATAAAAATTTTGTACCAATCAATATAGTACGCATAAATTTATATCACTATATTTATTACTTATAACCATGATTATTTAAACCTTTATGGTAAACATAAGGTTATGCTAAATCATGATTTAATTAATGACATACGTAATTATTTACAAAAACAGGTCCATTGCGATTTATGGGATAATAATCAAAATTTTGTGTACCGGTATACATATTCACTACCATGTCACGATTACAATCACATATGCCCAAAAAATAATCAAATTGTATAGTGCGAATTTATCAAGTATGGATGATTAAATTGTTTTATTATGCGCAAAAACAATTACGCAGAAACCATTATAAACGTTTACAAATGAATGATAGTTTCATACGCACGTGATTTGCCCCACCCAAATTTTACCAAATATGATTTGAAATCTTGTTCTTATTGGGAGATTTGAGTGCCATCACATGCGGGCATACTTATGCAAATATATTCGTGCCCACTCCGGGATTCACAATTGTACATTTGTGCACGTACGATCAGGTCATTTTCGTTGACCTAATCATAATATTTGAATTGTGGGTACATGGGTCATCCATAATTTTACGGCTATATAAACCAGAATAAATTTAAGCATGGGTAACAATTTAGTGATTATTACACTCAATAACACAAAATTGAGTTTTGCATTATGGGAAAGGTTTTTTTAGTGGTCTTGTGAATTATTTATCCCAATTCCCTAATAAGTCAACATACAAGTTATTAACAATAATTTGACGTACGTACCAAATAAGAATGTTTTCAAATGCCCTATTATATTACAATTTTGGGGCAAATCTATTCAATAATTGTATAGGAAGTGCAAACCTATTCGTTCTTGTGCACATTCACCATGTATCATCGTGGAATATATTCAATCGCTCATACGGTGCGTATGTATAAAATTGTATGTTATAACAGAGACCAAAATGCCTTGAGGATTCAAATATTTGAACTTGGGACAAAAATTGTCCCAAGTGCCACTAAATGCGCGCGGTCAAAAAATTGTGACCTATTGTTTAACACGTGCCGATTCGCACACCATAATATAGTTGAAACTAAATCATTATCGCTCATATGATTATGGTCGAATCACACAACAGAATTTTGTTTTTCACGCTTGAATTTTACACTAAATTGCCGTACATGCCCTTAATAAAAAAAATAGTTGCACTCAACTATTTTTTCATTTCCCGGTACATTTATTCTCATTCAATTTTAAAAGTTATCCTAAACCTGGCATGGTTTGCGCACGATTTGCATATGTTGAGTTGAGCGCGCTTGTTGTTTCAAAAAAAATTTTAGAACGGTAATACACGACTTATCATTTATTCAAAAATATATATTTTTTTTTTAACAGTAACTAACGACTTAACATTGTTTCAAAATTTTTTTTTTTTTTTTTTGGACTGTAATGTCCGACATATCATTGAACAAAAATATTTTTTCTTTTGAACGATAACGAACGACTTATCATTGTATCAAAATTTATTTTGTTTTTTGAACGGTAATGTCAGACGTATCATTCATTCAAAAAAAAAATTTTATTTTTAATTTTAAACGATAACTTTTGATTGATTCAAATATATATATATATACCATACGACTTATCAATGATTCAAAAAAAAATTTAGTTTTTTGAACGATAACGTACTAGTTATCATTAATTCAAAAATATAAATTGTTTTTTTTTTTTTGAACTGTAAAGTATGAGTTCTCATTGATTCAAATTTTTTTTTTTTTTTTTTTAGAACGGTAACGTCTGACTTATCATTGATTCAAATATATATATATATATATATATATATATATTTAACGGTAACATACGACTTATCATTGATTCAATTTTTTTTTTTTTATGGTAACGTATGACTTATCTTTAATTCAAAAATAAATTTTTTTGCGGTAACGTAGGATTTATCATTGATTCAAAAATAAAATTTTTTTTTTTAATGGTAACGTACGATTAATCATTTATTAAAAAATAATTGTTTTTTTGAACGGTAACGTACGACTTATAATTAATTCAAAAAACAAAAAAAAAATTTAATGGTAAAGTACGACTTATCATTGATTCAAAAAAAAAATTAACATGGTTACATACGACTTATATATATATATATATATATATATATATATATATATATATATAGAAAAAGTCTCCCAAACGCCTATAGGCCAAAATGAATAGTGATTTTGCCTACCCTCATCAAAGTCCAATTTCATCGCGCGGTCACGATTGTCCGGTAGTTTTTTATTTTTCATTTTGTTTTCTATAAATCAGAATGTCCTGAAATTTGGAAGGTATGTAATTATTGAAAATAATCATAAAAAATTTGAATCAATGTTAAGTCATAGTTTACTTATTTTTTAGTCAATGACAAGTCATACGCTACCATTCAAAACAAAAATTATTTTTGCACAAACGATGAGTCAAACGTAACCGTTCAAAAACAAAATTTTACTTTTGAATCAATGTTAAGTGGTACGTTACCATTCAAAAAACAAAACAAAAAAACAAAATATATATTTTTGAATCGATGATAAGTCGTATGTTACTGTTAAAAAAAAATAAAAAATTTGAATCAACGATATGTCGAACGTTACCGTTGATAAAAAAAAGAAAAATTTTGAATCAACGATACGTTGAACGTAACCATTCAAAAAAAAAACTATATAGGTTGTACGTTATCATTAAAAAAATACAAAATAAAAAAAATTGAATCAACGATAAGTCGGACGTTACCGTTTAAAAAAATATATATATTTTTGGATCAATGATAAGTCGCACGTTACTATTCAAAAAATAAAAAATAAATATTTTTTAATCAATGATAAGACCTAGTTTACTGTTCAAAAACATAAAAAAAAATTGAATCAATTGCAAGTCGTATGTCACCCTTCAAAATAAATAAATAAATCAACAATAAGTCAGATATTTCCTTTCAATAAAACATTTTTTTTTTTTTTAAATCAATGATATGTCGTACATTACCGCTAAAAATATATTTTTGAATCAATGATAAGTCAAAAAATATATTATTTTTTGAACGGTTATCATTCAAAAAAATATATAATTTTTAATCAATGATAAGTCTTATGTAATCGTCAAAAAAAAAAAAATTTGAATCAATGATAAATCGTAGTTTACCGTTCAAAAATATACATATATTTTTGAATCAATGACAAGTCGTATGTTACCGTTCAAAAAATATATATATTTTTGAATCAACGATAAGTCGGATGTTACCTTTCAAAAAAAAGAAAAAAAATGATTTTTAAATCAATGATAAGTCGAACGTAACTGTTCAAAATATATATATATATATATATATATATATTTGAATCAATGATAAGTCATAGTTTACCATTCAAAAAAAAAAACAAATTTAATCAAAGATAAGTCGTAAATTACAGTTCCAAAAAAGAAACAATTTTAATCAACAATAAGTCGAATGTTACCATTCAAAAAAAAAAAATTTTTTGAATCAATGAAAAAGTCGTACAGTACCGATCAAAGAAAAAAAAAAAAATTTAAATCAATGATAAGTCGTACGTTACCGTTCAAAGAAAAAAAATTTATTTTTGAATCAATGATAAGTCGTACATTATCATTCAAAAACAATTATTTTTGAATTGATGATAAGTCGTACGTTACTGATATAAATTTTTTTTTTTTTAATCAATGATAAGTCAAATGTTACCATTCAAAATAAATTAAAAAAACTTATTTTTGAATCAATGATAAGTCATAGGTTGCCGTTCAAGAAAAAAAAAAAATTGAATCAATTATAAGACCTAGTTTACTGATAAAAAAACACATTATTTTTTAATCAATGATAAGTCGTACTTTACAATTAGAAAAAATAAATTATTTTTGAATAAATGATAAGTCGAAAATATTTTTGAATCAATGCTAAGTCGTAGTTTATCATTAAAAAATATATATATATATGAATCAATGATAAGTTGTACGTTACCATTCAAAAAAATAAAATTAAAAATAATCTTGAATCAATGATAAGTCGTAGTTTACCGTTGAAAAAAATATTATTTTTTAATCAATGATAAGTAGTACGTTACCGTTTAAAACAATTTATTTTTTTTAACCATTAAAAAAGATGTATTTTTAAATCAATGATAAGTCATACATTACTGATAAAGAAAAAAAAAATTTGAATCAATGATAAGTCGAACGTTACCTTTCAAAATAAATAAATAAATTATCATTATTGAATAAATTAAAAAAATAATTTTTTTGTTTTTTTAAGGATAACATTCGGCTTATCATTGAATCAAAATATATATATATATATATATATATATATATATATATATATTATTCAATGATAACTCGAATGTTACTGTTTAAAATATATTCAATGACAAGTCGAACGTTACCATTCAAGCAAAAAACAAAAAAAAAATTTGAATCAGTGAAATGTCCTATATTACTGCTCAAAACAAAAATTATTTTTGAGTCAACGATGAGTCGAACTTTCCCATTAAAAAAAAAAAATTTATTTTTTGAATCAACGTTAAGTCGTACATTACCGTTCAAAAAAATAATTTTTTTTTGAGTCAATGATAAGTCGAGTGTTACCGTTCAAAACAATTAATAAAAATTATTGAATCAATTATAAGTCGTAGGTTATCGTTCAAAAAAAAAAAAAAATTGAATCTATTATAAGTTGTACATTACTGTTCTAAACTACGAGTTGTAATTGATTCAAAATTTTATTTTTTTTTTAATGGTATCGTATGACTTAACATTTATTAAAAAATTTGTACGTTACAGTTAAAAAAAAACATTATTTTTAAATCAATTAGAAGTCGTAGTTTACCATTCAAAAAAAATGCATATTTTTGAATGAATGAAAAGTCGAACGTTACCGTTCAAAAAAGAAAAAAAAAAATTATTCAATCAATAATAAGTCATAGTTTACCGTTCAAAAAATATATATATATCGTTAAAATATATATATATATATATATATATATATATATATATATATATATATATATATATATATATATATATATATATATATATATATATTATTATTATTTTTTTTTTTTTTTTTTTTTTTGAATCAATGATAAGTCATGGTTTACCTTTAAAAAAATATATATTTTATTGAATCAATGATAATTGTAGTTTACAGTTCAAAAAACATATATATATATAAAGAGAGAGAGAGAGTCAATATTATTATTGAATCAATGATAAGTCATAGTTTAACGTTCTAATCATTAATAAGTCATACGTTATCGTAAAAAAAAAATTTATTTTTAAATCAATGATAAGTAGTAGTTTACTGTCCAAAAAAATATATATATTTTTGAATGAATGACGAGTCGAAAGTTACAATTTTAAAAAAAAAAATTTATTATTGAACCAATGATAAGTCGTAGTTTACAGTTCAAAAAATATAAATATAATTTTTAATCAATGATAAGTCGTAGTTTACCATTAAAAAAATATATATACAGTTAATATATATATATATATATATATATATATATATATATATATATTTTTTTTTTTTTTTTTTTTTTTTTTTTATTTTTTTTTTTTAATGTTAAGTCGTACGATACCATTCTAAAAAGAAAATTATTTTTGAATCTATGATTAGTCGTAGTTTACCGTTCAAACAATATATATTTTATTGAATCAATAATAAGTCATAGTTTACCTTTCAAAAAACATATATATTTTATTGAATCAATGATAAGTCGTAGTTTACCATTCTATATATATATATATATATGTTTTTTGAATGGTAACATACTATCATTGATTCAAAAATATATTTTTTTAAACGGTAAACTACAACTTAAAACTGATTCAAAAATAATTTTTTTTTATTTTTTTGAACGGTAACGTTCGACTTATCTTTGATTCAAATATATATATATATATATATATATATATATATATATATATATATGAGAAAAGATGGGATTAGCCCACTAGCTCATATGAACGTATGAACCCAACGGCCCAGATTGAATCTGGACCGATCTGATGATCATAAATGTTCTGTAGTGCTTAAATTTTATTTCTTTTTCTACAAATCCAAATCACATGAATGTTTAGGTGTGTGTTCTTCTCATCACGGCGCACCTAATAAAAATATAAAAACATTTATCCGTGAAACACCAAATGACCAAAATACCCCTCAAAACATTTTTGGGGCATTTTGGTCCATGTTTTTTATGTAAAATATTTTCTTGATATTTTTCAAAGATTCACCTCTATTTGATGAACAAATGCCTAAACTTTCAAGTGATTTGAATTTGTAGAAAAAAAAACTTAAAATTCAAATACTATCAAACATCCGCTATCGTCAAATCGACCTAAATTCAATCTGAGACGTTAGGCTCATATGTTCAAATGAGCTAGTGGGCTAATCCCATCTTTTTCCTATATATATATATATATATATATATGAATCAATGATAAGTACCGTTCTATTAAAAAAAAAATAATTAAATCAATGATATATATATATATATATATATATACACGTCGGAGTTTACCATTCAAATATATATTATATTTAGATAAGTTTACCATTCATGATATATATATATCAACAATAAGTCGTAGTTTACCATTAAAAAAAACTATGAATCCAATTTTTTTTAATCACTTATAAAAAAAGTATTTCAAATCAATGATAACATACGACTTATCATTCATTCAAATATATATTTATAAATTTTTTGAATGGCACGTACGACTTATCATTGATTCAAAATTATATATATATTTTTGAAGGAAAACTACGAACTTATCATTGATTCAAAATTATTATTATTATTTTAGCGATAACATACGACTTATCAGTGATTCAAAAAAAAAAACTTGAATCAATGATAAGTCATAGTATTCCTTTCAAAAAAAAATATATATTTTTGAATCAATGATAAGTCAATACGATACCGATAAAAAAAATTATTTTTGAATCTAAGAAACGTCGTAGTTTACCGTTAAAAAAAAACATTATTTTTTATTCAATGATAAGTCATAGTTTACCAATCAAAAAAATATATATTTTTGAATCAATGATAAGTCGTAGTTTACTGTTCAAAAAAATATATATTTTTGAACCAATGATAAGTCGTCTGTTCAAAAAAACAATTTGTTTTGAATTGTAACGTACAACTTATCATTGATTGAAAAATAAAACTTTTTTTTGAACGATAAACTACGACTTATTACCATTCATTCAAATATATATATTGACCGATAACATACCACTTATTATTGATTAAAAATAAATCTTTTTTGAACGGTAAACTATGACTTATCATTGATTAAAAAATATATATTTATTTGAACGGTAACTTACGACTTATCATTGATTCAAAATATATATTGGTTTGAACGGTAACTTACAACTTATAATTTATTCAAAAATAAAGTTTTTTTGAACGGTAAACTACGACTTATCATTGGTTCAAAAATATTTTTTTTGAACGGTATCGTATGAATTATCATAGATTCAAAAATATATATATATATATATTTTAACGGTAAACTACTACTTATCACATATTCAAAAATATTTTTTATTCATTTTTTGAACGAAAACGCACGACTTATCATTCATTCAAAATATATATATATATATATATATATATATATATATATATATATATATATATATATATATAAATAATAACGTACGGCATATCATTGATTCAAATTATTATTTTTTGAACGGTAACATACGACTTATCGTATATTAAAAAAATATTTTTTTTGTAAGTGCAACTTATCATTGATTATAAAATGTATATATTTTTTTGAACGGTAAACTACGACTTATCAGTGATTAAAAAATAATTTTTTAACATACGACTTATCAGTGATTAAAAAATACTTTTTGTTTTTTTGAACAGTAGACTACGACTTAGCGTATATTCAAAAATTATTTTTTTTGTAAGTACGACTTATCATTTATTCAAAAACATATATATATTTATTTGAACGGTAATGTACGACTTATCATTAATTCAAAAATATTTTTTATGAACAGTAAACTACGACTTAACATACGACTTATCATTGATTAAAAAATATATATATTTTTTGAACGGTGACATTCGACTTAACATTGATTCTAACTACGACTTATTATTTATTCAAAACTAAATTTTGTTTTTTAACGGTAACGTACGACTTATCATTGATTCAATGATATATATGTATATTTTGAACGGTAACGTTCAACTTTTCATTGATTCTATATATATATATATATATATATATATATATATATATATATATATATATATATATATATATATATAACATACGACATATCATTGATTCAAAAGTATATTTTTTTGAACGGTAAACTACGACTTATTATTTATTCACAAATATATTTTTTTTGAACAGTAAAGTACAACTTATCATTAATTCAATATATATATATATATATATATATATATATATTAGAACGGTAATGTACGACTTATCATTGATTCAAAAATATTTTTTTTTATGGATAAACTACGACTTATTATTTATTCAAAACTAATTTTGTTTTGGAACCATAACGTACGACTTATCATTGATTCCAAAAATTTCATTTTTTTGAATGGTAACATAGAGCTTATCCTTGATTCAAAAATAAACTTGTTTTTGAACGATAAACTACGACTTGTCAATGATTCGAAATACCTTTTTTTTTTTTTTTTTAATGGTAACCTTCGAATTATCATTGATTCTAATATATATATATATATTTATTTGAAAGGTAACATATGACTTACCATTTAATCAAAATATTTTTTTTTTGAACTGTAAACTACTACTTATCATTGATTTAAAAATATATTTTTTTTTACGATAACTTACGGCTTATCATTGATTCAAAAATATATATATATATTTTTTTTTACGGTAACTTACGACTTATCATTTATTCAAAAATAATTATTTTTTGAACCGTAAACTATGACTTATCATTGATTCAAAAATAAGTTTTTTTTGAACAGTAACTTACGAGTTATCATTGATTAAAATATATATATATATATATTTAGTGGTAACATACAACTTATCATAGTTTTGAAGACTTTTTTTTTTTCTTAATGATAAGATACGACTTATCATTTCATTCAAATATATATATATATATATATATATATATATATATATATATATATATATATATATATATATATATATATATATATATATATATATATATATATATATATATATATGTATACATACATTCAAATATATATATATATTTTTGAACGGTAACGTTCGACTTATCATTGATTCTAGAATATATATACATATATATTTTGAACGGTAATGTACGATTCAAAAATAAATTTTTTTGAACGGTAAACAACGACTTATCATTTATTCAATAGTATTTATTATTTTTAATGGTAACTTTCGACTTATCATTGATTCTAGAATATATATACATATATATTTTGAACAGTAACGTTAGACTTATCATCGATTCAAAAATATTTGTTTTCTAAACGATAACTTACAACTCATTATTGATTCTGATACATCAACAAGTTATTCAAAAATACATATTTTGTTTTGAACGATAACATACGACTTATCATTGATTCAAAAATATTATTTTTTTTAACTGTAAACTACGACCTATCAGTGATTCAAAAAAAAAAAAAATTGAACGATAAACTACGACTTATCATAGATTCAAAAATAAATTTGTTTTTGAACGGTATCTTACGACTTATCATTGATTAATATATATATATATATATATATATATATATATATATATATATATATATATATATATATATATATATATATATATATATATATATATATATATATATATATATAAACTACAACTTAACATTTATTCAATATCTTTTTTTTTGAACGGTAACGTTCGACTTATCATTCATTCAAAAATATATATTTTGAAGGGTAGCGTTCCACATATCATCGATTCAAAAATAAATTTTCTTTTGAACGGTAAACTACGACTTATCATTGATTCAAAATACAATTGTTTTTATTTTTTTCAACAGTAACGTTCGACTTATTATCGATATATATAGTTTTGTACGATAATAAACGACTTATAATTTATTCAAAAAGATTCAAAAATAATTTTTTTTTTGAACGGTAACATACGACTTATAGATTTTTTTTTTTGAACGGTAACTTACGACTTATCATTGATTCAAAAACATAAATATTTTCTTTGCAACGATAAACTATGACTTATCATTGATTCAAACATATATATATATATATATATATATATATATATATATATATATATATATATATATATATATATATATATATATATATACTTTTTTTTTCTTTTCTTTTTTTCCTTTTTTTCTTTTTTTTTTTATTTATTTGAACGGTAACATACTTTGCATCGGTAAATTACGACTTATCACTTATTCAATTTTTTTTTTTTTGAACCGTAACGTTCAACTTATCATTGATTCAAAACTATTTTTTTACTTTGAACGGTAACTTTCAACTTATCATTGATTCAAAACTAGAATAATATATTTTTTGAACGGTAACGTTCGACTTATCATTACTGCATGATCCTAAACTGCTCAGCCATGGTGCACACTGCATGGCCCTAAACCGCTCAGCCTCGGTCTATACTGCTTAACCCTAAACTGCTCAGCCTCGATCCATACTGCTTGACCCTAAGCTGCTCGACCTCGGTCAATACTGCATGACCCTAAACTGCTCAGAATCGATCCATACTGCATGACACTAAACGACTAAGCCTCAGTCCCTATTGCATGAACCAAAACCTCTTTGCCTCAGTCCATACAACTTGACCTTAAACTACTAAGCCACAATAAATATTGCATGATCCTAAACTACTCAGTCATGGTCGACACTGTGTGACCCTTAACTGCTCAGCCTCAGTCTATACTGTGTAACCCTAAACTGCTCAGCCTCGGTCCACATTGCATGACCCTAAACTGCTCACCCTCGGTCCAAACTGTGTGACTCTAAACTGCTCAGCCTCAGTCCATACAGCTTGACCTTAAACAGCTCAACCTCAGTCCATACTGTTTGTCCCTAAACTACTCATCCTCGGTCCATACTGTAAGACCCTAAACTGATTAGCTTCGATCTATACTACCCGACCCGAAACTGCTCAGTCTCAGTCAATACTGCATGGCCTTAAACTGCTCATCCTCGGTCCATACTGCATGACCCTAAACTACTTAGACTCGATCCATACTGCATGAACCTAAACTACTCAGCCTCGGTCCCGATTGCATGACGCTAAAATGCTCAGCCTCGGTCCGTACTACGTGACCTTAAACTGCTCAGCCTCGGTCCATACTGCATGACCCGAAACTGCTCAAACACGTTCCACACTACATGATCCTAAACTGTTAAGCCTCGGTCTATATTGCATGACCAGAAATAAGCCAGCCTCGATCCATACTTCATGACCCAAAACTCCTCTGCCTCGGTCAATACAGACTTCATGACCTTAAACTGCTCTACCTCGGTCCATATTGCTTGATAATAAACTTCTCGGCCTTAGTCCTGCATGGCCCTAAACTGCTCGGCCTTGATCTATATTGCATGACCCTAAACTGCTCAGCCTCGCTCGATACTGCTTGACCCCAAACTGTTCAGCCTCGGTCGACACTACATGACCCTGAACGTATCAGCCTCGGTCCATACTCCATGACCCTAAACTTCTTTGCCTTTTTCCAAACTGCACGACCCTAAACTACTCACCCTCGGTCCATACTGAATGACCCTAAACTTCTCAGCCTCGGTACCTCGGTACATAGTGCATGATCCTAAATTGCTCAACTTCAACTCATACAGCATGACCCTATATTGCTCAGCCTTGGCTCATTCTGCATGACCCTAATCTGTTCAGCCTCGGTCCTTGCTGCATGACCCTAAACTGCTCAGCCTTGATCCACACTACATGACCCTAAATTGCTCAGCCTCGGTCCATAAGGCATGACCCTAAACTTCTCAGCCTCGGTCAATAAGGCATGACCCTAAACTTCTCAGCCACGGTCCATACTGCATGACCCTTAACAGCTCAGCCTCGGTCCATACTGCATGACCTTAAACTACGTAGCCTCGGTCCATACATCATAACCACAAACTGCTTAGCCGCGGTCCATACTGCAAGACTATATACTGCTTAGCCTCGGTCCATATTGCATGACCCTATACTGCCCAGCCTCGGTCCGTCCTGTATGACCCTAAACTGCTCAACCTCGATCCATACAGCATGACCCTAAACTGCTCAACCTCGATCCATACTAAATTACCCCAGACTACTCAATGTCGGTCCGTAACCCATGACCCAAAACTGTTTAGCCTCAGTCCAGACTGCATGACCCTAATTGGCTCAGAGTCGATTCATGCTGCATGATCCTAACCTGCTCAGCCATGGTCCAAACTTCATGACCATAAACTGCGCAACCTTGGTCCACACTGCATGACCCTAAACTACTCAGCCTCAGGCTTGACCCTAAACTTCTTAGCCTCGGTCCTTACAGCATGACCATAAGCTGCTCAGACTCGGTCCATACTGTATGACCCTAAACTGCTCAACCTCGGCCCATACTGCAGATTCTTAAACTGCTCAGCTTCAATCCATACCGCATGACCCTAAATTGCTTAGCCTCAGTCCATGTTGCATGACCCTATACTGCTCAGCCTTGATCCATACTTCATGACCCTAAACTGCTCAGCCTTGATCCATTCTGCATGACCCTAAACTTCTCAGCCTCGATATGCATTGCTTGACGCTAAATTGCTCAGCCTCGGTCCCTACTGCATGACCCTAAACTGCTCTGCCTTGGTCCTTATTGCATGGCCCTAATTTGCACACCCTCAGTCCATAATGCACGAGCCTAAACTGCTCAGCCTTGGTACATACTGCAAGATAAAAAATGGCTTGGCCTCGGTCCATAGTGCATGACCCTTAAACTGCTCTACCATGGTCCGTACCTCATCACCCTAAACTGCCCTGACTTGGTCCATATTGCAGGACCCTAAATTGCTCGGCCTCGGTCCATACTGCGTCACCCTAAACTGCTCATCCGCGGTCCATACTGCATGACCCTAAACTGCTCAGCATCAGTCCATACTGCATGACCCTAAACTGTTCAGACTCGATCCATACTGCATGAACCTAAACTGCTCGGACTCGATCCAGATTGCATGATGCTAAACTTCTCAGCCTCGGTTCATACTGCGTGACCCTAAATTGCTCAGCCTAGGACCATACAGCATGATCCTAAACAGCTCGAACACGGTCCACACTGCATGCCCCTAACTGCTCAGTCTTGGTCTATACTGCATGACCCTAAACATCTAACTTCGATCCATCCTTCATGACCCTAAATTCCTCAGCCTCAGCCAATGCTGTGTGATCGTTAAGTGCTCAGCCACTGTCCACAATGCATGACCCTAAGCTGCATCGCCTCGATCCAAAATTCATGACTTTAAACTTCTCTACCTCCATCCATACTGCTTGATAATAAACTTCTCGTTCTCGGTCAATACTGCATGAACCTAAACTGCGAGGCCTCAATCCATACTGCATGACCGTAAACTGCTCAGCCTCGGTCCATACTGCATGTCCCCAAGTTGCTCAGTCGCGGTTCACGCTGCATGACCCTAAACTTATCCGCCTCAGTCCATACTCCGTGACCCTAAACTGCTCTACCTCGTTCCAAACAGCATGACCCTATACTACTCATTCTCGGTCCATACTACATGAGCCTAAACTGCTCAACCTCAATCCATATGACCTGACCCTAAACTGCTTAGCCTCGGTACATACTGCATGACCCTAAATTGCTTAGCCTCGGCTCAAACGGCATGACCCTAAATTGTTCATCCTCTGTCCATGCTGCATGACCCTAAACTGCTCAGCCTTGGTCCACACTACATGACTCTAAATTGCTCAACCTCGGTCCATAAAGCATGACCGTAAACTGTTGAGCCTCGGTCCATACTGCATGATCTTAAACTGCGCAATCTCATTCCATACAGCGTGACCACAAATTGCTCATCGTCAATCCATATTGCCTGGGTCCATATTGCATGACCCTACACTGCTCAGCCTCGGTCCACATTGTGTGACCCTAAACGGATGAACCTCGAACCTTACGGCAACTCCCTAAACTGCTCAACCTCGGTCCATCCTAAATTACCCTAAACTGGTAAAAGTAGTTCGTAACGCATGACCATAATCTGTCAAGCCTCGGTCCGGACCGCATGCCACTCAACTGCTCAGCGTCGGTTGATACTACATGATCCTAACCTGCTCAGCCTCGATCCATATCGCATGACTCAAAATTACGCAAGCTTGGTCCACACTACATGACCCTAAACATCTCAGCCTCGAGCTTGACCCTAAACTGCTTAGCCACGGTCCATACTGCATGACCCTAAACTGGTCAGCCTCTGTCCATATTGTTTGACCCTAAACGTCTCAACCTCGGTCCATACTGCAGAACCTTAAACTGGTCAGCCTCGATCAATACCGCATGACCCTAAACCGCTCAGCCTTGGTCCATGCTGCATGACCCTAAATTGCTCAACCTTGGTGCATATTGTATAACCCTAAACTGCTCAGCCTCGATCCATATGACATGACCCTAAACTGCTCAGCCTCGACCCATATGACATGACCCTAAACTGCTCAGCCTCGATCCATATTGCTTGACCCTAAATCGCTCAGCCTCGGTCCATACTGCATGAGCCTCAACTACTCCGCCTTGGTCCATATTGCATGACCCTAAACTGCACAGCCTTAGTCCGTACTGCATGACCCCAACCTACGTAGGCTCGGTGCATAATGCATGCCCCTAAGCTGACTGTAGGTTCATAAGTTGCTCAGCCTCAGCCATACTGCATGACATTAAACAACTCTACCTCGGTCCATACTGTATGACCCCAAACTTCTCAGCCTAGACCCATACTACATTACCCTAACCTTCTTAGCCTCGGTCTATACTGCATGATGCTAAACTGCTCAGCCTCAGTCCATACTACATGACCCCAAACTACTTAGCCACGGTCAATACTGCATGACCCTAAACTGCCCAGCCTCGGTCCTTACTACATCACCCTAAACTGATCTGCCTCGGTGCATACGACATCACCCTAAACTGCTCAGCCTCGGTCCATATTGCATGACCCCAAACTGCATAGCCTAGGTCCATGCTGCATGACCCTAAACATCTCAGCCTCAGTCCATATTGGAGGACCCTAAACCACTCTACCTCGGTTCATACTGCATGAACCTAAACTGCTCAGCCTCGATCCATACTGCACGACCCTATACTGCTCAGTTGCGGTCCATACTGCCTGACGTGAAACTAATCAGCCTCCGTTCGTACAGTATGTCCCTAAAATTCTCGGCCTCTTCCCATTCTGCATGATCCTAAACTGCTCAGCCTTGTTCCGTACTGCATGATCTTAAACTGCTTAACCACGGTCTACACTGCACGATCCTGAACTGCTCAGTCTCGGTCCAGACTTCATGACCTTAAAGTGCCCTACCTTGGTCCATACTACATGACTGTAAAATATTAGGCCTCGATCTATACTGTATGACCCTAAACAGCTCGACCTCGGTCCATATTGCGCGACCCTAAACTACTCAGCCTCGATCCAAACGGCATGACCTTAAATTGCTCAGCCTCTATCGATATTGCATGACCCTAAACTGCTCAGCATCGGTCCATACTGCATGACCCTAAACTGCTCAGCATTGGTCCATAATACGTGACCCTAAATTGCTCAGCCTCAGTCCATACTACAAGACCCCAAACTGCTCAGCCTCGATCCATACCGCATGACCCCAAATTGCTCAGCCTCGATCCATACTGCATGAACCTAAATTGCTCACACTTGGTCCATATTCTGGGTCCTAAATTGCTCAGCTTGGTTCCATACTGCATGAGCATAAACCTCTTAGCCTCGATCCACACTGCATGACCCTAAACTACTCAGCCTCGGTCCATACTGCATGACTCAAAATTATACACCCTCGATCCATCCTGCATGACCCTAGAATGCTCAGCCTCACTCCATATTGCATGACCATAAACTGCTCAGCCTCGCTCCATACATCATGACCCTAAACCGCACAGACTCAGTCAATTTTACCTGACCCTAAACTGCTCAGCCTCGGTCCATATTGAATGACCTTAAGCTGCTCAGCCTCGGTCCATACTGCATGACCCTAAATTGTTCAGCCTCAGTGCATACTGGATGACCCTAAATTACTTAGCCTCGGACCATACTGCATGACCCTAAACTGCTCAGCTTCGGTCCAGACTGCATGACCGTAAGCTACTCAGCATAGATCCATATTGCATGGCCTTAAACTACTCGGCATCGATCCATACTGCATGAGCCTATGCTCCTCAGCCTCGTTCCATAATACTTGACCATAAACTGCTCAGCCTTGATCAATGCTGCATGATCCTAAGCTGCACAACCACTGTCCAGACTGCATAACCTTAAACGGCTCAGCCTCGATCCAGTCTTCATGACCTTAAACTAGTCTACCACGGTCCATACTGCATCACCCAAAACTGCCCGGACTTGGTCCATACTGCACGACCCTAAATTGCTCGGCCTCAGTCCACACTGCATCACATTAAATTGCTCAGCCTCTGTCCGTACTGCATGTCCCTAAACATCTCAGCCTCAATCTATACTATATGTCCCTAAACTGCTTAGGCTCGGTCCATATTGCCTGACCCTAAACTGCTTAGCATCGGTCCATACTGCATGACCCTAAATAGCACAGTCTTGGTCAACATTACATGGACCAAACCTACTCATCCTTGGTCCTTACAGCATGACCCCAAACTGCTCAGATTCGGTTTCTATTGCACGACCCTAAACAGCTCAAACTCGATCCATACAGCATGATCCCAAATTGCTCAACCTCGGTCCATATTTCATGACCTTAAACTTCTTTGACTCGATCCATATTGCATGACCCTAAACTCATCAGCCTCGGTCCATTCTGCATGACCCTCAAATGTTCACCCTCGGTCCATATTGCATGACCCAAAAATGCTTAGCCTCGGTCCATACTGCATGACCCTAAATTTCTCTGCCTCAGTTCATATTGCATGATCCTAGACTGCTCAGCCACGGTCCATCCTGCATGACGCTAAACTCCTCAGCCTCGATCCATTCTACATGACCCTAAACTACTCAGCCTCGGACCCTATAACATGACCCTAAACTGCTCAGCCTCAATGCATACTGCATGGACCCTAAACTGCTCAGCCTCGGTCCATACCGCCTGACCCAAACTTGCTCAGCCTCAATCCATACTGCATGACCCCAAATTGATGAGCCTCGGTCCATACTGCAGGGCCCTAAATTGATCAGCCTCGGTCCATACTTCATGACCTTAAACTGCTAAGCCTCGATCAATAATGCGTGATGCTTTACTTCTCAGCCTCTGTCCATACCACATTCTTAAACTCCTCAGCCTCGGGGCATATAAACTACTCAACGTTGGTCCATAAGGCATGACACTAAACTGCTAAGCCTCAATCCATACTGCATGACCCTAAACTTCACAACCTCATTCCGTACTGCATGACCCTAAACTTCTCATACTCGATGCATACTGCATGCCCTTAAGTTGCTCTGCCTTGGTCCATACTATAGGGTCATAAGTTGCCCAGCCTCGGTCCATACTGCATGACCTTAAACTACTTAGCCTCGGTCCATAGTTCATGACCCCAAACTGCTCAGCCTCGGTCCATGCTACATGACCCTAACCTGCTTTGCCTCGATCTATACTACATGATGCTAAACTGCTTAGCTTAGATCCATACTACATGACCCTAAACTGCTCAGCCTCGGTCAATACTTCATGACCTAAACTACCCAGCCTCGCTCCATATTGCATAACCCAAAATGGCTCTGCCTCGGTGCATACTGCATCACCGTAAACTGTTCAGCCTCAGTCTAAATTGCATGACCCCAAACTGCTCAGCCTAGGTCCATGCTGCATGACCCTAAATGTCTCAGCCTAGGTCCGTATTGGATGACCCTAAATTGCTCTGCCTCAATCCATACTGCATGAACCTAAACTGCTCCGCCTCGGTCCATACTACATGACCCTATATTGCTCCGCTGCGGTCCATACTGCCTGACGCTAAACTAATCAACCTCCGTTCGTACAGTATGTCCGTAAATTGCTGACGCTCGGCCCATTCGGCATGATCCTAAACTGCTCAGCCTCATTTCATACTGCATGACCCTAAAATGCTCAGCCTCGCTCCGTAGTGCATGACCATAAACTACTCAGCCTCGGTCCATACTTCATGACCCTAAACTTTATAGCCTCGGTCCAATCTGCCTGACCCTAAACTGCTTGGCCTCGGTCCATATTGAATGACTTTAAACTGCTCAGCCTAGGTCCATACTACATGACCCTAAATTTTTCAGCCTCAGTCCATACTGGATGACCCTAAACTGCTCAGCCTTGGACCATACTGCAACACCCTAAATTGCTCAGCCTCGGTCCATACTACAAGACCCTATACTGCTCAGCATTTATCCATATTGCATGGCCCTAAATAGCTCAACATCGGTCCAACTGCATGACCCTATCTTGCTCAGCCTTGGTTCATATTACTTGACGATAACCTGTTGAGCCTTGATCAATACTGCATGATTCTAAGTTTCATAGCCACGGTCCAGACTGTAAGACCATAAACTGCTCAGCCTCGGTTGAAACATCACAACCTTAAGCTACTCTATCAAGGTCCATACAGCATCACCCTAAATTGCTCGAACTCGGTCCATACTGCATGACCCTAAACTGATCGACCTCAGTCCATACTGCATCACACTAAATTGCTTAGCCTCTCTCCGTACTGCATGACCCTAAACTACTTAGCCTCCATCTATACAGTATGTCTGCAAATTTCGCAGCCTCGATCCATACTACCTGTAAACAGCTCAGCATCGATCCATAATGCATGACCTTAAACTGCATAGTCTCGGTCAATCCTGCATGGCCGAAACCCTCTCAGCCTCGGTCCATACTGCATGACCCTAAACTGCTCAAACTCGATTCCTATTGCATGACCCTAAACTGCTCAAACTTGGTCCATACAGTGTGACCCTAAATTGCTCAACCTAGACTTCAGGATAGGCCAAAAGCCCCTGACTGGACCCCACTGGATGTGACCCACATTGGTGCCTTGATCATCAAAACCAAACCTAGTGTAGCAGCAAACAACGTTGACCAAAGGTTCATAGCACTTGGCTGCCAGATAGGCTTGATTCTTACCAATGAGGTCCTTATAAAATCCTCAAACTGTCAGAATCGCAAATAGTGCCATGAGGGTGAGGACTTGAACAGATCTCTCATAAGTCTCTTCTCCCCCTAAGTCTCCACAGATGGACCTGTACATTGCATCCAAACATCTGAGCATCCTAGTTACAACATTGCGTGGATCTCCTCGATGTTCACGTAGTCCTGTGATTAGGGAAGAAAAAAAAAATAAATCGAAAGAAAATATTCTGAATGATTGTCCTTCTCACTTCTCTCTAAGAACAACATTCGGAGGGGCATGCTGTTGGAAAAAAGGTTTCATCATCATGAGTCCCCGATGCATAATAAAAGGGAGAAGCCGATCAATAAAGCCTAACAAACAGTGGAAATTGATAGTCTCAGAATGGCCCAAAACAAGTTAATATCTTTATAAAAACTTATAAAGGCTGCCTGTCAAGTTTCGTCACAATCCGACATGTCTAATGGAGTACCGACAGAGAAACAATTTCAGTAGAATTAGCCTTTAGCACCCTGAAATGGACCCTAAACTATAACTATATTTTCAATGTCTCAAATTGCTATGGGACCACCACCATTGGATCTAGCATGGTTGAAAAACTCCAGGGATCAAATTTTAGCTTAAACGGACATTTCAAGAACAAGTTATAGGCAAAAGATCGAAACAGGAGGAGTCACACACTATTCCCGTACGACCACCCTGCAACTAAGCTCCATTAGGTCCTATTTGATACCTGGAAGAAAGTTCAGAAATTGTAAATTGAAAGTTCTTAAGTTATGTGAACTTAAGAAGTTCCTGTTTAGTGTGTTTGATAACCTCCCTGGGAAGTTAAGAAGTTCTTGGTTTTTGAGTTTGATAATCTCCTGGGAAGTTAAGAAGTTCCTAGTTTCTATGTTTGATAACCTCCTGAGAAGATAAAGAAGAACTGGGTATCTATATTATATGAGTGAAAAGACTAGTTTTCATCCCATCAATAAGACTTGCATTTTTCATATGTCCACCAGTAACACCACATAATAGTCCCAAATAATAGAGTTACACTACCAAATATTTTATAGGAAAAAAGATCTCAAATAATAGATCCATTCAAAATGGAGAAGTAAATCATCATGTCAGCAATGAGAAATCAAAGACTAGTCATGAAAGTAGATATAATCATGACCAATTTACACACATGATGCATCAATATATGAAACAAAAGACTTCAAAAGGTTGATAAAGCCACATTCACTAGTTATACAAATGCATAAGATATTAATGCCACACCAACACCAATATTGTGCCCTATATTTTAAGAAAAAATATGCATGAACACCTAATCAACTGAAACATCAAGTTGCAACCTCATACTGTTGAAGTAAGGTACACCTAAAAAATCCTACAGTGGAGAGTGTTCTGGCATAGAAAGACCCACCAGATGATCATCTAGACCTCGAGATGAATGGATATGTAGGTAAAAAAAATAAGAATTAAATGTCAAAACAACTAACATATCTTATAGCAGCTTATCTAGACTGTCAATTTTTTAGATTTTCACGTATTTCTTGATAGGCTCGACCTCTATCATTTTTTAAATTTAAAATTATATAGTTGACGATGAAAAGAGATTTTGAAGCCATAATAAAGTTTTCGAGACTGAAACAACATCTCTATCTAATAAATATAAGGAGACAACCGTATACAAACCTCACCCTCGTTATATTCTGGTAACTAAACTCCAACTTCAAAAAATAAAATTTCAAACTTTGTGACACACACAAGCTATCAAATTTTACATTGAATGGTTATAAATAATTCTGAGCAGCATATATACAATTGTAACACATTTTTTTATGATAAGAAATTGACTGGAAAATGACAAATTTGTTACTTGTTTTCTATTGTAAAAAAATGCATCACTAAGAAATTATGCTCATATAATTTATCAACATGTAGAGTTTGAGCATGATAAATTTCATGCAAAAAATAGATCAAAACAATGCAAGTAACATCCATTGCCCATTCCTTTCATGCAAAAGCAACATGTACCTATGTGTGGTGTTAGTCTATTACACACAGCATGTGATCATCTCTAAATTGATAAATTTGGTCAAGATATGATTCAATTACATCAAGAGAGATGATGGTAAGTTAAACTTAAGATGAAAACCTCAAAATCAAATAAAAAAACTAAGAAAAAGTCCTTCATTAAATTTAACAATACATTTATTTTCAAATGTGCCTAAGAAGATATTATTTATGGTTAGTTTAGGCACTGTAAATGACTTTAACTGTAAAGGAAATTGCTATATCATTTTGAGAAATGGATAGGGAATCAAAATGAATACCAGGTAAGAATAAAAGCTGGATTGGGAATTGGTTTTGCAGTAAAATCTGTCCAGTAGAATAAAAAATCTAAGACGGCGAAGTGACTGCAAAAGCTCTTGAGATGGATGACTTTATCGCAAAAACTCAAGCATGTAGTTGAAAGAAAGGTAAAGTTTAAAACCTTATATGCTTTCCAAATTAGACTTGTAGTTTGTACCAATATCTAATCTCAAAATCTTATCTATGCTTGAAGATAGATCAAATAGCATTTGAAAATTACAACAAAAAGCATGGACAATTTCACAAAGGCCATACTGGAGTTTCCATATTGATAGATTCATAAGAACATTAAACATTCATAATTTACCAAGGCAAATTCACATCCAATACACAAATGCTATATCAGTGAATTCATCATAGAAGCGCATAAGATTTCAAAACCAACCCAATATTTCAATTTCACCAACACACACATGCATGCGTGATATAAGAGAGAGAGAGAGAGAGAGAGAGAGAGAGAGCATGGTTATTTCCAAGCATTGAGCAAATTAACAACCATGGAAAGAGAAGCCAGAAGTACAGCAACATTTGGAGAAATGAACAAAAATCAAATCATCGATGATCGAAGAATACGACTGCAAATAATCGAATAGAAACATTAAGTTCCAGCAAACATTAAATATTTAGGGCATTTCATTAGCAAGTAAGATCCATTGCCCAGTTTCAAACAGTGAGAAAATAACAGAGAGAAAGAGAGAGCAAAAAAAACTAAGAAGACCCAAATTGAGAATCAACAGAGAGGGAAAACTCCACAAAAAAAACTTGTACCCTAAAATCATGAGCTATAAGAGCTCTACGCTTTACGAGATCAAGAACAAACACAGAGATCAATAACAAGAGCCCTTTGCTTCAAGAGCTCAAGAACAAACACAATGATCAATAACAGAGAGAATAAAGTGCACACCTCAAGATCAATGGCAAGGATCACAGGTTTGCCTGAGAGAATGACGTGCTGGGCTGGCTCAGTAGCAAGATGGGAAGTTGCAAAAAGAGGGGCACTCAACGAGGTGGGTACTCAGTGGCACAGAGAGGAGTGCTCAGTGGGGAAGGTGCTCAATGGAGGGGGGGGTGTATGCTCAGAGATTAGGGTTTTATCAAAGGGGAGGGGTGCTCTGGGTCATCGAATGCGGAGGAAGTTTAGAGCTTCCTATTTTAGATTCCGACCTTTGGGTTCGAACGTTTTTTACACAAGGGTGTGGGAAGATGAAAACTTTCGATTTGGGGTTCTCATTTTTATCAAACATGAAAAGTTGAGAAGTTCTCAACTTCCAGAAGCCACTTCCTATTATCAAACATGCCCTTCAAGGGAAAGCCACGAATAGTGCTTTGCAGTGCTCATATCTCACACGTCTCGAGTCGAATCGTGCTTATCTGGTCAGGACGAGCATTTCGATATGTGGCATGTCCCATGACGATGCCTAAGCCTTAAGAAAATCTAGAGAGAAGTTGTTGATCCTTGAAGAAGTTGCAGGAAAATCAATAGCATCACGCCTCGCTCGAGCGGCCAAATCACTGCGCTTGCGATCCCGGTCGACATGAAAATTGTTCCATTGCGTGTGTAAGGTCTAGGGCTATCTTTGTTTTGAACCCCATACATGATGAACAGTCGAATTCCGCACACGAAGCCAATGAAGTGACTGCAAATTTTGGCACCAGAATCTCAAATTCTGGTCAAAACTCCCAAGTTGCAAAATCCTCGTCTGGACACAAAATCAAGCTGTGTTTGTTGCCACATGATCATGACAGCATGCTCAGTCCCATGATCGTGTCTTAAAAACACGATCCATGGCTTGAAGTTGGTATCAAATCGATTGCCATGCCGAGCCCTACAAGAAAACAATCAGCTTTCAATTAAATGGGCATCAAAACAACCCTGGATCATCCATGAAAGATCACGCACGTTCTAGGGTAGCACAGGTACTGTTATGAAATTCCACAAATTGTCAGGAAGGAGAAAATCAGTCATTTTGTATCATATTTTCTAATTTATTTTAATTTAATGAAATTTTAATTTCCAACAATTAGGTTTAATTTTGATCAATCCACTCATGTTTGGGCACAACTCTATATATATCACGTACTACCATTATACGCAGACCCTTCGCCAAAGAGAACTTTGCTTAATAAAATTTCTCTCTCTTCTTATTGTTGGGTCACATTTGGAAAGAGAGAGGAAGGAGAGAGAAATTTTTTATCGTTACCCTTATGCTCAAGGTAAATCTTTCTCTCTCTTCTTTTCTTTTCTTTTCTTTTCCTCTTCTCCTACTTCTCTCTCTTCTTCCATTTCTTCTTCTTTGTCCGAGCCTCCATCAGAGGCCATGCACAAAAGTGGCAATGTCGTGCATGCCTCTTTCTTTTCTTTTTCCCCCTCCTATGGTTTCACAGGTCGTGCATGGCGATGGCAGCACCATGCATGAGTTTCTTTCCCCTTCTTTTCCTTCATCTCTATCGCTCAGAGAGGTTCATAGATGGCACTGCTCATTGTCGTCTGTAGATGTGTCCTTGATTTCTCAGTGAGGAGCACAAAGGGTGAAGCCTATTGCCTCTCGTAGGAGTCTTCCCATATTGCGTGCCTATCATAGACGGCGATGCCTATCGCCGCCCGCGAAGGGTCGTGGTAATACCTATCACCGTCCACGATCTTCCTTCGTGAGCTCGATGCCTATCGCTGTCATTGAGATTCATTCACGAGCTCAGTGCTTATCGCCATTCGCAAGCTTCTTTCACATGCTCGGTGCCCATCATCGTCTGCAAGCCTCTTTCGTTCGCTCGGTGCCCATCTTCATCTATAGGTTCTTCACAAGGGGCTATCGCCGCGCTCTTCAGAAGAGGCTATTGCTGGCCGCGAAGGGGCATGCTGCCTTCTCATGTTGTTAACGGCAATGCCTAGCATCACTGGTAGTTCACTACTCACCCTCTGGCCATGACCAGTAGTAGTGTCTAGCACTGTCAAAGGGTCGTGACACTGGTACTCCAAGGTTGTGGGTGGCGTTGCTTAGGGCCGTCGGGACCCATTGATTAGGTGCCTCAATCTCGCACTCCGAATTCTTAAGGGATCAGGTGGCACACATCCTAATTTTTGAGGGAAGACCCAGGACATTTTTTAGATCGCTCTCTCGGGAACCTCGTCCAAGAATGGGGGCAAGTGTTACCAACTGGTGAGAGAGAAATTTAAGGTGGGTTTGGGACTTACTCAGGTTGACTCTTGTGGGCACCGTCTTAGATCACGAAGAAAGCGCCTAATAATAAAACTGGTTCAGAATAGCCTCCCTCGACTTGTATTCTTTTTGTTTTTTTGTAATCACACACGTATATGGCAATGGTTATAAGATAGGTGGGCCAGACCTCACCCTTTTCCTCTTTGATGAATGTACAAAGCATGTGCATTCAAAGAGGAGAAGAGAAGAAAGATGGGGGAGAGAAGAATTTGACTAAGTGAGAGGATTAGAGCGATGACTAGGCTGGTGAATAATTGGCCTGACATGGTAGCAACGGGCCCAGTAACCAAGATTACTACTAGACGTCATTACCAATAAGGACTAGCTAGGCCTGATGGCCAGTCTGTAGTGGCAATAAAGAGGGCCAAGTAATCCTGACACAACAACATTACGGCTAGACGATCAGACTATTATGAGAGGCTAACCTCAATCCCTCTTAATCGAAAGAAGGAGTAGTAGAATTAAGGCTATGAGGAAAGAATAAGAACAGAAGAAGGGAAAGGAGGAAGGAGGGAGAAGAAAGGAAGAGAAGAGTATGAAAGGAGAGAGGATAAAGGAGAGAGAGGGAAGAAAGGCACAATCGGTGCTAAGCATTGTCGACTGTGTTAAAAGGAAGAGAGAGGAGACGCAGTCGGTGCTAGGCTTGGTCGAGTGTTTTGTATAAAGGAGACGCAGTTGGCGCTAAGTTATACCGATTGTGACAGAAGAGGAGAGAGAAAACTAGTCGACGTTGAGCTTCACCGATAATAGAAGAAGAGAAAGAAAACCAATCGGCACTGGGCTTCACTGATTGATAAAAAAGAGAGAAAATCAATAGATGCTAGGCTTCACCGATTGATAGAAGAGGAGAGAGAAAACTAGTTGATGTTGGGCTTCACCGATTCACAAAAGAGGAGAGAGAAAACTAATTATCACTGGGCTTCACCAATTGACAGAAGAGGAGAGAGAAAGCCAATCGACGTTAGGCTTTCTCGATTGATAAAAGAGTTAAGAGAAAACCAATCGACTCTAGGCTTTATTGATTGACAAAAGAGGAGAGAGAAAACCAACCAGTGCTAGGCTTTATCGATTGATAAAAGAGGAGAGATAAAACCAACTGGTGCTAGGCTTCACCAATTGACAGAAGAGGAGAGAGAAAACCAATTGATGCTAAGCATTATCGATTGATAGAAGTAGTGAGATAGAAAACCAACTGGCATTAAGCTTGATCGATTGATAGAAGAGGAGAGAGAAAGGAGATAAAGGGGAGAAGAGAGGAGGAAAGGTAGAGATAGAGACGAGAAGAGAGGATGAGAGAGAAAGAAATAGAGAAGAGAAGAGAGGAGAGAGAAAGAGGAGAGAAGAGAGAAAGTTACCTGCTCGAAAGGTATCGACCATTTTCTTCTCTCTCCTCTCTCTCTCTCCGAGATGTACCCACATACTCAAGCAAAAATCAGAATTTTATTAATTGATCCAAGAAGAATGAATTCATTTTTTGTACAATTTGGTATTGCTTGTTTATATAGAATTGGGCTAAAACATGGGTGTATGCCCGAAAATTACTTAGAATTGAAGACAATTACAATTTAATTGAATTTAAGGAAATTCTAAAAATGGGTGCAAAAGGATCGTTTTGCCCCTGCCTAACAATGTGTAGAATTCAAGAACAGTCCTTGTTGCTGCTCAAGAACTTGCATGATCTTCCATGGCTGACCCGAGATCATTCTGGAGCCCGTTTGATCAAAAGACTATTGTTTTCTTGTAAGGCTCGAAATGACGATCATTTAAATACCAACTTCGAGCCATGAATCATTCTTTTGACCCATGATCATGAGACTTGAATTTTGGATGAATCTTGAAAACTTCGGGTCCATTGTGTGCTCATTCCTTGATGTTTCTTCATGACTTCTTCATTGAATTACACTGAGCATGTTGTCACGATCATTTTGCAACAAATGTAACTTGATTTCCTGTCCGGATGAAGATTTTGTCATCTTGAGTTTTTGGCCAGAATATTGAAACCCGTAGGCTGGAATTTACAGTAGCTTTGATGCCTTTGTGTGTGAAATCCAACCGTTCATTGTATGTGAGGTTCAGACCAAAGATAGCCTTGAACCTCACACACATAATACAATTAGTTTTGTGTCGATCGGGTATGTGAGTGTCCTGATCTGACTACTCGAATGAGGCATGCTATTGTCAAATTTTCTGTAACTTTCTTCACAAATCAGTGACTTTCATTGAGTTTTTCTCTCTGATTAAGCGTCGTCAGGGGGCGTACCACGTATCAAATTGTTCGTCTTGATGAGACGAACATGCTAACCAAATTTGAGAGTGATCCGACTTGGAATGAGTGAGATATAAGCCTCAAAAGTTACTGTCGGTGGCTGTAAAAACAACCACCTTTAATGGTGTTTTGATATAGTGAGGCCACACGGGAATAGTGTGTGGCACCCTTTTCGATATTTTACTCATAACTTTGTCTTGTAGTGCCAGATTAAGCCGAAACTTGACCCATTCAAGTTTTTGACCGTGTCAGATCTAATGGTGGTGGCCCCACAGTTGTTTGATGCACGAAAAGTATGCCTCTAGTTAAGCGTCCATTTCAAGGTGCTAGAGACCGATTTGACAGAAATTGTTTATTTGTGTTCAGTGCCTTAGACATGTCTGATCACGATGAAACTTGGCAGGTGGTCTTTTAAAGTGTTGAGGATGATATTGATGAATTCTGAAGCCATTATGAGACAGTCGAGAATTTTCACTATTTTTTAGACTTTATTGACCTGCTTCATATTTATTCTTAATCAGGGATCAAGGTGTTGAAAAACACGTTCAAACAGCTTGCCCCACCGAATGTTGTGCTTTAAGAGAAGTGAGAAGGACAATCATTTGAAAAATTTCCTTCGACTTTTACTTTTTCCCTTCTTAGCCACAAGACCAAGCGAATGCCGAGGAGATTCATGTAATGGTGTAACTAAGATGCTCAAACTTAGGGATGCATTGTACGCGGCTCCATCTATGGAGAGTTTAGGGCTAGAAGAGACTTTTTTGAGGGATCTTGTCGAAGTCCTCACCCTCATACGGACTATTGGTGATTCTGAAGCTGAGGATTGATGATTCTTTGATAGGCATTGCTGCTACACCAAGATTGATTTTGATATTAGAAGTACCATTATAGGTCTCGTCTACTGAGTCTAGTCGGGGCAGGTTTTATTAACCGATCTCGAAGGTTTGGTCGTATTCGCTAAGTAAGCTGACGTCTCTAATAGCTTCTCCTCTGGCTTTGTCATTTTCTTGCCTTTGGAGTATTTATTTCTAGAGTGTGTTTGTGTCCTCATGGGAATAATGTTCTTCCTAATGAGACTTGTCTTGCCGTCTTGACGAGTCTTCTATCTTTGGAGCCCTTTTGCAATTGGACTCAGGCCGTCAGAATCATTACCTTGAAGCTCGTATTTTTTGATTCCTGAAAGTATATTACAAGAGATTTTCTTCTTTTGGTGAGGGCTGAAGCCGCCTATTGAGATGAGTGCTGCATCAACCTATTTATTGGTCAAAGCGCCCTTCACAGATTTTTGCTTGAACTTGAGAAGCGACGCTGTAGAGATGGTTTTCACCAACTTCGTTTTATTTTGGGGCTCCTTTACCCATGGCCTTTGTCCATGTCTGCCCTTTTCATCCATTTTTACTCACGATGCCCTTTTCAGGTTTTCCCCATGCCTAGTTTTATTTTATTCACAGAACTATTTTACTCATGGTTTCATGACCATGCCCGTCCGTTATTTTTACTCTTAGCGTTCCCTTGTTAAGGTATACACCATGTCCGTTGTTTTATCATTTTTTTTGTGAAGGCGTGTTTTAAGGTCATGCCTTCGAGACCTATGCGAAACAGTTTATCATCATGCGGTCTGGATGTGCACTATGGTTTAAGGTCATACAGCTGGACTGTGGTGGTAATGAATGGAAGTCCGTGGAGGCACGGACCATGATTGGCCCTCCATAAAACACGCCTTCACAGTCAAACCGGCAGTTTAGGATCGTGCAGCACGGACCATGATTGGCCCTCCATGTAGGTGAAGCTCCATGGGGAATAGGTCTATTGATGACAATCCGACTCCCTGGGGATAAAATGGTTAACACCATTCACAAACTGAGGGCTCAGATGGAAATGGTGACTTGATAAAGGATAGCCAACATGAGCAGACTTCACTAGGGCTTAGGGGGTAAGCTTACTCCCTGGGGTTAAGATAGCTTGGTGTGAAACAGACCCACCGAAAATTGAAGAGGTAAGAATGACCCTAACTTCACTGGGGATAATGCGCTGCAGTATGGGTGTGACTCCTATGGGGATGAGCTATAGCTCCCGACTTCATTTGGAATGATTGGCCATTGTTTGGGTGCAACGGCACTAGGGATGACAGGTCACGGCTTGGGTGCAACCCCACTAAGGTAGGACGCACAAGACTTCAACCCGGAGTAGGTTACAATAGGCTGCTTAAAATACGGTCGATGCCTGGTGTAGCGCTGGTGGTTTCTTGCGAGTATTCAATCGGCACTGAGTTCTCAAAAACACAACCAGCGCTGGGTTGTTAAAACCTCAGCTGGCGCTATGAACGACCCATGATATTGTTTGAACACAACCAACGCTAAGTTAACTGGTGCTAGGGTTGTTTTGGAAACACACCCGGTGCTAAGTCAACCGACGTTAAGGTTGTTTTGGAAAAACACCAGGTGTTAAGTCAAACGGTGCTAGTGTTGTTTGGATACACACCCGACACTAAGTTAACCAGTGCTAGGGCTGTTTTGAATTCACCCGGTGCTGGGCATCGACTGATGAGAGTTACCTTAGGCCTCGAGTCAAAGGCTGACCCGACTCATCGTCACTTGGCTTCCCTTGGATGCGATTGGAATTCCCACTTTGTAAGGGCCATTTGAGGGTAGTGTGGTATATATAAGGGGGGTAAAATCCTATTTTTCCTCACTATTTCACCAAGGGTAAAAACAAAATTAAGCAAACAAAAATTTCTTAACAGTGAGAAGAGGGTGCTCGGTTGAAGTTCTAGCAAGCAGTGAGACTCCAGCAAAGGTTTTGCAATGAACGTTCTAAGCCAACAATGGGATTCCAGGCAGTTTTAAGGGGAAGACCTTTGATGTGCAGAATTTGCCAAGAATTTGGCAAAATTGAAGGGAAAGGAGCGGGAAAGGAGAGTTCTCCTGAGAGTTTTCGGGAAACAGAAGAGGTTCCATCTACAACTTTTTCTGTTAGAAGAGGCGGGAAGCCGAACTATGAGATTTCATCACATCTTAGGAGTTTTTTAGGGACTTTTAAGAGCTTTATCAGTGATTGTGGTAACCTTTTGACATTGTTAGTGGTGTTGTAGAGGTTCTCGGGGACTTGGGGGAAGTTTGCAGGAGTTTTTAGTGAGGTTCTGGTGCTGTCCAGGTGAAAAACACATATGAGAAAGGTTTTTCAGTAGGTTTTCTGGCCATGTAGGACAAGTTCCGGCGGGAGACGAACAGTCACAAGAGGTTGACCATCATGGAAGGTGTACGGTTGCAGGAGGTGAACCATCGGGAGGTGAACCATCGCGGAGGATGTACGGTTACCTTTGAAAATCGTACGACTATTAAAGAGGTGTGAAAACTTAGGCTTTGAAAACGAGGAGTCTGGAAGCGAATAGTCAGGACTGGGCTGTCGCTAGCAGAAGTGCAGCCGGAGCTGGGGCAACCGGCGCTGATGATTTAGAGTGTTGACACAATCGACGCTGAACCTCAAGAAAGGCAACTAGGGCTGAACGTTAGGAACACAATCGGCGCTGGCCTTTGAAGGACACAACCGATGCTGGCTTCAGTCGACGCTCATCAGTACGTGTGGCTTATCATGGTGTCGAGAGTGATGATCGCTTATGAAAGTAAGTTACATGCGGGATTTGAAGTGCTCGGCAACGAGCTGCATATGACGATGTTCATGGGCCGGCAAAAAGTGGTGAATGATGGTAAGGCACAGCTTGTGGTACCTGTTGGAAGCCAAATCTTCTAAGATAACAGTGGTCCATGTTGTTATGTGGAAGGGCACCCACTTTAAATAAGGTATGCTTTCTGTCATAGGCCAGTTCCTTGCCAGGGCAGCCCACTTTGTATGTTTGATACACATGTCAAATGAATTCTTCGTTGTATATTTGATATACACGTCAAATGAGATATCTAGCTTCTATGTTTGACATACACATCGGATGGATAGAGGCTAACTTCTTGAAGTGGCTCTATTTTGTCTTCTGGCTTGTAACCATCCTCTTACTCGTCAAATGAATTAAAGCTAACTCTCCAAGTGGTTTCTCTTCTTCTTCATGAGGAAGGCCTTTCTTTGGTGGGTTTACTTCTTCCTCATGAGGAAGGGATTTGTTTTGGATTGTAACCATCCTCTTATCCTCAGATGTAAGCACAAAAGTACAAGTTTTGGTTTGTAACTGTCCTCTTATCCTCAGATGCAAGAGTGAAAGTACAAGTTTTGGTTTGCAACTGTCCTCTTATCCTCAGATGCAAGAGACTTGTAACCTCCCCAGTAATGGGCTTCATGTAACTTGTAACTCGTTTTTCCTCCAATAAAAAGAGACAGAATTTTGTTTTGACTATCATGCTTATTTTCGCGTTGAGTCCCTTTCTTTTGAATATGCATCATGGATAGTACTTCTTTAAATATCATCAATTGAAAGGGGCATTTCTTCCCCTCCTTTAGGATGTGACAGTATATAGGCTCCGTTGGGCAAAACCTTCTTGACAATAAAGGGTCCTTCCCACTTAGGCCCAAACTTCCCTTTACGTCGGCCGTGCATAATAATAGGCCTTTTGACAGCTAAGACTAGATCACCGCGGGTGAATGAGTGGACTTTGACAGACTTGTCAAAAGCCCTCTTCATTCTCCCTTGGTTGAGTTCAAGGATCTGCTGAGCCCTTAGCCTCCTTCCATCGAGTGCATCAAATTCCTGATACTGGATCTTAACTCTCTCGTCTTCTGTTATTCCTTGGTTAATAGTGACTCGCAGTGAAGGAATTTGTATTTCAAGAGGTAAAACTGCTTCACCCCCATAGACCAGAGAATAAGGGGTGGAATGAGTAGCATTTCGTGTAATAGTGCAATAAGCCCATAGGGCATCAGGAAGCTTCTCATGCCAGTTCTTCCTTATTGTTTATAATGACTTTCTTAAAACGTTGCACAAAGTCTTATTGAAAGCCTCAGCTAATCCATTCGCTCGAGGGTGTTACATAGTTGAGTACCTCCATTTGAAATTGAATTGGTTAATTAAGCGATCGATGTGCTGACTCCTAAATTAAGGACCATTGTCAGATATAATCTGATCGGGGTCCCCGAAGCAATATATGATATAATGTCGAACAAAGTAGGCCACCGCTGTCCCAGAACCAGCTTATGGGGGACTGCTTCAGCCCACTTAGAGAAATAATCTGTTGCAGCTAGGATAAAAGTATGGCCCATTGTGGAAGGAGGTTCAATAGGCCTTACGATGTCCATACCCCATTGTGAGAAGGGTCATGATGCAACCATAGGGTGCAAAGGCTCTAGAGGCTAGTGAACCAGACTGGAGTGTATTTGGCATTCATGGAACTTTTTAACATAACTTAAAGCATCGACAATCATGGAAGGCCAATAGTATCCCAACCTATGTATTCATTCATAGAGCTTAGGACTGGACTGGTGTAGTCCACAAATGCCTGAGTAGACTTCTTTTAACACCTTATTTGCTTCTTGGATATCGACGCAACTAAGAAGAATGACATCAAACGACCGTCTAAAGAGATCATCTCCTTCATGGAGGGCATACTTGGTAGACATTCGACGTATGCTATTGCGTTCGGCACGATCTTCCAAGAGGCTGCCATGTTTTAGGAAACTGGTCATGAGCTCTCTCCAATCTTCTACTAGCTCAATTTCTGCACACATTGGGTCAAAGAACTCTGGTTCTTGGCTCTAACCCTTAGCTCCTTGACGTTGTGCTATTGCTTTTTCAGTCTTGATTACTTAATTGGCTGATAGAAGTGCTCCAAATGGATAAGGAGGGCACTCGGGGAAGATAGTTCTCTCGTCATCCGCATCAACCTTGGTTCTTAGTTTGATGTGTCTCCATAATGCCACCCAGACAAGTGTGGTCCCTGATGAGGATAATTGAATTGTAGTACTAAGCTTCGAAAGTGCATCAGCCTGTGAGTTTAGCCTCTTGAGGATGTGACTCAGGGATACATCCTCAAACTGAGCCATATATGATTTTGCAATGTCATGATAAGGCTTGAGAATGTCCTTTATCACATCATAAATACTTTTGAGCTATCAGATAACCAACTCAGATTCGTCATAGATCTTGAGCTACTCCAAGTCAAGATCGAAGGCTATCTCCAGTCCAATTATAAGGGCCTGATATTCTGCCTCATTATGAAATCGGCTTGAGCAAGGGAGAAAGAAAGTGACAATATTTCTCCTCTCGGTGTCAGAAATACTACTCCGACGCCTCCTCGATTCAACTGGAATGCTCCGTCGAAGTACAATTCCCACACAAGAGTAAGGTCTGAGCAGAACACTTATTCATCAGGGAGGTTGCTTGATAGAGGCGATTCTACTAGTATAAGGTGTCCTGTGAGAAAGTCAGCCAAGGCCTAGCCCTTGATGACCTTCTGCGAGACTTGTGTTATTTCGAATTCCATCAGCAATAATGCCCATTTAGCAAGGTGTCCAGACAAGCATGGGCGTGTCATGAGAAACTTTATAGGATCAGCTTTTGATATAAGTTTCACTTCATGACTAAGCAAGTAATGACAGAGTTTTTGTACTGTGATGATCAGGGCCAGACACATCTTTTATATCGAGGGATAATTCTTCTTGGCCCCTTGCATCCTGCAGCTGAGGTAATATAACGCAGTCTCTTTTCCCTCTTCATTGTTTTGTGCCAACAATGCTCCTGGTGACTTGTCTAACGCAGTCACATATAGAATGAGGGGTCTTCCCAATACTAGTGTAGAGAGTACTAGAGGGTTGAGTAATAATGCTTGATGTCATCAAGGGCTGCCTGACATAGCAAGGAGATTCATGTTGTCCATACTCATGAGATGCCCCTGGATATTAAAGGGGTAAAAATTGTTCCTTATAAACTAGAACAAAAAGGAATGAATCAAATTACAACAGTAGAAAGCATAACTCATGTAATTGAACAAAACAATTATACAAAACTATATTTAAAATGCCTAGGAAATACAAATTTCTAGAATAGAACCTTCGATTGGTACGGGAGAAAATGTAAAACAAAGTCCTGAAAATCTAGGACAAAAACCAGAGACCAAGAATGAGGAAAAGAACTAATTATGTTTAGGCCTCCTCTGTAACTTCCAAATAAAACTTTTAAGCTTAATCCAGTCACCAGTGAATTTTTAGACCAGCTTACTACCAAATTGGCTCAATTAGCTATTAAAAAAGATGACCTCAAGGTTTAGGACAAGCATTAACCCTACAAGATATAACAAAAGATTATTCGAAAGAGGAACTAGCCAAGATCGCAAAGGGGTTCTAACCTGGAGATAAATAGAATAACCTATGGAACTAAAACGTTCCTACTGCCCCCACAAAAATGTATTACCTTAGACCTTCACCTACAGACCTCCAGTATGAAGAAGAAGCCATAGGAGGAGCAGAATATACTGGTAGATCCATAGTAGAATGGAATATTGACGGAATGTCTGAACATCAGATCATAACTCTGATGAAGCATATGACTATGCATGCTACAACTTCTAAAAACAACGTGAATAGAGACATAGATATTGCTAAAACAATCGTCTCTAGATTTACTTAGCAGCTTAAAGGTTGGTGGGATTTTGTCTTGGATGAACAAACTAGGAACTAGATACTAAATGCTAAAAAGCAGTGGATAATCTATATGAACCCAAAAGATAAAAAAAGAAATTTGGTTGATGAAGATGATGTTGTAAATATGCTGCTTTATACAATAACTTTACATTTTGTAGGCGGCAATACCCTACAACTAGAAAAAAATAAGGATTTATTATCAAACCTTAGATGTCCTACTCTTTCCCATAATAAATGGTATAAGGATGTGTTCTGGTCAAGATTGCTAACCAGAAAAGATTGCAAAGGCAAATTATTGGAAGGAAAAGTTCGTCTCAGGACTTTCTAATTTACTTTTTGAAAAAGACAAAAATAGAATAAGGAATAAGCATGATGGGATAATACCATGGGAAGAATATACCTTGGGGCAACTCTCCTTTGAGATTTGTGCCGAAAGATTGGCTCTATGTAGTGATATTAGGCTAAGAAAACAACTAGAAAAGGACAACATAACAGGGCAGAAAGAATTAGGAGATTTTTGTGAGCAGTTTGGATATGAGAAATTGGGAACATGTTATACCTCTAAAAAGTAGAGTAAGGACAAAAATCATGAGAAAAGATAAAAGGAAAGTCTTTTAAAACAAAAAATAAACCTTTTAAAAAGAATAGGTCCAAATTTCCTAAAGAAGGTAATAAAAGAAAAATCCCTATATGTTATAATTGTGGTAAACTAGGGCATTACAAAAATCAATGCAGAATAAACAAGAAAATAAATTCTTTAGCAGTAGACGAAGAAATTAAACAATATATTCTTCAAATCATCACTAACAATGAAATCTGAAGAAGAAGATAATAGTGATGATGATTATAGATGCAATTATTATAAGGCTATTCTTAATATGAATGGTTTGGGGCTAAATGTACTAGCTAAGGAAGAAAGCATCATCATAGACCTTATCGATAAGATTGAAGATATTCAAGCCAGAAAACAGGCATTAGAACAATATATTAAAATGGCTAAACAAAGCCCTAGGTCTAAACCAATGAATCAATCCCAACAAGAACCTTATAATTTTAAGAATATTATGGATAGGGTCCAAAAAAAAATAACATAAGAAGGGAACCTAACTTTCAAGAACTCTGGCATGAACTAAATGAAGTTCGAAATGAATTAATAGCCCTAAAAAATAGGGTTAATATCCTAGAATTAGTAAATGACTTTTCCAAACAAGAACCAAAATATCAAGAGAGTGAAAAATCATTTGAAGAAATAATGGAAGAATACAAAAACAAACCTTAAGATATGAGACAAACCTCTAAATTAAATTTAGAAGAAAATGCTGCAAACACACTGGTGAAAGAAAATTTGAAAGACTTAGAATACATATATCTGATTGATAGGGTAATAACCCAAAAATGCTATACCCTAATCACAATAGTAGTAAGCAAAGAATATAGCTTTCAAATGATAGCCCTTATTGATTCAAGGGCTGACTTGAAATTGCATAAACGAGGGATTTATACCTACAAAATATTTTGACAAAACAACTCAAGTCCTCAATATAAAGTATTAGAAGCTGCTATATGTAATAAGGATGTGCTCTGGTTAAATTCTTTGTTATGAAATAACAAGGGAAATAGTGTATTAATAGAATAAATATGGTAGTCCCTTATAACTTAAAATTTAAATTTTAAGTTATAAATTACCAACAAAAAAGTTAAAAATTTAAAAATATAAGCAGAGAATTTCTATTGTACTTGATAGCTCCAACCTCAATTTAGTGAATATGACCACAAAAATTACAAAAAAAAAAAAACACCAATAAAAAAGACTCAAGCTTACATGACCGCGCCACTCTTTGAAATAATAAAAAACATTGATTTCATAATCTATTAAAATGCCTCTAACTATAACATAGATGAGTTTATTCCAATAAAAAGCATTAAGTGAAGGGATTATCTACAAAGAGACTATTAATCTTTTGTACATGGAGGTCACAATCATTCCCACTCATTGAATATTAGATTCAAACGTTTGGGGTCAGTTGCGGAGTTTGAATTTTTTTTTTGAAACTTTGTATCTATTCAATGACACTCTTACAACTACTCTTTGTAGACAATCCTTTAAGTAAAATAATAAAGTTATAACAGCTTCGGCGCATGATGAATAAACTCGGATATATTTGTTTCTCTGAGCATCGGTGGTGGCATATCCTCGTAAGTCGTTAAAAAAGAAGAAGAGGAAATGATCAAAATGAGGAGCTTCTAGATATTGCAAACACCGTATTCAAAGTAAACAAATAAAAAATAAAATCTTTTTAATCTTCTTTTCTAAATTGAAAAGTTTCACATAAGAAAAAATAATAATAAATTCCTGGTCTAATTCCATTTGAATTAAGATAAAAGGTCCATTTATTGTCTTAACTCTCCAAACCCAATAATTACCCAAAAAAAACTCCAAACCCAATACCATCATAAAAAAATGCAAACCCATTTGTTGTTTCATCAAAATCATTTCAGGGCACATAGTTAAACCTTCGAAGTGCGACCCTCACTAAACATGTGGTTACAAAGATATCTGATATTCTAGAAAAAAAAAACACAAAACGAAGCATAGAGCACAAAGATTGACTTTGAAATTGATTCATTGCCCTTGTTTTGTTTGAACTTTGAACGTACACTTTTATTGAACCTCCATTTATATATCTACAACTGTTCTTTGAAGGAACAAAACATTCTATTTAAATAAAAGTTATTTCTTATTTTCCTATTTCAATTATTTGTTATTCTTCTATTCCTCCATATCTACGCGCTCTCTCATTGCATAATCATGATGCTCACTTATCACATATAAATGTATTGTATTGCATGTCCATAAAATCATTTAATGAACACTTAATGTAACATCTATAGGGGTGCAATGGACCCAAACCCAATCTCGGACCCAATGGGTAGACCCAACCTGGGTCTGGGTATGGGTCAAAAATTGGACCCAGCTCCGGGTCCAAACCTAGGACTTGAATGCTATTGGGGTCCAAGTACAGGTCCAATCGGGTCAAGGTCTGGGTCTCACATTATATTTGTGGTCTGAATCTAGGTCCAGGTCCTATAATAATTTTTCAGATCTGGGACACGACCCCAAACAATCAATTGCTGCCTAACTCTCCATTGTATAACTCCCAATATGTCACACCCCAAGAATTTACAATACTGATATTCCTGAGATGTGACAGTCAAAACATATATATATTTCTTGATAGGACAAATTTACAGTGGCGAATTCTTACAAGGTAACAAAAGAAAGTTAAGCTAGCACAACAACAATATCTTCTAGAGTTGATCCCGACGAGCACTAAAAATGAAACCGCAGTTATCCTGAAAAATGTTTACCATAGTTTGATGAGTTTGGCTACTCAGTAAGTGATCATCATAATCCTAAAAATAATCATGGTTGAAAGATATCAATATTTTCAAAAAGGAGATCTATTAACAGAAATGCATCAACAGTTTCACTATCAATAAATGCATAATTAAGTATAATCCGAATAATTGAAATGCATATAACACTTTAACGGCAGTGCATAAGTCAAAGGATTTCACAAAATACCCTACTGGCGTCCCAAGTAGGTCACCTATATACCCCATCAGCGTCTTGATGGGTCCACTTAATCCCTATCGGCGTCCCAAATAGGTCCACTTAATCCATGCAGGTCCACTTATACCTCACCGGCATACCGGATGAGTCCACTTAATCCCTACCGGCATCCCGGATAGGTCCACTTATCCCTCACCGGCGAACCGGATGAGTCCACTTGCATAACCTCACCGGCGAACCGGATGAGACCACTTGCATACTTAAAGTATTTCTAAATCTCTTTAAACATTCAAAAGCAGTAATATCATGTACTCAACATATCACTGAAATCATTAATATGAATTTCACTGAAACCATTAATAACAGTCACTTTCAATCACATTTAAAAAATAACCAATCAAATATTTTGGGCTCAAATTTAGAAAGGTAGCAGTTCGTAAAGGCATTCTAGCATAATTGCCAGTTTAATATGTATAGGAAAAACTCTTATAGAATTTCAAGAATACGGAATTATCACAATTTATGGGATATCAATTCACAAATAACTATTTCACAACAATACTATAATCAATTGCAAAAATATCAATTTTTAAATAATAAGGCAGTCATTTGCACATGAATTTTACAATATCTAAATATTCAAAAACAGTAGAAAGAAATATCACAATTTTACTAAAAGCAGAAATATCACATTTAATTCTAATAATTTTACAGCATCTAAAATTTCGATTATGTTTTAAAATAATGAAATCGCGTGCGCATAAAATTTATCGCACCTAAAATTCATTTCATTTTTGAAAAAGAATGGATTATTTTTCGAGACAATGAGGTCACTTACACACAAAACTTATAAAATGAAGGTCCTGGACAGAAATATTGCTATTTGTTAAAAACAGACTATATTTCAGGAAGACGATGTCACTTACCTTAACTCCGAAACTGGGGAAGCAGATAGAACTAAGAAAACCAGTCTTCCGGTTTTTTTTTTTTTTAATGGGGCTTTTCTACAATTGATCATATTTCAAATTCAGAGAAAAAGGAAAGAACCCAAATGATTTTCTATCCACTGATTTCAATTTGTAGGAAGGAACGCTATTCACAGGTTCTTGCCGCCATCAATCACTATTGATCCTAGCCACTTTTTGTATTTAGAGAGAGGGTGGTAACAAATTTGTTAAAAGAGATGTGCATAGGAGAGAGAGAAAAAGACGTATAAAAAAGAAACACCTCAATGCAAGGTGTCGTTTAAATGAGTGTTCTTATAAACCTTTAAGGTGGTGGACCTAAGGTCCACCCAAGTAAAATTGGACCCTCAAGTATACTAGCAATGACATCTTTTATTTATTGTTAATATAAAAGCAACAATATCCTAACGGTATAATATTATTATCCTTATTATTATTATCATTACTAATATATGATTATTAATTTATTTATTTTTGTATTTATTTTAATTAATGTGGTTACATTCTTCCCCTCTTAAAGAAATTTAGTCCGCTAAATTTTTGTACCTGATTACTGAAAAAGATAGGGATATTTTTCTCTGATATCTTCTTCTCGTTCCCAAGTCGACTCCTCTCTTGAATGGTATTGCCATAATACACGGACCAAGGGAATCTCCTTCTTGTGCAACACTTGCACCCTTCTATCTAGTATCAAAGTTGGTTGCTCAATGAAGGATAAGTCCTTCCTGATTGGTAAAGGTTTATATTTTAATATATGGGATGGGTCGGGCTGATATTTTCGTAGTGATGATACATGGACATTTGCCAATTCGGGTGATAAGGCAAGTCTATAAGCGACACCTCCGATTCTTTCCAGGATCTCAAATGGTCCGATGTAACGTGGGCTCAGCTTTCCTTTCTTGCCGAATCTCATAATGCCTTTTATTGGTAAGATTTTTAGGAAAACTCGATTATCTTTCGTAAATTCAAGATCTCTCTTTCGGTTATCGGCATAACTCTTTTCTCAACTCTGAGCTGTCCAGAGCCTTTCATAAATTAATGCTATCTTATCTGAGGTTAACTGGACAATTTCTGGCCCCAAAAGCTTTCTTTCACCCACCTCGTCCCAACAGATGGGTGACCTGCATTTCCTTCCCTACAAGGCTTCATATGGTGCCATCTGAATACTGGCTTGAAAGCTATTATTATAAGCAAACTCAATCAAGGGTAAATGGTCATCTCAGCTTCCTGTAAAGTCAGCCCTCAACATATCTTCCAATGTTTGGATGATCCTCTCCGATTGTCCATCAGTTTGGGTATGAAAGGCAATGCTAAAGGTGAGTCTCGTCCGCATGGCTGACTGTAGCCTAGCCCAAAATTTAGAAGTAAACCGCGTATCCTTATCTGATATAATACTAACCAGAACTCCATGCAACCGCACTATTTCTTTAATGTACAATTGGGCCAGTTGATCCAAAGTGTACATCGTGCGAATCGACAGAAAGTGGGCAGCTTTGGTCAGCAGGTCCACAATGACCCAAATGCTATTATGTCTTGAATTTGTTCTAGGCAAGTTAGAGACAAAATTTATAGAAATGTGCTCCCACTTCCACTCTGGCATGGGTAAAGGCTGCAATAACCCAGCGGCCCTTTGATGTTCAGCTTTTACTTGCTGGCATGTTAAGCACTTAGGCACAAATAACGCTACCTCTTTTTTCATATTATTCCACCAAAAGGTTTTCTTCAGGTCCTGATACATTTTAATACTTTCGGGATGTTTCGTATAACGAGAATGATGTGCTTCTTCCAAGATAGCTTTCTTCACACTCTCATCATTCGGGACACAAACCCGACCTTTGAATCTTAGCAAATCCTCACTACATATAGAGAATTCATCTTTTTTTCCTTGCTTCACTTTTTCTATAATTGTTATAAGCTGAGGGTCTTTCTTTTGTGCCGATCGGATCTGTTGGATTAATTGGGGTTCTATCTTAATGTTGGCAATCATACTTCCCACAACATTAATGGATGGAGTCGGATGCTAATCCACTATTTCATCTAACAATCGCATTTCTTGAATCATTAGATGAGCTAAGACTCCTGTAGATTTTCTACTTAGAGCGTCAGCCACAACGTTAGCTTTTCCTGAATGATAATGGACTGTACAATCATAATCTTTTAAGAAATCCATCCATCTTATCTGTCGCATATTTAAATCCTTCTGAGAGAAGAGATATTTCAAGCTCTTATGATCCATGTATATTTCGAATTGCTCACCATATAGATAATACCTCCATATTTTCAAAGCGAATACTATTGCAGCCAGCTCCAAGTCATGAATTGGATATTTTTTCTCATATTCTTTCAACTGTCTGGATGCATATGCCACCACTTTCCCATATTGCATTAATACACAGCCCAAACCTTTATGTGAAGCATCACTATAAATCACAAATCCCCCACACCCCTCAGGAATAGTTAAAAAAAATACTGAAGTTAACCGAGCTTTTAGCTCTTGAAAACTCTCCTCAAATTCACTTGTCCATTCAAATTGGACATTTTTCTTTGTCAATGGGGTTGCGATTCGAGAAAATCCTTCTACAAATTTTCTATAATATCCTGCCAATCCCAAAAAGCTTCGAGCTTCAATCACATTACTTGGTTGTTTCCAATTAACAACAGCTTCAACCTTTGAAGGATCAACTGATAGACCTTCATTTGATACGATATGTCCAAAAATGTCACTTGTTCAAGCCAAAATTCACATTTATTAAGTTCGGCATACAATTTCTTTTCTCTTAATATTTGCAATACCATTCTTACATGCTGCTCATGTTCTTTCTGATTCTTGGAATAAAGTAAAATATCATCGATGAATACCACAATAAATTTATCCAAAATGGGCTTAAAGATCTGATTCATCAAATCCGTAAATGCAGCCGGTGCATTAGTTATTCCAAAAGGCATGACTAAAAATTCATAATAGCCATACCTTGTTCTAAAAGCTGTCTTGAGGACATCTTCACTTTTAATCTTAAGCTGATGGTACCCAGATCTAAGATCGATTTTTTAAAACACTTGTGATCCTTGTAATTGATCAAATAAATCACCAATTCTAGGTAATGGATACTTATTTTTCACTGTCACTTGGTTCAACTGTCTATAATCAATACACAATCTCATAGTCCCATCTTTCTTTTAACAAACAATACTGGAGCACCCCAACGTGACACACTGGGCCTGATAAAACCTTTATCTAATAATTCTTCCAATTGTTGTTTCAGTTTCTTAAGTTCTGCAGGTGCCATTCTATAAGGTGCCTTAGAATTTGGGGCCACCCTTGGTAATAATTCAATAGAGAATTCAATTTCCCTATCAGGCGGTAATCCTGGCAATTCTTCCAGAAAAACGTCGAAAAATTCTCGGATAACCGGAGTGGTATCCAAATTTATCTCTTCCTTCCTATCTTCTTTGTTATAGGCAAGAAAGCCTTGACACCTTTTTAGAAGGACGCAATTAGCTCGAATACAGGAGATTAAATATGATGGGGAGTCTTCTTTGATACCATTGAAGTCAAATACTGGTTGATTCAGAATACTAAAGGTAACCATTTTCTTGTAACAATCAATACTTGCATGGTATGCAGAAAGCCAATTCATGCCTAAGATTACATCAAAATCTTGAATTTCTAGGAGATTAAATCAACCAACAGTTCCTTTTCTTCGATCTTTCTTACACAAGACTTGTACAATATATTGGTGTCAAGTGAATTTCCCATCGGTGTGGCTACCTCTAGAATGTATTCTAATTGTTCTGGTTCTACCTTTAAGTGGCATGCAAAGTGTGATGACACAAATGAATGAGTAGAACCAAGATCAATCAAAACATGAGCTACTTTTTGGAAGATAGTAAAAGTACCTTGGATCATTGATTTTGAGGCCTGAGCGTCTTGCTCGGTAATCGTAAATACTCTTCCCTTCATCTGAGGTTTTGGAGCTATCTCTCCCTGCTTTGGAAGCTGTTGCGTCTGTAAGCTAGGACATTGTCTAATCTGGTGTCCTAATTTTCCACATTTAAAATAGGCTCCGGTATTCCAATAACAAGGGCTTGATCCATGGTTTTTCCCACATTTTCTACATGGTTCTATTGGGCTTTGGAGTGGCAAGGCCTTGGCTTCTTGTTTACCCTTTCAAACTGTTGTCGATTAGATGGTGTGGGTCTAACATGGCTTTTCTGATTTTTCGTCTTTTGGTAATCTTCAAAATCTTTTTCGACAATTTGGGCTCGATCCACTATTTCAGCATAAGTTCTCAATTTTAAGACCGATATTCTGCTTCTAATAGCTGGCCTGAGACCTCTTACAAATTTTTTCACCTTTCTTGCCTCATTGTTAATCATATGTGGTGCAAACCTAGACAATTCAGTAAACTTGGCCTCGTACTGTGCTACTGTCCGATTTCCTTGGATTAATTCCAAAAATTCCATTTCTTTTTGGTCTCGAAGAAAATCTGAGAAATACTTTTCATTAAATGCCTTTAGAAGTACTTCCCAAGTCAAGGGTTTATTTTCTTTGACTAATACTCTTTTTGCCATTCTCCACCAGTGTTGTGCTTCACCTTCTAACATAAAGACTGTCAGGGCCACTTTCCTATCATCAGGACATTCCATTTCCTCGAATATTTTCTCCAATTGCATAATCCATCATCCCTCGGCTACCAGTGGGTTTACAGCACCCTTAAAAGAAGGTGGGTTCAATTTCTTAAATTGTTCGATATTACTCCCACCATTTCCTGTAACTGACTGCCTGGGTGGATTGTTGTTTTCCATCTGATGTTGCATTAGAGTAACCATATTTTCCAAGGCTTTGTGAATTCCTTCCATATCAGCCTCAGCTATTCTAGATCTTGACTTTGTCCCGGTCTATACACATAATAAATGTGATTTTAAGTACATTCTTTTTAAATTTCCTAAGAATCTTAAACCTATTGCTCTGATACCATAATTGTCACACCCCAAGAATTTACAATACTGTTATTCCTGAGATGTGACAGTCAAAGCATATATACATCTCTTGATAGGACAAATTTATAGTGGCGAATTCTTACGAGGTAACAAAAAAAAGTTGAACTAGCACAACAACAATATCTTCTAAAGTTGATCTCGACGAGCACTAAAAATGAAACCGCAGTTATCCTGAAAATTGTTTACCATAGTTTGATGAGTTTGGCTACTCAGTAAGTGATCATCATAATCATAAAAATAATCATGGTTGAAAGATATCAATATTTTCAAAAAGGAGATCTATTAACAGAAATGCATCAACAATTTCGCTTTCAATAAATGCATAATTAAGTATAATCCGAATAATTGAAATGCATATAACACTTTAACGGCAGTGCATAATTCAAAGGATTTCACAAAATACCCTACTGTCGTCCCAAGTATGTCGCCTATATACCCCATCAGCGTCCTGATGGGTCCACTTAATCCCGATCGGCGTCCCAAATAGGTCCACTTAATCCATGCAGGTCCACTTATACCTCACCGGCGTACCAGATGCGTCCACTTAGTCCCTATCGACGTCCCGGATAGGTCCACTTATACCTCACCGACGAACCGGATGAGTCCACTTGCATAACCTCACCGGAGAACTGGATGAGTCCACTTGCATACTTAAAGTATTTCTAAACCTCTTTAAACATTCGAAAGCAGTAATATCATGTACTCAACATATCACTGAAATCATTAATATGAATTTCACTGAAACCATTAATAACAGTCACTTTCAATAACATTTAAAAAATAACCAATCAAATATTTTGGGCTCAAATTTAGAAAGGTAGCAGTTTGTAAAGGCATTCTAGCATAATTGTCAGTTTAATATGTATAGGAAAACTCTTATAGAATTTCAAGAATACGGAATTATCACAATTTATGGGATATCGATTCACAAATAAATATTTCACAACAATACTATAATCAATTGCAAAAATATCAATTTTTAAATAATAAGGCAGTCATTTGCACATGAATTTTACAATATCTAAATATTAAAAAACAGTAGAAAGAAATATCACAATTTTACTAAAAGCAGAAATATCACATTTATTTCTAATAATTTTACAGTATCTAAAATTTCGGTTATGTTTCAAAATAATGACGTCGCGTGCGCATAAAATTTATCGCACCTAAAATTCATGATAATAAGTAGGAATAATTATTTCATTTCATTTTTTAAAAAGAATGGATTATTTTTCGAGACAATGAGGTCACTTACACACAAAACTTATAAAATGAAGATCCTGGACAGAAATATTACTATTTGTTAAAAACAGACTATTTTTCAAGAAGACGATGTCACTTACCTTAACTCTGAAACTGGGGAAGCAGATAGAACTAAGAAAACCAGTCTTTCGGTTTTTTTTTTTTTGAATGGGGCTTTTCTACGATTGATCATATTTCAAATTCAGAGAAAAAGAAAGAACCCAAATGATTTTCTATCCACTGATTTCAATTTGTAGGATGGAAAGCCATTAACGCTATTCACATGTTCTTGCCACCATCAATCACTATTGATCCTAGCCACTTTTTGTATTTAGAGAGAGGGCGGGAACAAATTTGTTAAAAGAGATGTGCATAGGAGAGAGAGTAAAAGACGTATAAAAAAGAAACACCTCAATGCAAGGTGTCGTTTAAATGAGTGTTCTTATAAACCTTTAAGGTGGTGGACTTAAGGTCCACTCAAGTAAAATTGGACCCTCAAGTATACTAGCAATGATATCTTTTATTTATTGTTAATATAAAAGCAACAATATCCTAACGGTATAGTATTATTATCCTTATTATTATTATCATTACTAATATATGATTATTAATTTATTTATTTTTGTATTTATTTTAGTTAATGTTGTTACACAATATATATAAAGAAACTATATACAGTAAAACCATTTACTTTTGATACAAGGATGTCATAATCATTATTGACCTTTGGAAATGAAATCTAGTGATTGAGGATGTGTCCTTGATTGGGCACATAGTCCAAAAGACCTTTTTTTGAATGTGGTGACGTATTTCACTATATTGAATTTCACATCTAATGGTTAAAAATGATTGTGACCTCTTTGTACAAAAAGACAAGAGCGGTTTCTATAAGGTTGCAATGTTAAACAATCCAATTAAGGCTTACCTCCAAAATTTATGATAATGTATTTTGGTATAAAAAATAAGGATTATTTGAAAATCTATTTTTATATTATAAAATTTTAAACTTAAAAAATAGTTAAAATCAAGTAGATGTATAAATATATGAAAATCTTGAAAATGGACTGTCTAGACAATATGTTGCAAGATGTACTAGTTATGAGACTCAAAATCTTTTGTTTTTTCATATTTATACATCTCGATATCAAGATGATCAAATAGAGTGCTTTTCAACATTTAAAGAACCTTTGTCATGGATTTTTGAGATGCATATGTAATTCTACATTTTAAAGTTGCAACCTTATATAAACTTTTTTCAAAGGGGATAAATACTTTTGGGTGTGGTTTCCATAAGGTTGCAACCTTAAACAATCAAATTAAGGTGCACCTCTAAATTTTATTATAACATATAATTTTGATGTAAAATATTCTAATGATTATCTCAAAATCTATTTTCATATTTAATTGTAAAATTTTAAACTCCAAAAATGTTTAAAATCAAGTAGATCTATAAATATATAGAAATCTTAAAAATAGACGGTCTAAATAAAGTATTGTAAGATGTACTATTTTTAGAGCTTAAAATTCATTTTATTTTTCGTACTCATATATCTTGAAGATGATACTTTTCAACATTAAAACAACATTTTTTGATACATTTTTGAGGTGCATCCGCAGTTCTACATTATAAGGTTGCAACCTTATATAAACTTTCTCCAATACCCTCACGGTATATAGTCCAAAATATAAAAGCTGAGATCGCTGTGCGACGGATTTTGGGTGAAGGGTTTCTGGTAAGAGCCATATCAACTCTCTCCATACTCGCAAGGCGGAACCTACACGTTTCGAACCAAAAGCAGGGCGTATTTAAGAAAGAAGGGCCAAGAGGTGTGAATTGCAGAGGAAGCGAGCCATGGTGGGTTGTCTTAAACTGGGTTCTGTCCTTCTAAGTGTTTTTCCTTCTTTCTTTTCAAGTTTTTCCCCATCAATTCTCTCTTTCTCTCTGTTGCGATGCAGTTCTCCATTGCCGCCATCAATGACACCAACTCCGGTGGCCAGTGGGAGACTCTTGCCCCAACTAAGGAAGCACAGGTACTCTCTCTCTCTCTCTCTCTCTTTCTCTCTCTCCTTAGGTGTTTCTGTTCTTATGGAATTGTGTTACTTACAGTTTTGGGTTTGTCGGCTTCATGTGCTTGCTGGTGGGTAAAACGCTCCTCTCTCTCTTGTATGTTTCCTCTGGAATTATGCTTATTAGGAGCCCACTCATTTGCGTTGGTGAGGTCCGTCCAAATTGAATGGAATTCCTTTAGGTGTTTTTGCTGTACTTGTTCTCAATGTTTTGGAGTATGAAATCTTTAGGTTGGTTTTTCTGATGAATTTCATAGAAATACTTTATGAATTTATGAATCAAATAATTTACAGTGTGGTTTATCATTGGAGGCCTTTTGTATAAATTCTTTGTGGGGTTTCAAATTTTTGAAAATTATTCACTTATAGCAGTTAAGGCCTTTTGCCTAGGCCTGAGTTGATGGGTATCTCTTCATTGACTGATAAATACTTCACTGTTTATGAATGGCCTTGACAATTCCTTTTTCTATTGATCCCAGAGCTATTTTGGTTATGTTTTTCTTGAATAAGTTCAGGGAAAATAGCATGAGCAATTCATTTTTGAATATATCCAAAAGGACGACAAAACCTTGCCTCAATTCATTTATGCAACTCGCTGTTTGCTTCCATCGTCAAATGTGCTAATGGCCAGTGCTATTGATGCCTTGGTTTCATGCGTTTAACTTGAAAATTTTCTCAATTTTCTTGGGAGCCTCTCCTGCAGCTCACTGGAACATTTTTTGCTTGTCCAACATGGTTTATATCGTTATGCAATTGCATGCTTGTCCGTATAAGCAGGCACTTTTTTATTCATTTGCTTGTTGTGGAAATGGAGTAGTTGTTGCCTTAACCAGTTTGTATGTTGGTATCTCTTTGTGAAGTCGGCTTTGGAGTGAGTAGATGCCTGAATGAGTTTTCAAGCATAGATATTGTCGACATGCTCAAAGATTTTTGTTATATGTAATAATAAAAAAGAACTTTTGTTTGGCGAATACTAGCTGTCAAACATGCGATGGTTTGGAAGTATAGTAAAATTTCTGTTACCCAATAGAAAACTTATTATGCGTAAAGAATAACTGATTTTCATATATTTCCCTCCATGTTTTCCCTTTTCTTATAAATCTCGTGAATTTTCTTTCACCCTTTGTTTTTTTACTCTGAAATTTTTGCTGAACTTCCTTAGATTCTTTCATATTCCTCTTTGTGGGTGGGCAACCGTGTATCACCATGCTCTGGGTTTAGAGATATATATTACTAGAAGCTGATTACCCTCCATGTTCTATGTGGATGTGTTCTATTTTCTAGCATTTCACCAAGATATATAGATATGTTACTCTTCAGGATTATATGCAAGTCATTGGAGACTTTGGATAATAATCTTAGGCATACTATTTCTGCCATTATTTCTATTTGGAGTGATTCTCTTATGTATCCATCAATCATGATCGAGTGAATTAGCATAAGACCCACTTTCATTCATGTTAGGAATTTCATCTCACTCAAGAGTATCACGAAGGCCTTCTACAATTACAAGCTAAAGAATACTCAAAAGCTCAAAGAAATTTTGAAGCTGTCCTAAGAGATCCTCTCATGTCAAATGCACAGGTAATATTTACTTCAGAAAGGCACAGAGATTTAGTAGTGGATTCTTCGTAAATCTACTGATCTGTTGTTATTTTCCTTTTAGGTGGATGGTAATACAAGAGACGGTCATCTATTACAACTTAGGTTTGGACCTTTGAATCACTATTATTTTTATCTATTAATATGGTGCTGATCTATTTATTTGTGTGTCGAAGATGGTTGTGAGCTTACGGGAAGTTCATTGTTAGAAAGTGGGTCTTTGCCCATATTTTAAGTGTTTGATGTTTGGTTGAGTTTCTAATGTTGAATATGCCTTTTCTTTATTATTTTGGATGTTTATTTTGTAAAGTCCTTGTTGCTTCACATGTAAACCTTTAAAGTTAGTTTTGAAGGTGTGATACCAAGTCCAAGTGACACAACATGAATTTTCTCTTCATTTCAATACAACATAACTCAAGTACATCAAATTGTACATATACAATTCCAACTACTAAACTTGGCCTTAAATAAACTTTTAAAACAAAATAAGACTGTAATTGGTCCATATCCTTAGTTCATGATGCAATATACATCAACAAGATTGATTAAGCACTTGATCATATACATGATCTAAAACATACAACAATATACAAAAACATTGCCAAATTATACATAACCTTGGCATTTCATCATATACTTCAAATTCAAACTCCTTTCTCCAAGAATTGTGTGGGCATAGAATTTGATCATAGGAAGCCAATTATAGGGGTCATTGTGCCTGGTTTATAGCCTTGGGTCTTGGCTATGTACTATATAGGAGGACTTTCAATGGCATAATCACAAAGGCCAATTGCAACATAAAAAAAGGGGAAGCCTTTAAGCATCATATTATGTATACTTTCATGAGGCATTCTAACATATGAGAGGGTTTAACAAAATGGATTCAAAACCATTGGAAAAAGTGGGAGAAAAAACCGAGGCACAAATCACTCTCAATTTTGTGAGAAAATGAATAGCATGAGCATGGAGATTAAGACATAAATCTTCCTTTTAGAATCTCACCGAAATAATCAATTAGAGAGTGAATCAATCTGCCGATATACACTTGAAACACAGAAGAATTTGCAGAAATCAAATGATCAAAACTAGTGGGAAAACCATAGGAGAAATCGTGGCTCTTAAAACACAAGGCTGGCTCATAGAATTCATAAATCGAGCCACATAAATTTGGCATAATCTCCTCTTATGATAACAACAATTTGAAACATCAAAATGAAGATCTAATTGACTCATTTGGTTGTAAAAGTCTCAGAGAAATATCTGTAAAAAATTCTCAAAAAAAGCTCATGGAAACTAAATCAATTTGTGCATGGATGATGCCTTCAATTATATGGATCAAAAGGAATTAAAGTATCAAAGAGATTAATGATCTAACATCAAATTGATGAATGAAGCTTGCCGAAATTAGGAGTTTACAATAAGAATAATTAACTAGAATAAAAGGAAAATGATGTGTTCTTACTGATGAAGGCCTAAGACTAGATCATCCATGTCTTGAATTTGAGCTTTAATTATCATTAATGGAGCCTTCATGATGCTTCTATGGATTTCTCTCACATCACCTTTGCACACTTTGGAAGCGAGAGAAAGGGAGAGGAGATTGCCTAGGGCGTGCCACAGTAGAGAGGTTAGAGAGAGAGAAAGTGGCGTGCCACTCTAGTGAGAGAATGGGTTGTTTTCAAGTGTAGAGACTTCAAGGGGTATTTATAATGTTGAGTGTTGAGTGTAGAGATGCTTTAGATGTGCTTTAATTTTGGCCATTGAAGTCCAACATCCATGGCTACAAAGACAAGCTTGTTCCTAGCTCACCATCTACCATCAGGCCATCTTGATGTGTGGTATGGATTTAACATTCTTATCTTCCATTTTAATAACCATAATTCACTGTAATTTCCCTTGTATAAAATACCCTTGCTCTCATCATATAATTGAACTTAAAACGAGGTTGCAGGGCATACTCTTGAGGTAATTTGTCAAAGCTCCAGTAAAAATGAAATTTCAAAACTTCCGTCCATTTTGTAAGAGTATGTGGGGGCTAGTCAAATCATGCTGCATAAGTTAGGTGGTTAAGTGCACAACTACTACATACCCTTAGGGTTTAGATTGTAATTACAAACCCTATGCCCCTTCTAAAAGGGGTTCAGACATGTGCATAAACCACTTGCTTTGCACTTCTAATATGTTTCGAAATTAATTTTGTCAATTTTTAAAATAGCACAAAATCTAATATTACAAAACACATCCCCACATAACAAATTACACAATGACCTAGAAAGCCACCATGGGGAATGATGTCACCCCCACGTTATCTCTATTGGGGCTGATGTGGAGGCTCCCATGGCCCCATGTGGACACCCATTGGCCATTTGGGTGTCTCATGTGGGTCTAGTGGGTCTGTCCTTAATCGTATTTTGGTAAAAACAATTCCAGAAAACACTTTTTCTTATTTGGAAAAATCCAAAAAAATATCTAAAAATTCCTAAAAATCCTTTTAATTATTTTCCATCAAAAGAATCCATTTTCACAATGTTTAAAAACATTTTTAAAGGAAATTAGGATCTATGGATTTGAATTAGGAATCAGAGCACTCCACTTGGCTAGACATAGAATCGTAAGCCACCTTCTCGGTATGACCCAACATACTCATGACCCTATAACGTATAATCAGGGGCTCATGATATTGGCTTATCAAAGTCAAACCAATGAGTGACCCTGGATCCCAAGTACTAGTGGATTTCAAATGCACCCCTAGAAGACATGCATACACAAGGTGTGGGCATCCTCGCTTGGCACATGTGCATACCTCTTCTTAGTGGATCCCAGGAAAAGTCGATTTTCCATGCTTTGCTACTGTTTATGCACATGGTATGAGAAAGTTCTAAGAGTAAGGGTGTTACACTCCAAGAAATTTCAATACAGATATTCTTGAGATGTGACAGTCCAAAACATATATACATCTCTTGATAGGACAAATTTGCAGTGGCGAGGTCTTACAAAGTAAATAAAGAAAGCTAGCACAACAACAATATCTTCCAAGGTTGATCTTGACTAGCACTCAAAATGAATCCGCAGTTATCCTGAAAAAATGTTTACCATATTTTGATGAGTTTGGCTACTCAGTAAGTGATCATTATAATCCTAAAAATAATCATGGTTGAAAGACATCAATATTTTCAAAAAGGAGATCTATTAATAGAAATGCATGAACAGTTTCACTTTCAATAAATGCATAATTAAGTATAATCCAAATAATTGAAATGCATATAACACTTTAACGGCAGTACATAATTCAAAGGATTTCACAAAATACCCTACTGGCGTCCCAAGTAGGTCACCTATATACCCACCCCATCAGCGTCCTGATGGGTCCACTTAATCCTTATCGGCGTCCCGGATAGGTCCACTTAATCCCTGCAAGTCCACTTATACCTCACCGGCTTACCGAATGAGTCCACTTAATCCCTATCGACGTCCCGGATAGGTCCATTTATACCTCACCGGCGAACCAGATGAGTCCACTTGCATACTTAAATTATTTTTAAATCTCTTTCAACATTCGAAAGCAACAAATATCATGTACTCAATATATCACTGAAATCATTAATATGAATTTCACTGAAACCATTAATAACAGTCACTTTCAATAACATTTCAAAAATAACCAATCAAATATTTTGGGCTCAAATTTAGAAAGGTAGCAGTTTGTAAAGACATTCTAGCATAATTGCCAATTTAATATGTATAAAAAAAAAAACTCTTATAGAAATTCAAGAATACGGAATTATCACAATTTATGGGATATCAATTTACAAATAAGCATTTCACAACAATGCTATAATTAATTGCAAAAATATCAATTTTTAAGTAATAAGGCAGTTATTTACACATGAAATTTACAATGTCTAAATATTCAAAAACAGTAGAAAGAAATCTTACAATTTTACTAACAGCAGAAATATCATATTTATTTCTAATAATTTTACAGCATTTAAAATTTCTAACATAGTTAAAATATCACAATTTTATTAAACAGATTATTTTTCAAAATAATGAGGTCACTTGTGCATAAAATTTATCGTGCCTAAAATTCATGATAATAAGCAGAAATAATTATTTCATTTTATTTTTAAAAAGAACGGATTATTTTTCAAGATAATGAAATCACTTACACACAAAACTTATAAAATAAAGATCTTGGACGGAAATATCACTATTTATTAAAAACATACTATTTTTCAAGAAGACGATGTCACTTATACACAAATATTTGAGAGGGAGCTTTCGATAAAAATTCGGCTAGAGAGAGGAGTTCATTGTGTTTCGACCAGAGAGAAAAATCTAATAAGTTTTCTAAGATAGGAGTCTTCACCTCTTTTAATTTAAATTTTATTAATATATTATTTTATTCTTTTATTACGTTACAGGCATGAGCGTTAGCTTACGCTTTAAACGCCTAAAGCCCACGTCCTTTAGTGGACGTGGCAAGAGCAAGGAAGCAACAAAGCATTTAAACCAAAAGCTTTTAAAAGTAACGATGGTCTTTAAGGACCATCATGTTCAAACGAATTGTCATGTATTAAAAGTTTCGTTTTTTTTTTTTTTTTTTTTTTTTTTTTTTTTTTTTTTTTTTTGAAAGTTTAAGATTGTTACATTCTTCCCCCCTTAAAGAAATTTAGTCCTCTAAATTTATGTAATTACTAAAAAAGATAGGGATATTTTTCTCTGATATCGTCTTCTCGTTCCCAAGTCGACTCTTCTCTTGAATGATACTGCCATAATATACGGACTAAAGGAATTTCCTTCTTGCGCAACACTTGCACCCTTCTATCCAGTGTCAAAATTGGCTGTTCAATGAAAGATAGGTCCTTGATGATCGATAAAGGTTCATATTTCAAGATATGAGATGGGTTGGGCTGATATTTTCGTAGTGAGTATACATGAAAGACATTATGGACATTTGACAATTCGGTTGGTAAGGCAAGTCTATAAGCGACACGTCCGATTCTTTTCAGGATTTCAAATGGTCCGATGTAACGTGGGTTCAGCTTTCCTCTCTTGTCGAATCTCATAATGCCTTTTATTGGTGAGATTTTTAGGAAAACTCGATCATTTTTCTCAAATTCAAGATCTCTCCGTCGGTTATTGGCATAACTCTTTTGCCGACTCTGAGCTGTCTTGAGTCTTTCACGAATTAATGCTATTTTATCTGTGGTTATCTGGACAATTTTTGGTCCCAAAAGCTTTCTTTCACCAACCTCGTCCCAACAGATGGGTGACCTGCATTTCCTTCCATACAGGGCTTCATATGGTGCCATCTGAATATTGGCTTGGAAGCTATTATTATAAGCAAACTTAATCAGGGGTAAATGGTCATCCCAGCTTCCTGTAAAGTCAATAACACTGGCCCTCAGCATATCTTTCAAGGTTTGGATGGTCCTTTCCGATTGTCCATCAGTTTGGGGGTGAAAGGCTACTAAAGGTGAGTCTCGTCCCCATGGCTAACTGTAGTCTAGCCCAAAATTTAGAAGTAAATCGAGTATCCCTGTCCGATACAATACTGATCGGAACTCCATGTAATCGCACTATTTCCTTAATGTACAACTGGGCCAGTCGATCCAAAGTGTACGTCGTGCGAATCGGTAGAAAGTGGGCAACTTTGGTCAACCGGTCCATAATGACCCAAATGCTTTCATGTCCTGAATTTGTTCTAGGCAAGCCAGAGACAATGCATAGAGATGTGCTCCCACTTCCATTCTGGCAAGGGTAAAGGCTGCAACAACCCAGCGGGCCTTTGATGTTCAGCTTTTACTTGCTGTTAGGCACTTAGATACAAATAGTGCTACCTCTTTTTTCATATTATTCAACCAAAAGGTTTTCTTCAGGTCTTGATACATTTTAATACTTCCAGGATGTATCGTATAACGAGAGTGATGTGCTTCTTCCAAAATAGCTTTCTTCACACTCTCATTATTCGGAATACAAATCTGACCCTTGAATCTTAGCAAATCCTCACTACACATAGAGAATTCGTCTCTCTTTCCTTGCTTCACCTCTTCTATAATTGTTATAAGCTGATGGTCTTTCTTTTGTGCCAATCGAATCTATTGGATTAATTGGGGTTTTGCCTTAATGTTGGCAATCATACTTACCACACCAGTAATGGACAGAGTCGGATGCCAATCCACTATTTCCTCTAACAATCTCATTTCTTGGATCATTAGATGAGCTAAGACTCCCGTAGATTTTCTACTTAGAGCATCAGCCACAACGTTAGCTTTTCCTGAATGATAATGGATTGTACAATTCCATCCATCTTATCTGCCGCATATTTAAATCCTTCTGAGAGAAGAGGTATTTCAAACTCTTATGATCCGTGTATATTTCGAATTGCTCACCATATAGATAATGCCTCCATATTTTCAAAGCGAATACTATTGCAGCTAGCTCCAAGTCATGAATTGGATATTTTTTCTCATATTCTTTCAACTGTCTGGATGCATATGCCACTACTTTCCCATATTGCATTAATACACAGCCCAAGCCTTTATGTGAAGCATCACTATAAATCACAAATTCCCCACTCCCTTCAGGAATAGCTAAAATAGGTGTTGAAGTTAATCGAACTTTTAGTTCTTGAAAACTCTTTTCACATTCACTTGTCCACTCAAATTTGGCATTTTTCTGTGTCAATTGAGTCAATGGGGTTGCGATTCAAGAAAATCCTTTTAAAAATATTCTATAATATCCTGCCAATCCCAAAAAGCTTCGAACTTCAGTCACATTACTTGGTTGTTTCCAATTAACAACGGCTTCAACCTTTGAAGGATCAACTGATAGACCTTCCTTTGATATGACATATTCTAAAAATGTCACTTGTTCAAGCCAAAATTCACATTTATTAAGTTTGGCATACAATTTCTTTTCTCTTAATATTTGCAATACCATTCTTACATGTTGCTCATATTCCTTCTGATTCTTGGAATAAATTAAAATATCATCGATGAATACCACAATAAATTTATCCTAAAAGGACTTAAAGATCCGATTCAGCAAATCCATAAATGCAGCCGGTGCATTGGTAATCCAAAAGGCATGACTAAAAATTCATAATGGCCATACCTTGTTCTGAAAGCTGTCTGGGGAACATCTTCACTTTTAATCTTAAGCTGATGGTATCCAAATCTAAGATCAATTTTTGAAAACACTTGTGATTATTGTAATTGATTAAATAAATCATTAATTCTAGGTAATGAATACTTATTTTTCACTCACTTGGTTCAACTGTCTATAATCAATACACAATCTCATAGTCCCATCGTTCTTTTTGATAAACAGCACTGAAGCACTCCAAGGTGACACACTGGGTCTGATAAAACCTTTATCTAATAATTCTTCCAATTGTTGTTTCAGTTCCTTAAGTTCTGCAGGTGTCATTCTGTAAGGTGCCTTAGAAATTGGTGCTACCCTTGGCAATAATTCAATGGAGAATTCAATTTTCCTGTCAGAGTAATCTTGACAATTCTTCTGGAAAAACGTCGGGAAATTCTCGAATAACCGGAGTGGTAACCAAATTTATTTCTTCCTTCCTATCTTCTTTGATATAGGCAAGAAAGCCTTGACACCCTTTTTGAAGGAGGTGATTAGCTCGAATACAAGAGATTAAATATGATGGGGAGTCTTCTTTGATACCATTGAAGTAAAATACTGGTTGATTCGAAATGCTAAAGGTAACCATTTTTTTATAACAATCAATACTTGCATGGTATGCAGAAAGCCAATCCATGCCTAAGATTACATCAAAATCTTGAATTTCCAGGATTATTAAATCAACCAACAGTTCCTTTTCTTCTATCTTTATTGCACATGATTTGTACACTATATTGATGTTAATTGAATTTCCCATCGGTGTGGCTACCTCAAGATTGTATTTTAATTGTTCTGGTTCTACCTTTAAGTGGCATGCAAAGTGTGATGACACAAATGAATGAGTAGATCTAGGATCAATCAAAACATGAGCTACTTTTTGGAAGATAATAAGAGTACCTTACATCACTGATTTTGAGGCCTGAGCGTCTTGCTCGGTGATTGCAATTACTTTTCCCTTCTTCTGCGGCTTTTGAGTTATCTCTCCCTGCTTTGGAAGCTGTTGCATCTGTAAACTAGGACATTGTCTAATTTGGTGTCCCAATTTTCCACATTTAAAACAGGCTCCGGTATTCTTATAACAAGGGCTTGATCCATGGTTTTTCCCACATTTTCTACATGGTTCTATTGGGCTTTGGAGTGGCAAGGGCCTTGGCTTCTTGTTTACCCTTTCAAACTGTTGTCGATTAGATGGTGTGGGTCTAACATGGTTTTTCTGATTTTTCGTCTTTTGGTAATCTTCGAAATCTTTTTCGACACTTTGGGCTCAATCCACTATTTCAGCATAAGTTCTCAATTTTAAGATCGATATCCTGCTTTCATTAGCTGGCCTGAGACCTCTTTCAAATTTTTTCACCTTTCTTGCCTCATTGTTAATCATATGTGGTGTAAACCTGGACAATTCAGTAAACTTGGCCTCGTAGTGTGCTACTGTCCCATTTCCTTGGATTAATTCTAGAAATTCCATTTCTTTTCAGTCTCGAATAAAATCTGAGAAATACTTTTCATTAAATGCCTTTAGAAATACTTCCCAAGTCAAGGGTTTATTTTCTTTGACCAATACTCTTTTTGCCATTCGCCACCAGTGTTGTGCTTCACCTTCTAACATAAAGACTGCCAAGGCCACTTTCCTATCATTAGGACATTCCATTACCTCGAATATTTTCTCCAATTGCATAATCCAACCCTCGGCTTCCAGTGGGTTTACAGCACCTTTAAAAAAAAGTGGGTTCAATTTCTTAAGTTGTTCGATATTACTTCCACCATTTCCTGTAACTGACTGCTTGGGTGGATTGTTGTTTACCATCTGATGTTGCATTAGAGCAACCATATTTTCCAAGGCTTTGTAAATTCTTTCCATATTGGCTTCAGCTATTCTGGATCTTGACTTTGTCCCAGTCTGTACACACAATAAATGTGATTTTAAGTACATTCTTTTTAAATTTCCTAAGAATCTTAAACCTATTGCTCTGATACCATAATTTGTTTCACCCCAAGAAATTCCAATACAGATATTCTTGAGATGTGACAGTCCAAAACATATATACATCTCTTGATAGGACAAATTTACAGTGACGAGGTCTTATAAAGTAAATAAAGAAAGCTAGCACAACAACAATATCTTCCAAGGTTGATCTTGACTAGCACTCAAAATGAGTCCGCAGTTATCTTGAAAAAATGTTTACCATAGTTTGATGAGTTTGGCTACTCAGTAAGTGATCATCATAATCCTAAAAATAATCATGGTTGAAAGACATCAATATTTTCAAAAAGGAGATCTATTAACAGAAATGCATGAACAGTTTCACTTTCAATAAATGCATAATTAAGTATAATCCAAATAATTGAAATGCATATAACACTTTAACGGCAGTGCATAATTCAAAGGATTTCACAAAATACCCTACTGGCGTCCCAAGTAGGTCACCTATATACCCACCCCATCAGCGTCCTGATGGGTCCACTTAATCCTTATCGGCATCCCAGATAGGTCCACTTAATCCCTGCAAGTCCACTTATACCTCATCGGCTTACCGAATGAGTCCACTTAATCCCTACCGACGTCCCGGATAGGTCCATTTATACCTCACCGGCGAACCAGATGAGTCCACTTGCATACTTAAATTATTTTTAAATCTCTTTCAACATTCGAAAGCAGCAAATATCATGTACTCAATATATCACTGAAATCATTAATATGAATTTCACTGAAACCATTAATAACAGTCACTTTCAATAACATTTCAAAAATAACCAATCAAATATTTTGGGCTCAAATTTAGAAAGCTAACAATTTGTAAAGACATTCTAGCATAATTGCCAATTTAATATGTATAAAAAAAAAAACTCTTATGGAAATTCAAGAATACGGAATTATCACAATTTATGGGATATCAATTTACAAATAAGCATTTCACAACAATGCTATAATCAATTGCAAAAATATCAATTTTTAAGTAATAAGGCAGTCATTTACACATGAAATTTACAATGTCTAAATATTCAAAAATAGTAGAAAGAAATCTTACAATTTTACTAACAGCAGAAATATCGTATTTATTTCTAATAATTTTACAGCATTTAAAATTTCTAACATAGTTAAAATATCACAATTTTATTAAACAGATTATTTTTCAAAATAATGAGGTCACTTGCGCATAAAATTTATCGTGCCTAAAATTCATGATAATAAGCAGAAATAATTATTTCATTTCATTTTTAAAAAGAACGGATTATTTTTCAAGATAATGAAATCACTTACACACAAAACTTATAAAATACAGATCTTGGATGGAAATATCACTATTTATTAAAAACAGACTATTTTTCAGGAAGACGATGTCACTTACACACAAATATTTGAGAGGGAGCTTCCGATAAAAATTCGGTTAGAGGAGTTCACTGTGTTCGACCAGAGAGAAAAATCTCATCAGTTTTCGAAATTAGGAGTCCTCACCTCTCTGAATTTAAATTCTACTAATATATTATTTTATTTTTTTATTACGTTACAGGTGTGAGCGTTAGCTTACGCTTTAAACGCCTAAAGCCCACGTCCTTTAGTGGACGTGGCAAGAGCAAGGAAGCAATAAAGCTTTTAAACCAAAAGCTTTTAAAAGTAACGATGGTCCCTTTGGACCATCATGTTCAAACGAATTATCATGTATTAAAAGTTTTTTTTTTTTTTTTTTTTCTTATTTTATTTTATTTTTTGAAAGTTTAAGATTGTTACAAAGGGATTTAGGCCAATGCCCTCTATTGGCCTTAACCTTCCCATAGAGGGCTAATCATCGAGCTCAAATCATCATACACATAAAATTACATCGCCCTAGCCCAATCATCTAGTCATGAGACCCAATCGAGCTCAATAACAATAACAATCACCGACCCTGACTAGAGGTAACCCTGAAACCTCTCGGTAGCTCTCATATATACACCAATCCTCCTCATAACTGTCCTAGGGTTTCCATGATTCTATGCACGCCAAGATCTTAGAGTCATATTGCTCTTTTCATTCCCATTGTGAGCAAGAGCTATAACATGTCAGTGTTACAAGGCCATAACTCCAACAAGTTTATTCTTTCAGCTAAATTTTTAGACCACCTTTCCTTGCTTTTCATTATCAAGATATAAATTCAACAACTCTTATATCTTTGTTTTCTTGAAAATTACAATTTGATTTACAAATGCTCTCCTGCCTAATGGAATCCCTCTTTAGCAAATTTAGTATCATTATTAAATGATCTTACATCTGCATTTTCAGAATTAAGCCATCGGTTTTCAACACCATCATGTTTGTTTGCAGGTTTTTGGCTCTAAAGAATTTAGCCACTGTGTTCCTAGAACAAGGCTCTATGCATTATGAGAGTGCAATCAATTGCTATCTCCAAGCTGTTGAAATTGATACAAAAGATTCAGTTGTCTGGAATCAATTGGGGACATTGTCATGTTACATTGGCTTGCTCAGCATAGCACGTTGGGCATTTGAACAAGGGCTTTCTTGCAGTCCCAACAACTGTAAGGAGTTTATTGTAGCCTTTTGTGTAAATTTTTCTTTAGGAATGCGGATTCTGGTTTAAAATTTTGTTTGTGAATCGGTGCAATGCTTTTCTGATGTTTTGCATTAAGGTTTCTCTAGTGCCATGAGTTCCCTGGTTACTTGGCACCTTGTGTTGTAGCCATGCCATCATTGATTTAGATGGTGTAGTTGTGACCCATTTTGTCTTGATTGTAGCATGAAATTTCAATTTTTATGGCTACTCTCTGGAATGGAAAGCATACTATCATCTAGTGGATAATGGAAAACTCAAAAGTCCATTGGGTCATCACCATCCATTAAGATGATGGATGCTGATGGAGAGAGTAGGACTCACCAGAACACGATCTAACCCCAATGGTGGTTCCCATTGTTTTCCCATCTCTACCCATCATGTCTATGGATGTCGATGATCTAATAGGTCATTTTTTCTTTAGTCAGTTGGATTGTATTATTCACAGAAGTTTATTTCATGATTCTACATGTTGCAGGGAACTGCATGGAAAAGCTTTTGGAAGTGCTGATTGCTATTGGGGACGAAATTTCATGCCTATCTGTGGCTAACTTGATACTGAGGAACTGGCCATCACATGCTCGTGCTTTGCTTGTGAAAACTGTCATTGAGGAATCAGAGCGAATCCCATTTGCACCTCGTGGTATTGATCGACTGGAGCCAAAGCATGTTAGGTTAAAGTTCCCCAACAAGAGAAAATCTATTGATGAGCCATATGATGGGGCTGACATAAAGAAAAAGAGAAATCAGACTGTAGAATTACTTTTGCCTGAGGCATCCTTGTCCTCTCTTGTGGATGCAATTTTGAAAATCTTACGTCCACTGAGTGCTAAAGGTTCTGAGAATAGCCCCATAAATGAAAAGCAAAGTAGAAGTGCTGAGTTTCCTTCTAGGAACAATGAATTGCATGGAAAGGGGGAAACTGATGACCTGAATATGAAGGGAAGGTACACAGATATGCGAATGAGGATAAATGTATCTTCCAGTTCAGAAAATGTTGGGGATCCATTTATTGGGAAAGGTATGGGTATGTTATTAGCAGGAAATCAATCATCCACTGCCGAGAAGAACCCTGAAAAAATATTTCATGGAAAAGAAAAGGAAGGCAGTACAGATGAAGAAGTGCATCCCCAAGAGAGGCGAAGTACTCGTCTAGAAAGGCTTCGAAGTCGAAAACCTGAGAAAGAAGAACTGGATTACCCCTTAAGCAAAAACCGCGCAGAGGCTGCTTTTCAAATTCTGAAACCATTTATTGTTGTTGGATTGGAGAAAAAGGATTACAATTATAATCAGACAAATACTGTTCTCCTTATGGATACTTTAGAATTTGGTGTTAATGATATCAGCAGATTCTTTATGGAGGTTTCCGGCAATTATGGTATATATCATCTTAGTCACATGCTCCTTGAAGAGGTTGCATGTAGAAAACTTCCATTTCAGGATTTCTTTTTCAGATTGCTGGAGTTGGAGAGGTTGACTAGGTGCTGGAGTCAAGATAGGACATTTGCGTGCAGCCTTTTTCTTTCAGAAGTGTATTACGATCTTGGTTCTAGTTCTGCAAATGAGTCCAAGCGTGCAGAGCTCTTCTCTGAGGCATTTTATCACCTTTGTAAAGTCGTTGAGCTCATTTCTTTAGATATCCCTGCTTACTCAGCCCTCAGTTCAGAAAATCTTAAGGTTATTTTCGGACGTCCAGTGGGCAAGAATGACTTGAAAGTGCGTTTTGATGAGAACACCAAGCAAAACAGCAACTATGGAGATCCAAATGAAAAGACCCATCAGATTAACAACTGTGGAGTTTCCAATGACAACATCAAATATAATAACATTGGTGATTCAAATGAGAACATTCATCAGAATAACACTTATGGAGACTCAAATAAGAAATGTCAACATGATAACAACTCTGGAAATTCAAATGAGAGCACTCTTCAGAATAACTCTGGAGACTCAAATGAATTAGCAGCAAGTAAGTCTTTTGAGGAATCAACTGTCATAGATTATTCAGTCTTACCCTTGGATAATTCCTTCTGGGTTCGGTTTCACTGGTTAAGTGGTCGCTTGTTGACTTATTCTGGCAACGATGAGAAAGCTTATGAAGAATTTGAGAGAGCCTTGTCCCTATTGAAAAATGCTGGAAATATGAAGGAGACCCTGCCTTTGGTCTTACTTCCTCATTGTAAACTTGTCAAAGCCATAAACATTGAAAGACTTCAGCACGAGATTAATCTGTTGAAAGTGCACAGTTTGTTGAGGAATTTGGGTGGTAAAACGATGACTAGGGAATCATATTCCGGGTTGGCTAAATTGTTCTCTCCACTGTTGCTTTCTGCTCAAGATATATACCTTGACCAAATATTTGGTGCTTACAGTAGTGTAAAAGGGGTTGCATCAGTTGAATTGTCTGCACTAGATATTCTAATTTCTGCATGTGAAAATGCAGTTCCCTTAGAAAATGAAGTGTATTTAAGTTGCCATCGAAGGAAGCTACATATACTTTCTGTCGCAGCCGGTATTCTAGAATCAGTGGCCTCTTGTAACCTTCCTAAAAAGCCAAATGGTGATGTGGTGGATCCCTCGTACGAACCAGAAGCTCCAGAATTCTATATGAGAGAGTGTTGGAATCACATGGTTGCTCAGGAAGTTAATGCAATATACCTATGCTTATCCCATTTGAAAGATGAAATGGATGAAACGAGTGGTATATCTGTAAGTGTTGATGATTTAGTTGCTCTTTCTGATTGGACAGTTAGATGGTGCATTTCTTTTTGTTTATGTTTAGTTGGGAATTCAGAAATTTATCCTGTTTAGTAAGACTGGTCCAATGTGCTTACATACTTCTGCATCTAGTTTTGATACATAAACAATTCGGGTAGTTGAAAAGTTTAAAATGACATAATTTCCTTGAACTATACCTTATCTATATTCTGTAACAAATGATGGCGTAGCTTATAGAACTACAATATATATACTTTTCATGTTCTGATTTGATTTTTGTTCTTTTGACTATATTCTGCTTTAATTTCTATTACAGTTATGCATTTCTTTTTCTTGTTGTGTTTTTTTTTTTTTGGGGTGGGGGTGGGGGGTTGGTTTTGTAGTTTTTTATTTATTTTTATTAATGTTGTTTTTTTTTTTTTTTGGGGGGGGAGTGTTTGTATAGGCGTTTGATATGCTTTTTCTAATATTTCTCCCATGTGAGAATATGTCTTATGTGATTCACTGTACCCGTCACTTGTTCTATTTGGGATCCTTAGTTTCTTTCTCGCAAATCATAGAATAATTTTCTTTTTCACCAATTCACCATTATCATTTGAATTGGGGTTCTGTGAAACCAAGTTATTATTCATTTTCGCAGGAGAAATTTAGTGCCCCCGCTGGCTTACTTGGTGATATTCAGTATTTTCTGTTGGTGATCATTTGTAATCTGTGTCAACGTTTCACCTATCAAAAATCATCTGAAGTAGGAACGGATTATAATGCTCAATTGGAAACGAAGTGCTTTATGGAGTCCGCAATTGCATTCTGTAAACTTCAGCATCTTGATCCTGACAACCCTGCTAAAAGTCAAGTAAGTTGCTGCTGGTTTACGAGAGTGCTATCTCTTTTCGCGTGCTTTAATTGGAGGTCATGATACTATTGGTGTTCCTTGACGTTTCAGGTGGAACTGATTGCTGCAATGCATGAATTGCTTGCTGAATATGGCCTATGCTGTGCTGGTAAAGATGGCGATGGTGAAGAAGGGGCATTTCTCAAACTTGCAATTAAGTATCTTTTGGCATTAGATGTAAAGCTGAGATCGAATTCTCACTCCTCAAGTAGAAAGCAGGAAAAAGCACAAGGTTCTGAGGTTTTATCTGTTTCTGATCCTACAAGTTCATTTTTTTTGGAAAGAAAGGAGAATGAGGCCATTGATATAGAGGCTACTTCAATGGAGAAGCATGAAACCAAAATGATCATTGAGCAAGATCCTCCAAATGCTCTGCTTATAGAGAGCTTCCTGAATGCATCTGAAAAGGAAAAGGATGGAGCCCAAGGGAAAGATGGAATTAGCGATAAGTTAATGAAAACTGATGGCTGTAATGCTGATAATGGAAATCTCACCACAGATGCTGCAATGAATAAAGTGGAGGAAGCACAAGGGAAGGATGGAAGAGTTGACAAATTAAAAGAAATTGATAGCCATAGTGCTGATATGCGAAATGTTACCCTAGATGCTGAAAGGAATAAAGTGGAGTTGGGAATAGATAATGCACTAGACCAATGTTTCTTCTGTTTATATGGTTTAAATCTTAAGGGTGGTCCAGATGCTTCCGATGATGATGATCTAGCCATTCATAGAAACACAAATCGTGGAGAATATCAATCAAAGGAACAATGTGCTGATGTATTCCGATATCTTTTGCCTTATGCAAAGGCCTCATCAGTAAGTTCTTTTATTGTGTTCTTGTTGGTTTGGCTGCTTGAGATTGATGCTACAATATTTTTAACAATGGTAAAGCCCTTTATTTTCTCATTTCTCTTCTGATATTTCTTATTCATTTCAGAGAGCTGGTTTGGTTAAACTTCGAAGAGTATTGAGGGCCATATATAAACACTTTCCACATCCCCCTGATGATATCTTGATGAAACACTCTATTGATAGATTCCTCGATGATCCTGATTTAAGTGAATGTAAGCTCTGTGAAATGGTGATTTCCTGTGAAAGTGTGGAATCAATCATTACATTTGTTTTTCCGGATCGAAATGCAACTCAATCGGGCAAGGCATTTCTGATTGGAAGGTGAATGTTCTACATCCATATTCTAAGACCCTGTTAATTTAAATTTTCTTACAACTAGTGGTTGACTTGTTCACTGCCAAATCTGAGTCAACTTGCCTCGTTAAACAGTTAACTTGGAATATCTTGGATGAGTTTGTCACATTGGCGGTCATTTTTTTCTGAAGTGGGAAGTGTTTTTCATGGGATTGTAGCCAGCGTATCACCAAGTCAAACCACATTACAAAATGCCTTTTAATGTGTTAAAAAATTCAAACGCATTATATAACAAAAACTTGGGTATTTTTCATTTCTAAAACAACGCAACTTGATGAACTTGAGTTTATTCGGTAATTTTTCTTAGGTGTAAACAGTGTTGCATGGATACCGACATGTGTATCTTTGTCTCTGTGTGTCTAGAGTGTCAACTACGGAAGGTGAAAAAAGATCAATACTTTTCACACATCTTTATAGTGTTATGTCAACTTTTTCCTTTGTAAATGAAAATAAATACAATCTATACACCAATATTTTAAAAAATAAATAAATTGCATGCACCTGATGGTCTTGGCAATGTCATCTTAACAGAACATCATGGGATCAAACCCCTCTGCAACGTTTTGATGCTGATTAACTTAAAAAAAAGTGTAAAATAATGTTGAGAAAAAATCAAGTTTTGGACTGGGTGGAGCTCGAACTCATGACCTTTCTACAATATAAATTCACACTACTGCTTGGGCACTTTGAATTTGATGACACAAATGGAACATAATTCTATATAATTGGCGATATGGTACTCAGAATCAGTGACATCACCTGACATGTACGGTCACGGTCAGGACCATGTCTAAATGTGGCGACCGCTATACCATGCCCCTTGTGGAGGGTTGGGTAACACTGGTTGTAAATGAGTTATGAATCGTTGATTAGAACCATAAATTTGGGGTCTTCATATTTTCTAATGATGATTTGTATGCTTGTTATTCTAAATGTTCTATTGCAGCTCGGATTCTTATCAAGACGTTTATGGCAACTTGTATTACTTCCTAGCTCAGGCTGAGGAAATGAATGCAACTGATAAATGGCCTGGGTTTGTTCTTACCAAGGAAGGGGAGGAATTTGTTGAGCAAAATGCTAACCTCTTTAAGTATGATTTACTTTACAACCCCTTCCGCTTTGAGAGTTGGCAGAGGCTTGCAAATATTTATGATGAGGTAAGATATAAAGTAGGAGAAATATTCTATTTTTTTAATGGTTAGACATGTCCTATGCTGCCTGCCTTCATCTTGCTGCTTTTTGCTTTGAAAATAGGAAGTTGATCTCTTGTTGAATGATGGGAGTAAGCATATAAATGTTGTTGAATGGAGGAGAAGTGATACTCTACCCCAGAGAGTTCAAGCCAGCCGTAGGAGGAGTCGTCGCTGTTTGTTAATGAGTCTGGCTCTAGCAAAAACTCCTGTTGAGCAGGTTTTTGTTTATGGATTGGCCTCTAATATTTACTGACCTCAAGAATGGAAGTTGTTTAGCAATATTTGCTAGCTTTTTTGTTACTATTAGTAGCTTTGTGTTGTAATCTTTGTTTTTTTAACAGAGCCAGATTCATGAGTTGTTAGCTCTAGTCTACTATGACAGCCTACAGAATGTTGTGCCCTTTTATGATCAGCGCTGTGTTCTACCTGTGAGGGATGAAACATGGACAATGTATTGCCGAAATTCAATGAAACACTTTGAGAAGGCATTTGCATACAAGTAATTGAAATCAATGCAACTATTTTCTTCCACTTTTTTTTCTGTGTATACAATTGGTATTACTTCTCCCAACATTTTCTTTGCAGGTCAGATTGGTCACATGCTTTCTACTTGGGTAAGCTCTGTGAGAAGCTGAGCCATACATATGAAGAAGCTTTTTCATATTACAGCAAGGCATCCAGTATGAATCCATGTGCTGTAGATCCTGTTTATAGGATGCATGCATCACGTATGAAGTTACTTTATGCTTGTGGAAAACACGATTTCCATGCTATAAAGGTCAGATTCAAGCTTTTTGTGTACTGGTATCTCGAACAATGGATTTGGTTACATCACAGTGTTACAAATTCCAGCATTATCTTCTCCATTAATGTGGTGTTTGCTAATTCTTTGATAGATTATATGCATTTTATGTTCTTAAAGGACATTGGTTTCTTGCATGAAGGGAAAGTTATAGCAATCTGAATCGATCAAAGAACTCATTTACATATATGCGTGGAAGATTGCACATAAGAGTAAGAAAAACAGTTTCCAAAGGTCTGATGACTAAATATATTTTTTAGTGTGTTTTTAAATCATCTATTGTCTTCATTATAGAGCCATTGGCTTACCATCCAATTGTAGCTATCGTGTGTCAAGCTGGCTAGAAACTAGAAGAAATCCAATACCATCTAATGCATGCCCTCCAATGGATCTGGTAATGCAGAATTGGCACTCATAACCTCATACAGTTCAAGATCACTGCCCCCCCCCCTTTCTTCTATTCCTTATTTTTCAAGTTTGCTTGCTGAGGTCTTCTACATGGAGAATTAGATGTTGTTTGTCTCTCCATTATGTTAGTGTTTCCATTATATATGTTTCGTACATGACATCTTGGACTTTGATCTATGTTTTGGCACATACACATGCCCCATCGCTGAAGCATGCTTCAAAGAGACTTTGAAACCATAGCCCTAGCCCAGACATCAAAAGCTTCCCAGGCATATGCCCCCCAAAACCCAAAAAGGAAAGGAAGAAAAAAAAAAAAAAAAGGCCAAGCATCATCCTTTTCTGTGAGACTAGAACGTGTCCCCCAATTGAGCATCCTATTGCCTACCTATCCTTAACCGTCCCTCCAATCAAATACCCCCCCGTTGACACATCAGCTGCATCCCTGCCTAGACTTTTCAGCCTACGATGCATCTGTCAGCTACATTGAGCCACTTGTCAAATCTCCCATGGCTCGAAGCCCTTCTAGTATCACATGCGCCGCCTTTGCTGTGCAACATTTAATGCATGCTCCAGGTGCATTTGCCTTGCTAAGGCATCTCGATCCCCTCCCACATCCCAATACAGGCCCTTCCATAGCTGATGGGGACAACACTTTACCTCCCCTGATCCTAGGACAAGTGTGCCCCTGCCAAACCTTCCAACTATTGCCTCTCCATACCCTACCATCATTGCTTCAATCCCCTCTATGAGCCACTGGCCCTCATTTCTAGCCTTGTGCCAGCATGGGGAATTCCCAACACTATTGTGGTTGCTACTGAGAGCTGATAAGTGGGCACTCATCAATTACAACACCTTGGCCGACTGTCCCAATCTGTTGATGGAAGGATGGGACCCGAAGCCTCCTCCCGTCAGAGCGATTTAATTTTAGGGGCTGAAGATTTGACTCAAGCTAGAGACCCGACCATATATTGTTTCTCGTCCTGACGGACCTATCGACGATCCTTGTAACCTCCAGGCACCCACCAGATGCCCCTTTGTTAGTTATTTTACTTCCGCCGAACCCAATCAGCCCTTAATTAAACCTGCCAGCTTGGACTTCACGTGGCACCTGGTCTTCCCCATAAACCCTCCAAACGAATCCACAGCAATGCGACGAAGACAGTGGTAAGGCCCACACTTAATGGACCCAGACTGGTGTTTCCCTTAAATCCCTTCCTTCTCCCTTTCTTACAATCAACCCCTTTTCCTTTCCCCACTCTGGCTCAGTGACATACTGATGATAGAAACCTAACTCACCTAGCCCTTGCCCCATTTAGTCTCTTCCACCCACCTGGCAACCCAACCCCCCCCAAAGAAAACCACCCCCCCCAAAAAAAAAGTAAAATAAAGGAAAGCCCATTCTTTCCCCATTCCCTCCAGTTCCACTGTCTTTTCCAAGGAGAACCCCCTCTTTCCTCTGTTGCTGCCAACCCTTTCAGCCCCTGCTACATACCCCCTTCCTCTTCTTAGGCATTGCTAGCCCTAGAGCTCCTAACAACAAAAATACAACAAACAAGTAGATAATTGACAGAGAAGAGTGAGAGATTTGAGGTTGAGAGGGTGAGAGAGTTTTAGAGAGAGGACTGAGGGAGAGAGAGAGAATTATATTGAGAAGAGGAGAGAATGAGAGCGGGGTCAAGGTGGTGTCTCCCACACCCCACTTAAACTTTTGAATAATAACAATAAAAGTTGAAGTACAATATTACCCTTTTGAAAGGAAGAAAGACAAATTTGTCCTTATGAAAGGAGAAAAGAAATATAAGTGGTTTAGAACTTAAATACAAGAAAAAATAAATATAAAATTTGGTATTCACAACACTTCGCCTCATGCTAGTGCATAGATATCAGTCATGCATCGCTGCAGATCACTAGTAATCTAGGTTTCTGGCCAGCCTTCATAAGAATGTTTTCTAGCGGGTCTTTTGTTCTAACATATGGCCGACAGATTTCTCTGGTAGCAACTCTTTCTCTTAGAAAATGTCGATCCACTTCTATATGTTGAGTTTATCATCCTGGACCAGATTGTGAGCAATACTTGTAGCTGCCTCATTATCGCAATACAAGGACATTGACCCCTTCACAGGAAATCCAAGTTCTTGTAAAAGAAATTTTAGCCAGAGTAATTCACATGCACTTGATCTAGCTACTGACTGCTTCTTACTCCTCCAAGTTATAAGGTTACCTCCAACGAAAGTGCAATTGCCGTTGATCTTTAGTCCATAATAGAACCAGTGATTAGTAAACAACAGTCCTTTACCCAGTGATGATCTTAGGTGCCCGATGACTTCGATAGCAACCTCAAGGTGGGTAGTCCATGGAGCATGCATAAACTGACTAATCATGCTCACAATATATGTAATGTTTGGGCATGTAAGTGAGATATATTAGTCTGCCCACTAATCTTTGAAATGTATTTTAAGAGCTTCACCCATTTGGCGATCAAGTTTGCGATTTTATTCTATAGGAGTCTCAGTTGGTTTAGTGTTGAACTCTGTCTCCTTAAGAAGTTCCAATATGAATTTCCTTTGGGAGATAAAGATTCCTTTCTTACACCTCGCCACTTCTATTCCAAGAAAATACTTAAATGAACCTAGGTCTTTGATTTCGAATTCTCTCACAAGATAACTCTTAAGTAGCTGAATTTCCTGATGCGGCTACCATTTAAAACAATATCATCCACATATACAATCAATGTAGTAGTACCGGTCTTGGTATGATAAATAAGGTATGGTCAACATGGCTTTGACTATACATGATTCTTTGAACCAGTGTTTTAAATTGCTGGATGTGGTGATGCAACTTGATGTGGGTGCATCACCCCGATGCGGTCAATAAATATAACAAAATTTAATAAAATCTAAAAAATTAGGTTAATGCATGAGAAAAAATATTAAGGTGATTTATCTGATAGTAGGCATTTGATTTATTCATTAACTCAAAAAGTATCAGCTATCGGAGATTTTGTATTCACTATCCTGTGATAGATTTGCCCAAAAATACCCCCCATATAAGTATTTCCTCAAAGAGTACAAATAACACAATTTTGGTCTTTCAAATTTTTTAATTTTGCACATTTCCAAGCCGTATCCTTGTTACTAGGAGATTGTGAAGAAGACATTGCTCCAAAAAAAGTATTATTGTACTAGGAAATAAAAACTTACCAATTATTTGAAGAAAATATCGATTTCTTCTTGGCCCTTGAAATCTTCAATTTGTTATCAAAACTTTGCGAAAACTTCCTCAAATCAACACCCAAAATAAACAAATCGACAACCAAAGATCATCCAAGACGATCATTAATCCACTACAACCTGAGAGTCCTGAGCTACATGTTGAAAATGCCAAGTAGGAGTCCCTACCTGACAATGTGGGTCATGGGTTTGTTGGGTCATTTTGAGGTTACTTTTGATTCTCAGTCTTGCTACGTGGAGTACTCCATTGCCCAATTCATATCCATATGATCTTAATTTTCGTCATTAATATTTTAATATGATGCGAAATTTAGTAATTACGATGGAGTATGCTTTGAAGGTTTTTTGGAATTTTTTTTGGGGATTGTTTTGAATTTGTCTGAGTTAATATTGAGGTTTTGAGATTTGTTTTAAGGAAATGACACACAAGGACACCCCCGGTCCCACACGTGACACCTAAATGGCCAATGCATGCCATGTGGGGTCTGAGATGGCATCACATCACAACGACATGGGAATTATGTGTTGATGATGTCAAGGCCCATGGCGAGACTGATTGTCTTTTGTGTGATTGTGACTCCTATTATTTTGTGACATGTGAAATTCTGTGAAATATGAGAAAATAATTTGACTACATGTTTGATGTGTAGGATTTGTTTTCTGTGTGCACATGGGGGGGGCGCTTCTAGAAGGCCCATAGGGTTTGAAATTATGATTGAAACCTTAAGCCCACATGGAATTATGCATATAACTGTTTATCCTATGTGGCATCATGATTGGGTGTACATGCATACCAATGTGACTTGGATTGGAGCGAATTATTAAATTCAAATTGCTTCTAGAATATGCTAAATTATTAAACGGGCATGCCCTTACTTATGTTTCTTCATTTTTATTAAATTGAGTTAGCATGAACATTTCTAGAAGCAAGTTGAATTTGATATGGATTTAAGATTAATGTAAGGATATTAGGAGTGAATTTAGGGTTTATTAGGAGGATAATGGTGTTAAATCTCATCCACTCATCAAGATGACATGATGAGTGATGAGCGGTTAGGATCAAGCCCTCTCATACCATGTATAACTTATTTTAATGGCCAAAAATAACTCATCTAGAAGCATCTCGACGCTAGCCTATAAATACTCCCTTGGTTGCTCATTTGTGCATTCATTCTCTCACTAGTGTGGCACGCCGCCCTTGGTTTTCTCTCTCTTTCATTTGTGTGACGGTTAGGGTAAGAAAGTGTAGAGTGAAGAGTGAGAACTAAGTGAGAGAAATTGAGCTTGAAGCTCCACTTGTGCTTCATCTCAAGCTTGGCGGTTATACCTTAGTTTTTTGGTGATTTAATTGGGGGGAATTCTTCATCGAGCCATGCATCCTTGAAGCTTTTTGGTGGCTAGAATTCTCAATTTACAAGGTATCATAACTCTTTACCTCCTTTATTCATGAGTATATCGGTTAAGATTGATCGTAGATTATGAGCCCTTGATTCCTAGTTATTTGAGTTCATTTAGGAGAAATTTGGATTGAGAAATCTTCAGATTTCTATGCCATTTTTTGATCCAAATCAATCAATTAAATCACCCCCTTGATGATTTAATTTAGTGACATTTTAAGGGGAAATTATGCCAAAAATTTCCCATGCCCAAACTTCTTTGAGTTCTCACCAAATTGATTGAAGTTTATGCCTCTCTCACATTTTTCCCATGAATTTTGTGCCAAATTTTTGAGCCTCTCTTGATTAAAAGTTCCATACAAACGTGTGGATTTTATGATGCTTAATTGCTTCCCATTGAGATGATGTGAAATTCGCCGGATTCTTGTTGCCATCGGGATAGTCATTCGATGGTATGTTGTTAAGACTTTGGTCATAAACGGACATAGAGAGGATGATTGATTGTGTATTTTGGAGATTGTATTTGTATTTTGGAATTGATGTATACTTCTGCCATTGTATTTTGCATGGTGCTGAATTTTATGGCACTTGAGTTTTAACAGGTTTGTGCTCAATCCCCTTGCATAGTTTGGTTGAACTTTCATTAAGGGACCTAAGTAGAGTTGTATTCCTTGGCTTTATGATTATGTGGGCTATAATTCAATTTTAAGTGGCTGTAATTGAAGGCAAAAGTTGTCATGTCATTAATTGTGTTGTATTTGATTTTGTGTAGTCCGTTGTAAGAGAATATTTCTAGTTTTGTAACTTTGACATGGTTCCATACACTTAACAGATTGGTCTCTGCTAGATGAAACTGCCTATGGTAGATTTATGCATGAAATGGAGAAACTGGATGTAGCGCCCGTATGAGGTAGTCTAGCTTCTTTATTTTGATTAATGGGCCGCCTGAAGGCTATTTCAAAGCATCCTGGGGTCTTCACCAAGGAGATCCCCTATTGCCATTCGTGTTCCCCTTGATTTGGGAGGTTTTCCCAGTCAATCTCCAGGTTATATGAGTCCAGACTCTCCTTTGAGGGTTTCCATACAGCCTAGGGGGCAGAGATCAATCATCTTCTTTATGCAGATGTTGGCATAATTTTTTGAAATTCTTGGCGACATTAGGTTGATAACATATGGATATTTCTTAGAGATTTTGAGCTTGCTACGAGCATGAGTAGAATGAAATTGGTGGGGGATAGGTTGGAATTGCAGGAATTCCATTTATTAGCGCAATATTTGGGATGTGGATGGAATGTATACGTGCAGCTCCCTTTTGATTTGGTAAGCCTAGGTGGCACCTTCGGGTAATATGTTAATAATTTACGTAGCAATTAGTTGGCTAGAAAGGCAGGTTCCTCTCCTTGGGAGGAAAGATAACTCTTATCAAAGCCACTTTAGCCAATATCCCTATTTTCCAGATATCTGTGTTTCGTATGCTTTCGTCAGTTGAAACAAATCTAGAAAGACTAATGAAAAGTTTCCTATGGAAATAACGAACACAAGTACCACCATATTGCTTAGAATAAGGTTTGCTTACTGAAAAATAAGTGTGTTATTAGGAGGATTAGAGAAAGCGATTTAGCCTTACAGGGGAAATGGTTGTGGAGGTTTGCCACAGAAGATGTGCAGCTGTGGTAAGAGGTCATTCTAGCAAAGTACGGGGTGGAAGATGGAGGTTGGCTACCCAGGTGTCTCCTTTATACGGTTTCAGGGGCATGGAAGAGTGATACCAGGAATCAGCAAGCATTCAAGGTAAACAGCAGGTTCATGGTTGCATGGTGACTGCATATTCAATTCTGGAAGGATTTGTGGGTGGGGTACAAGCCATGGGAGTTAGGTGGCCTTTCCTTGCTGTGACAAGGAATGAGGACATCTCGGTGGGGGGATGTTGTAGAACTGAGGGGTAATGAAACTATTTGGTTGCTGTTCTCCCTAGTGGTCCTTGTGGATGAGGCATGTCAGCGGCTTATACCCATCAATTCTCTCTGGGGCTTCTTCGCCAACTCTAGACGAGATAATTTCGTTTCGGTCCCTGTCTTCACACCGGGGAATTTTTCGGTCTCCTTGTTCTACTTATCTTTGTGACCTCTCCGAAATGCATACCCCACTCGCCACAATGTTTGGCATTGGCAGGTTTGGTCCTTCATTAAGGCCAAGCCTTTGGCTGGATCCTGCTCTCGGGCTGGACAATGATCATCGAGTAGTTGCAGAAAGGGGGTCACCACCTCCCTAACCGATACATCATGTGTAAAAGAGAAGAAGAAACAGTAGAACACCTCTTTCTATGTTGTGAGTTTGTGTATTTTTTGTTGACAAACCTGCCACAATCTCTGAGGCCGTGATGTCCCCTTCATACCCAAAATTGGCAGACTACTGTGGACAGCATTACTGTTGGCATTATTGTGGGGCATATGGAGAGAATGAAACAGTTGGATCTTCAAGGGCAAAGCTTCTCCCTGCAATCTCTAGCCTCACAACGTCAGAAACCTCTGAAGGGGCTATGTGTTTACCCCATCTAGCTCATCTTGGGGCCACTCTCTTACTTAGTAGCTGTCCCTTCAAGCACCTTCTGTCAACTTTTGTCATCCCTAGTTTCGCCCATGCGAATGATCATTTCAAGCTCAATATATATGGCTGCTCCTTGAGGAACTCAGGACCTGCTGGATTTTGTGGATTCCTTGGGAATTCCAAGGGAGTTATCCTCCTCTCCTGTTTAAGATTCATAGGGCATGTTGACTCCACTATTGCTGAAACAATAGCAATGGTTGAAGGCCTCATACAAGTTCGCCAAACCAATCCCTCTCTGTCTCCATTTTTTGGAAGGAGACAATGTCATTGCTTGGACTTAAGACTCTACATGTTCTCCATGTAGATTGGCATATTATTTTGCTCTTGTTGCCGTCTTATGCAGGGGACTTCGAGTAACCTTCGGCCATGTGCCCTGAGAAACTAATCAGGCGCTGACGAATTGTCCAAGCTTGGGGCTCCACCACACGGCCAGCATGAAGCATGAATCCTCTCCCCTCCTCTCTCTCTCTCTCTCTCTCTCTCTCTCTCTCTCTCTCGCTCTCTCTCTCTCTCTCTCCCCTTTCAAACTTCCCTCTCTTGCCCTGTTCTTCTCTCTTTTATCTTTGCTCTACACTAGCTCTGCACGATCTTTTCTCTCTCGCATCCTCTGGCACCTCCACAACTTTCGTTTCTCCCAACACCTCCATGCCTTTGTCTTGCCCTTGTGTATCGTTTTTGTACATGAGCCTCGTTTTTTGGCTGCTATTTCTTAGAAGTGATATATGATCATTTTCTGAAAGGGGGTTTTCCCATTTTTTTCTTTTTGTACAGAGCTCCTGTCCTGTTGTTAGCCTTTCTTATGCCATGCTTTAATTTTGCACATTACTTTTATAGAGTCAAATGTACGCTAAAAAAAAAAAAACCAAAAAAAGGGAAGAAAAAAATTGCGATATTCTTTTTCTTTGAAAGTGTTAACTGTTCTATTCTATTGAGAAAAGATAGAGTTACTGGTGTTTAAAAAATAGGTTTTCCCACAAGTCGGGAGCTCTATACAAAAAATAAGCTGCCTGCTCTGCACAATAAGTATGTGGGTAGCCCTGTACCAAAACTGACCAAGGATGTTAGGTAAGCACTAATTACAAAAAGTCTCTTGTGCGGATTGTAAGAAATTGCAATATTCATGGTTAATATACTTCCTATAAGAAATTGTGATATTCATGGATTCTTATGCGGTCAAGTTAGCAACAAGAGGTTTCTGTTGCTTCCTCTGTGACTCTTGCAGTTTACAACTGTCCACATTAGTTTAGTTGTATTAGTGGAAAATTTTGCTGTCATTTTGGAGGTAAACGATTCTTCTTTTCCTTTTTGAATTAGTGACAAATCAGTGATCCCTGGAAAGGTGCTCCACAAGGTGTCTGAAGGATCATAAGAAACTTCTGAAAGTCTTATGAAGAATTCTAACCTACTTAGAGAGATCTCTATAGAGTTGTATACTGTCCACATCCTTCGTAGTTCTTGCTTGACTCATGGTAGTAACTTCAGAAGCTCTATTGGCCTCTCCATGTCATATGGCGTGGTTTCTAACCTAATTGCAGGCTCTTAGTAGCGTAGGAAATGGTTTATATATTCCCTATGTTTCTTACATGATTTCTGAATTTTGGTGTAAATTTGTTGAGAACATGTTCTTGATGTTCATGTTTGTGTTATGTCTATGTGGTCAATTGTTGCAGGTAAGTGTTAAATACTTGTGTACTTGGTCGTTTGTTATGTGTATTAGTTTTGTAGTTGGCGGTATTTTGTTGAGTTGCTGCCATCATTTGGAAATGAATAGTGCTATCACTATAAATTAATCTTCTGTTTATTTTTTTACTTTCTCAGGTTGTGGCTGCACATTCTTTTCATCAATCAACAAAAGATACCATCTTAAATTTATTAGGGTGGACTGCTGAGGATCTTGAACTGCTGTGTAAAACCAATGTATTATCATGCGTTGGGGCATGCCCTGACCAGGAGGAAAAGCTTATAACTACCACTCAGTTAGAAAAGGCATGGAGCATTCTTTTCAATGATTGTATCATGGCCCTTGAAGTTTGTGTGGAGGGGGAACTGAAACATTTTCACAAGGCCAGGTATATGCTTGCTCAAGGATTATATAGGAGGGGTGAGGATGGAGACCTGGAGAGGGCAAAGGAGGAGTTATCATTCTGCTTTAAGTCATCTCGATCATCTTTTACCATTAATATGTGGGAGATCGATAGTATAGTTAAAAAAGCAAGGTAACAACAAGATTCTTACCCTTAAAGAAGTCTTAATCTTGTATTGGTAAATAAAATGTCGAAAACTAAGATAGAAATCTTACAATTTCTAGGCGGAGGACCCCTGGTATAGGAGGAAACAAAAAGGTCTTGGAGTTGGGATTGCCAGAAAGCTCTCGGAAGTTTATTACTTGTATTCGAAAATATATATTGCTGTATTTAACTCTTTTAGAGAAGACAGAGGATTTCGGCACTCTTGAACGGGCCTACTCATCTCTTCGAACAGATAAGAGGGTGGGTCAACAATTGTTTCATCAATTGCTGTTCTTGGGGAGTCAAAAGTTTCATAAGTTTGAAGTTTGAACTCTTTTCCTATTTATTGACATTTAGAACAAATATTCCGCCTGCTAATCTCTGGTTTTTCTTTTTTGGTAAAGTTTTCATTGTGCCTGGAAGATATAGTTCCTGTTGCTCTTGGTCGGTATGCCCAGGCCCTTGCATTATCAGTCAACCGGAGTGTGATTCCTGCTACTGGCAATGCTGGTTCTCTCGACCACCTTCTGGAAAGAATATTCAACATATTTTTGGACCATGGAAGCTCATGGACTGATTTTGCCTCTTTGCCTGAACTGGGCAATTCATTATGCCCAGAGTTTTCAGTGGATGCTCTTTACAGGTGATTGTATTAGAATTTTAGTTCCGAGATGGCATTATTTGTGCAAAGATTTTTTGTTGTTTATTAACATTTTGTTGGTTGGCATTCCCAATAGTTACATACACAAATATGTCCAATCATTGGAGAGAGATGTCAGGCTGGATACACTCGAATTAATCAACGAGAAGATCAGGAAACGTTTCAAGAATCCTAGACTCTCAAATACCCGTTGTGCGAAAGTATGCAATCATGCTTCTGCTGCTTGGTGCCGGTCTATTGTTTTGAGCTTGGCTTCCATTACGTCTTTACCTGAGGAGCCTTCGCCAACCCAAATTGTAGCTCAAGCTACTGGTGATTTAGACCCTGGCTGGCAGCTTCATGTTGATATACAAGACAATGAGCTATGGAATACAACCATTGAAGACCCAAAATATCAGAAAAGTATGGAAGTTAAGAGGAACAAGATGTTAAAAATCAAAAACATCCCTGTCAAGCAAGCGTCCGCTGAAAATATGGAAACTGCTAGTACTTTGCTAAAATGTACATATAATTTTTATCGCGAGAGTTATTGTGGCACCCTGCCATCTGGTGTAAATCTTTATATAATAGCAACATCTCGATTGGCACCTAGAGGGCTATCGCTACGAGGCACAGAAGGTGTTCCCTTCCGACCTGTTGTTGAGACACTTGATCTAAGCATTTCAAGGAAGCTATTGTTATGGGCATACACTTTGGTTCATGGTCATTACTTAAACATTCACGCCGTTGTCAAGCACTGTGAAGAGAATGTGAAAGTATGGGGCCCCATGCACCTTTACATTTATGTCTCTTATCGAAGCTGTTTCTATTGGTTGCTCTTGGAGGATATATACAATAGTGCCATGGACTATGGAAAACCATTGCCATTGGGTTATCGCCCTCCAATAAAATGATAGACGGTTTTGAAAAAATTATTGGACCCACCACTAGTGTCATATTTGTTTTTGATGGGCCACCTTCTCTGTCCATCGCCGTCTTATCATTTCATTGGATGGTAATGACCCATTGAATAGAACATAGTAAAATTTCTATTAAAATAGAAGTTCTCTGTATTTGTTATCTGTAAGTATTGAATGTGACCTGCCACTAAATGCAGACGAGGATGAAGAAAGGTTCTTCAACATCCTTAGCTCCTCCTGCACTGACAACGTCTACTTTACCATCCACAGGTCGTTGTAATTCTTAGCTTTGTTGCATTTTCCAATAGCTTAATGCAAAGTATACTGTACAGCCTATGGTGGTATATGGTTTATGATATATACTGCATGTGGACATCCCCCATCCATTTTCTATGATGGGCGGTGGAGTAACATAGTTCCAGATGCTGGACATTCGCCCTGGTATGGTTAATACATACATCATCTGGAATAGGGGGTGGGTTTCCCATTGGTGAACCATATACCTTAAACCACTGGCATATGATACTAATTCACATAGTGTATATCTTTGGATCGTTCTCATTTTAGTGATTTTGGCTATGTAAAAGCAGTTGCAGGAGTCATCAAAGAGATTAATAATGAGGACACTAGTGAACCTGTGGACAAGCAAGGAGTTGTTTCTTCTAGTAATGGAAATGAAAATACAAATGCCTCTTTGGCGGTTACCAGTTCCAATGATATTCGGAAGAAGACTCCTCAACTCCATCAAGGCAATGCTCTCGAAGAACAAAGCGCTCCAGGAAGAATCTGATGGCGCTTTCTTGGGCATGGCACTGGGAAATTTGGCTCACTTTGGATGCCTTTGCTTACCTATTTCACAATCCATGCATGTAAACATTGGTCATGGAAAATAATGTTTGGGGGGAGAAAGATGGTGTTTGAGGGTTGTAGGAATGCTTGGATGATATCCTATTATGAGAGTCATTAGTGCACTAATGATAGGTTTAGCTCATTGCATAGGATTAACAGTTTGATGACAACTTGTTAATCTTAATTGGCTGCACTTAAGGAAATTAAGGCAGGAGTTATATTTGGATCTCAACTCCTATTGACAATGAATGTGAGAATTACAAAATATGGTTATCTATAAAAAGAGGTTAACCTCTCAAGTAATAGCAAGAGAAAATGATGGAAAATTGGTGAACGAGATTCACCAAGAGGACTTTCAAGGTAGCTGGTCACCGGATGGCTTGGTCTATAAGTTTTGGTATGGAACCTTAAGTCCTTCGTGTGATTTAAAGACAGATCCAAGTAAGTTGTTTATTTATTTTATTTTATTGGGACTAACAAGATGCACCTCAAAAATCAATCAGAAAAGGTTGTTTTAATATTAAAAATCCCTTTAATTGATCATCTTAACATCAAGATGTATGAATATGAATAGAAAAAATATTTTTGAGTCCCATAAATAGTTCATCTCGCAACACATTATCTATACTGTCCATTTTCAAGTTTTTCATATGTTTATAGATCTACTTGATTTTAACCATTTTTGGAGTATAAAATTTCATAATTAGATATGAAAATAAATTTTTAGATAATCCTAAAAAATATTTACACCAAAATTACATGTAATGATAAAATTTGGAGGTAAGCCTTAATTGGATTGTTTAAGGTAGCAGCTTTATAGGATCTACACCCATGTTTTTTATTTTTTTTGTATTTTTTTATTTCTTAACACTCTGTTGACTGGCTGAGACTTACATGATTAGGACGGTTGAATTGGTCATTGGCCGGTTCGATTTTTTGAACAATTATGTCTACTTCTTAATATGACTATCATATGTACATGTCGTGTGATGGTCATGATGAGGATTTGCCAATTTTCCTTTTAGGCCTACCAATCACATACAAGGGTCATAAAGTCCCTTGGCCAACTACCCTGGCCATCTCTCCGATCTCATCAAGGGTTAACCCTTCACACCCTTATCAGTTGTGCTATGTACCTATGTATCATAGGGTTTTAGAACTTCACTCAGCTTAGCTCGTCCAGACTAGTTTGAGTCATGGCATCAATATTGTTGTTTATATTTAATTAGTCAATTTTTTTTAAGATTTTTTATTTATTTTGAATCTATTCAAATTAGCTTCAAAAGCCATCTTTTGTTTGCTCCAATATCGATGAACACATAAAAATCCATTATTTTTCTCTAATTTTTTAACAATTGTTTTGATTATTAGTTTGTTTTTAAGCTATTGAAATAAACTTGAAAACCTCTCTACTGGTTTGCGTTTTGTGCTCCAATATTGATTGATTTAGTGCATCATTGAGGTAATATCGATGAACTATAAAAATTTCGCTAAATCTATTTATCCTCTCTAATTACTCAACAAATGTTTTTGACCATTGGTTTGTTTTAAAGCTATTGAAATCAACTTCAAACGTACTCTAGTGATTTGCATTTTTTTTGCTCCAATATGATGTGGTACATCCCAAAGGTAATCTCGACGAACTATCCATTTACCACTGAATTTGGTATCAAAATTGTCTTACATCAATGATTTTTTTTTTTTTTTTGCCCGACCATTTTCAAATTGTCAAATTTTGAAATATTTTTTTGAAATACAAAAAATAGACATTGTAAAAAAATAGAGAAAATAACGTATATATCTTATATATTTAGCGTTATTATCGAATTACAGCAAAGTCTCAGTCATTACATGTATACCCGTTATTTTAACTTCATAACATTTTTTAAAAACCAGATAGATCTGCCCTTTTTTTTATTTTTGAAAAACCGAAATGTTTAAACATTTCGATTTTTCAAAAAATGAAAAATTAGATTTTTTGAATTTTGAAAAGCTGAAAAATAACCCATTTTGGTTATTCAACAACCGAAATTGGCTTTCGTTCTTCAACAATCGAAAAGTAACCCAATTCCAATTTTCAGTTTTTGAAAAATCGAATGCACGACATTTTTGTTTTTCCAAAACCAAAAATCTATCTTTTTCCCGTAAGTTACTAGAAAATGAAAGATAGTTTTCGGTATATCCAAGTTTATGTTTTTGAAAAATTGAAAACAAGACATTTTCGGTTTTTCAAAAATAAAAATTTTCTCTCTTTCCAATAAATTTTTCTGTAGGTTATTGGAAAATGAAACAAAGTTTTTGGTTTTCGAAAAACCAAAAAGATCAAATTTTTGGTGCCTGAATAACATAAAAACATGATATTTTCGACTTTTCAAAAACAAAAAATTTATTATCTTCAAGTAAATTTTCCAGTAAGTTACTAGAAAGTGAGAGATAGTTGTTGGTTTTTGAAAAACTGAAAATATCCAATTTTTGATTTTTGAAAAAACTGGATTGGGTTACTTTTCGGTTTTTTAAAAACTAGAAAAGGGTAGTTTTGTCTTTTTTTTAAGAAAAAAATGTCATGAAGTTGAAAAATGAGTATAGATATAATAATAGAAACTTTGCCGTAATTCTCTAATAACGCTAAATATAATGTGGTGTGGGTATACTTACATACATACAAATATATATATATATATATGTATATATGTATATATATATATATATATATATATATATATATATATATATATATATATATATATATATATATATATATATATATATATATATATATATATATATATATATATATATATATATATATATATATGTATATATATATATATACATATATATATATATATATATATATATATATATATATATATATATATACATATATATATACATATATATATACACATGGGAAAAGATGGGATTACCCCACTATCTCATATGAACATATGAGCGTAACGGCTCAAATTGAATCAGGGTCAATCTGACGATCACGGATGTCTAGTAGTACTTGAAATTTTTTTTCTACAGATCCAAATCACTTACAATTTTAGGTGTGTGTTCTTCTCATCAAGGCGCACCTAATAAAAATATAAAACAATTATTCGTGAAAAATAAAATGATCAAAATACCCCCCAAAACGTTTTGAGGGTATTTTGGTCAATTCATTTCATGTAAAATATTTTTTTGATATTTTTAGAAGATTCACCTATTTTTGATAAGCACACGCTTAAAATTTCAAGTGATTTGGATTTGTAAAAAAAAAAAACTAAAATTCAAATACTACCGGACATCCGTGACCGTCAGATCGTCTTAGAATCAATTTGGAACGTTGGGTTATATGTTCATACGAGCTGGTGGGCTAATCCCATCTTTTTCCTATATATATATATATATATATATATATATATATGTATATATATATATTCTTGTAACATAGCATTGATATGTTGATGCTCATATTCCGTATTTGAAATAAAGGAAGTAGAGCTTCTAGCAAGAATTTTAGAGCTCTGTGAATTCTAGCACTTCTATGAGGGTAAAATTTGATTTGGACTTCCCCATTTGGAAATTGTACGATAGAGTTGACATTAGAATTTTGCACAGGTCTTGAAGAAGTTTCATTTTGTAAATTCCATTGTGATGGTAAATTCACTTGATTCCAGGTTATCGTCTTAGGAAGAATTAAATTTGATTTTTCAAACTTAAATATTAGTTTGAGGCTCTTTCAAACTTAAATATTAGTTTGAAAGAGTAGAACTTAAAGTTTGAGATCTGCTCCTAAATAGACTAGCCATGGAGTCAATAACACAGTTACCTTTTCATGTTTTACAGTCAATGGGATAAATGGACTAGCGACTTATCTTATGCGTCTACGTGCTCAACCACGACTTAGGGTTCTACAGGATTAGGCGTACTGTCTTTTACGACTTTAATGGCTGGCTTATTTTGGTTGAGATCAAACTTTAAATAATAAATTAATAACTTGGCTCTAATACCATTTAAAATTAATTATGATAAAATTGAAGCTGATTTTAATTCTAGCTATAATAAAGATGTCAGAGAATGGTTTCTTAATAAAGGAACTGATAGATCTTCTCAATATATTAAAGAAAAATATATTGAAGCTACGTATAACGCTATAGGAAACATGTTCTTTTTTAGATGGTTTGGAAAAGTGTTTGTTAGATAACATAAACTAACATTTCCATTCGAATACATAGGAAAGAGGTATGCTAGAAAATCTCCTAATATTAATACATTAAATTTTCAATACAATTCTTACAAAACTACTGAAGGAGAAATAAAATCTAGATATTTTCCAGAAGATTTTATATTAGATGTTAAGGGAACTACTGCTATCCTGTATAAAAAAACTTCTGATAGTCCTAATATGGAAGGATTTAAAACAATTATAAAACAAAATAATTATACTAATCTCTATCTTAAATCCATAGAAGAGCAAGCGAATAGAATAGAGGATTTAATATCTAAAAAAGATACTCTGGAAGATAAACCCTCATTTTCAAAACAAATACCATCTTCCATAAAAACTACTGCTCCTTTAGTTTTTAAACTCTCACGTGAATTACCTAAAAACAGGTTTAGATTACAGCCTGTAAGTTCAGAATTTCTTGATGAAGTTATAACAAGATTAGGAAATCTAAAAATAGATGAAAAAGGTAAATCCATTGACAAAATTCCAGAGACCTCCAATAACATGATTGAGGACATTATTGATGATTGTTTTGAACAAGATAAAGACAATCTGGAACAAATGTTTAAACCAATGGTTTAAAAAACGGATCAGTGACTCGGATCGGGCTTCCAAAAAACCGATCCGGATCGGCGAATCAACGATCCGGATCGGGAATCGGGTGAATCGGTCAGAATAAAGCTTAAAAAAAATCCGAAAAAATTATTAAAATTCATTATAAATATTGTTTTTTAGGAATTCAATAAGAAATGAAGGTACTCCATTAAGAATTTTCATGTTTTTGAATGAATATGCGAATATTGATATGTTCTTTCCCTGCATGAACCGCCATTCAGCATTTAATTTACATCACACAAAAGGATAAACATATAATTATCATGGAATAAGTATATCAACATACATGGACTACAATAAAGCATAAAATTAGTAACATATGATCTAAAAATAAAATGATAGACGACGTTATTGTTCTTCTTGGTCACGCTGGTGCCATTGATTGAATTTGTTTAACAATTCATTGATTCGATCTAAAAACGAATCATCGATATTAGCAGGCGTCTGACTATTCCCAAATCCCTGAGTGTTAGTGTTTTGTTGTGTTCCCAATCTAAAATCCCCGAAGATTGCCCATCCTTTATGCTCACCTGCATTGTCGTGCTCATCCCTACACTGTTGCTGTTGGGACTCGATATGTGAATAATATGGCTGGGATAGGGTGGCCTCAGAATCATTATCTCTCTCATTTTCCCTTTGAATAATATGGATTAAAAAAAAAAATAACAAATTTTCAAAAAATCGATCATGGATTAAAAAAAAAAATCACAAATTTTCAAAAAATTCTATCATGGATTCCAAAAACAAATTCGATCATGGATTAAAAAAAAAAAATCACAAATTTTCAAAAAATTCAATCACGGATTACAAAAAATTCGATCATGAATTACATAAAATTCGATCATGGATTACATAAAATTCGATCATGGATTACATAAAATTCGATCATGGATTACAAAAAAAAACAAACATAAAAAAACAAAAAATTTAATCGTGGATTACAAAAAAAGAAAAAAACAATTTGATCATGGATTACAAAAAATTCAATCATGGATTACAAAAAACTCTATCATGGGTTACAAAAAAAGCAAAAAACAAAAAATTCAATCATGGATTACAAAAAAAAAAACAAACATTTCGATCATGGATTACAAAAAAAAACAAACATTTCGATCATGTATTACAAAACATTCGATCATGATTACAAAAATTCTATCATGGGTTACAAAAAAAAAAAAAAAACAAAAAATTCTATCATGGATTACAAGAAAAAAAAACAAACATTTCGATCATGGATTACAAAAAATTCGATCATGGATTACAAAAAATTCTATCATGGGTTACAAAAAAACAAAAAATTCGATCATGGATTACAAAAAAACAAAAACAATTTGATCATGGATTACAAAAAATCGATCAAGTATTACAAAAAAATCTATCATGGATTACAAAAAAAAAAAAAAAAAAAAAAAAAAAAAAAAAATCCGTACGGACTCGCCGATTCACTGTTCCGAGTCGCCGATTCCGTACAGTGAATTGGCGAGTCACTGTACAGAATCGTCCGGTTCTCTCTAGAACCGGACGATTTCCGATTTTTCAGCCGATTCGATCCACTTTTGCGATTTCCGAGGCATTTTTTAAAACACTGGTTTAAACAATCAATCAACACTGAACTTGCTGAAATCAATAAAGTAGGATATGAGATTAAAACCAAACCAACAACTCGTATAAAAATGTATTATCCGAGACCTTCTCCTGTTGATATCCAACATGAAGAAGACATGCTAATGGGATCTGCCATGTATGATGGCAAATCAATTGTAGAATGGAACTTAGATACTCTTAGTGAATATCAGACTCTTACCTTGCTCAGACACATGATGATGTATGCCACAGCTAGCATCAATAATGGAAATCAGGACCCGGATGTGGCTAAATCAGGATACTGAAAGATGAGTGCGTGAGCACTCTAATTTATACTATTGCCCTGCATTTTATAGGGAATACAAGTATGCTGACTCAAAGACAATCATATCTCTTGCAAAACCTTAAATGTCCTACACTTTCCCATTACAAATGGTATAAAGATACTTTTACATCCAGGCTCCTTACAGTTGAAGACTGTAGAGCTAGTTATTGGAAAGAAAAATTCATTGCTAGACTTCTTAGATTATTTGCCGAAAAGGTTAAGAATACGCTAAAAGCTAAAAATAATGGTGAGTTGAATTATGATCTCGATACTCTAGATGAATTGTCTGCTGAAGTTTGTACCACAGGCTTAGAAGTATGTACAGATCTAAAACTAAGGAAACAATTAGAAAAACAAAACCTAACAAGAAGAAAAGATTTAGGGGATTTCTGTGAACAATTTGGTTTTGAATCCATAAAGACAAAACCCCATAAATCTCAAATTGATAAGACAAGATCTTTTAAAGAAACTGATATTGATGAAGATAATAAAGAAAAATCTTCCAAGCATAAAAGAAAACCTATCATTTGCAGAAAATGTGGTAAATTTGGACATTACGCTAATAAATGTAGAACCAAAAGACAGATTAATAATTTAAATATAGATGAGGGCATTAATTTAAATATAGATGAGGGCATTAAAAGACAATTCTGTCAAGTTCTCCTAACCTCAGATGATGATTCAGAATCCTTTTCGGAAGAAGCTATTAATATTATTGATGAAACTGACTCTTTTATTGAGGAAGAAGTAGACAATAATTCTGATTGCCAATGTGATTATTATAAATCAATGTGTCTTATGAATGGATTAGAAATAAATACTCTAACTTAGGAAGAAAATATTATTCTGGATATTATTGACAAAATCGAAGTTAGTCTGAGAGTTTTAGTTTGAGTGTATGTCCTGAGTTTGTGAGATCGAAGTGAGTCCTAGTATTTAGCTTGAGTGTATTCCTTTTAGTTCATTCCCTGCTCTGGGTCTATAAAAATTGGGAAAGTTTATTAGCATATGTGTGACTGCTTTTGGAAGAAGGTACCAGATTATATCCCTGAGCATTGAAGTTGTTTGCAAGCTTCTGTATATGCAAAATGTAAGTTTTTTTTTTTTTTTTCTATTGTATTGTTTTATAATTTTGTTTTATAATAAAGTTTGTATTGCACATCTGTCCTGTTTCAATTCTTACTCGTCCTGTTTGTCGATTTAATATTGGTTGTTGGTTGTTTTAAAACGGTATCAAAGCGTTTATAATTAATTAGCATTCTCTTGCCATCATCAGTATTTAATATTTGTCTTTTAATTTTTTATTTTATAGATTCGGATTATGTTCTTTCGAGAGCTTGAAATATTCAACAATCCTATTAGGATTTGGGGTTTCAAAATGAGTTAGTATAAGCTTTTCAAGTTGTATATTTTGTGGGTGAAGATAAGTATCTTCGAATGAATCCCACCATTTTATCATATATTCCCATCTTAGAATCCAAAGGATTTCATATAGTGCTATAAAATGCATACAGGTATCTACTTGATTTATTCCTCTATTATAGGTATGAAAGAGCTCATTTAATTCTTTTGGGTTTTTTGGATAGATGTTTGGAGTGGGTCCCCAATACAACATCTATTTTTTAAACCATTGCGGAAATACACTTATTTTAGTATTTAGTCAGAATTGTAAAAATCAACTATGGGTCCTTTGAGGATTTTGAAATAGCAATACTACATCCCAAGCTTTAATGTAGTCATAATAATTATAGGCCTTGACTTTTATAGTTTCTGAAAGATATTTATGTTTCAGGGGATCAAAACTCCATTCTTCATGAGTAATGATCTCTAAGATCTGAAATTTCGAATAGCCAATAATTTTGCTATTCCTATTATAATGGATAATCCTTATTGACTCTGTTTCAGTCCATATCCTTTCATAATATTCTCGGGTTTTATACCCTGTTTCAGGATGCATATTATCTATAAGACAAAGATCAGCTATTTGATTAGACTCTTTGAGAGCATGCTTATTTTCAATAACCATTATAAGTATTAACGCCTATTCAGTATAAGGTGTTCTAGGCTTCGTATTTGGGCTTTTGGGCTTTTCACTGGCCTCTTTATTATAAGGAGAAGATCTATTCTGATTGTTGCTGCTGGATGTATTAGCCTCTATTTTCCTTCGAGTGTTTCTGTAAGAACTCACATGTTAAGAAGTCAGGTAGGGAGTTAGACCCTCCCTTTATATACTCTATTGTAAAATCGAATGAGGAGAGAATTGCTTGCCATCTAGCAAAAATTGTTTAGATGCTATATTTTTAAGATATTTTTCTAGAATATATTTAGCGGCTTTGCCATTGATTCTTATTAAAAATTCTTGATTTAAAATATCACTTTCGAATTTTGTAACACGTTTGACAATTGAAAGAATTTCTTTTTTGATGGTTGAGTAATTTTGCTGTGTTGGGTTCCAAATTCTAGATGTATACCTTACTAATTTTTCTATTTTAGTTGGTTGAAATCTTTATTTTAAGATTCCACCATAACAGAGTTCAAATGCACCTGTTTCAATAATCTTGAAAGCTTTTGAATGAGAAATAACTAAACAAGGTAGTTGTTTAGCTTTTGCCTTTATCATTTTTACTGTGAGAGTATGCTGCTCCCCCCAATCGGGTGGAGTTTTTTGAAGTTTTTGAAAAAGGGGCTTACAATCAGTCGTCAGATTTTTATAATAATCTGCAATGTAATTAAGAGACCTCAAAAACCTTTGTAACTGGGTTTTATCCTTAATTTCATCAGAAAATTTGTCTGCAAATTGAAGAACTCTGTCAAAACGAGTTATAGTACCTTGGGAAATATTGTGTCCCAAAAATCGGATATATATATATATATATATATATATATATATATATATATATATATATATATATATATATATATATATATATATAGGCGAGCATGAACAGTGATTTTGCCTACCCTCATCACCATCCGAACTTCATCATATGGTCACAGTTGTCTGGTAGTGTTTTAATTTTCATTTGTTTTTTACAAATCTAAATTACTTAAAATTTGGAGAGTATGTACATCTTAGTGAGGCGCACCTAATAAAAATATGAAAAAAATAATTCGAAAAATATAAATAGACCAAAATACCTTTGAGAATTTATGGGGTTATTTTGATCAATTTATATTTTACGAATTAATGTTTTCATATTTTTATTATGTGTGCCTCACTAAAATGTACATATATTCCAAATTTCATATCATTCCAATTAGTAAAAAACAGAAAAGATAAATGAAACACTACCGTACAACTGTGATCGTGCGATGAAGTTGGGATAGTGATGAGGGTAGGCGAAATCACTGTTCATTTTTTCCTATAGCCATTTTCTAGTATTTTCATATATATATATATATATATATATATATATATATATATAGAGGAAAAGGCTTCTGTGAGCCAATGAGCTCACAAGAAAAAAGGAGCCCAATGGCCTGGGCCGATTTAACGATCACGGATACCCGATAGTATTTAAATTTTTAATTTTTTTTTACAAATCAAATCACTTGAAATTTTAGACATTTGTTGATAAAAAATAGGTGAATATTAAAAAAATATTAGAATACTTTACCTAAAAGAATGACTAAAATACCCCCATAAATTTTCGGAGGTATTTTGATCATTTTTAATTTTTCAAATTATTTTTTTATATTTTTATTAGGTGCGGCTTGATGAGAAGAATATTCACCTAAAATTTCAAGTGATTTGGATTTGTAGAAAAAAAACATAAAATTCAAACACTCTCAGCTGTCAGATTGACCTAGATTCAATCTGGGCCATTAGGCTTATACTATTCTGTGAGCTGTGGATGTACTCTAGCATCTTCCACACACACACACACACACACACACACACACACACACATATATATTAAAAAAATTACTATGAGAATTTTGTATTGTTAATTAACTTACATTTTATAGGTGAAAAAGGAAATTTTAGTCAATTTGTACATAAAATATAAGAATATCTGAATAATATAAACCTAAATTTATACCTCTAAGTAACATAGACCTTGTTTTGGAAGCAATTAAAACATATATATATTTCAATGCATTTTTTTCTTGAAATAAGTTTTTGCTTTTACATTAATAAGTCTAAGAGATGATGATGGAGGATCGATTTTGGCATTATGGAGAGAAGCTCGATGATAAGGGGAAGGGGTGGGTTTCGTGTAATGTTTTGTGGATGGGAGGTAACATGCGACATTAATCGCCTAATACATCACCTCGCTAAAATTCAAGGTAATATAAAGCCATGTGACAATGTTCATGTGGATGCTAAGGAAGTTATTCAAAAGGTAATAGAGATTGCAAAATGGAAGAAGGTACGCAGAGAGAGGATTATTGCGGATGTAGGGAGGGGATTTTATCAACCCACTCCTCATGACGATGAGGAGGAAGAGTTTGAGGCTCATATGAAGTAGGTTGCTACTCTAGCAGTGTATTTACTAGACAGGCAAAACCTTCTGGTTCTCACGCTCCAGAGCCTATAGTACCTCATGAGCCTTTAGTGTTGAGACAATCTCTTTAGTCCAGAGCCTATAGTACCTCGATCTTATATAGACCCCAATGACCCCCACCCTGATGCGAGCCCTCTAGACTTGACTCCTAGGTATCCCAACATCATCAAAAGAAATTTAATCTCTGATGGAGAAAAAAAACCAGAACTATGAGGAAAGAAATTGTGAGATTCTTTTATCGTACTACCACCCCATTTCTAGCATCTAAGTCCCTATATTTTCGTCCTTTGGTCAATGCTATAGTTGATGCCGGGTCAAGAACCAAACTTTCTACAGTAGAGGAACTTGCAGGGAAGCTCCTAGATGATGAGTTACCCTAATACAATCACTTATTGAAAAATTAAAAGGGTTATGGGATAATACTGGGGTCACACTTATATCAAATGGCTGGAAGGATACGCAATGGAGGCATATAGTGAATTTTTTGATCTATTACCCTAAGGGTAATTTTTTCCACTCTAGTATAGATCTTTTACATATGATGAGGACATGTAGATTATTATTCAAGGAGCTCAATAAGGTTGTAAAAAATATTGGGGAAGATAAAGTGCTACAGTTAGTCATAGATAATCTCAAAAGATATATAAAATCAAAGGAACCCCTGATGATAAAGAGACCGCATTTAATTTGGACCCCTTGCATGGTGCATTGGATATATTTAATACTAGAGTATCTTAAAATATAAAGAAGGTGAGAAATTCTATTAAGAAGTCACAAAAGATTAGTACATTTATATACAATCATTTTTATATTTTAGCATTAATGATAGTGCATTGCAGAGATCCTATCAGACCTGCCATGACAAGGTTTTCCACGACATACTTAACAATGGAATCGATCTTGAAGTGGTAAAAGGGATTGAGAGAGTTGGTTGCATCAGCAGAGTGGACTGATTCAAATGAAGGGATGAATGAGGCTGGATTGGAGGTATAATAGATTATGAATAGATGTCGATTTTGGGCTAGATGCAACAAGGTCATTTGGTGACTGCACAACTAGTGATGGTAATGGGGTTGATTGATTCCGATCGGAGGCTAACCATGTGATTACTCTATGAGGCACTAGACTGGGCAAAATGGGTTATCAGGGACCCTTATAAAATTCATGAAAAGGTTTGAGAGATTATCGACTTTAGGTAGGCGAAGCAATTGCATCACCATATACATGGGGTGGGTAACTCAAATTTTAAAGTTCAATTTCATGATTTATTGCCAATTTATTATTCATATTGGGATATCTATGTTGATGTTTATGTTTGCATTGTTTCCAGGCTTCTTCTTTAACCCAGATTATCATTATAGATCGGGTTGAGTAATCACCCATATATTATACGAGGTGTGAGGATGCAAGGACCCAGATGAGTACGCGACGATAATGAGCATACGACGATAGTGAGCACGCGGCGATGGTAAGTGCGAGGCGATAATGAGAGCACGACAGTGTGCGTGCGACAACAAGAACTCACCGTCCACGAGTGAACAAGGGGCATCGCAGAGTGCATAATGCCGGCTGCGGCTGTCATGCATGATTAAGTGTTCGCCACTTGTCCAGCTGCATGGGACTTGGTTGCCACCCTTTAGCTTGAGCTACCACCTTCCACTTGAGGGGATACTTAAACCCTTCCCTCTACCTCACGTCCTTCACTTTTCACTCCTCCACATCTCTCTCTCTCTAAGACAAGTTTTGGGGAAGTTCACTCCTTCACTTTGGAGCAGCCATTGTTGGAGTTGAAGGACTATAGAAGAAAGATTGGAGGGAACCCTTGTTGGCTGTGTAAGTGGATTACTACCCCCATTCATCAAGTTGTAAGAACATGAAATTGAAAATATGAGATTTCAGCATGAATTTCCATGGACAAGTATGATGTTAAGCATGTCTATTGTGTTCTGTTTTTCCAGCAATAAAGTCTTCTTTGCATGATAATTTGGGCACTGCTATCACTCTCGTGGATCCTGAAATTCTGTGGAATAATGCTTGTGTGAGTCTAGCATAAGATATGAAAGGTTTCATGTTGTTATCTTGTATGGGTTTGAAGTTAAGGAGTGGTCTTTGGAATGTACCATGAGTGTACTGTGTTTTTCCAGGGAACTTACATGCTTTTGATATAAGATTTTAACTAAGAAAATGATATCCATTTGGCCTCAAAATATGACAATTTAAAAGGTCTATGATTCTACTCTGAGTTTAATGTTTATGTCCAATTGAAATTCTTAATAGTTTGGAAGATGTGTTTCATTTTGTGCTCATATGCCACTGCTAGCAGACTATGATAATTTTCGAAAACATTGCTTGTAATGTATTAAAATTTACTTGACCTATTGAGGTCCAAATAACCCAGAAACATAGCCATTTTATAGATGCATGAGTCTTCTATGATTTTCATGTATTAACCTTGCCTAAATTCTTTGTAAATGAGAAGCTATGCTAAAACATTCTCCAGTATGTCACTATTGACAGATCTCAAAGAAACTCAGAATTTTGGTCTCTGTTGCCATGAATTATGGCTAACTAACTGGAGTCCAATTATCCTGAAACCGTAGCCATTTGAAAGACTAAAATTTGCATGTTGAAATTGTTTCGAAATTCCAGCTAGGTTGCAAGCTATGATTTGAATTGTGAACATATGTCACTATGGGCAAACTTCAGCAAGATTCATAGCGATATACTGAACCCTTAATTAATTAAGTAATGCTTAGTTAGTGAATTGGAATTGGAATTTAGTTAAATTCCCCTCATAATTTGGGTGCTATGCCTCATTTTGTATATGCGTATGTTTGATAAGAGCAATAACGAATTTAAGTTGTATATGAGTTATGCACATGTCATGTATCAATGTTTCTTTTGAACATAGCTTAAATCCTTTTGCAAGGTGATAAGACACCGAAATTCCATACTTATGATCCTACGAAGGTTGAATGTTCTTGACCTTTTGTAAAGAGTAAAGTATGAATGGATAAATGTTAGGCATTCTTGTACGTGGTGCAACTGATATATGTGACTATCTGCTGCTACGCAATGGGTCCTCCATTGATAGTATACTTTCTGATTCTGTTATATGAATACTAATATCTAACTGCTATGCAATGGGTCCTCCATTGATAATAGACTTTCTGATTATGTTATATGAGTACTGATATCTGACTGCTACACAATGGGTCCTCTATTGTTAGTCGAGTATACTGTAACTCGACCCATATGATAGGAGTGGAGTCAAAAGGTGACTGTAAATAATATGGAGGGTCGCCCCCCCCAAACTGTCATGGGAACTATGCATTGGGTCCTCCAATGGTAGTGTAACGCGTTCTCGCCTGAGGGCATAAGAGAGGGTCGTATCTTGGAAGGCCTCAGCCTATCGAAAACCCCAAAGCGCACTAGGGATGTGTGTGTGAGTAAGGATATTACGAAGTGGGACCTCCACTTGTCATTATCCTCCCTCCAGAATGAGGGTAAAAGTCCCATGTTTCAGAATTGGCATAGCCTGATCAATGTGGCTTCTACTTCGGGAGTAATTTAATTTGTTATGCTTATCTGAATTCTCTATTTTGTATGAACACCTGACTGTAACTGTGATATGCATAACGGTTGATGCCATAGTGAAAACAAGTAAAACTTTGTTAGCTGTGTCTTACCCTTTTTTATACAGCAATTATATGTACTCTGATGTATGACCATACTCTGTGTGAAAAATGGGATTTCTGATGGATTATGGGCATGTTATTACGTATATACTGATAGTCAGGAATTCAAGGGCAATGATCTACTTACTGAGCTTATTGCTCACTCTGCTTATTTCATCTGTATAGAGTGTTAGTACCTGACTGTGTGTGGCGAGCAGCTGACTGGTCATAGCAGGCATTCAGAGTTCCAACTGGTTTAGGATTTCTTTTTGGCCTTGTAGGTGTCTGGTGGTGTTGCCACATGTTGTTATGTTTGATGTAATATTTTGAGAAAAATGTTAGACTTGTATGCCTTAAACATTTTTCTAAAGACTTTTGAAGATGAATGGAGTTAATGGTTTTAATTTATTCAGTTTTCAATGCTTGTTGCATTAAATTTTATTGATTTCTTGTGGTTTGCTTTGATTCCGCACTCTTCACATGTGTTGATGCCATTCGCACCTGAGTGACCTACGCGACCTCTGGTCGCGATCTCTCACTTTGTCGCCTTCCAGTTTGGGCCAATAGGGGTCAGGGGGTGGGGTCGTGATAGTTATGGTATCAGAGCAGCCATGTTAGGATTTGTAACAATCCTAAACTTTCAAAATAATAATAATTCCTTATAGTGTGATGGTCCATATAAGTATTATGGTCCTTAGGGACCATCACCACTTTTGTTAACATTTTCCTTTCCATTACCATGTCCTTTAGTTGACGTGGGCCTCAAAGGCTTCACGTATAACATTATCGTCACACCTCATGTATTAGGTGGAGCTTAATAAAATAGTATAATAATATGTCTTAAGAATTTAAATTCGGAGAGGTAAGGACTCCTACCCTAGAAAACTTTTGAGATCTCTTTCTCTCTCTAGTCGAAACACAGTGAGCTCCTCTCTCAAGCAGAATTTTTTTCGAAAGCTCCCTCTCAAATATTTTAGGTAAGTGACTTTATTATCTTGAAAAATAAACCGTTCTTTTTAAAAATGAAATGAAATAATTACTTCTGCTTATTATCATGAATTTTAGGCGCGATAAATTTTATGAGCAAGCGACCTCATTATTTTGAAAAATAATATTTTTAATAAAATTGCGATATTTTATCTATGTTAGAAATTTTAAATGTTGTAAATTCTTAGAAATAAATTTATTTATTTTTCTTGTCTATTGTTAGAAAATTTTAGATACTGTAAAATTATTAGAAATAAATGTGATATTTCTTCTTTTAGTAAAATTGTGAGATTTCTTTCTACTGTTTTTGAATATTTAGACATTGTAAAATTCATGTTGAAATGACTGCCTTATTATTGGAAAATTGATGTTTTTGCATTTGATTATAACATTGTCTGTGAAATGTTTATTTCAAATTGACATCCCATAAATTGTGATAATTCCGTATTCTTGAATTTCTATAAGAGGTTTTCTATACATATTAGATTGGCAATTATGCTAAATTGTCTTTACATACTGTTACATTTCTAAATTTGATCGCAAAATATTTGACTGGTTATTTTTGAAATGTTATTGAAAGTGACTGTTATTAATGGTTTCAGTAAAATTCATATTAATAATTTCAGTACTATGTTGAGTACATGATATTGCTGGTTTCGAATGTTTAAAGAGATATAGAAATACTTTAAGTATGCAAGTGGACTCATCCGGTTCGCCGGTGAGGTATAAGTGGTCCTAGCCGGCGCCTGTCGGGATTAAGTGGACTCATCCGGTACGCCGGTGAGGTATAAGTGGACCTGCAGGGATTAAGTGGACCTATCTGGGATGCCGATAGAAATTAAGTGGACCCGTGAGAACGATGATGGGGTATATAGGTGACCTACTTGAGATGACAGTAGGGTATTTTGTGAAATCTTTTGAATTATGCACTGACATTAAAATGTTATACGTATTTCAATTATTCAAATTATACTTAATTATGCATTTTTTAAAGTGAAACTGTAGATGAATTTCTGTTAATAGATCTTCTTTTTGAAAATATTGATATCTTTCAACCATGATTATTTTTAGGATTATGAGGATCACTTACTAAGTAGCCAAACTCATCAAATTATGGTAAACATTTTTTTCAGGATAACTACGATTTCATTTTGAGTACTCGTCAGGATCAACTCTGGAAGATATTGTAGTTGTGTTTAAACTTTCTTTTGTTACTTTGTAAGAATTCGCCCCTATAAATTTGTCCTAAAAAGAGATGTATATATGTTTTGACTGTCACATCTCAGGAATATCAGTATTGTAAATTCTTGGGGAGTGACAGGATTCTTGGCCTAGGGAGTTTAGAAGTGCCTTTAGAATAGGTTTGGGTAGATTAGTAATTGATTGCTGGTGTCTCAAGTTGAAGATGTCGAGGACGGGGGCCAACAATGCCAGTTCTAGTAATGAGAACACCGAGGGCCTCAGTGAGTTTGTTAGGACCTTAGGGGCCATGACACAAATGATGAAGGAGGCAATGCTGGCCCCGTCTACCCCCAACCCTGATCTAAAAGACGACAACTTAATAGAGAAGTTTAGGAGGCTGGCTCCTCCGACTTTCTTGGGGCTTGGGGGAGTAGAGAAAGTTGATCGATGGAGAAGGAAAATAGAGAAGATCTTCAAGGTATTACAGTGTACAGAAGAATAGAATGTCAGACTGGGGACCTTTATGTTAGAGGGAGACGTTGAGCACTGGTGCAGTTCAGTTAAGCAGTCTTGGGAGGAAGCAGGGCTGGAAGAAAATTGGGGAAACTTTGTTGGAGCCTTCAACGAGAAGTACTATCCTGATTCTGTGAGGGAAAAAAAAGAGTTATAATTCATCGAGCTGCAAGATGGAAATCTAACTGTGGAACAATATGCAGCCAAGTTTGCTGAGCTGTCGCGGTATGTGTCACATATCATCAATTCTGAGGTGAGTAAAGCAAGTTTGAGAGGGGCCTTAGGTCAGACATAAGGGGGTGGGGGGGGGGGGGGGGGGGGGGGGGGGGTTGATATGGGCTTAAAACCTTCTTCCCATTGGTGGATTTGGCCATGAAGATTGAGAGGGACTGTGAAGAGTCCCGAGTTAGAGGAAACTGTAGGATGGGCCAAGCCCAGTTTGGAAGTTCGGAAAGAAAGGCTCTACCACCCCCAAGGAGGAACTTCAGGGGAAGAGATAATCCGTGGGGTAAGAAGATTCAGAAGACCTTTCCAGGTGGCATAAGGGAGAGCTGAAGCCCAACGTGCCCACATTGAGGGAAAGATAATCACTCAGCGGCTGATTGCCGAAGGAAGACTGGGGCGTGCTTTAGGTGTGGTAAGCCAGGCCACTAGATTAGAGATTGCCCAGCCAAGGGACCAGAGAACTGACTAAAGACTCAACGTCGGGTGTTTGCTCTTACCGAGCAGGAAGCTAAGACACCAACTTCAGTTATCTGAGGTACACTCTCCTTTTGTGGAATTAAAGCAAAAATCGTAGTTGATCCTGGATCTACACACTCTTTTGTTACACCTCACTTTGCATGCCACATAAATGCTAGACCTTCCTTTCTTGACTAGACATTGGTAGTGTGCACACCTATGGGAGGATATTTAGACACTGATACTATTTTTAAACATTGTGGGGTCTTTTTTGAAGGGTGTGTCCTGCCTATAGATCTAATATTGTTAGATATCCAAGAATTTGATATTATTTTGGGCATAGACTGGCTATCCACGCACGATGCTACTGTAGATTGTCGTGATAAGACTGTAACCCTTAGACGCCCTAACCAACCTGAGTTGAAAGTTTTTGTCGTCAAGGATGTTTCCCCTCTGTATGTTATTTCGGCTATTCGGGCTTCCCGTTTATTGACTAAATGATGTGTTGCGTATCTAGTATACGTAGTGGAAAATAGGGATGATCAGCCTAAGTTAGAAGAAATACCAGTGGTGGGAGAATATCTGGAGGTCTTTACTGAAGAGTTAACCTCTCTGCCCCTAGTTATAGAAATAGAATTTGAGATAGATGTGGTCCTTGACACTGCCCCCATCTCTAAAGCCCCTTTATAAGATGACACCAGCTAAACTAAAGGAATTAAAAGAACAGTTGCAAGAGTTACTGAAAAATGATTTCTTTTAGCTTAGTGTGTAGCCTTAGGAAGTACCCGTCCTATTTGTTAAAAAGAAAGATGGGTCTTTGAGGTTATGTATAGACTATCGGTAGCTGAACCAGGTCACTGTGAAGAATAAGTACCCCTTGCCAAGAGTTGATATCTGTTTGACCAACTCCAACGGGCCCAAGTATATTCCAAGATTGACTTTCGGTCAGGTTATCATCTGCTGCGAGTCAAGGAAGAAGATGTCCCTAAGACCGCATTTAGGACTTGTTATTCTCATTACGATTTTTTAGTGATGCCGTTTGGACTAACTAATGCCCCGGTCGTTTTATGGATCTGATGAACATAATTTTTAGACCCTTCCTGGATGACTTTTGTAGTAGTCTTTATAGACGACATCCTTGTGTACTCAAGGAATTGATAAGAGCATGAACGACATTTGAGGATGGTTCTCCATACCCTAAAGATAGAAAATTTATATGCCAAGTTGGGGAAAAATGAGTTTTAGCTTCCATGCGTGGCCTTCCTTGGGCATGTTGTTTCGAAGGATGGGGTCGCGGTTGACCCTTGTAAGATTGAAGCTGTACTAAAAAGGGGAAATCCAACGAATGTGATGGAAGTCTGTAGTTTTCTGGGTCTGGCGAGATACTATAGGTGTTTTGTAGAAGGCTTCTCAAAGATAGCGCTTTCCCTGACTCGCCTAACCTAGAAGGAAGTAAAATTTATATGGTCAGATGATTATAAGAAGAGTTTTAAAGAATTAAAGAAGAGATTGACTACGACCCCAATATTAATCTTTCCCGAAGGAAACAAAGGCATTATGGTCTACACTGATGCTTCCCATAAGGGACTGGGGTGTGTGCTAATACAGCACGGAAAGTTATAGCCTATGCCTCTAGACAATTAAAGCTGCATGAGCAAAATTACGCAACCCATGACTTAAAGCTCACAGCCGTGGTATTTTCCTTGAAGGTTTGGAGACACTATCTCTATGGGGCCAATTTAAGATATTTACAGACCATAAGAGCCTCAAGTATTTATTTTCTTAGAAGGAGTTGAATATGAGGCAAAGGAGATGGATGGAACTATTGAATGATTATGACTGCACCATTAATTACCAACTGGGCAAGACCAATCTAGTAGCTGACGCTTTAAGCCAGAAACCCTTGATATCAGTAGCACATCTGATAACCCGAGAGATGAAACTGATAGAAGATGCAGTGGAGTGGTGTCCAACACCATAGTTCTGGATTAGGAATAACTGTGGGTATAAGAGTAGAACCTCAGCTTTTTCAACTGATCAAGGTAGCCCAAAAGACAGACCGCCAACTTATGAAAATTTTGGAAGACTTGAAGTAGGAAAGAAAGGAAACTTTCTCTATCAACAGTGATGATATATTAAGATTTAAAGAACGAGTAGCGTTCCAAATGATGAAAATATAAAGAGAGTCATTTTAGAAGAGGCACACCACTCCTGTTACACTGTACACTTAAGAAGCATAAAAATGCATCAGGATTTAAAGAAAACTTTCTGGTGGAATAACATGAAGAGGGATGTGGCACAATTGTTTCTAAATGTCTGACCTGTCAGCAAGTAAAGTGTGATGACCTAGACTTTTCCTGGCTGGATGGTGTGCAGCGCCGGCTGTGTAGAGCCCAGCGCCGGTTGTGTAGAGCCGAGCACCGATTGAGTAGAGAGCACAACACCGGCTGTGTAGAGACCAGCACCGGCTGTGTAGAGCCTAGCGTCGGCTGTGTAGAGACCAGCGCTGGCTGAGTAGAGAGCCCAGCACTGGCTGTGCAGATAAGCAGCGCCGGCTGTGTAGATAAGCAGTGTCGGCTGTGTAGAGGGCCATCGTCGGCTGTGTTTCTGACATGCATGAGTTGTGAGTGCTACTTGTTAAATGCATGCTGATTTAAGAGCCACTTGTTCAGATTTTGAGCCTCTTGGTGACATTTGGCCGGCCACCTCAAACCCAAGAGTACTTAAGCCTCTTCTCTCACCCACACCACTCATTCTTACTTCATCTCTTTCTCTCTCTAAGACACAAAAATTGAAAGAAGTGACTGTTGTTGGGCAGCCATTGTTGGGCAGGTGAGAGATGTGAAAAGAGGAGTAGAGAGAGCACCATTATTATTCAGGTAAGTGGATCCATCACCATTTCATGGTAGTCGTAAGGATGCATGAGAATTTATGCATGTGAAATGAGCAAGGAAAGTGTATGTGATGTAGAAAATCCTTACACCTTTGTCACTGAAATTTGGGGGTTTATGTTCTATAATGAGAGTGGATGCAAAGAATGAATAAACTATCCTTAGATTATGTGAGAAATGCATGTTATGTGTGTACATTGTGAAAAAATGGTTGTTATCATGTTCCTCACCATGGAATGAAGGCCATGGAATGTGTTATTGAAATATGTTATATGGCACTCTGAAATTCCAGAAATATGTGTGTTCTTGTAAGAGGCTTTTGAACTACCAAATAGGGTCTGATTTGACCTCAAACCACTCCCATTGGAAAGATATATGAGTCTAGTAAAAGTTTTGTTTTTTCCAATTTCTGAAATTCTTTACAAAAGTAAAGTTATGTATCAAAATGAGAAGGTATATCATCATTGACTGTTTTCCTGGATTTTCACTAATATCACTGTGGTCATAGATTTTAACTAACCAAACGAAGTTCATTTTTGGCTAAACTACAGCCATTTAAAATATATTTTAATGGGATAAAACTTGCATGAAGAAACTATTTTAAAATTCTTCTTAGATTGAAAGTTATACTTCATTTTATGATGGTATGTTATTGTGGGCAGTATTGATAAAAAATCCAGAACTATCACCTTGATTGGAACAAATTTTTGAACCACCAAATAGAATCCAAATTCTTTCAAAATAGATTTGTTAGAAAGATATACATCTTGGCTCAAATTTTTATTTTGAAATCGTCACAATTTGCCTCACGGTTTGGGAGTTATAGTGATATGAAGAAGGGTATATCGCTGTCCCCTGTACACATTAGGGTGCAGCCTCAACTCTTTGAACCTTGAAAAGGACAAGCGGGATCCAATTATCTTTTAAAAAATCTCAATTAAAAGATAGGTATGTTTAGTACAAATTTAGTTTTGGAATCACCTTCAAACTCTAAACGGTCTAAAAGCTATGACCCTAATACTGAGCACATGTCATTGCCCTTGATGGTAGGAAATCGAGCTGTAAGGCTTAACTGGAATAATGTCGTTATTACTATGGTAATGTCATTATGATATTGCCTAAATGTATTATGCCCCTATCCAAGGTGATATTGTTGTTATCATGATAAAATACTGACATCGTTAGAATGATGGTATCATGTTGCTTATGTGATATGTGAATGGATACCTACTGTGTGAATGATGATATCATGGTGCTTATGTAATATGTGAATGGATACCTACTGCGTGAATGATGGTATCATGTTGCTTATGTAATATGTGAATGGATACCTACTGTGTGAATGATGGTATCATACTGCTTACGTGATAGGTGAATGGATACCTACTGTGTGAATGATGGTATCATGCTGCTTATGTGATATGTGAATAGATACCTACTATGTGAATGATGGTATCATGCTGCTTATGTGATATGTGAATGGATACCTACTGAGTGAATGATGGTATCATCTTCTTTATGTAATATGTGAATGGATACCTACTGTGTGAATGATGGTATCATGCTGCTTATGTAATATGTGAATGGATACCTACTGTGTGAATGATGGTATTATGTTGCTCATGTAATATGAGAATAGGCACCTATTGTGTGAATGATGGTGCTGGCAGCTGCCTGATGGGAGGGCACCTACTGTGTGAATGACGGTGCCGACATCTGCGATCTTCCCCTGACTCCCCATGATAGGATGGGACTCAGGATGTGAATAATTGGGTGGGTCGTGCCCCCCAGATTTATATAGGCACTACGCATTGGTCACCCATGGTAGTGTAACGCTCTCTCGCTAGAAGGGCATACGGAGAGGGTCGTGTCTTGTAAGGCCACTGCCTATCGAGAAACCCAAAGCACACTGGGGATATGTGTGCATGTGAGGGCATTACGAAGTGGGTCACCCACTTGTCATTGTCCCCCTCCTGAATGAGCGTACAGGTTTCAAGCAACATGATTGGCTTAGTCTAAGCGATGAGGCTTCTACTTCGGGACTAGGGCCTTACTAGTTTTGTACATAAGATTTGATGTTCTTTCTGTTCTGCTTTAAGTACGATGATTATGGCTTATATATTTTTTATTGAACTGCCTTTATCATGCTACTGTTAGAGTGTTGAGAATCATGTTTACCTTGTGAATGTATGTGCATTGCTTATTATTGTCACTTTTATAATAGTTGGAATGCAATGTGTAGCTCTGCTTACTGGGTTGTTAGTTCATTCCTTTTCATTTACGTAACAGTAGAGTGAAGGGTGGTGGCATTTGTGCTAAAGGAGGGTGGCAATTTGGGGGTTGAAGTTCAAAATTAAGAAGTTTTAAAGCCGTCTTCCGAGGACCTTCACAGTATGTTTTGGTGATTTTAGCAACATGATGTATATTTTATTATGTGTATTTTGGGCTAGTAGGGCCTTGGAAGAATTGTAAAGACTTTTAATATTGAATGAATGAGATGGTTGTTCTTTTGGATTGATACTTGTCTGATTATATGGACTTATTTTAGTTTGCCTTTGCGGTTGTATGGACTTATTTTAGTTTGCCTTTGTGGTTTACTCTTGATTCTGTGTTTTTATGCATCGAACCACTCCCACTTGAGTGATGTTCGTGAACTCCGATCGCAATCCTACACTCTGTCGTCCTCCGGCAAGGGTCAGCGGGCGGGGTTGTGACAATAAGGCTGAGCACCATAGACCTGTAAGGCTGTTGTAACCCTTGCATGTGTTTGAATGGAAGTGGGAGCACATCACTATGGACTCTGTGTCTGGTTTACCTAGATTAGGCACTGGACATGACATTGTTTGGGTTATCGTAGACCGATAAACTAAGGCAGGACATTTCTTACCGGTCTGCACTACCTATACCCTAGACAAACTGCCTTAGCTGTATATCAAGGAAGTAGTAAGGTTGCATGGAGTACCTGTTATTATTGTGTTCGATAGGGACTCTAGTTTTACTTCAAGGTTTTGGAGCAGTTTACAATCAGCTTTGGGGACAAGACTCACTTTTAGTACTGTTTTTCACCCTCAGATTGATGGATAGTCAAAAAGGACCATTCAAACCTTAGAAGATATGTTGATGGCTTGTGTTGCAGACTTTAAAGGAAACTGGGACGATCATTTACCTTTAATAGAATTTGCATATAAATGACACCTTTTGAGGCCTTGTATGGGAGAAAATGCAGATTGCCAGTGTGTTGGGAAGAAGTCAACGAAAAGATGATGTTAGGGCCAGAAAATTTTCAACTAACATTAGAAAAGATTGCCCTAATCAAGAAAGGCTTAAAACAGCTCAGATTCGACAGAAGAGTTATGCTGATAATCGTCGAAGGGACCTTGAATTTGAGGTAGGTGATCGGGTCTTTTTGAAAGTGTCACTAATAAAGGGAATTATAAGATTCGGAAAGAAAGGGAAGCTAAGCCCACGATTCATCGGACCCTTTAAAATATTAGAGAGAATCAGAGTCGCGGCATATCGACTGGCCTTACCACTCAAGTTGTTTAATATTCATGATGTCTTCCATTTTTCATTGCTGAGAAAGTATTGACTCGATCTGTCCCACGTCCTGAAGTATGAACCAAAGCCGATCAAAGAAGACTTAACGTATATTGAGCAGCCAATTGAGTAAGCATGCAGCAATAGTGAGAGCATGACAGTGTGCACGCGGCAGCAAGAACGGAACAACGCGAGTGAACAAGGGGTTTCGTCGTGTGCATAACGCTGGCTGCGACACTACCATGCATGATTAAGTGTTCGTCATTTGTTCAGTTGCATGGGAGTTGGTTGCCACCCGTCAGCATGGGCTGCCACCTACCACTTGAGGGGATACTTGAGCCCTTCCCTCTCCCTCACGTCCTTCACTTTTCACTCCTCCACGTCTCTCTCTCTCTCTCTAAGACAAGTTTTGGGGAAGTTCACTCCCTCACTTTGGAGCAGCCATTATTGGAGTTGAAGGACTGTAGAAGAAAGATTGGAGGGTACCATTGTTGGTTGTGTAAGTGAATTACTACCCCCTTGCATCAAGTTTTAAGAGCATGAAATTGAAAGTATGATAGTTAAGCATGAATTTCCACAAACAAGTATGATGTTAAGAATGTATGTTGTGTTCTGTTTTTTCAGCAATGAGGTCTTCTTTGTATGATAAGTTGGGCACTATTATCACTCTCGTAAATCGTAAAATTATGTGGAATGATGCTTGTGTGAGTCTAGCCTAAGAGAGAAAAAGTTTCATGTTGTTATTTTGTATGGGTTTGAAGTTATGGAGTGGTCTTTGGAATGTGCCATGAGTGTACCGTGATTTTCCACGGAACTTACATGCTGTTGAAATAAGATTTTGACTAAGCAAATGATATCCAATTGGCCTCAAATCACCACCATTTCAAAGGTCTATGAGTCTACTTTGAGTTTAAAGTTTGTCTAGTCGAGATTCTTGATAGTTTGGGTCATTTGGACCTCAATAAATCAAGTAAAGATTTAATACAGTAGAAGCAATGCTTCTAAAAATTATCACAGCCTACTAGTAGTGGCATATGAGCACATAATGAAACACATCTTCCAAACTATCAAGAATCTCAACTGGACATAAACATTAAACTCAAAGTCTCATAGACCTTTCAAATGGTGGTGATTTGAGGCCAATTGGATATCATGTTCTTAGTCAGAATCTTATTTCAAAATCATGTAACTTCCCTGGAAAATCACAGTACACTCATGGCACATTCCAAAGACCACTCCATAACTTCAAACCCATACAAGATAACAACATGAAACCTTTTATATCTTAGGCTAGACCCACGCAAGCATCATTCCACAAAATTTTACTATCCATGAGAGTGATAACAGTGTCCAACTTATCATGCAAAGAAGATTTACTACAGTAGAAGCAATGCTATATGTCAGAAAGTATACTACCAGTGGAGGACCCATTGCGTTGCAGTCAGATATCAATATTCATATAACAGAATAAAAAAGTCTACTACCAATGGAGGACCCATTGCGTAGAATTCAGATAGTTACATATATCAGTTGCACCGTATACAAGCATGCCTAACATTTATTCATTCATACTTTGCTCTTTACAATAGGTCAGGAACATTCAACATTTGTAGGATCATAAGCATGTCATTTCGGTGTATTATCACCTTGCAAAAGGATTTAAGCTACGTTCAAAAGAAACATTGATGCATGACATGTGTATAACTCATATATAAACTTAAATTGATTGTTGTTCTTATCAATTATGGGCATATACAAAATGAGGCATAGCACCGAAATTATGAGGAGAATTTAACTAAATTCAGATTCCAATTCGCTAACTGAGCATTACTTAATTAATTAAGGGTTCAGTATATCGTTCTAAATCTTTTTGAAGTTTTCCCATAGTGACATATGTTCACAATTCAAATCATAGCTTGCAACCAAGCAGGAATTTCGAAACAATTTCAACATATAACTTTTAATAGACATTTAGAGCTTTTAAATGGTTGTAGTTTCTGGATAATTGGACTCTAGTTGGTCAGCCAAAATTCATGGCAATAGAGACCAAAATTCTGAGTTTTTGTAAGATCTTTCAATAGTGACATACTGGAGAAGTTTTTAGCATAGTTCCTCATTCACACAGAATTTAGCCAAGGTTAAAACATAAAAATCATAAAAGACTCATGCATCTATCAAATGGCTATGTCTTTGGGTCATTTGGACCTCAATAGGTCAGGTATAAGGAATGTTTCTAAAAATTATCACAGTCTGCTAGCAGTGGCATATGAGCACAAAATGAAACACATCTTCCAAACTATCAAGAATTTCAAATGGACATAAATATTAAACTCAAAGTAGACTCATAGACCTTTCAAATGGTCATGATTTGAGGCCAATTGGATATCATTTTCTCAGTTAAAATCTTATTCATGTAAGTTCCTTAGAAAAACACAGTACATTCATGGCACAATCCAAAGAGCACTCCATAACTTCAAACCCATACAAGATAGCAACTTGAAACCTTTTCTATCTTATGCTAGACTCACATAAGCATCATTCCACCAAATTTCAAGATCCACAAGAGTGATAACAGTTCCTAACTTATCATGCAAAGAAGACCTCATTGCTGGAAAAACAGAACACAACATACATGCTTAACATCATACTTGTTCATGGAAATTAATGCTTAAGTCTCATACTTTCAATTTCATGTTCTTACAACTTGATGCAAGGGGGTAGTAATCTACTTACATAGTCAACAATGGTTCCCTTCAATCTTTCTTCTAAAGTCGTTCTACTCCAACAATGACTGCTCCAAAGTGAGGGAGTGAACTTCCCCAAAACTTGTCTTAGAGGGAGAGAGAGACATGGAGGAGTGAAAGTGAAGGACGTGAGGGAGAGGGAAGGGCTTAAGTATCCCCTCAAGTGGCAGGTAGCAGCCCAAGCAGACGGGTGACAACTGACTCCCATGCAGCAGGATAAGTGGCGAACACTTAATCATGCATGGCAGTGTTGCAGTCGGCGTTATGCACACGGCGATGCCCCTTGTTCACTTGTGCAACTGATATATGTGACTATCTGACTGCTACACAATGGGTCCTCCATTAGTAGTAGACTTTATGATTTTGTTATATGAATACTGATATCAAACTGCTATGCATTGGGTCCTCCATTCGTAGTAGACCTTAGGATTATATTATATGAGTACTGATATCTGACTGCTACGCAATGGGTCCTCCATTGTTAGTCGGGTGTACTATACCTTGACCCATATGGTAGGAGTGGAGTTGAGAGGTGACTGTAAATAATAGGGAGGGCATGCCCCCAAATTGTCATGGACACTGTGCATTGGGTCCTCCAATGATAGCGTGACGCCGTCTCCCCCGAGGACACAAGAGAGGGTCGTATCTTGCAAGGCCTCAACCTATCGAAAACCCCAAATAGCGCTGGGGATATGTGCATGAATAAAGATATTACGAAGTGAGACCTCCACTTGTCATTATCCTCCCTCCTGAATGAGGGTAGAAGTCTCAAGTTTCAGGATTAACTTAGCCTGATTGATGTGGCTTCTACTTCGGGAGTAATTTAATCTGTTTTGCTTATCTGAATTCTGTATTATGTATGAACACTTGACTGTAACTGTGATATGCATACTGGTTGATGCCATATAATGCTATGTTAACTGAGTCTTATCCTTTTATATACAGCAATTACATATACTCTGATATATGACCATACTATGTGTGACAAATGCGATTCCTGATGGACTATAGGCATGTTATTATGTATATACTGATAACCGGGAATGCAAGGGCAGTGATCTACTTACTAGGCTTATTGCTCACTCTGCTTATTTCATCTGTGTAGAGTGTTAGTACCTGATTGTGTATGGCGAGCAATTGATCGGTGATAGCAGGCGTTCGGAGTTCAAACTGGTTTAGGATTTCGTTTTGGCCTTGTAGGTGTCTGGTGGCATTGCCACGTGTTGTTCTGTTTGATATAATATTTTGAGATAAACATTAGGCTTGTATGCCTCAAACTTTATTATAAAGACTTTTGAAGATGAATGAAGTTAATGGTTTTAATTTATTCAGTTTTCAATACTTGTTAGATGAGTTTTTATTGATTTCTCATGGTTTGCTTTGATTCCCTACTCTTAACACGTGTTGATGAAACTCCCACTTGAGTGACGTATGTGACCTCCGGTCGCGATCCCCCACTCTGTCACCCTTCGGTTTGGGCCGGCAGGGTTTAGGAGGCGGGGTCGTGATAGAGGTACATTATTGAGAGATTGGAGCCTGATGAAGACACCCAAATTAATGCTTTGAAAGAGGTAAGTTTCAGTCTACATGTTGTAATAGTTAGGCAATAATGTAGTTTATTATGTGCCACTATTATTAATTATATTGAATTTTTATGCCTTTTAGCTTCTCATGTATATGGAAGCACAAGGAGAATTTGGTACTACCATGGCTGTAAAGATGAGAAGCACATTAGTTCTAGATTAGTTAACAAACGTCATGAATTACTATTTCCTAATATAACTAATCATTAGATAACTACATTTCTTGTTTTAGTTATCAATTGACTAATATTCTAAGTTATTTCGTGATAGATACAAGGTGGGATTTATATGGGCTCCAAACCCCACATTTAAAGAAGATCGCACTTAGGGTCCTAAGCTAAACATGTTCTTCCTTTGGATGTGAGGGAAACTGAAGCTCGTTCCAGTGGATTCATACCCCAAGGATGAACAAGTTGTTGTGTCAGCAGGTTTATGTGCACTACAATTTCAACCTATGATAGATGATGCTAGAAAGGGAACCCACAAGTTACGACCCAATTAACATGGACTATATATTCTAGGAGGACCTTACAGAGGAATGGGTAATAGAGGAGGAGCAATGGGGGAGGCAGCCACCGATGGTGAACATGGAACAAGATTGAGATTTAGATGATGATGTGGAAGCCTTGTGGAACATCTAAGAGGACATGCAAGAAGACATGCAGGAGAGTGGAGGGGGGGGAGGGGGGGGGGGCACTGGGGTTAAGCTAGGGGAAGCACCATGGAAGAGGAGGACCGACGTGTTCGGCATGCATATGCGATAGAGAGACATAGCCATGGGGATTGTAGCCCATCTGATGAGCATTCCAGCAAACGCTTGTGCTAGCGTCATGGCAAACAACATAGTCATCGTACTGAGGGGCAAGGCGACGCTGGTTAGGGAGACAATCCCACTAAGAGGGAGCATGAGGGTTGGATGAGCCTTGGGGTTATAGCTTAGGGAACAATTTATCGAATGTTTTAGATTAGAAGTGGGGCGTAACGAGGATAGGGATTACTTCCTCATAGTTACAATTTTTCACCGAGGCCTCCATTCTGGTAGCGAGACACATGAAGAGCCTTAACCCCACTGTCACTCATTTTTTCGAAGTTATTTATTATGTTTTGCTATACTTAAGAGATGCATGTTAGATGTAATTTTTGTCATGGAAACGTATTTATTTAGTGAAAAAGAGAAATTATTACAATTAGTTATATTTAATTAATGACAAAATTAAATGTCACTTTTGCTAGAGTGCGCATGCATTTTCCATTACTTTTGGAGTTTTTAAACCTCACGAGATGTAAGATAATTTTTGGGAGTAAAAAAAAATGAGCTCAAAAAAAAGTAGCAAATGAAAAAAAAGAGGAGTCATTTTTTTTAGAATTCACAAGATATAAGATTTTTATATTTTGAAGAGTTAAGATAAAAGGAGGTTAAAAAAAAAAAAAGTAGCTCCCGTTATAAAAAGAAAGAGCTAAAAAAAGAGTAGCCATTAAGAAAAATATAATTATAAAAAATAGCTCCCCATAGAAATGGAACTCATGACCTCTTGGCATTTAAAGACCAAAAGCACTAACCAACAAGACATAAACGCATTCATTAACAATGGTGGCTCCATTTTATATCTAAAGTTAACTTCATTTGTTTTAAAGAAAAAAAAAAGTCTCATTTGACCTCTTGCAAAGAGGTTGGTACGGGAGGGCTAACCAGCATGCCACTCACCACTTGATTGCTAAAAACTAACACTCATATTATATAAACAATTTTTCTCTTGATTTTCCTTAACATAATTAATGAGCCAGACTCGAACAAGTTAATCAAACTCTATGAGCTAGACTCGAACAAGTTAATCAAACTCTATGAGCTAGACTCGAACAAGTTAATCAAACTCTCCTGAGTAAATCGCTTTGGCCAAGACCCAAATACCTTGGCCTCGTCAATTTTTTGAAGACTAGTATAGAGTATGTGAAAGAATGAAAAAAATCCAAAGAAAATAAGATCATGCTTTGAAAGGCATATTGTCTCTATTAGTTCTTTAATACAATCTCTTTCAAAAACTTAAAATTTGAAATAGTCACTCTCTAAAAATTTTGAGATAGTTTCTCTCACTAAAAAATTTATATACTTTCTCTCTCTAAAATTTGATATAGTTTCACTTTCTAAAATTTTGAGATGCTTTCTCTTTCTAAAACTTAAAATTTCATATAATTTCTCTTTACAAAAATTTACAATTTCAGGTTGTTTTTTCTCTCTAAAATATGATGTAGTTTCTCTCTCTAAAATTTTAAGGTATTTTCTCTATCTAAAACTTAAAATTTGAGATAGTTTTTTTGTAAAAAAATTTCAGACAGTTACTCTCTCTAAAATTTGATATCGTTAACCTCTTTAAAATTTTATGATGCTTTCTCTCTAAAACTTAAAATTTGAGATACTTTCTCTCTCTAAAATTTTCAAGTAGTTTCTCTCTAGAATTTTAATAAACATTCTCTCTAAAAACTTAAGATTTGAGATGGTTTCTCTATCTAAAATTTTTAAAGTAGTTTATCTCTATAAGTACTTTCTCTCTCTAAAATTTTCAAGTTGTTTCTCTCTCAAGAATTTTAATAAACTTTCTCTTAAAACTTATGTATAAAATTTTAAATAGTTTCTCTCTCTAAAAATTTCAGGTCCTTTCTCTCTCTAAAATTTGTTATAGTTTATTTCTCTAAAATTTTAAGATCTTTTCTCTCTCTAAAACTTAAAATTTGAGATAGTTTCTCTTATATAACCTTTCAAGTAGTTTCTTTATCTAAAATTTGATATAGTTTCCAATCGCTAAAATTTTAATATGCTCTCTCTTTAAGACTTAATATTTGAGATAATTTCTCTGTCTAAATATTTTGAGATATTTCTCTCTAAAGAATTTTAAGTAATTCCTCTCTCTAAAATTTAATGTTGTTTATATCTCTAAATTTTAAGATACTTTATCTCTCTAAAACTTAAGATTGCGATTGTTTCTCTCTCTAAAATTTTATTATAGTCTCTCTAAAACATTGAATTTGAGAAATTTTCTCTCTCTAAAAAGTTGAGATAGTTTCTCTCTATAGAAAATTCGTATAATTTTTCTCTCTCTAAAGTTTGATATAGTTTTCCTCTCTAAAATTCTAATATATTTTCTCTCTCTAAAATTTGATATAGTTTTCCTCTCTAAAATTTTGATATTTCTTTTGTACTTAAACCGCAAAATGGTTATTTCCATGAAATATGTCAATTCCACCTAGTTTGCAAGAATTGAGATTTCTAAAATGTAATCTAACAAAAGGAATCCCACGGAAATCTCAATTCCAATGGAAATGTCATTTTTAAGCGAACTAAACACGATTGGCCAGCATTTCCTGGAAAAGTGACTCTTAGAAATCTAAATTCAAAGAACCAAACGGGCCCTAACGAAAACCTTGGCATTTCTAGATGCAATTTTTTGGAGATAAGTTATAAATAGTGAAATGGACACCATAATGGCTAATAAAACTTGAAAATTAAGAAATCTTCTACCTAGTTCTAAATCCATAAGTTGTAAATTGATATTTAAAATCAATCCCCATTTATCCTCAACACAGCAGGATATCTCCCAAGCCCTCTATTCGATAAAATACAACACACTCCTCTCCCTCTCTCTCTCTCTTTCTCTTTCTCTATCAATCTAGCTCCTACTGGATCACGCTTCAAATCTTCCCAATTGGGTGGTCATATCACAGATAGCTGTTCAAAGCCAGAGCAACTTCTTAGAGCTTTCTTGCCTTTCTGTAGATGATGAAGAAGTGGCATCATGTTTCTTGTTTCTTAGATGTTCATAAAATTTTTATTAATTTTTTAGTTAGGACGAGTTTTCATCATTTTTTGGTGAAAGAGATGGCAAAGAATCATTGTGCAATTTTCTTGTTTGGGATCATGTGGCAAAGGTTCAAATTATTTAATTTTTATTATGTTTCAGAGAGAATATTGAGACTAAGGTGGTTCTTACTTTTGTTATTATTTTGATCTTCGTTTCCTTGTTATGGTGTCTTAATTACTCATTTCTTTGTTGATTTTTAGGTGACTTGGTTCATATTTAGAATCAGATATTTTCTTTACTTTGATGCATCGGCACGTACTGGTTGGTGAATTTCTTTGCTTTTCTTGTACTGTAACCTATGACCACAAGGAAAAAGTGGGCATGAGTGTAATCACCACTCTATCAGATGAATGAATGGTGATTGTCGTGAACAGTTCCCACCTCAGAGGTCTTGGTGGGTTCCATTGCTGATTCGAAAAAGAGAAAATTACATTAATATACATTTTACTTCACATTAATTCAAATACATCTGTAATTTATTGCTATTACATTTATATTCAATTTTTTGGTGGTTTGAAACGGCTAACATTTCTTATCTTCAAGATCCAAAATCAATAAAAAAATATCGGACCAGCAAGACATGAAATTGTAGATTTTTCGATCTTGAAAGGAAGTGGGGACTATTTTATTATATTTCTTGTGAAAATTTTTAGGATTTGCAATATCCAAATTAAACAAAATAACTTGATCCGGTAGGAAAATAGGATTTTAAGATTTTGAAAAATCAAAAAATTATGAGGTAAACTTTTGTTTTTTGAAACTCGAAAGCTTTCAAGGACACTAAATTCAACTTTCGGATTATGAAAATCAAAAAATTCAATTTTCATATAAATTTTCAATTTTAAAAATTGAAATCGAAAATTTTAAAATATGAAAATTGAATTTTCAAATCAATTTGGGCATAAATTGTTTTGACACTCTTTTTTCTGTTAAATAAAATTTTCATGAAATTGAATTATCTTAGCAATTTTTGTATTTTTAAAATACAAAATTCCAAAAATGGAAATTTTTAGATGGTAAAACATTGGAAAGTTTTAAAATAGATTTTGAAAATCTAATAAAGGGCAATTTAGTCATTTAAAAATATTTCGACGTGTTATTGTAATAACGGGTAGGGATGTAATAATAGGGAAATTAACAATAAAATCTAAATAATGTTAAAAGAACCGATATAAAGGTAAGTTTAGTGGGTTCTCACATAAATCTGTCTTTTTCTCTTCCGTATTCTTTTTCTCTCTCTAAAATATCTTCTTCGTTGTAGCAATCACTTTTGCCTGCTTCTCCTAACATCGTTCCTTATTTCAATCATCTGCTATTGCTTCGTTCAAATCACTGGCAGCTATCAAGATATTAGATGTGATATTGACATTGAAATCGCATCAAGCAGCAACATGGCAAAAAAAAATTTATACAGTTCCCTAGGTCCAGCAGAAAAACCTGAAAGCAAAGCACATCAAGACAAATCAAGATGATTTCGCATGGACAGGGAAGTTCGTCTTCCTGATCGAAGATTCATTTCTCATAAACCGGACGCATTCATGACTCTCAAAATCAATCACGCGCGCCGGCTGCTCAGAGATGAGCATTTGGGTTATGCAAGAACCCAGCGACCAACGTGATGGTATTCGAGGAGGAAGGGGAGGGATGGACTTCTATGGATTGTAGGAGGGATGGATTACTTTTGCTTTTCTTGTTATGCAACTTTGTATTTTGATGCTCAATTTGGAAATAAATCAATCTTTTAAATTAATAAAAGAGGATATATTCCACATTTCGAGCCTACCCTACCGTGTGAAGATCGATGGCATTGTTTGTTTACTTTATTCTAATTTTCTCGTGTTAATTTTTCATGTTTGTAATGATCCGGGATTTATATTTTTATCGTTTTAGATAACTTATCTTGATATTGCCGTAGGGAATACATTAACAGTCTACTCCTAAAGGACTACAAAATCTTTTGTCTGTTTTGAATCATCTTATTCTTATTCTTTGGTGAAGCTTTCTTGGAACCAATACATAGCTTTACTCGACTAAGATCTTGGACTTCTAGTTACCATAAAGATAATGTGGACATATATCCTCTCTCTAAGTCCCGTATAGAAACTCGGTAAAACAACGCTCATTCTCTTCTTGCTACTCTTGCTCTCTCTCTTTACTCGCTCTGTGGCCCTCTTTTTGCCCTCTCTCTCTTCTCTCGCTCCCGGTCTTTCTTTTTTCACTGTGGCGCTTGCTCTCTTATCCCTCGCAAAAAAATACATGATCACGCAAAAAAAAAAATGGAATTTTCGAAATCCAAAATTTAATTTCAAAATAAGTTTTGGATTTTTAAAATTCAAAAATTTCGGGGACATTAAAATTCAATTTTGGATTTTAAAAATCCACATATTCAATTTTCAGGTAAATTTCAAACTTTTTAAAAAGGAAATTATGTATATATGCATTTATTTTTACTATTAATGCAAAATTAACAAAGATGTTGTGTTATTACATATATATATATATATATATATATATATATATATATATATATATATATATATATATATATATATATCTATCTGTTCTTATGAATATATATTTTTTTTCAATATTACATTTTTTGGATGTCACAAAATAGAAAAAAAAAAAAATTGGATCTTCAAGATTTGAAATTGTGGATTTTCAGATCTCGAAGGCTAGTTGAGGCATGATTTTTGTTATATTTTTTCCTCATAAAAGTGTTCGGACTTTGAATATCTGAATTTAACAAATAAAGGATCCTCAAGTGGAAAATTAAATTTTTGGATTATGAAAATATAGAAATTTTTACTTTAAGTAAATATTGGGTTTTCAAAATACAAAAATGTTACGACACAAAAAAAACTCAAATTTTGGGAGTTTGAGAATTCGAATTTTTTTTTTTTAATTTCCTGATTTTGAAAATAAATAAATAGAAATTTTAGATTTTTAAAATATGAAAATTATAATTTTCAGATTTTCAAAATTCAAAAATTTATTTTTTCAAAGAATTTTAGGATTTTGAAACTCCAAAAATGTGACTCTAAAATAAAATATTTTGGATGTTGAACATTCGAAATTATTAAAGCAGATTATGAAAATATTCTTTAAACTTTCAGATATTGAGAATCTGAAAAGAGTAATTTGTGGTACTTGGCGCAAAGAAAAATTTTGGATCTTGAGAATTCGAAATGGTCTATATGGTCATTTTTTAAAATTACCAACAAAATGTTGTATTACTCGATATAAAATGGGTATAGTGGTAATAACAAAATTTTATTGGTGACTTTGTAATAGCAGTGAAAATGACATTATATATATATATATGATATTGTAGGATCCTCACCCATGTGTGTAGGACCCCAAAGGATCACCATTAAAGTTAGCATAAATCTCTAGAAAAGTTATCACATGGGTGTGTGACTTGACTATTTTATATATCGGTGCTAGCTTTAATGGTGATCCCTTGGGGTCCTACGCACATGGGTGGGGGAGGGTCATATAGGATCATTTCTCTCTCTCTCTCTTTATACACACACACATATATATATATATATATATATATATATATATATATATATATATATATATATAAGTTTCTCTTTTTAAATCCTGGAATTTTAATTTTCAAATAGTTTTTTGATTTTCAAAATCCAAAATTGTTGGGATACTTTTATTTTGGTAAGTTCTTGTCCGTTTGCGCAAATTGTTTTTATTTTTTTTGACAAGTTATTGTCCTTTTGTGCAAAAATTTGAAACAACACTCTTTCTTCTCTTGCTACTCTAGTTCTCTCTCTCTTCTCTTGCTCTGTGGTTCGACTTTTGCACTCTTTCTCTTTTCTCGCTCTTGCTCCCTACTCACTCTTTCTCATCTCTTTCTTTTCTAGCTCTTGCAACAAGATTTGAGAATTCTCTTGCTCCCTCGTTTACTCTCGCTCCCTCGTACGACAAGCAATCTCCACTCAAACCTTTGACGCTCACTACTGCAACAAGCTCTCTCCCTCTCTCAAACCTATTTCTATTTGAGAATTCTCCGTAAACCTTGCTTTTCCATAAATGGTGGACTGTCCAAAGTATTGCCCTCCTTGGAAGCGCTCTAAGAATCTCCCTCCCGCTTCCTACCCTCCAATACAGCTGCATTCTGGTGGAAATCGAAAAAGACATAACGCCTGCCCAAAACCATGGGCGAATGAACTCAAGTACTTGGAGAAGTCCTGCCACTTACTTCTCCCTTGCCCCAGTCAAGTGTAGCGGCCGTAATGTAGCAAAGGCCAGAGTTTTGAATTTGAGTGAGCAAGTTTTGGGAAAAGGGGATTTGCAAGGTTCTTTCACTATTTTTCAATTTGTAGAAACATTCTTTTCAAGGAGAATCTAGAGCTACAATTGTTGAGAGGTATGTTGGACCTGGGTTTTGGGGGTCTCCTCCTCCAAGCGCTGTTCTGATGCTTGGGCTTAGACTTTTGCGGTCTCCACCTCCAAGTGCTCTTCCAATGCCCGGGACTGGGATTTTGTGGTCTCCACCTCCCAGTGCTCTTCCAATCCTTGGGATTGGGTTTTTTTGGTCTCCATCTCCAAGCAATATTCCAATTCCTATTTTTTTAACGAAGAAGCAGGTTATTCCAAGCAATATTTCAATTCCTATTTTTTTAACGAAGAAGCAGGTCATTATATAATCTGCAACAAGAGAGTCGCAACACCTCCTCAGCATTGACATCTGAATAGTTTCTTTTGTACAAGGGTGAGAATTTGGGAAATGGTATAGACTTTTAGAACTCTTACATTGATGTAAAGTGTAATTTATTCCATTTGTTCTGTACATGGGATTATGGGAAATGTTAAAAGTTTTGAAATTGTGAATATCATTTTTTAATATACATACATATCGTGTGGCTGACCTTCGAATCTTGGTGCTTTCGATAGGGCTTTCCGGAAGCTGGTTATGCTGCAAATACTCCTTTATAGGGTTGCGCCAGTTTGTTACTTGCTCCACCTTTGTACATATGGGATCTTGAGATTCTTTCTCTTCTTCTTTCCTATTTCTCTCTCTTTCTTTTCCTCCTCTCTCTCTCCCTTCTTCTCTCTCTCATGCTCTCTCTGGGGCTAACGGCCTAGGCGCTGTCCCAGCCTCCTCCTCTTTCATTTTCTCTCTCTCTCTCTCTCTCTCTCTCTCTCTCTCTCGAGGCAAAGGGCCTAGCCGCTCCCTAGCCTTCCCCCTCTCTCTCTTTTTTTCCCTCCCTCTCTCTCTCTTTTTCTCTCCCTCCCCCAAGGGCTAGCGCCCTAGCTGCTGCCTCAGCCTTATACTCTCTCTTTCCCTTCCTTCTCTCTCTCTCTCTCTCTCTCTCTCTCTCTCTCTCTCTCTCTCTCTCTCTCTCTCTCTCTCTCTCTCTCTCTCTCTCTCTCTCTCTCTCTCTCTCCAGTTAGAGCTAGCCGCTTAGCCGAGTAGTCAAATCAATATGTTGCCAACTTTATATGGGCAGTGACTTCAATGAAGAATTCTCTCAAAAGGTTTATGTTCACACTGTTGTGATGCAAGAAAATCAAAAAGTAAGGCAACAATTTACTTTCTATAATTTTTGCACAAGATTAATTTTCATAAATATATGAATATATTTTAGAATATGTTTTAGCTCAATTGAGAGAGTCTAAAATGATATTTGATATTCTCAACAAAAAAATATGGCATAACATAATCCCAAAAATGGAGTTCACTAAATCAAGATCATAAAATTTTCTCACTTAAAGAGAGCAAAGAATAGGATAATTTTGTAAGGCAATGACAATTACGATCCATATAAAATATATAGAAAATTCCTATATTATAAGCCACAAAATATACATGCAATTGATATGTCGACCTTTACTCGTATAGTTGTGTGCATAACAATTTTCAATAATACAATAAAAATATGCACTAATTTTCAGCAACAAAAGATGGAAGAAAGAATATGCAAGCCAACTAATTTTCAGTAGTCCACGGTCAATAAAAAATAGTAAGGAAATTTAGATTCTCACTACCAAAGAAAAGCAAGAATGGGTGCTCAGCTACCGTGTATAGAGTAGAAGAAGTTTTTGCTATCTTTACAATTTTTATTTTTTTTTAGTAACTGCTTTTCAATATCAGTTATGTGTCTCTTTGTTTCTCCCTCAAAAATTTAAGCAACATCTTTCTCTCTCTAAACTTACAGTAGCAAATTTTAAAAAAGCATTTTAATTATAACAGTAAAAAACTAGAGAGAGAATTACCACTTCGCTTTGGTAATTTCGTGAGATGGAGACAAAACCAGAACAATGAAAGCAAAAGAAAAAAAGAGCGTGAACTTTTAGTGTAATTTCAGTGAATTTCAGTGAATTTCATTGATATTCACTGAATTGGATAGAAAGAGTAAATAATAGAGCCAAGACAAAAACATCGTATAAAATATAATTTCAATAACCAAATCCAAAAAAAATGGGGATATATAATATTTTTTTTTTTTTAGAGAGAAGATAATAGAGTTTTGGATTGGTTCAAAGTATTTCTTTCTCCTTTCAATACTGATTATTTCTTTGAAAGGAAATTATGTATAAATCCCATGCATAATAAAGAAACTACAAAAGAAAAGATAGGCACAAAATATCTTAGAGAGAGAACATGGTTTCTTTGAGAAGCCGTAAATTTGCTCGGAGGTTTATGTGTTCACTTATTTGGCTTTAAAAAGTCAACAGAAGAAAGGGATCATGAAAGAGATAAAGGAGAATGGACTTAAAACTTTCAAACTATTAAATTTAAGGTTAGAAAAAATTTACAGTAAGATAAGATATAAACACCAATATCAAAGCACAATATATTAAATTTAAGGTCAGAAAAAATATTCGGGAATGACAAAGTACAATATCAAAGTTACTGTAAATTAAACTCAGGAAATATAAGATATAAACACCAACAAAAACGAAAGATCAAACCTAGGACCTGTGGGTTATAGGCCAACCATGCTTCCACAACCTTGCCTTGATACCATTGTTGAAAGTTTGAGGAGAAGAGATGAACCCACCAAACCCCCAAGAATCAAAGGCAATATCGTAAGACTGTAGATCGCAGAGATTAGGTTTTACCAGAAAAATTGAGAACTTTGTGTTTTCTCTACGTCTGCCTCTCCACGGCCATGAAAAGCCTAATTATAGAGGGCTTAGTTATAGAGGGATAGATGAGGCCGTTCTCCAACGTTCGGCTTCCTCCTGGAATCTTTAAGAAACGTAGCCCCCTAATCCTTCGAGATGGGTAGTAATCTTCTACTTATTAGATAAATACATCTTCTCTCTCCAAGAAGCCTTTAAGTGATAAATATTAAAACATTAAGATAAATAATAAGAGAGAGAAATATGGGACATATGAGGCCACATGGCCACTCATACGTACCAACAGGTCTAAGGGTATTTTCTCTCTCTAGAAAATATTTCTCTCTCCTCTCCTTTTGGTCTTGAACTTACGAGCAAAGCAAAGAGAACAAGAAAAAATTGACTCCAAATGCTCAAGTATTACCAAATGATCAAGAGTTTAAAGACATACGTTGCAAGTCCTCATTACAATTGACTTGAGTTTCCTTATATAGAGCAACTACTAAACAAGGGTGGAATGCTCAAAAGTATCCAAAATCATCAAAAAATACACATTTAATGAATTAAAATAATAATCCCGTATTTGGACCAAATGACAAAATACCCCTAAGCACTTTTCAACAAATGACAAAACCATCCCTCCATGAGGTGCCTCTAGCCATTGCTAGTCTTCGTGAGCTTTTTCAAACATCTATCATGGTAATTCAGGCGATCAATCATCATAGAATTAGTGCTTGAACTTTTGTGAATGTCTTGGTATCCTTTAACCGTCTTGAAACAAACTTTTTAGGAAGAACCCAAAATCCGGCCAAGTCCATAAACTTTGCAATTCTTCAACCATCAATATGACATGATCTATAACATTCCAAGCCTTCATTCTTATCACAAATCAAAGAGAAAACTATCACAATCATTTTGCAATAAATTTTATCCATTTTGTTTTATATTTGAGCATATTCCAAATTTAGGAAGTCGTCGGAAAATGGGATTCTGGCGACTAGAAAGTATGTCATTTTCAACGTCAAAATTCATGTCATCTGGCCTCTGATCATGCGTAAAAATTATACCAAACTCTAGCTATTCGTAACACGATTGCAACGGACCTATACTTGTGATGATTCGACATTGAGAACTTGAGCTATGGCCTCTCTAAGAATCAGATGTTCTCTTGTATAAGATCTGAATTTTCATGTTTCTGAGCCCATGTTTTCTTTAGAAATTCTCTCGTTTTGAGCCACACCATGACACATGCCTTATATCAAAATGATCGATTCGTTGAGATCTAGATCGTATCTAAATTTGAGCTTAATTGGACTCAAAACGAGCAAGTTATGATCATTTGAAAGTCATCTCGAAATGAGACAATACGTTCACTGAGGCTGCACTGCAAAAGTGTAAAACCCATTCTTTTATGGTAAGTTAGGCCCATAATAGTCTTGAAAGGTCCGATTGAGCCCAAATTTGGTCCCTACGTGACGTTCCGAATCTAATAGCGGTGGTTTGGTACTATTTTGAGACCCAAAGAATAGGGTTGTAGTTGTAGGGTCCATTTTTAGCACGAAAGGAACTAGATTTGAAAACCAGGTTTAGTCCTGATCATATCAAAACTTATCAGAACTTGAAGAAACTTTATAAGTGTTATTAGGGTATCCCAAACTACCATCTCGTGCAATTTAAGGCCATTCTGAAACTTCTTTTAGAGGTCGCCCAGTTTTAGGCTTATTGCTGAAGTGTTCCCGTGGTCTGGTAGTGTCCTGGGTACCGACGAGAGCAGGTTACTACTGACTCTCTCTTTATTTTTCTTCGGGGATACAAGTACGTCAAAAATGACGTATAACACATACATCAAGGATCCACTTTGTAAAATAGTCTCTTGATTTATGAGTGTCCTCATAGCCACTTTGTGACCGTATTTCTTGCACATTATAATGAGGACATGTGTTATCTTATAATCTCTCATGTATATAATAATAAGGACCCGGTTTCTATGTGGCCAAGCCCGTATATGAAGAAATGCGAGCCTACTAATAAATCTATTTTTGAGATAGATTTTTGGACTTACTTTTTAAGGACATGTAATCTCTAACACTGAGGTCATGAATATAAAAAATAAATAAATTCTAAAAGCTAGAAATAATAATTTTTGTAAGAAAAAATTTGGACCGTTAGTTTCCATTGTTTTTAGATGGGACACCAACTTGCATCCATCTTTAAGATGGATGATTTACACTTTTATAGACCGCTTATGTAATCATGCGGTCCAGCCCACATGAAACAATTTTCTTAATAATAATGATGATCTCACTAAGCACATGCGGTACGAGTCATACATCACGGTGTGAATGAGATAAAGGATTAGGATTAACATTAGACTTAGACATTGTAGGAATTAGTTTAGTTGCAATCCAAACACCCTACCACGAATTAGACATTGTCCTAGGTCGTACCCATATCTCCAACCTGTACTTGTTCAATGTTCATGCCTAGCTATAATAAAGCTATATGATTTGATTGGAGGGTAAATGGAGCTTGTCTACTCCAATCATGGAATATTATCTTGATCTTTTGTCGAGGTGACACACATCTTGTACCTAATCAACAATTGTTCATGTACATCCTCACCATGTTAACACTATACGAGCAACAGAAAATGATGATTTATCTTAGAAGGTCATGCATCCTAATCAGCAATTGTTCATGTACATCCAAACCATGTTACGTGCACTAAGCAAATTAAAATACCATAAATCACTCACATAAATGGTAAAATAAAATTCAAACGAAATCCATGTGCATATGAATCAAACAACAAATACGTATGGAAAAAACAAATATAGATGGAAAAAAAAATCGACTCCTATGTCCCTATCACTTGGCACATGCCCTATACATAGCTTGATCAATAGGCTTCATAATATGCCTGATACCATCTTGCTTGTGGGAACAATGTGCTTTGTGTTACTATTATATTTGAGTTCTTGAGCCAGTACTGCCATATTATCAAAAAATATGGTTATGGGCTCTTGAAATTTCCATATGATCTATGAGCTTTGTAAGAATCTCTCGATCCATAACCTCCAACAATATTGCTCAACACGCTATATTGTCTAATTCCATTAAGAACTATGCCACATACGTTTGCTTCTTGCTACACCACAAAATGGCCCTCCGATACATTTGAAACGTATCCTAATCTCTACTTGCACCCATCCTTATTAACTGCCCAACTAGACTAGCTATTTCCTAACAATATAGATCGTTTCCTTAAAAGATTAGAAAGTACTCTATGTTTCCCTAGAGATACAGAGGCATTCTTTACACAATCCACCAATGTCTATGACCTAGAATCCTGTGTTAGTGACTAACAAGTCCTTAGGCATAACAAATATCCAGTTTCTTATACCACGTGACACACATAACATTCCTCATTTTGCTTGCATTAGGATCAAAAGTACTTATGGGGTCGTATTTATGTATCCTAAATTAATCTAAAATTTTATTGTTACAAGTCTCCTAAGGCTAACAAATCTAAGGAGCTTCTTAAAATAATTGTGCTAGATCTTCACATTGCAAACATAATGCACATCACCTATGTCCATATCAATTAGAGGGGAATGACTCTTTGTTGCTTTTGATCCAATCCTTATCTTTTTTTGTCAGTTGTTTACGTAAAACTTTTCATACGATGTATGGTGTATACACAATTGTCATGTTCAATCGTTGAAAAACTAAAGGAACCAATAGCATTATGGAATTTCATATACAATTATCTGGAGTCTGTAAACAGATACCAAGTTTACAAACCTTATATTCATGCCCATGGATCTCACAACCTTTAGTTGTTCTATCTATTCTTCTAGATCCCTCTTGAGAAATGCTATTTTACATCCATTTAGGAACTTTTTAGCTTTAAAATCAATACAATGACAAGTATGAGGCAAATTGAGGTAATTCTTACTATGGAAGAAAATGTCTTATCATAATCCACACCCTCAAGTAGGGCAAATTCTTTTGCAATTGACTGAGCTTATACTTGTCAATATTTCTATTTTCCTTTCTCTTGATCTTCAGGAGCCACTTATTCAGAATGGCCTATTTACCTGGTGAAGGATCAACAAGTTCACATACTTGATTCTTTTCCAATGAGATTAAACTGTTCATCCATCGCCAATATTCAAATCTCAATGCTTTGTGATATAAATCTAGTTCATCCTCATTGATGGAGGTGCATGTCAGACCTATCACTTCAATCTCAAAACACCTATAGGAAATGGTTGGGATGTACACTCCTTCAAGGTTCAACAACGGTCATCCGATCCCGTTGTTCTTGACAACTATGGTAATAATCGCCCAATTATTCACTATTGAACGAAATTCTCCATCATTCTCTATTCGAGGTTTAAGCATCTCATAAATATTAAGATCCAATCCCTGACCTTTTTTTACTTGGAAATTTCAACTTCCTGAAAGCCACGTGGCCAAATGCAATCCCTTTCAAGCCACCCTCTATAGACTCATAATCAAGTATTTTCACTTTAAAAAACATAGGGATTTAGAAAATAATTTTTCTAGTTGGGTTGTTCCAAGGTTCACATGTGGGTGGATTTTTGGAGGTTAATAATCCTAGAAGCCCATCTTTAATTACTCTCGCCATCCTACCTCCATTGATATGATAAATCTAGAAAGTTATAATAAAGTAAAGAATCATAGACACCATTCTCAATAGTAGAGGAAGGAAGTGGAGAATAGAATGAAAGTAAATAAGAGATGGAGTATTGAAAGATGAATCCCCCAAATCCTAAGCAACAACCCATCTATGAGAAATTCACTAAACAAGGAAACGTCCACATTTTTTATTTGAATCCCATCATCTATGAAAGAAATCAAATTTTCTTTAAAAGTGAGTCATGGATAAACATGATCCAACCATATTAAAACCAATGCCCAACAAATGCAACATCAATCAATATGTAACAATCAAAACAACATAGCACACAATGTAGCCACATGACACTCTCCCCGCTACACATATGAGCATGTACTGCACTGCACTTGGTGCTCCCATTTGACTTCAACTCACTCACGGGTTTGTGCTCAACACCAACATGGACCCCTGACCAATCATGTGTGAGGCACACCCATGCATCTTTGTCCGATGTCTGTGTGGCTTCACGAGATGAGTCCATGTGGCTCGCACATTCTGTAAGCCCTTGCATGTGCACGGCCCCTGTAGAAGACCTGCTTGGGCCAGTGCACGCATGAACTATGCGATCGAAGGTTCTCATACAAAGGCTCTCTAAAAGGTGTGAGAAAATATTTATTTTGTGTGTGGATTGCATGGGGAATTAGATCTAAGATATCACATTCTGGATATGGCTTTATGAGAGGATTTGATTTGCTCGTCCTCGAGAAGTGAACCTCTATAAGGATCTTCACTTCCAATGTTGGCCTTGCAGGTGAGTTACGAGACCTCAAATATCACACAAGGAACTAATAGAGATTATATACCTTTCAAAGCATGATCTTCTTTTTTTTGGATTTTTTTCATTCCTTCACATGCTCTGTACTAGTATTTAAACAATCGACTTAGCGAAGGTACTCGGGCCTTGGCCGAAGTGATTTACTCATGTGTGTTCGACAAACTTGTTCGAATCTAGCTCCTTTTTTTTTTTAAGGAAAATCAAGAGAAAAGTTGTGTATATAATATGAGTGTTAGTTTTTAGTAATCAAGTGGCACGTGGCGTGCTGGTTGGCCCGCCCATGCCAACATGCCTCTTTGCAAGAGGTCATATGAAACTTTTTTTTTCTTTAAAACAAATGAAGATAACATTATATAAAAAATGGGGGCCATCATTGGACATGCACGTGCATGTGATGTTCTTGTTCTTTAAATGCAACTAGGTCATGAGTTCCATTTCTATTTATAATACTATTTTTCTTAAGGGCTACTTTTTTTGAGATATTTTTTTTAATAACTCTATTAAAACATATTTTATGTCTCAAGAGTCTATAAGAGGTCTTGAGTTCGATTAAGGGGAACTAATTTTTTTTTTTTACCTCCTTTTATCTTAATTCTTTAAAAATAAAAATCTTATATCTTGTGAATTTTAAAAAAAATGACTCCCCTTTTTTTCGTTTGCTACTTTATTTGGAGCTCATTTTATTTTAACTCTTAAAAAATATCTTACATCTTGTGGGGTCTAAAAACCCCATAAGTAATGAAAAATACATGCGCACTTTAGCAAAAGTGACTGTTTGAAAGTATTTTTCAGCACCTTGGTCACTAGTAGGAAGCAGGTCAATAAAGCTTACCAAAATAGTGGAAATTCTCGACAGTCTCATAATGGCCCCAGAACTGGTCAGGATCTTCATCAGCACTTCAAAAGGAAAACTGCCAAGTTTCATCGCAATCAGATATATCTAAGGCAGTGAACACAAACAAACAATTTCAGTAACCCTGAAATGGACCCCGTAACTAGAGCTACATTTTTGGTACGTCAAACACTTGTGGAGACCACTGCAATTAGATCTGACATGGTCGAAAATCCCTATGGGTCAAGTTTCGGCTTAATCGGGCACTCCAAGACAAAATTATGGGTAAAAGAGTAAAAAGGGGTAGGCCGTACACTATTCCCGTGTGGCTTCACTGCACCAAAACACCATTAAAGGTGGCTGTTTTTACAGTCACGGGCAGTCACTTTCAGGGCCTATATATCACTCGTTCCAAGTCGGATCGCTCCCAAATTTGGTGAGCGTGTTCCTTTCATCCAGACGAATAATTCGATATGTGGTATGCCCCTTGAAGATGCCTGAGCAGAGAGGAAAACTAAATGAAAGTCATTGATCGGTGAAGGAAGTTGCAGAGTATTCAGTAGCAGCATGTCTCCTTCGAGTAGCCAGATCATGAGGCTAACATACCCGATCGACACGAAACTAATTGTATTATATGCGTGAGGTCCGAGGCTATCTCTAGTCTGAACCTCGTGTACAATGAACGGTTGGATTTCACACACAAAGGGGTCAAAGCTGTTGTAAATTTCATCCGCTGGACTTCAAGATTACGGTATAAAACTCAAGATGACAAAATCTTCATCCGGACATGAAATCAAGCTACGTTCACTGCAACATGATCGTGACGGCATGCTCAGTGTGATTCAATAAAGAAGTCATGAAGAAACATCTAGGAATGAGTACAAAATCGATCCGAATTTTTCAAGATTCATCCAAGATTCAAGTCTCATGATCATGCCTCAAAAACATGATTCGTGGCTCGGAGTTGGTATCAAAATGATCGCCATGTTGAGCCCAATAAGAAAACAATAATCTTTCAATCAAATGGGCATCAGAATGACCTCGGGTCAGCCACAGAAGATCACGTAAGTTCTCGGGCAGTAATGCAAAGCTAAATTGTAAGGGCCTTCGGTTCATTTTTGGATTGATTCAATAAAATTTCCATTCCTGCTTGAGTTTGTGAGTACGTCTTGGAGAGGGAGAGAGGAGAGAGAAGAAAAGGATCGTTGACCTTCAACCAGGTAACTTTCTCTCTCCTTCACTCTTTCTCTATCTTCTTTCTCTCTTTTCTCTCTCATCTCCATCTCTTCCTCTCTCCTCCCCTCTTTCTCTCTCCTCTCCTCTTTCTTTCTCTTCTTTCTCTCTCCTCTCTCCTCATCTCTATCTCTTTCTCTCCCCATCTCTCTTCTCGTTTATATCTCCTTCTCATCTCTCTCTTTCTCTCTCTTCTTTCTCTCTCTTATTTCTCTCTCCTCTCTTCTTATCTCTATCTCTTTCTCTCTTTACTTCTCATCTCTATCTCCATCTGTGCTCATCTAATACAAACGGTGAGGCTTAACGATGATTGGTTTTCTCCTTCTGTCACAACTGATGAGGCTTAGCGTCGATTGGTTTTCTCCTGTCACAACTGACGAGGCTTAACGCCTGTTTGTTTTCTCCTACCTTTGTTAGTCGACGAAACCTAGCATCGGTTGGTTTTCTCTCTCCTCTCCTGTCAGTCGATGAAGACTAGTATCGATTGGTCTTCTTTCTCCTCTTTTGTCAGTTGACGAGACCTAATGCTGACTGATTTTCTCTCCTCTCCTGTCAGTTGGTGAAGCCTAGTGATGGCTGGTCTTTTCTCTCTCTTCTCTCTCCTCTTTTGTCAGTTGACGAGACCTAACACGGACTGGTTTTCTCTTCTTCTATCTGTCAATCGACGAGACCTAATGCCGACTCACTTTCTCTCTCTTCTTCTATCAGTTGAAAAAACCTAGCGTCGACTAGTCTTCTCTCTGCTCTCCAATCAGTCGATGAGACCTAGTGCCAACTGGTTTTCTCTCCCTTCCTCTGTCAGTTGGCGAGACCTAGTGCCGACCAATTTGCTCTCTCTTTTTCTGTCAGTCAGCAAGACTTAGTGTCGACTATTTCTCTCTTCCTCTGTCAGTCGACGAGACCTAGCACCGACTGGTTTTCTCTCTCTTCCGCTATCAGTCGACGACATCTAGCATCGACTGGTTTTCTCTCTCTTCTCTTATCAGTCAACGAAGCCTAACACCGACTGGATTTCTCTCTCTTCCTTTTAAACATAGTCAGCAATGCTTAACCTCGATTGTTCCTTCCTTCCCTCTCTCTCCTTTAATCTCTCGTCTTTCATAATTTTCTCTTCCATTCTTCTCGCTCCTTCTTTCTTTCCCTTCTTCTCTTCTTATTCTCTCCTCATAGCCTAAATTTTGCTACTCTTTCATTTGACTAAGAGGGATTGAGATTAATCTCTCATGGTAGTCCTGCCTTCTTGGCGTAATATTGTTGTGCCAGGGTTACTTAGCCCACGTTATTGCCACAACAGTCTGATCATCGTGCCTAACTAATCGGTATTGGTAATGATGTCCAGTAGTAATCCTGCGAGCCGGTCTTTGTTACCGAGCCCATTTTACTACCACTTCAGACCAATTATTCATCAACCTAGTCACTGCTCTGATCCTCTCACTTAGCCGAATTTTTATCTCCCCCATCTTTCTTCTCTTCTTCTTTTTGAATGCCCATGCTTGTGTACGTTCATCAAAGATAAAAAAGATGAGGTCTGACCCATGCTTTTTATAACCTTTGCTATATATATGTGTGATTGCAGAAAAGCAGAAAACAAGAAGAATACAAGCCAAGGGAGGCGATTCCAAACCAGTTTTATTACAGGGGGCTTTCTTCGTGATCTTAGAGGGTGCCCACGCGAGTCAGCCCAAGTAAGTCCCGAGCCCACCTTTAAATTTATCTCTCATGGAGAGGGCTGGCAAGAAATGACATAATATCGCAACATTGATGGCCTCCCGGCATTGGCTCGGAGGCGAGGACCCCACGGCCCGAGGGCTCACGGATGTATGGGGAGCGGCGTCGGGGCCGTCGAACGACGCGTGGTCCGTGGGGGCGCATGTGGCCCCTACCGACGGTGACGGCACGCGCGGGCCCCATTGTTCGCAAGAAGGCCCCATGACTTCGTGCGGGCATAACTTTTCGCTCCCAATGCCGAAATCGCAATTGGCACCCCATTCCGAAAAAAATGGCATCGAAAGCTCTGTAGCCCGTATTTGGAGCAGAAAGAGAATTGGCGGCCGCAACAAAAAGGGGTGCGACACAAGGACTTCCCAGGAGGTCACCCATCCTAGTACTACTCTTGCCCAAGCACGCTTAACTTCGGAAATCTGATGGGATCCGGTGCATTAATGCTGGTATGACCGCACCCGACATGGAGGGGGCTGGTAAGAAATGACATACTATCGCAACATTGATGACCTCCCGGCATTGGCTCGGAGGCGAGGACCCCACGGCCCGAGGAAAGAGAATTGGCGGCCGCAACAAAAAGGGGTTCTCGAGCGAGCAATCTCAAAAAACCTCCTGGATCTTCTCTAAAAACTCGAGATACGTGCCGCCCGATCCCAAAAGGATTTGAATGCCGAGATCGAGGCACCTAACCAGCTTGGCGACTCCATTGAGGATAATGGGTTGCTATCCCTTAATCAGATCGTTCTTGTTTGGATAGTTTCTTATTTTATTATCTGCTTTCATTTGTTTTACACATTTTATTATGGCTTGCGGGTTCCGTAACCCATTTATTTAGATCGGGGATTTTCTTATCCCTGTATTCCAGAGTGTCCTTAGGAAACAAGTTCCTTCAAGTTTGTTCCCAACCATCGTCTTGAGCAAAGACCGCTTGTCTAGCTCCTAGGTCTTAACCTGGATCGGCGTGAGGTGGGACCTAAAAATCCCTCACTCCCATCTCCTCGCTCTGGCGGAAACTCCACCAAGGTGCCCTACATCGGCAACACTTTAGTTGCCCCACATAGCATGCACCCGGCCACTGGCAAGTCACTTGTCGGTCGTGTTTTCGAGGTACGCTGGAAGGCTGCCCAGTTCCTTTCTGTAAAAGGAAAAAAAGGTTGTCATTGCTTCTGTGGGTCGCCAAAGGGCTACCCCCCACATTTATGCACCATTGCTTTCTATCCTTAGAGGCTCATCATGTCGAGGTGGAAACCCCATGGTCTCCACCCCTCACATACACCACAAGGCTCATGGGTTACCCACTTGAGCCACACCTCGGGGAAACCCTTTTGTTACCTCCAGACCGTGTCCAAGATCGAACCATTTAAGGTCTGATCCTGCGCATGCTACTCAAATGCATCGCACTGCTCAGGGTAACGCCATTTCCACGCCAACCCGAGTACACAGGAGACGACCTTCTCGTCCTCCTACTCTGCACACACAAGCGCACCCTGTAAGGGGCAGGCATCTACCTATTCCCTTGCAGACACTTGCTCGAGCCCGAGTTGACCCCCAAGTCTCCCGTAACCCTTCTTCAAGGGGCACACACGCATCGCCATCACAGACGCCCTCTCGCCCTCGACTCAGGTCTCCTCATGAGTCGACCCTGCTCTAGCCCACTCCTTCTTCATCGAGGGAGCGCCTTCAACCTTAGTACTCGAAGGTTTTCCCTAAAAGTACCATCCTGAGCCAGTCCCGTCACTTTGGTTGTGTCTCTCATGCACACAAGAGACCTCGAGGCATCAACTTGATGGAAGAATCGAGTCCTTCATCCTCCTCGGCCCAAGATGATTTCAGTTCTTGGCCCTCATCTATTGCAATACCTGATGGAGTCAACTCTCTCCTATGCAAGAAGAGCTGACCAGCCGTGACCTATATCGCAGTTTTGGTGCGAGGTCTATCAGAACCTCAAGGCTAAACACGATAGGGGTTTGCAAATTTTGATTAGGGAGGTGACTAAGGCAGTCAAAACAAACAATTTTGATGACCCTCTTCACCTGAATCCCTTCTACCCCCGTCAGACAATGAAGCCTGAAGAAGGGCTCCATTAGCCTTGTGTTGAGGTTACTGCTGTAGAAAAAGACCCAGCCGCTTAGCAATCAAGGTCTCAAGACCGTCGAGAACTAATCCAAACACGATCAGCATACATGAGTTGAGTTCAGTTAGGGCATGCCGACCCTCTGTTAACTGACCTACCGCGTACGACCCGTCAGGTTCACAAGCCCTCTGTCGTCACTAATGTTGACCTTCCTAGTGAAACGGTCAGCGTAATGGTCGTAAGCGAGCCTGGCGATACACAAGAAGGGCGCTTGAACAAGTTCAAGGATATAGTGCGCTCGATGATGGAAAAGATCGATCGTATCAACATTGCACGATAGTCGGCTAACCATGAGGTCAATTCCCATCACTCTGAAGGTGCACCTCTAAGGCAGCCCCCTCCTTCCTCACAGGACAATTCTATCCCCCATCCCGTCTCTCAAATAGATATTGACGCTATGGTCACCCAGAGCCTAAAGAACAGATAAATTCAGGGGATACAAGGCGCAACGCTTTATCAGAGGGCATACCCCTCGTATATTGATCAGGTCCCATTTCCCCAGATTATAAGCAATGGAAATTTCCTTTATTCAATGGAACCACATCCCAGAACCAGCATATTGCCCACTACCAAGCAGCATGTAGAGGAACAACGGCTGATGGGAGACTTCTTCTCTGACAGTTCGTTGAGACCCTGGATGGCCCAACATTTCAATGGTATGCCCGACTCCCTCCAAACTCAGTCCATACGTGGGAGGAGATGGAGAAGCTGTTCAATCAATGCTTTTATGAGGTCGAGAGAGAGGTTCAAACTATCAAACTTCTCACCCTGAGTCAAGACCTCGATGAGCCCGTGGATTAGCTCATATCAAGATGGAGAAACTTGGCTTTCTGCCATCCTAATCCTATGCTTGAGAAGGAAGCAGTCCAAACTTACATGTGGAACATGTGACCCGAAATCGCTCTATATGTCGAGGCCTCTAATCCGACGTCCATGTCAGAGTTGATCTCTAAATCAATCCACATAGAAATTTTATCACGCCACCATGGTGCGACATGACAACCATCTACAAGTTCAGCAAACAACTGAGGCAATGGTAGCTCTCGAAATAATACAAGGGGCCACCAACAAAAAAGAGTAATCAGTGCGGTCGTCATGGTTACTGATTCAAAGAAGGCTCCCTCCCCAACTTTGGAACTCTCTAAAGGGGTAAGCACATCGAAGGTAATATCCTAGGCTGGCAAGCAATAACAATCGTACAATCGAGTACCCCTTCGAAAAGGAATGAGTCCTTGCGTTGTTCCGGTTATTATTGGAACAGAATATGATCCAGCTTCCAGAAACCAAATTCATTGAGAAGCATGGCTTTGACACTCAGGAAAATTATTGTGCCTACCATCGGAGCATCAATCATCCTACATATGACTGCTACTGGCTGAAAGATATTATCAAGGCCCTGATTCTGAAGGGTCAGATAAAGCTTGAAGACTTAAAGAGAGCCTTTGGGGCAGCTGAGGCCTCTCATGTTATAACCATCCAAGAGAATGACAAAATGCCCGATATCCTTTATGCCTTCTTCATTATAATGCTTCGGGAAGGCATAGTCACACTGAAGCAAGCAAGGCAGCCTTCTCGCCTTGCTAAGGGGACTGAAGATCGTTGGTGCCGATACCATCAGATAAGAGGCCATTATCTAAGTGCACAAGCTTTCTTGATATATTCGCAAAGAAATTGAGGGAGTGTAAGGAGTTCTACAATTTCCTTGTAAGTGACCCCTAATTCATTCCCCTATCGGGGCAAGAAGGTCTCACAGAGCAGGACCTTCCTATCAATGACTCAGACTCTGCGGAACCCTTGATTCCCTAGCCATGGATAGTCTACCATGGATGAAGCAGATTCAAGTCCTTAAGGCAAGAAGCAATTCACCAGGCTAGGGCTGCTCATCAGACCAGCGAGATGAATCAAACACCACCTCAGAAAATCAGACAAAGACGGGCACCAAGGGCTACTCACCGAAGAAACAAGACGGCTCAACCCATATTCGAGCAGGAATTTCTCAGGCCCCTTCCTCCACTACCAACTTTACTGGAATTCATCCCTGGCACAATCCTTCCTCCTTTGTCATCCTGTCAAGAAAACGTCCCCGTGCCATCTCCCACTCAGTATACATCCAATGAGGGTGACGACATTAAATGCAGTCCCCAATGGTCAAATCAAGGGCAAGAACTAAGACCCCCTGTACCCTTCCAACAAAAAGCTGCCCAGATCGGTCTGATGAGAGGAACGACCTTAAAAATCCCCCACTTTCTAACCCTTCACCTCTTTCTTCTCCTTCTTTTCATTCTCCCGCTTTTGTCTCTTTTGCGAGTACACCTTGATATGTCCGGACTTCGAGGCTCTGAACCGAGAATTTGTAGGAGCTAATATAAGCAAAATGCAGCAAAAATGAACCCTGGCATAGGCAGTAGGATTCCTAACAGTTGCCGATGCCCTGGCAGCTAAAGCCAAGGCAAAGCCACCTTCTTCAAAGAAGCACAAGAAGTCAAAGCCAAAGAAACCCCGATGGCCACCTGAGCCTTACTTTGAGCAGAGATTGAGAGAATCAAATAAGCAAAGCTCATATTCTCAGGGAGCTTGCCACATGGTGCAAATTTTAGGAGCAATACCCACCACGGGGCAGATAAATCTCAAATCGAGGAGGACACTGTAGCCTCCACTGCAGAAGTCGGGCACCTTGAAATTCCCCAGTCCGCCACTGCCCCCTAATCCAAAGACAAGTATGCCTATCTTACAGCTCCTTGGGCTCCTTCCTAATCCTAATACTTCAAGCAATCCACCTATTCTTTAATTTCCTGGGACCTCTTTTATCCCATGCACCCAGTCTCTTCAAAAACTTCAAACTTCCATCACTCCAACCAAGCCCGCTGTGCAATCAAGTCTGCGAGCCGGCCAAAATAAACCTTTTCTACCCAAACCTACTCCTCAACGCAACATACCACCCAAATCAGTGGCAGAACCAGGAGCATAAGGCCATGATCTAGAAAAAGTGAAATGTGATGTGATAGGGCATCTACGAAAGCTTCCAAGCCTTCTTAGAGTCTACGATGCCCTCATGCTCTCGAAGGATTACCGGATGGCTTTGGTTTACGCTCTCTCTAACCCATAAGTGTACAAAACCAAAGTAGAACCCATGGAGGTAGACCCAGCAATTCTACAAGGATGTATGTCAATCACCTTTTCAGAAGACGATCTACAATTAGAGGAAAAAAATCCATAATCGCCCTCTCTTTGTTACTAGCAAATTACATTCATGTCCCATCAACCGAATTATGTTAGATGGAGGGTTGGCTGTCAACCTTATTCCAAAGAGGTTCCTTACTCAATTAGGGTTGGGATCCGAAGATCTTACCCCGTCCCACGTCACAGTTCAAGGGTTCAACTAGTCAAGAAAGAAGCCAGTCGGCACAGTATGCATTCGCTTTAAGATCGGTGAGCATAATGATTACGTTCAATTTCATGTAATCGACACCGACACTTCTTACAATATTCTCCTCGACAATGATTACGCTCCATGACCAGGGGGTGGTTCCAGCATCATTGCGTCAATGCTTAAAATATAGTCGAGATGGGAGACAACATACAGTCTACGCTGATAAGAGACCGTTCCCTATGGCCGAAACTCACTATGCAGATGGTAAATATTACTACACAAATTTGGCCTCACCTCAGTAGCCGAATGATGAAGGTCACAAGTCTACGCGCAAGACTACACCCTCATGAAGATGTTGAGGATGTTGGGAGAACGCTGGTGAACATGTTCAAAGAGGAGGAAAGGCAGGGTAGAATTTTACCCATAACTACTCTTCATTCTAAAATCTCAGTCATCATCCCTCAAGAAACTCCTTTTTCGCCCATAAAGGAGTCTTCGCCCTCTGCCCCCAGTTTTGAGTTGTTGCATATTCAGCTCCTGTTGCAGCTGCTACTGCTGTTTTCTTGATCTACCCTATTGGTCAAGGAAGTTTCTCAGATGGTATGCCTCTAGGAATATCTGGTACTTTCAACTTTGTGATTGCATTCCAGGCGGAGCACAACATCCTTATGCACCATTTCACATGTTAGGCGTAGCTGGTGTATTCGGTGGCTCCTTATTCGATGCTATGCATGGTTCCTTGGTAGCCTCTAGTTTGATCAGGGAAACCACTGAAAATGAGTCTGCTAATGCAGGTTACAGATTCTGCCATGAAAAATATAACTGATTAGTTTACCGCTACCATAGGCATTATTTTTTTTTTCTTTTGATTTTTCCTTGTTTTGCTTCCAAAAAAGAATTAAGCGACACTAATGGTAACCATTCGAGCTGACGAGATTAGTAATATTATCCGTGAACGGATTGTAACCATTCGAGCTGACGAGATTAGTAATATTATCCGTGAACGGATTGAGCAATATAATAGAGAAGTAAAGATTGTCAATACTGGCACTGTACTTCAAGTGGATTCTTGAGATTGAGCAAGCCGTGGGGATAAAATTCTTAGCTCCAAGCATCAACTATACTCTAGACCAGCATAGAGTCTTGCATATCCCCATTGCACTCTTGAGAACCGAAGCGACGCGGCAACCATCATGAAATATTTTTCAAAATTCGGTTGATATAAGTATAGAGGATACTCCTCAAACCGGTGACCAGCTAAAAGTGTTACATCTTTCTGACCTCTCAGGAGAGTAGTTCAATAAAGTGCAACTTTGTTCCCCTCAAGGGAAGGATCCCCTAGCAAACTTAAGAATTGAAGTCTGTTGTGTCCAGAGTCAATTGGAGGTCGCACCTCCAAGGTAGCCCCTTCCAAGGAAGCCCCCTCCTTCTACCTCACAGGATAATTCTATCCCCCATCCTGTCCCTCAAATACACATTGACGCTATGGTCACCCATAGCTTAAAATACAGACAAGTCCCTGGGATACAGGGTGCAACGCCTTATCAAAGGCCATACCCCTGTATATTGATCAGGTCCCATTTCCCTCAGATTATCAGAAAGGGAAGTTTCCTTTATTCAACGGAACCACATCCCTGAACCAACATATTGCCCACTTCCAAGAAGCATGTAGAGAAACATCGGCTGACGGGAGACTTCTTCTCTGACAGTCCGTTGAGACCCTCGATGGCCTAGCATTTCAATGGTATGCTCGACTCCCTCTAAACTCAGTCTAAACGTGGGAGGAGATGGAGAAGTTGTTCTATCAACGCTTTTATGAGGTCGAGAGAGAGGTTCAAACAATCAAACTTCTCACCCTGACTCAAGACCTTGATGAGCCTGTGGATCAATTCATATCAAGATGGAGAAACTTGGCTTTCTGCCATCCTAATCCTGTGCCTGAGAAGGAAGCAGTCCAAACTTACGTGTGGAACATGCGACCAGAAATTGCTCTACATGTCGAGACCTCTAATCCGACCTCCATGTTTGTAAATCAGTCCACATAGAAAGTTTAACATGCCACCATGGTGCGACATGACAACCATCTATAAGTTCAGCAAACAATCGAGGCAATGGTAACTCTCAGGATAACACAAGGGGCAGCCAACAAAACAGAGTAATCAATGCCGCCGTCATGGTTATTGATTCAAAGAAGGCTCCCTCCCAAACTTTGGACCTCTCTAAAGGGGTAAGCATAGTGAAGGTAACACCCCAGGCTCGCAAGCAACAACAATCGTACAATTAGGTACCCACACCAACCAACCTTGATCGGGATGATTAGTTTGCCAGGAACAGGAACAGGTCTCCCCCTTTGAGAAATAATGGGTCCCTGTGTTGTTCCGGTTATTATTAGATTAGAATATGATCTAGCTTCTAGAAACCAAATTCCCTGAGCAGCCTGGCCTTGACACTCAGGCAAATTATTGTGCCTACCATCGGATCAATCATCCTACAGATGACTGCTACTGGCTGAAGGATATTATCGAGGCCCTGATTCTAAAGGGTCAGATAAAGCATGAAGACATAAAGAGAGCCTTTGGGGTAGCGAGGCCTCTCATGTCGTAACCATCCAAGAGGAAGACGAAATGCCTGGTATCCTTTACGTCTTCTTCATTACAATGGTTCGGGACGCCATAGTCACACTGAAGCAAGCAAGGCAGCCTCGTCGCCTTGCTAAAGGGACTAAAGATCGTTGCTGCCCATACCATCAGATAAGAGGCCATTATCTATCAAAGTGAACAAGCTTTCTTTATATATTCGCATAGAAATGCAGGAGTGTCGAGAGTTCTACAATCTACTTGTAAGTGATCCCCAAGTCATTCCTCTATCGGGGAAAGAAGGTCTCACAAAGCAGGACCTTCCTATCAATGACTCAGACTCTGCGGAACCCTCGATTCCCTAGCCATGGATAGTCTACTATGGCCGAAGCAGATTCAAGTCCTTAAGGTTAGAAGCAGTTCGCCAAGCTAGGGCTGCTAGCCAGCCCAGTGAGATGAATCAAACATCACCTCAGAAAACCAGAAAAAGACGGGCACCAAGGGCTACTAACCGAAGAAATGAGACGGCTCAACTCACAATTGAGCAAGAGTTTCTCAGGCCCCTTCCTCCACTGCCAACTTTACTGGGCTTCATCCCTGACACGATCCTTCCTCCTTCTTCATCTTGTCAAGAAAATATCCTTGTTCCATCTCCCACTTAGCATACGTCTAACGAGGGTAATGACATTAAAAGCACTCCCCAACGGTCTAAGCAAGGGAAAGACCTAAAAGTCCCCTTGCACCCTTCCAACCTTGCTGATAACGTAAAAAGCTGTCCAGATCGACATGATGAGGGGAACGACCTTAAAAATCCCCCACTTTCTAGCCCTTCTCCTCTTTCTTCTCCTGATTTTCATTCTCCCTCTTTTGTCTCTTTTGTGAGTACAACCTTGATATGCCAGGACTTCGAGGCTCTAGACCGTGAACTTGTAGGAGCTAATATAAGCAGGATGCAGCAAAAACGATTGAAAAAGACCCTGGCATAGGCAGCAGGATTCTTAACAATTGCTGATGCCCTAACAGTTAAAGCCAAGGAAGAGCCGCCTTCTCCAAAGAAGCACAAGAGGTCGAAGCCAAAGTAACCCCGGTGGCCACCTGTGCTTGACTTTGAGCAGAGATTGAGATAATCAAATGGGAAAAGCTCACATTCTAAAGGAGCTTGCCACATGGTGCAAATTTCAGGAGCAATACGCACCACGGGGCAGATAAATCTCAGATCGGGGAGGACACTGTAGCCTCCACTGCAAAAGTCGGGCTCCTTGAAGTTCCCCAGTCCACCACTGTCCCCTAATCCAAAGACTAATATACCTATCTTACAGCTCCCTGGGCTCCTTCCTAATCGTAATACTTCAAGCAGTCCACCTATTCTCTAATTTCCTCGGACCTCTTTTATCCCATGCACCCAGTCTCTTCCAAAACTTCAAACTTCCATCACTCAAACCAACCCCGCTGTGCAATCAAGTCAGCCAGCCGGCCAAAATAATCCTTTTCTACTCAAACCTACTGCTCAACCCAACATACCATCCAAATTGGTGGCAGGACCAGAAGCATAAGGCCTTGATCAAGAAAAATTGAAGTATGATGTGTTAGGGCATCTACGATAGCTTCCAGCCCTTCTTAGAGTGTATGATGCCCTCATGCTCTCAAAGGATGGCTTTGGTTTAGGCCCTCTCTAACCCATAAGTGTACGAAACCAAAGTAGAACCCATTGAGGTAGACCCAGCAATTCTACAAGGATTTATGTCAATCACCTTTTTAGAGGACGATGTGCAATTAGGGGAAAAGTTCCATAATCGCCCTCTCTTTGTTTTTGGGGAATTACATGCATGTCCCATCAACCGAATTATGTTAGATCGAGGGTCTGCAGTCAACCTTATTCCAAGGAGGTCCATTATTCCAAGGAGGTTCCGAAGATCTTACCCCGACCCAAGTCACAGTTCAAGGGTTCAACCAGTAAGGAAAGAAGCCAGCTGGCACAATACGCATTTACTTTAAGATCTGTGAGATGAATGATTACGCTTAGTTCATGTAATCGACATTGACACTTCTTATAATATTCTCCTCGGTCGGCCGTGGCTCCATGACTAGGGGGTGGTTCCACAACATTCCATTAGTGCTTCAAGTATAATCGAGATGGGAGATAGCATACAATCTACGCTGATAAGAGACTGTTCCCTGTGGTCGAAACTCACTATGCAGATGCTAAATATTACTTCAAAAATTTGGCCTCGCCTCAGAAGCCGAACTATGAAGGTCACAAGTCTACGAGCAAGACTGCGCTCTTGTCTCATGAAGATGCTGAGGATTTTGGGAGGACGCTGGTAAACATGTTCAAAGAGGAAGAAAGGCAAGGTAGAATTTTACGCATAACTACTCTTCATTCTAACATCCTAATCATCAACCCTCAAGAAACTCCTTCTTTGCCCATAAAGGAGTCTTCGCCCTCTGCCCCCAGTTTTGAGCCACCTTAGCCGAAAGATGAACCATAGGTCATTCTTGAGATTGAGCAAGCTGTGGGGATATATTCCCAGCTCTAAGGATCAATTATACGCTAGACCAGCATAAAGTCTTGCATATCCCCATTGTGCTCTTGAGAGCCGAAGCAGCGCGACAACCATTGCAAAATATTTTTCAAAATCTGGTTGCTATAAGTACAGAGGATACTCCGAAGACCAGTGACCAGCTAAAAGTGTTACATCTCCTCGACCTCTTTGGAGAGCAGTTCAATAAAGATCAACTTTCTTTCCCTCAAGGGCAGGATCCTCTAGCAAACTTAAGAACTGAAGTACGTAGTCTCCAGAGTCAATTGGAGGCCATGCGCATCGCTTCAAAGAACCTCAAAGAGTTCGTGCTGGAGACTAAAATCTATGATGAGCTTGAGGTAAACGTGCCATTAATGGAGGTCGAGGCCCCTCCTGACTGGATTATCTATAATGACCATGTTTACCAAATCATGAGATAAATGACCTATGAGCCCTTGACCAATCAGACATTAAAAGGAGAAAAAGCAACAACTCCCCATTTCAGAGCTCTCCAAGCCACGGGAACCCATCATGGGGCTAGACAAGGCCTAGGGTATTAGCCTCTTAGGGCAATGAAAGTGTCAAGAGGCATTCAAACAAGAAATCACATGAGGTGCAGCAAAAGTAATAAGAGAATGAAATCATGCAGCAAAGTCAAAAGAGAGAAGCACTTTATTCATCAGGTTAAATTTTTTACAAAGTACTGGCAAGAAGAAATGACATGTTCAGAAACGATCAATCAGCATGTTGATATCTGCACTGTGCGTTGTAGGAGGAGTATCGGTGCCTTGGATACGCTCCTTCATTTCTGCCACCGTTTGAGTCTCCTCTGTCATCGCCACAGTTTTCAACTCAAATGTGCCATTGAGTTCAGACAAATCTTCGACCAATGAGGCCTCCATGGCCTTCCTCTGAACCATCTCTATTTCGAGGCCCTTGAATTCTTGCTTCAATATTAGCATCGCCTCTCGGATTTCAATCATTCTCTTAAAGCTTCCTTGCGCCTCACTCTTGAGGTCCTGCTGACGGCCAGTTATCATGGCCTTCTTCTCGATGCAGGCATTTATTTTCTCGTGACAACACAAGATTGAATCTTCCAAAGAGGCTAGCCTGCCAGTTTCTTCTTGTTGATGAAGTGCTCCCAACCCCCAGCTCTCCAACTCGTTTAGAGTTGCATTGAAATGGGAAAGCACTTCTGGAGCGCTACCAACCATCGTAGTCATGGTGAACTCCCTCAGTTTTGCCAAGGCTTCGCCCAGCTTCTCAAGGGGCAGCTCCTTCAAGCCCTGAAGGTCTGCACTAAGCATGCCTGCAATCATGCTAGAAATACCACTAAAAACATGCCTAGATGGTGCTGTTGAGACTACAACTACTGAAGAAACCTCGACCTCAAGGACCAGGCTTGTTGAACTAATAGCCATAATACCAATCTCGCTAGCTTGACCTTCTCTTATGGGGACCTCTACTTCTTCTTCATTCACCTGAATCGTCGCCTTAGCGTTATCAGGTTTAGGAATTGCCTCTTCTGTTTGGCCTTTGCTAGCTAATTCATCTCTAGCCACGATGTCTCCCATTTGGCTTCCGCCTTCAACAGCTAGAACCTCGGCTATGAAGAGTTCAATTCCCTCATATTCACGACCTATGTCCACAGGGCCAAAACCTCTTGGTGCTCAGACACGTCATCAACTTCAGGCTCTTCTCCTTGAGTCATAGCCCCTGGCTTTGTCGGGGCACCAAGCTCCAGAGGCAGGAAGGCGACATCAACATCAGAGCCCCTATATGGAGCAGTGGTTACAACGCCTTCATCCTCATCAGTCTCCATCCGAGCCGCCTCTAACTTCTGAACTATCTCGGGACTCAAGGGTGCCCCCCAAGATCCGGAGTCATCTCCCGATCAGAAGCAATGACAATAGGTTCAGAATGGCCAAAATCTTCTGCCTCGGTTTTTGAAGAAAAAGAAAACAATTCAAGAGAAGAAGAAGGTGGTCCCGAGAGCTCATTAGGTGATACCGGATTAGTTCTTGAAAGATCAGAAGAGGAAGAGCTACCTTTTGATTCTGATGCCATTGGAAGCTTGACACTCTTGCACCTCCGAATTCACCCACTAACTGAAGGTGGGACATGTGTATCGGCAGCAGTCGAGCACTTTCTTTTCTTTCCCCCTCCTGAAGTAGGAGCTGCCACCTTAGATCCACCTCCTTAAGAAGACCCTTCAGCTAATTTACTGTGGGGACCACTCCCAATGAGGGCATTCAAATCCTGTGGGGGACGCTTCTCATAACCAGGAACGCACCACCCCTCATCCCATTCGAAGATGGAACTGAGATTGTCGAAAACACTTTCAATCTTCATCTTCATTGCGAGGAATTCTGGCGAGGCCTCATCAGCTGCTATTTCGCGCGGAAGCCCCAAAGCACGCCAGTTGGAGGGATAATTCAAGACAAACACCGCGTCAGGAGCAAAAGCATCCGCCAGTCTTCTTTGCCTGGTATCGTGCCGCTAGTTACCATTCAACCCTTTCCATGGTGATCTTGATCCTAATATCCCTTGCTGGTGATTCTCCACCAGTTCACATAGGCCTTCATCGTCTGAACCCTTCTGCCGAAGTGAGGTATTACATGTTTGCTGATTTCTGTCATCTCTTGACACATGGACCAAGCGGTCCGTATATGCTCTGGCAGCAACCACTCACGAAAATTTCCCAAATCTCCCGTCTTCCCCTTGATCACCTTACTCTAGCGCTTTTAGAAGAATATTGAGAAGGGGTAGCCTTGATCAAGCCCGTGCTGACGGGCTAAGCGGTGAGGGAAATACCCCTCTAACCTGGCATTCTGTGTAGCCTGATAGGGTAAGACTCCCCTCTAATGCTCAGGATGAATATGAGTTCCGTAACAGTTGTTGGAGCACTATCCAGCTCCTTCCCCAACTCATCAATGAAAGCGCGGTAGGTGAAGCTCCCGACCGGAAAAGGGACCCAACCGAAAGTAAGCAAGATGGTTCAAAAAAAATTCTAACTCTTTTTATGGCAGTAAAAACGAGTTGCAAAAAGCCCATTACTAGGGAGGTTACAAGTCTCTTGCATCTGAGGATAAGAGGACAGTTACCAACCAAAACTTGTACTTTCACCCTTGCATCGGAGGATAAAAGAACTGTTACAGGCCAAAACAAATGCCTGTCCCATGAAGAAGAAGCAAACCCACGAAAGAAAGGCTTTCCCAATGATGAAGAAGCGAAACCACTTGGAGTTAGCTTTAATTCATCTGACGAGTAAGAGGATGGTTACAGGCTAGAAGACAAAGTAGAGCCACTCTAAGGAGCTAGCCTCAGTACACCCGATGTGTATGTCCAACATATAAGTCAGGTATCTCACTTGACATGTACATCAAATATATGCAGGATTCATTCGACGCGTGTATCCAACATACAAAGAGGGCTGCCCTAGCAAGGAACTGGCTTATGACGGAAAGCGTACTCTGTTCACAGTAACTGCCCTCCCACAGAACAACATGGACCTCATTGTTGTGCTGAAGGATTTGGCTTCCAACAGGAGCCATAAGCCACACCTTACCATCATTCACTACTTTTGCCCGGCCCATGATTATCACCGTATGTAGCTCGTCGTCGAGCGTCGAAAATCCCACATGTAACTTACTGCCATAAAAGAGCATCACTCTCCGCACCATGATAAGCTATAGGTGCTGATGAGCACTGGCTGTGTCCTCCAAAGGTCAGCACCAGTTGTCCTTCTTATCCCTACCGTCGGTTGCCTTTCTTGAGGTTCAGCGTCGGTTAAGTCAACATTCCGAAGGCCAGCGTTGGTTGCGCTCCTTAGCCCTAGCACCGGTTGCCTTTCTTGAGGTTCAGCGCTGCTTGAGTCATCACTCCAAACCATCAGTGTTGGTTGCCCTAGCGCTGACTGCACTTCTGTCAGCGCCGGCCCAGTCGCACTATTTGCTTCCCGAGACTCTCGTTTTCAAAGCCAAAGTTTTTGCACCTAATTATTGGTCGCACGATTTTAGGAGGTAATTGTACGCCTCCCCAGCGACGATTCACCTCCACGACAGTTCACCTCCTGCAAACTATACACCTTCCACAACGGTCCACCTCCCGTAACTGTTCGTCTCCTGCCGGAACTCCTGCTACATGGCCGGAAAACTTACTGAAAAACTTTCCCTCCTATGTTTTTTTCCTGGGCAGCAACAGTACCTCACAGAAAATTTTCGCAAACTTCTTTAAGTTCTTCAAAACCTCTGTAACACCACTTACAGTGTCGAAAAGTGGCAACAATCCCCAAGAAATTACTTAAAAACTGTCTGAAACACTCCCAAAATGAGCGAAAATGATCACAGTTTCACTTCCCGCCTTTTCTACAAAAAACCATTGTAGTCGAAACCTCTTCCTCTCACCGAAAAAATTCCCTGAGCTAAAAAGGTGTCCCCATAACATCGCCAAATTCTTGGCAAAAACTTCGCTGAGAACCTTCCCTGCAAAAACTGCTTGGAATTCCACTGTTGGCCAAAAACCTTCCCAGCAAAACTTTTGCTGAAGTCCCACTGCTCACCTGAACTTCAACCGAACACTCTCTCCTCACGGTTAAAGAAAACTTGTGCTTAAGTTTTTTTACCCTTAGTGAAAAATGAGGGACAACGAGATTTTACCCCCCTTATATAGACTACACTACCCTCACGTGCCCCTCACAAACTGGGAATTCCAGTCGCGTCCAAAGGAAGCCAAGTGACGATTAGCCGGGTCGGGCTTTGACTTGAGGCCCGAGGTAACTCTCATCGACCCAACGGGTACCTTCCAAACAACCCTAGCACCAGTTGACTTAGCACTAGGTGTGTTTCCAATTAACCTCAGCGGCGGTTAACTTAGCATTGGTTGTCTTCAAACAATATCATAGGTTGTTCACAGCGTCAACTGAGTCTTTAACAACTTAGCGCCGGTTGTGTTTTTGAGAACTCAGCTCCAGTTGGAAATTTGTAAGAAGTCACTAGCGCTCCACCTCGCGTCAGCCATATTTCTAGCACCCTATTATCATAAACTGCAAGTTGAAGTCTTGTGTGTCCTACCACTTATCCTTAGTGAGGTTTCACCCAAGCCGTGACCTATCATCCCCTGTGATCTTGAACCCAGTCTGTAGCACCCAAACTGTGAACTATCTTCCCTAATGAAGTTAGGAGCTATCCCTCATCGCCATAGGAGTCACACCCATATTGCAGCCTATTATCCTCATTGAAGTTAAGGTCATTCTTACCTCTTCAATTCTTGGTGGGACTATTTCACACCAAGCTATCTTAATCCTAGGGAGTAAGCTTGCCCCCCTAAGCCATAGTGAAGACCGCCTCTGTTGGCCATCCTTCATCAGGTCACCATTTCCATTTGAGCCCTCTGCTTGTGTATGGCGTTAACCATTTTATCCCCAGACAGTTGGATTTCCATCCACAGACCTATTCCCCATAGCGCTCCACCTACTTGGCGATCCATACAATGGTCTAGTTGCACTACCTTAAATTGCACAGCCATGGTCCAAACTATATGACCTTAAACTGTAGTGGAGGTCTAGTTGCACGACCTTAAACTGCACGATCTTAGATGTATGACTTTAAACTGCATGACCACGGACCAGCTGTATGACCTTAAACCATAGTACACGTCTTAGCCGCATGACGTTAAAAGGCTCAACACCATGGTCCAAACTATATGACCTTAAACTGTAGCGATGGTCTAGTTGCATGACCTTAAACTGCACAGCCATGATCCAAACTATATGACCTTAAACTATAGCAGAGGTCTAGTTGCACGACCTGAAACTGCACGGTCCTAGTTGTATGACTTTAAACTGCATAACCACGGTCCAATTGTTTGACCTTAAACCATAATGCGCGTCTTGGCTGCATGATGATAAACTACTTTGCACAGGTCCAGAAGCATGACCATAACCTCGCCCCCACATACACGCACGCCATCCCTAATGCGTGCACCACCTTCATTACCTCCCCATTGAGTTCATTCACTTCATCACCACACCTCATTCCCCAGTGAGTCTTACTCGTGCTCACGAAATGGCGGACCATCCCACCATCCATATTCGTTGTAACTTAGTGAGTCACCCTCACCCACTCACACTTCATACATCATAGGTAGCCTTGTGCCATTTCCCAAGTGAGTCAAACCACCACCATACTCACTCCAGGGCGTCCACAGACTATCATCCATCTCCATTGTGGTCTTAACTGCATGACCCTAAACTGTACAACCATGATCCGAACTATATGACCTTAAAATGTAGTGGAGGTCTAGCTGCATGACCTTAAACTGCACGGTCCTAGTTGTATGACTTTAAACTGCATAACCACGGCCTAGTTGTATGACCTTAAACCATAGTGCATGTTCAGGTCGCATGACGTTAAACTGTTTCACATGTGTGTCAAAGGCATGACCTTAAACACACATTCACATAAAAAAAAAAAAAATGAAAAGATAACAGGCATGAGTAAAAATGATGGATGGGCATGGTCACGAAACCATGAGTAAAAGAGTTCTGTGAATAAAAACCGGGCATGGTGAAAACCCGAAAGGGCATCGTGAGCAAAAATGGATGAAAAAGGTAGACATAGCCGAAAGGTTATGGGTAAAAGAGCCCCAAAATAAAAAGAAGTTGGTGAAAACCGTCTCTACGACGCTGCTTCCCAAGTTCAAGTGAAAATCCACAAAGGACGCTTGAACCAATAAACTGGTTGATGCAGCGCTCGTCTCATCAGGCGGATTCAGCCCTCACTCAAAATAAGAAAAATATTTGGTATCATAGTACTAGGACTCGAAAAATATGAGCTTCAAGGAAAATATTATGACAGCTTGAGTCCAGTTGCAAAAAGGACTCGAAACACAGAAGACTCGCTAAGATGGCAAGACAAGTCTCATAAGGAAGAACATTATTCCCACAAGGTCACTCTAGAAACAAATATTCTTTGATGAGAATATAGGGTTGTCAATTTTTTATTATGAGAATTTATATAGAAACAAGGAGTGTATATATAAAAAATTATTGTTATATGAATAAATTTATTTTTATATGGATATTATAGCATTAATATGGATAGTATAGCATTAATATGGGACGGAAAGAGAGAGAGAGAGAGGTATGGAAAAACAAGGATTACTGACTTTCGGCTAGAGGTATGGAAAAATAGATTAATGAGTTTATATAGAAGCAAGGAGTGTATATATAAAATATGTTCATAAAGGTAATATAATCAAAATTCTATTAATACTATTTTTATGGAATAACGTCATTTTTGTGTGAATATTATAATTACGAATATATCAAAAATATAAGGAAAGGTCTGGTTTAAATTTTTTTTATGAAATTGTGATATTTTTTATCATTTTATCCATACTCTAATTTATAACACATGGTCTCTACATCAGCACAATTTTATATACTATCTTTAATAAAGTTATTATAATTTTATAATAATTATTATAAAATCATCACAATTTTATATACTCTAATTTAATAATATATCAAAAATTATTATAACTATTATAATATATGATAGTATAAAATTATCATATATTATAAAATTAATATAATATATCAAAAAGTGGAATAAGGATATTATAACATTAATATGGGAAGGGAAGAGAGAGAGAGAGGTGAGTATAAAAGAGAGGAGAAGATAGAGAGAGAATGAGAAACTAATAAATAGAATATTATAAAGTAATGATTGATGATATGCATATTATTAAAGAGAATAATGATGCTATAATTAATATTATGAGAGGGGAGAGAGAAAAAATAAAATTTGTTTAACTATATTTTTTATATGAGACAGGTAGAGAGAGATAATATAGTATTATGAGGTGATGATAATAACATAATTAGAGAGAGTAATGATATTATCATTATTAATAACATGAGAGGGGAAAAAAAAATAATGATTATGAGAGAGTGATGATAACATAATTAGAGAGGTGGAGCATTTGTTTCTCATCAAAGAGTATTTGTTTTAATACTCTTTGATGAGAATATTACATTATAATATAGGGTTGTCAATTTTTGACAGTTCATCGATATTTTTCCTCTTTGATGCATGAAATCAGTCGATATTGGAGCAAACAAAAGATGGCTTTTGATAGTTCATCGATATTCTACCTCTTTGATGCACGAAATCAGTCGATATTAGAGCAAACAAAACATGGGTTTTGAAGCTGATTGGTATAGATTCAAATTAAATAAAAAATCAGAAAAAATGTTGAGTAATTAGAGATAAATAGCAATACTGCTGCCATGACTCAAACTAGTATGGACGAGATAGGGCAAGTGAAGTTCTAAAACCCTATGATACATGGGCACATAGCACAACCGAGAAGGTTTTAAATGGTAAACCCTTGATGAGACCGAAGCGATGCTTAGGGTAGTTGGCCAAGGGACTTTATGACCCTTATATATGATTAGTAAGCTTAAAAGGACAATAGTCAAATCCCCATCATGACCATCACACAGCATGTACATATAATAGTAGCATTGGGACGTAGACATCAGCATTCAAAAAATCGAGCCGCCCAATGGCCGATTTAACCATCCTAATCGTGTATCAACCAGTCAAAAAAGTGTTAAAAAATAAAAAAAATACAAAACAAATAAAAAAAATGGGTGTGGTTTCTATAAGGTTGCAACCTTAAACAATCCAATTAAGGCGCACCTCCAAATTTTATCATTACATGTATTTTGGTGTAAATATTTTTTAAGATTATGTAAAAATCTATTTTCATATCTAATTGCAAAATTTTATATCCAAAAATGGTTAAAATCAAGTAGATCTATAAACATATGAAAAACTTGAAAATGGACGGTATAGATGTATTGCGAGATGAACTATTTATGGGACTCAAAATCCTTTTTTTATTCATATTCATACATCTCGATGTCAAGATGATTAATTAATCTTTTCTGATGGATTTTTGTGGTTCATCTTTAATTCTATATTTTAAGGTTGCAGCCTTATATAAATTGTTTCCATATTTTTGAAAGCATGATCAAACAAAGAACATCCAAATGAAATAAAAAATTAGTGAAAAAATGGATTTTAAAAGTCAATTTGTGCCCATGGGTATTTTTGAAATCTTTCAAAAAAGATGGGAAGATGTAAAAATAAATATTTATGGCCAAAACACTTTTCAATATTTTCTAAAATAGTAATAACCATTTAAAAACACTTCATTTTAAGGTTGCAACCTTATATAAACTTGTTCCATATTTTTGAAGCATGATCAAATAAAGCACATCCAAAATTAGTAAAAAAATGGATTTTAGAAATCGATTTGTGCCCAGGGGTATTTTTTAAATCTTCCAAAAATGATGTAAAAAATGTAAGAATAAATATTCATGGCCAAAACACGTTCCACTATTTTTCAAAATATAATAAACATTAAAAAACGCACTACAAACAAATCCCTTATTTTTGGGGATCATATATAATTGTTTTTTGCATTGTTTCAAAAGTACCATGTCGAATCACCAAAACTAGAATTGGGTAGTGCCCGGTTCCGAACGAACTGACCTGGTTTGCTAATACTGGTAGACATCATTGAGGTTCTTACATGTACATCTGCTAAGGATAGCCGCCATTCACCAATTGCGATGAGTGTGAACAGGTCTGTGTGACTTAGATTTATCCCTAAGGAGAATTTGTAGTCCACGGACTGGGATAATATTCTCACTACCTATTAGCTGACTTTGATAGTTGATTCATGAGCCCTACAATGGCTCTATACTAATAATAATAATGACGAAGGGAAACTCTCATCTTTTATGTGGCTGTATTAGATGAGTCACTTAGGTGTCTTGCTAGCTCAAAACAATGACGAAGGGAAAGAGATGGCTCTATACTATCTGAGTCAAAGAATACAAGGAGCCGAAGAAAACTATTCTCCCAAAGAGAAGACGTGTTTAGCCCTAATATTTGCAGTTCCGAAGCTCAGACACTATTTTCTCGCACACCCGGTTCAGCTCATCTCTCAAGCCGATCCCATTAAACTTCTCTTGTCGCGTCCTGGTTTGTCGGGTTGACTTGCGAAATGGTTATTACTCCTCATGGAGTTTGACAATACATAAGTGCCGCAAAAAGTTGTCAAAGGTCAAGCCGCTGTTGATTTCCTGGCAGCACACCCTCTCCGAGCTGATTCTCCCTTGACTGATGATCAACCAGATGAAGAAGTATTTTAGGATGAAGTTTCATGTGATTGGAAGATGCATTTTGACGAGGCATTTCAATCCAAAAATGGTGGTGCTGGAGTAGTGTTCTCCACCCCTCATGATGGCCTTGTCCCACTATCATTCTCTCTCCTAGAGATAGAGTCGCATAACGAAGCAGAATATCAAGCGCTCATCATAGGATTAGAGATTGCTTCCCATATGAACTTGAAATGCTTGACCATTTATGGATATTCAGATCTATTTATCAGGCAACTCAAGGGGGTGTATGACGTAAAGAAAGATAACCTCAAGCTTTACTTCAACACTGCCAAATCCTTGAAGATAGAATTTGAAGAAGTTGCTCTTGAGCATGTACCACGAAGGCTTAATGCACAAGCCGACGCCCTCGCCAAGTTAGGGGCAACTATTCAAATCCCATTAAAAGAGCCCTCACCAGTATGGGTAGCCGAATTGAGGTGCATCGATTTTGTCAAAAAAAATGGACAATAATGAGATGCAGTGGTTTGAGGGGTGCTCTCTTCATCCATTTGGGGCACTAATTGTAACTGGAAAGGCAATGTAAGACTCGAGCAACTCTCAGGAATCATATGTGATAAAAGAGAAAGCAGAAGAGATAGAATCTCAATATCCATTATTTTTCTCTAATTTCTCAACAATTTATCAGATTATTAGGTTGTTTTTAAGGTATGAAAATAAACTTGAAAACTCCTCTACTGGTTTGTATTTTTTGCTCCAATATTGGTTGATTTAGTGCATCATTGAGGTAATATCATTTTTTGCTCCAATATTGGTTGATTTAGTGCATCATTGAGGTAATATCGATGAACTATAAAAATTCTGCTAAATCTATTGTTCTTCTCTAATTACTCAGCAACTGTTTTTTACTGTTGCTTTGTTTTGAAGAGATTGAAGTCAATTTCAAAAGTACTCTACTAATTTCATTTTTTTTGCTCCAATATTTACTGGTTTGGTACATCCCAAAGGTAATCTTGATGAACTATCCATTTACCATTGAATTTGGTATCAAAATTGTCTTATATCAATGATTTTTTTTTTACCCAACCATTTTCAAGTTGTGGAAATTTGAAAATTTTATTTTGTTTTGAAAATACACAAAAATATACATTGTAAAAAAATGGAGAAAATAACGTATATATCCGATATATTTTGCCTTATTATGTAATTACTGCGAAGTTTCAATTATTACATGTATACCCATTATTTTAACTTCATAACATTTTTTAAAAACAAGATGGAACTGCCCTTTTGATATTTTTGAAAAACCAAAATTTTTAAACATTTTGATTTTAAGAAAATGAGAAATAATATTTTTTTGAATTATGAAAACCTGAAAAGTAACCCAATTCGGTTTTTCTACAATCAAAATTGGCTTTCGTCCTTCAACAACTGAAAAGTAACCCAATTCCAATTTTTCAGTTTTTCAAAAACCGAAAGCACGACATTTTTGGTTTTTCAAAAACCAAAAATCTATCTTTTTCCCATAAGTTGTTGGAAAAGGAAAGATAGTTTTCGGTATATCCAATTTTCTGGTTTTGAAAAACCGAAAACAAGACATTTTTGGTTTTTGAAAAATAAAAAATTTCTCCCTTTCCAATAAATTTTCTAGTAGTTTATTAGAAAATGAAAGATAGTTTTTGGTTTTTTAAAAGCCAAAAATATCCAATTTTCGGTGTTTTATATATAATGTTATCTCCATTTGCTTTAAAGAAAAATAAAGTTTCATATGACCTCATGCAAAGAGGCATGTTGGCATGGGCGGGCTAACCAGCACGCCACTCACCACTTGATTACTAAAAACTAGCACTCATATTATATACACAATTTTTCTCTTGATTTTCCTTAAAATAAAAAATGAGCTAGGTTCGAACGAGTTACTCGGACTCACATGAGTAAATCGCTTCGGCCAAAGAAAAGAAGATCACGCTTTGAAAGGTATTTAATCTCTATTAGTTCCTTGTGTGATATTTGAGGTCTCGTAACTCACCTGTAAGGCCAACATTGGAAGTGAAGATCCTTATAGAGCTTCACTTCTCAAGGACGAGCAAATCAAATCCTCTCATAAAGCCATATCCAGTGTGTGATATCTTAGATCTAATTCCCCATGCAATCCACACACAAAATCAATATTTTCTCACACCTTTTTAGAGAACCTTTGTATGAGAACCTTCGATCGCATAGTTCATGCGTGCACTGGCCCAAGCAGGTCTTCTACAGGGGCCATGCACATGCAAGGGCTCACAAAATGTGCGACCCACATGGACTCATCTCGTGAAGCCACACAGACATCAGACAAAGATGCATGGGTGTGCCTCACATGATTGGTCAGGGGTCGCACAAGTGTGGCACCCCGAACCATGCTGTGTTGAGCACAAACCCGTGAGTGAGTTGAAGTCACATGGGAGTGCTAAGTGCAGTGCAGTACATGCTCATATGTGTAATGGGGCGAGTGTCATGTGGCTACATTGTGTGCTTTATTGTTTTGATTGTTACCTATTGATGGATGTTGCATTTGTTGGGCATTGGTTTTAATATGGTTGGATCATGTTTCTCCATTACTCACTTTTAAAGAACATTTGATTTCTTTCATAGATGATGGGATTCAAATAAAAAATGTTGATGTTTCTTTGTTTAGTGAATTTCTCATAGATGGGTTGTTGCTCAGGATTTGGGGGATTCATTTTCAATACTCTCTCTCTTATTTTCTTTCATTCTGTTCTCCTCCTTCTTCCTCTACTGTTGAGGATGGTGTCTATGATTCTTTACTTTATTATAACTATTTAGATTGATCATATCAAGAGAGGTAGGATGGCGAGATTAATTAAAGATGGGCTTGGAACAACCTCTATAAATCCACCCACATGTGAACCTTGGAACAACCCAACTAGAAAAATTATTTTCTACAGCCCTAAGATTTTAAAGTGAAAAAACTTGATTTATGAGTCTCTATGGCCACGTGGCTTTCAGAAAGTTGAAATTTCCAAGAAAGAAAAGGTTTGGGATTGGATCTTTATATTTATGAGATGCTTAAACCTCAAATAGAGAATGATGAGAAATTTCCTTCACTAGTGAGTAATTGTGAGATTATTACTGTAGTTGTCAAGAACAATGTGGAACCTTGAAGAAGTGTACATCCCAACCATGTTTCCCTATAGGTATTTGAGATTAAAGTGATAGGTCTGACACGCATCTCCATCAATGAGGATGACCTAGATTTATATCACAAAGCATTGATATTTGAATATTGGCGATGTATGAACAGTTTAATCTCATTGGAGAAGAATCGAGTCTGCGAACTTGTTGATCCCTCACCAGGTAGAAAGGCCATTTTGAAAAAGTGGCTCCCGAAGATCAAGAGAAAGGAAAATAGAAATATTGACACGTACAAGCCCAGTCAATTGCCAAAGAATTTGCCCTACTTTAGGTTGTGGATTATGAAAAGACATTTTCTTCGAAAGTAAGAATGACCTCAATTTGCCTCATACTTGTCATTGTATTTATTTTGAAGCTAAAAAGTTACTAAATGGATGTAAAATAGCATTTCTCAATAGGGATATAAAAGAATACATAGAACAAGTAAAGGTTATGAGATCCATGGGCATGAATATAAGGTTTGTAAACTTGTTAACTATTTATGGACTCCAGATAGTTACATATGAAATTCCATTATGCTATTGGTTCTTTTATTTTTTCAATCATTGAACATGACAATTGTGTATACACCATACATCATATGAAAATTTTTATGTGAACAACATCTTAATAACAAAAAAAAGATAAGGATGTGATGAAAAGCAACAAAGAGTCATTCCCCTCTAATTTGATATGGACATAGGTGAATTGCATTATGTTTGCAATGTGAAGATCTAGCACAATTACTTTAAGAAGCTCTTTAGATTTGTTAGTCTTAGGGCACTTGCAATAAGAAAATTTTATATTAATTTAGGATCCATAAGTACGAGCCCGTAAGTACTTGTGATCTTAATGCAAGCACAATGAGGAGTGTTATGTATGTCGTGGTATAAGAAACTGGATATTTGTTATGCCTAGGGACTTGTTAGTCACTGCCACAGGATTCTAGGTCATGAACATTGGTGGATTGTGTAAAGAATTCCTCTGTATCTATAGGGAAACATAGACTACTTTCTAATCTTTTAAGGAAATGATCTATATTATTAGGATATAGCTAGTCGAGTTGGGCAGTTAATAAGGATGGGTGAAAGTAGAGATTAGGATACGTTTCAAATGTATTGAGGTACCCTTTTGTGGTGTAGCAAGAAGCAAACGTATGTGGCATAGTTCTTAATAGAATTGGACTATATAACGTGTTGACCAATATTGTTGGAGGCTGTGGATCAAGAGATTCTTACAAAGCTCATCGATCATATTGAAATTTCAAGAGCCCATGACCATATTATTTGATAATATGGCATTACTGGCTCAAGAACCCAAACAATAACACAAAGCGCATTGACATTGAGTATCGTTATGTGTAAAATTTGAGAGGAAAACAATAGTCATGACCCAAATTCCCACAAGCAAGATGGTATCAGGCATATTATGAAGCCTATTGATCAAGATATGTAGAGGGCATGTGCCAAGGGATAGGGGCATAGGAGTCGATTGTTTTTTCCATATATATTTGTTTTTTCCATATGTACTTTTGGTTTGATTCATACACATGGATTTTATTTGAATTTGATTTTGCCATTTATGTTAGTGATTTATGGTATTTTAATTTGCTCAGTGCACGTTGACATGGTTTGGATGTACATGAATAATTGTGGATTAGGATGCATAACCTTCTAAGATAAATCATCATTGCTTGTTGCTCATATAGTGTTAACATGGTTAAGGATGTACATGAACAATTGTTGATTAGGTAAAAGGTGTGTGTCGCCTAGACGAAGGATCAAGATAATATTCCATGATGGGAGTAGACAAGATCCATTTTCCGTCCAATCAAATCATGTAGCTTTATTTTAGCTAGGCATGAACAATGAACAAGTACAGGTTAGACATATGGGTATGACCTAGGACATATTAGTTGTGGTGGGGTGCTTGGATTGCAACTAAACTAATTCCTACAATGTCTAAATCTAATGTTAATCATAATCCTTTATCTCATTCACACCGTGATGTATGACTTGTACCTCATGTGCTTAGTGAGATTATCATTATTATTAGGAAAATTGTTTCATGTGGGCTGGACCGCATGATTGCATATGCGGTCTAAAAGTGTAAAGTATCCATCTTAAAGATGGATGCAAGTAGTTGTTACATCTAAAAACAATGGCAAGTAGCAGTCCAAATTTTTTCTTACAAAATTATTATTTCTAGTTTTTAGAATTTATTTATTTTTTATATTCATGACCTCTGTGTTAGAGATTATATGTCCTTAAAAATTAAGTAAAAAAATCCATCTCAAAAAAAGATTTATTAGTTGGCCCTCATTTCTTTATATGTGAGCTTGGCCACTTAGAAACCGGGTCCTTATTATTATATACATGAGAGATTTATAGGATAATACATGTCCCCATTATAATGTACGAGAAATGCAGTCACAAGTGGCTGTGAGGACCCTCATTGACCAAGAGACTATATTACAAAGTGGATCCTTGATGTAGGTGTTATACGTCATTTTTGACGTACTTGTATCCCCGATGCAAATAAAGAGAGAGCTAGTAGTAACCTGGTCCCGTCGGTACCTAAGACACCGCCAGACCACAGGAACACTTCAACAATAAGCTTAAAGATGGGCGGCCTCTAAAAGAAGGGTCAGAATGGCCTCAAATTGCATGAGATGATAGTTTGATATGATCAGAAGGAAACCTGGTTTTCAAATCTAGTTCCTGTCAAGCTAAAAATGGACCCTACAACTACAACCCTATTTTTTGGGTCTCAAAATAGTACCAGACCACCGCTATTAGGGACCAAAATTGAGCTCAATCGGACCTTCTAGGGCCATTATGAGCCTAACTTACCATAAAAGGGTGGGTTTTATACTATTGCGGTGCAGCCTCAGTGAACGTGTGGTCTCATTTCGGGATGATTTTCAAATGATCATAACTTGCTCGATTTGAGTTTAATTACACTCCAATTTGGACACAAGCTAGATCTCAACAACCCGATCATTTTGATCTAAGACATGTGTCATAGCGTGTCCCAAAACGAGAGAATTTCTAAAGAGAAGATAGGCTCAGAAACATGAAAATTCAGATCTTATACAGGAGAACATATGATTCTTGGAGAGGCCATAGCACAAGTTTCCAGTGTCGGATCATTGCAAGTATAGGTCCGTTGCATCCGTGTTGCGAATAGCTAAAGTTTGGAATAATTTTTACGCATGATAGGAGGCCAGATGACTCAAATTTTGAGGTTGAAAATGACATACTTTTTCGGTCACCAGAATCCCATTTTCTCACAACTTTCCAAATTTGGAATATGCTCAAATATAAAACAAAATGGATGAAATTTAATGCAAAATGATTGTGACAATTTTCTATTTGATTTGTGATAAGAAAGAAGGCTTGGAATGTTATAGATCATGTTACATTGATGGTTGAAGAATTGTAAAGTTTATGAACTTGGCTGGATTTTGGGTTCTTCCTAAAAAAATTGTTTCAAGACTATCAAAGGGTACCGAAACATTCACAATAGTTCATGCATCAATTCTACGACGATTGATCGCCTGAATTACCATCATAGATATCCAAAAAGGCTCTCGAAGACTAGCAATGGTTAGAGGCCCCTCACTGAGGGATGGTTTTTTCATTTGTTGGAAAGTGCTTAAGGGTATTTTGGTCATTTGGTCCAAATAAGGGATTATTATTTTAATTCATTAAATACGTATTTTTTTATGATTTTGGGTACTTTTGAGTATTCTACCCTTATTTAGTGGTTGCTCTATATAAGGAAACCCAAGTCATTTGTAATGAGGGCATGGAACTTAGGTCTTTGAACTCTTGATCATTTGGTAATACTTCAGCATTTGGAGTGAATTTTTGCTTGTTCTTTTTACTTTGCTCATAAGTTCAAGACCAAAAGGAGAGGAGAGAAACATTTTCTAGGCAGAAAAAATACCCTTAGGCCTATTGGTATGTATGAGTGGCCATGTGACCTCACATGTCCCATATTTCTCTCTCTTATTATTTATCTTAATGTTTTAATATTTATCACTTAAAAGACTTCTTGGGGACAGATGATGCCTCTATCAAACGGGATGATAACTACCTATCTCTAAGGATTAGAGGGCTACGTTTCTCAGAGATTCTAGGAGGAAGTCGAACATTGGAGAACAACATCCTCCATCCCTCTATAACTAGGCTTTTCATGGCCATGGAGAGGCACACACAGTGTTCTCAATTGTTCTGGTAAAACCTGATATTTGCAATCCACAGTCTTACGATATTTCCTTTGATTATTGTGTCTTTGGTGGGTTCATCTCTTCCCTCAAAAATTCAACATTGGTATCAAAGCAAGGTTCTGGAAGCATGGTGGGCCCATAACCCATAGGTCCCAGGTTTGATCTTTCGTTTTTGCTGGTATTTATATTTTACTTTTCTTGAGTTTAATTTACAGTAACTTTGATATTGTGCTTTGTCATTCCCGTATATCTTGCTCTAAATTTTTTCTAACCTTAAATTTAATATTTTGAAAATTTTAACTCCATTCTCCTTTATCTCTTTCATGATCCTTTTCTTCTGTTGATGTTTTAAATCCAAATAGGTGAATATGTAACCCTCCTAGCAAATTTAAGGCTTCTCAAAGAAACCCTATTCTCTCTCTAAGATATTTTGTGCTTATCTTTTCTTTTTTGTGGTTTCTTTATTATGCATTGGATTTATACATAATTTCCTTTAAACGAAATCATCGGTATTGAAAGGAGAAAGAAAAACTTTGGAAGAATCCAAAACTCTATTATCTTCTCTCCAAAACTCTATTATCTTCTCTCTAAAAAAAAAAAAAAAAATCATATTTCCCCACTTATTTGGGTTCGGTTGTTGAAACTATATTTTGTACTACGTTTTTGTCTTGGCTTCATTATTTACTCTTTCTCTCCAATTCAGTGTCTATCAATGGAATTCACTAAAATTTCAAACCCGAGATACACTAAAAGTTCACGCTCGTTTTTTTTTTGGTTTCGTTGTTTTGGTTTTTTCTCCATCTCACGAGATTACCAAAGCGAAATGTTAAGTCTCTCTCTAATTTTCTGTTGTTATAATTAAAATGTTTTTTTACAATTTGTTACTGTAATTTTAGAGAGAGAAAGATGTTGCTTAAATTTTTGAGAGAGAAACAAAGAGACGTATAACTGATATCGAAAATCATCAACTAAAAAAACTTAAAAATTGTAAAGATAGCCCAAAATTCTTCTACTCTGTGCACGATAGCTGAGCACCCATGCTTGCTTTTCTTTGGTAGTGAGAATCTAAATTTCCTTACCATAGTTTATTGACCATGGACTGTTGAAAATCAGTTGGCTTGCATCTTCTTTCTTCCATCTTTTGTTGCTGAAAATTAATGCTTTTTTTTTATTGTATTATTGAAATTTTTTATCCACACAACAACTAAATGAGTAAAGGTCGACGTATCAATTGCACGTATTTTTGTGGCTTATAATTTAGGGACTTTCTATATATTTTATATGCATTGTAATTGTCATTGCCTTACATAATTATCATATGCTTTGGTCTCTTTAAGTGAAAAATTTTATGATCTTGATTTGGTGAACTCTATTTTTGTGATCATGTTATGCCATGTTTTTTGTTGAGAATATCAAATATCATTTTAGACTCTCTCTCTCTTGAGCTAAAACATATTTATATATTTATGAAAATTAGTCTTGTGCAAAAAATACAGAAAGTAGATTGTTGCCTTACTTTTTTATTTTCTTGCATCACAGCAATGTGAACATAAACCTTCTGAGAGAATTCTTCATTGAAGTCACTGCTCATATAAAGTTGGCAACATATTGATTTGACTACGCGGCTAAGCGGCTAGCTCTAACTGGAGAGAGAGAGAGAGAGAGAGAGAGAGAGAGAGAGAGAGAGAGAGAGAGAGAGAAAGAGAGAGAGAGAAGGAAGGGAATGAGAGAGTATGAGGCTGAGGCAGTAGCTAAGCTGCTAGCCCTAGGGCGAAGCGAGAGAAAGAGAGAGAAAGAGGGAGGGAAAAGAAAGAGAGAGAGGGGGAAGCCTAGAGGAGTGGCTTGACCATTAACCCTGTGGGAGAGAGAGAGATAGAGTAAAGAAAGAAAATGAAAGAGGAGGAGGCTGGGGCAGTGCCTAGGTTGTTAGCCTTAGAGAGAGCATGAGAGAGAGGAGAAGGAAGAGAGGGAGAAGGAAAAGAAAGAGAGAGATAGAGAAAGAAAGTGTGAGGAAGAAACATAGAGAAAGAAGAGAGGAAGAAGAGATAAGAAGAAAGAGAGGGAGAAGAAGAAGAGAGAAAGAGAGAAGAAAGGGAGGAAGAAGAAGAAAGAGCCAAAGAAGAAAGAGAGGGAGAAGAAGAAGAGAGAAAGAGAGAAGAAAGGGCGGAAGAAAAAGAAAGAGTGAAAGAAGAAAGAGAGGGAGAAGAAGAGAGAGAAAGCAAGGGAGAGAGAGAGTGAATTTGAGTCCAAGTACCTATGGGATGAGTCAAGGGCTCAAGCTCAGAAGGCTATGTTTGGTCCCAGTGCTCCTGGAGAGGTCCTTGTGGGGAACATGAGTCAAGGTAGGCTAGGGGGATTGGGCTCAAATGGGTGCGTTGTAGGGCTAAGCTAGTGTGTATGGTTTGCAAGAGAAGGTGTATAATTGGCTTGGGTTGGATGGGCTAAGGTGATCTAAGGGTTATGGTTTAAGATGGACAATGGTTAGGAGGGTATAAGTGATATAGATTATGATTAGGAATGTATGGGTAGTGTAGAATATGGTTAGGAGGTATGGGTAGTATAGACTATGGTTAGGGGGTATGAGTAGTATGGACTATGGTTGGGAGGTATGGGTAGTATAGACTAGGGTTGGTGTGGTCTATGGTCTAGGCTTAGGATGGTATGGGTATTGTGTCCCAAAGTTTGAGTAAGGTAGTCCAAGGGTATTCTCTCACTAGCAAAATATTTCTCTCTCCTCTCTCTTGAAGTAAGAAATTAATACATACTTATGCTCAAAGGAGCAAAGCATAGAATTTTTTTATTAACTTTCGACCTTAGGTTACAAATGAGTAAAAAGAACATATATATGATCTCCACAAAACAAGGGTGGATGATCGAAAGAATACAAATTGTTTAAAAATTAAATTAAAATGGAAAAAAAAATCAATCTCGTTTTTTTATGATTGCTATGCTAGAGGACATGTTTGATGCTTTGCGGTAACCTTTCGAGAGATCCAACACCGTAGAAATGATGGTCATCTCGAGTCGATTGATACCATATCCATTATTAAGCTTGAACCAAAAGTTGATCCCAAAATCTGGCCAAACCCTATTCTTGAAAATTTCGTTCTTTGATGTAGCTTGATTTGCCACGTTCTTGGTCGATTGTTTTATCATAAATCGGAGAGGAAATCGTTGTGATCGCTATGCAATGAAAACCCCCCGTTTTGAGTGTCGATTGGTCATTTTTAAATTTTTGAAGGTCACCAAATAATGGATTTCTGGCGATGGAAAATCATGCCTTCTTGCGATCTCGAATCGGGTGCCTTCCCGTCGTCAATCTTCTATGATCCATACCTCTAATTGACCCCTTTGATTTGTGGTCGCAACGCGCCTTCTCATGGGTCTATCCGATGTTGGGCTTCGAGTAACGACTATGGGAGTGAATGCATGTCTCTCATTAAAAATTCAACAATTTATGCATTTTTGTCAAACTTCTCTCTAAGAATTATTCCGTTTTGGTCATTGTTTCGAGTGGTGCCATACCTCAAAATGTACATCTTGATGAGACACACAACATACTTAAATTTGGGGTTGATTGGCCTCAAGTTGAAGAAGTTATGTCATTCCAAAGAATTCACATTTTAAAAAAATCACAGTTTCCATTTACCATAAATGGAAACTGGTTCACTGAGGCTGTGTAGGAATAGTGTAAAACCTATATATTTTATGTAAGTTGGGCCTACAAGGGTCCAGAAAGATCCAAATGAGCTGAAAATTGATATTTTGGGGGATTTTTTGCCTTTTGAATTCATTGGTGGTTGTCTAGTGATCACCAAAAACCATGACAATATAGCTTTAGTTATGAGGCACTTTTTAACATGTTGAGGAGTAGCATTGCAAAGGAAATTTCATCTCCATTATCTTGGTCGAATCGAGACGAAAGTTTATGAGTGTGTTTGGGATGTTAAATGCTACCTCCTCAAACATTTTGAGGTCAGGATGACACATTTTCTTAATCTTTAAAAAGTAGGCATATTTGGTCAAGGCTTCCGTAGTTCTTAGCCATTTTTGATACCTACGTGCCTAGGTTGCCACTGGCTTCTCAGTTATTCCCACAAGGGATATAAGTGTATCAAATGTACCCTACAACAATATTAACTACGCTTCTATTAACTGAAGTAAAATGTGAAGTAGGAGCACAAGCTAACATAATTAAAAAACTATTTCCTTCAATTGAAATAAGTAGTGAATTGTTAGAACTTTTACATAGTGATATACGTGATTTAAATAATGTTCTAACTAGAGGTGGTAAAGATATTTTATTATCTTTGTTGATGATTTTTTGACGTATGCTTATGTTTACTTGCTTATATATACAGATGAAGCATTCAAAAAATTTAAATTTTTCAAAGCAGAAGTTCAACCAACTTAGTAAAAAAATTAAAATTATAAGAAGTGATAGAGTAGGAGAGTGTTTTTCAAATGAATTAAATGAATTTTGTGAAAATGATGGAATTGTTCATCAAGTGACTTCTCCATATATCCCTCAATGAAATGAACAAGCAGAAAAGAAAAATAAAACTTTAGTAAAAATGGTGAACGTCATGCTTATTTCTTCTTCCATACAATTAAATTTATGGGGTGAAGCATTATTATCAACATGTTTTATTTTGAATAGAATTCATTTAAAAAGTGTGATAAAACCCCTTATGAGCTTTTGTTTGATAGAAAACCTTCGTTAAATTTTCTCAAGTATGGGGTTGTCTTGTATATGTTAGACTTCCAAATCCTAAAAGAAGTAAATTACGTCCCAGAACCACTAAATGTGTGTTTATGGGATATTCTCAAAGTAATAAATCATATAGAATTTGTTATCTAAACACTAGATAAAATAATAAAATCTAGTGATGCTGAATTTTTTGCAAAATTTTAAATTGTTTCTCTGTCTATAAATTTCAAGTACTTTCTCTATTTAAAATTTGATATAGTTTCCTGTCTAAAAGTTTATGATCTTTTCTCTCTCTAAAACTTAAAATTTGAGATAGTTTCTTTTTCTATAACTTTTCAAGTTGTTTTCTATCTGAAATTTGATATAGTTTTTAATTGCTAAAATTTTAGTATGCTTTCTCTCTGAGACTTAATATTTGAGATAATTTCTCTCTCTAAATATTTTGAGATATTTTTCTCTAAATATTTTTAAGTAATTCCTCTCTCTAAAATTTAATGTCGTTTATCTCTCAAAAATTTTAAGATACTTTCTCTCTCTTCCCCAAACTTCTCTCTCTTTCTCTCTGTCGAGACTTCTTCCACTCGAGCATTGGCCATGATCGGTTCTAGCGATGTGCAGTGCATACCAGGAGGCACGCATATCATTTCCCCAAACCAAAGTGCTCCACAATTCGAACCTGAAATTTTGTATTTTTTTTTATAAAAGGAGGGCAAGACTCTAGTACACTTTAAGAAGATAACATGTGTAATGAACAAAAGTAAAGGAGGTGAGGCTTTGAAGTAAATGGGGCGAGGCTTTGATTGAAAGCGTAGCCAGAGGAGAAACTCTCAAAGGCCATTCGTAAATACTTGACAGCAGCTGCCACCATTATAGGGAACAAGAGAGAGGTGAGAAGGTTATTAACATGATACTGGTAACCAAGTTTCACATATTTGAGCTTAACCGAGCTTTGGAAATTAGGCATGTTTATTGAGTCTGCCATGACAGTTTCGCTTCGTGTCAAATAAGGGGCCAACACCTCAAATGTTAAAAGAAGTCGATCCTTTTGAAATTCTAAGGTGCCCACCTGGGCCACCTTCACAAGATTTCTTGAGTGATCCACGAATCTTGGATCAAGAATTTAATATTGAAAATCAGATCATATTACCTCCTCAAGAGGCAGGCTCTCTAAAACTCATTAACAACATGAGCACAACTTCAATAACTGGATAACCACCATGTCAAGAGAATGCATCCTGCGAAGAGCAAGTTCCTAATGGAACGGAAAGCCCTACAGTGGCAACCCCATCAAAATATTCAACAGGGGTAAATTCCTCTCATGAAGAGGATACAACAGGAACAACTAATGATTCCCAACACGTTATAAGGTCGTTTAATACAATGGGGGCAACTAATGAGATTGAACCCTTCTTTGTTGATTCCCAACATGTTGTAAGGCCATCTAGTACCAACTCAACCACTCCTCTTGTGCGAGAGTCTCATCTAAGCTCGAGAACTGAAAAGAAGTCTACTACGGAGTTAACCCCAAGAAATAATTCAAAATTTGCAATGAAAAAGATCACCAAAAAGGAATTGGGTGATCAACTTATATCAAAAGCTGATTATGTAAAGTTTCTCATGACCCGCCCATGCTTGTCGAGACCCCTGGCTAAGTGGGCACTATTGCTGATGGAGTTTGACATCATGTATGTCCCACAGAAAGTCATCAAGGGCCAGGCCTTGGCCCACTTTCTCACGGCACACGCCGTACCGGCAGAATCTCCTTTATCAAGCGATCTCCCTGATGAAGAAGTATTATGTGCTGATCTTGTACATATGTGGGAGTTATACTTCAACAAAGCTTTCCAATCAGATCGAGGAGACTCCAGAGTAGTATTCCTGACATCGAGAGGAGGAGTATTGCCACTTTCTCTCTCTTGCTCAAGCCGGTTCTTATAATGAGGCATAATATCAAGCCCTTATAATCGGACTCGAGAGCACCTTCAATCTCAACTTGGAGCACCTTAAGATCTATTGTGACTCTAAGTCTGTTATCCTGCAACTCAAAGGGATCTATGATGTGAGAAAACATACCCTCAAGCTTTGTCACGATACTGCAAAGTCATATATAGCCCAGTTTGAAGACGTATTCTTGAGTCACATCCCTATGAGGCTAAATTCTTGGGTCGATGCATGCGCAAAGCTTGGCGCTACAATTTAGTTGTCCTCATCAGGGCCCACACTTGTTTGGGTGGCAGAATGGAGACACATCAAACTAAGAACCGACGTCGATGCGGATGACGAGAGAAATATCTTCCCCGAGTGTCCCCCTTGCCCATTTGGAGCACTTTTATAGGCCAAAGAAGTAATCAAAACTAAACAAGCAATAACACATAGTCAAGGAGTTAAGGGTCAAAATTTGGGACAAGAATTCCTTGACCCAATGCGTGCAGAAATTGAGCAGGTAGAAGATTGGAGAGAGCCCATCACCAGTTTCCTAAAACATGACAGGCTCTTGGAAGATCGTGCTAAACACAATAGCATACGTCAAATGTCCACCAAGTATACCCTCCTCGAAGGAGATGCTCTCTTCAGACGGTCGTTTGACGACATTCTTCATAGATGCGTCAATATCCAAGGAGCAAGTAAGGTGTTAGAAGAAGTCTACTCAGGCATCTGTGGACTACACTAGTCCGGTCCCAAGCTCTATGAACAAATATGCAGGTTGGGATACTATTGGCCTTCCATGATAGCCGATTCCTTAAGCTATGCTAAAAAGTGCCAAGTATGCCAAATACATTCTAGCCTAGTTAACTAGCCTCTAGAGCGGTTACACCCTATGGTTGCATCATGGCCCTTCTCACAATGGGTTATGGACATCGTAGGGCTTATTGACCCTCCTTCCACAATGGGCCATGTTTTTATTCTAGCTGCAATAGATTATTTCTCTACATGGGTTGAAGCAGTCCCCCTTAAGTAAGTTCTTAGGACAACGGTGGCCTACTTCATTTGACATCATATCATATACTGCTTCAGCGACCGGATAATATCTGACCCTCGGTTTAGGAGTTATCACATTGATCGCTTAGTTAACCAGTTTGGTTTCGAATGGAGGTACTCGACTACGTGCCACCCTGGGGCAAATGGATTAGCTGAGGCTTTCAATAAGACTCTGTGCAATGTTCTAAGAAAGTCGGTATCAAAAACAAGGAAGAACTGGCATGAGAAGCTTCCCGAAGCACTGTGGGCTTATCATACCACTACACAAAATTCTACTGATTCCACTTCTTATTCTCTAATCTATGGGGGTGAAGCAGCTTAACATCAAGAAATACAAATCCCTTCACTTCGAGTTGCTATTCACCAAGGAATAATCGAAGATGAGAGAGTCAAGCTCCCGTATTTGGATGCACTCAATGGAAAGAGGCTAGAGGCTCAGCAGAACCTTGAACTCAACCAAGGGAGAATAAAGAGGGCTTTTGACAAGTCTATCAAGATCCGCTCATTCACCTGTGGTGATCTAGTCTTAGCTATCAATTGGCCTATTGTCATGCATGGCCGGCACAAAGGGAAGTTTGATCCTAAGTGGGAAGGTCTGTTTACAGCAGAAAAGGTCTCACCCAATGGAGCCTACATATTGGCACATCTTGATGGGGAAGAGGTAATGCCCCTATCAATGGGCGATACCTAAAGAAGTACTATCCATGATGTATATTCAAAAGAAAGGGACTCAACATGAAAACAAGCAAGATAGTCCAAGTAAAATGCTAACTCTTTTTATTTTCTTGCAGTAAAAATGAGTTACAAGTAACAGGAACCCATTTCTAGGGAAGTTACAAGTCTCTTGCATCTGATGATAAGAGGACAGTTACAAATTAAAAATTTGTGCTTTTGCTTTTGCATCTGAGAATAAGCGGACGGTTACAGGCCAAAATAAAGGCATGTCCCATGAGGAAGAAGAAAGCCCACAAAATGAAGGACCTCCTCATGAAGAAGAAGCGAAACCACTTGGAGAGTTAGCTTTAATTCATCTGATGAGTAAGAGGATGGTTATAGGCCAGAAGACAAAGCAGAGCCACTCCAAGAAGTTAGGCTCAGTCCATCCGACGTGTATGTCAAACATACAAGCCAGATACCTCATCTGACGTGTATGTCAAACATACTACGTAGGATCCATTCGACATGTACACCAAAATACAAGAGGAGCTGCCCTGGTAAGGAGCTAGCCTAGGATGAAAAGCATGCCCTGTCCACAGTGGATGCCCTTACACAGAACAACATGGACGTCACTATTATTCTGGAGGATTTGGCTTCCAACAGGTACCACAAGCCACGCCCCATCCTTCGCCAGTTTTTGCTGGCCCATGACCATCGACATACGTAGCTCATCGCCAAGCGCCGCAAACCCCGCATGCGACTTACCGTCATACACAAGCGTCTTTCGTCGCATTGTGATGACGAGCACTGACTGAAGCCATCCCCTGTTGTGTTCTCTAAAGGCCAATGCCGGTTGTACGCCTTGCCCTTAGTGCCGGTTGCCTATTTTAAGGTTTAGCGTCAGTTGTGTCGGCACTCCAAACCATCAACGCCAGTTGCCTCAGCGTCAGTTGTGCTTCTATTAGCAACGGCTTTGTCGTGACTATTCGCCTCTTGAGACTCCTCATTTCTCAAAACTTAAGTTTTTGTGCCTCCTTAATGGTCACACGATTTCCGAGGATGAAGGTCAACCGTCGCCATGTCCTTCGGTGCCGCCTCACACACGAGCGACTAATAACCATACACTTTCCATGGATGATCGTTCACCTCCAGCAACTGTATGCCTTCCTCGTGATGGTTCACCTGCTATGATTGTACAACCCACCTCCTATGATTAATCGTCTTTCGCTGTAATTGCTCCCACTTGGCAGGAAAGTCACAGGAAAACTTTCCCACCCACGTCTTTTGGCCTGGACTTCACCAGAACCTCGTCGGGAAACCTCTGTGACACCACTAACAGTGTCAAAAAGTGGAGATAACCCCTGTAAACCTCTTGAAAGTGCCCGAAAACTTCTGCAACACCACGAGTGGTGTCAGAAAACTACCATAACCGTCCCCTTAAAAAATCCCTACCAGAAAGTAAAACGGCAGCCGAAATTCCTTCCCTTTCATAGTAAACTTCCCGGAGCGCTCTCCTTTCCCTACTACTCTCTCTACAACTTCGCCAAATTCTGGGCAAAATCCGCACAACGAAGGTCTTCTCTGCAAAACCCTTGCCGGAATCCTGCTGCCTAACGAAGAACCTTCCATGCAGAAACTGTTGCTAAAGTCCCACTACTTGCTAAAAAATTCAACCGAGAGCTCTCTCTTCACGGTTAAAGAAAACTTGCTTACGTTTTTACCCTTGGTGAAAAATAAGGGAAAACGAGGTTTTACCCCCTTATATAGATTAAATTGCCCTCAAAAGCCCTTCACAAACTCTAAATACCTGTTGCATCCAAGGGAAGCCGAGCAACAATGAGACGGTTCGGGCTTCGACACAAGGCTCGAGGTAACTCTCATCGATCTACCTGGCGCCGATTGACACAGCAACGAGTGAATTTCCAATCAACCCTAGTGCCAGTTGACTTGGCATCGGGTGTGTTTCCAAATACAACCTTAGCACCAGCTGACTTAGTGTCATTTGACTTAGTGTCAGGTGTGTTTCCAAATACGACCCTAGCGCCAGTTGACTTAGCGCCGGGTGTGTTTCCAAATACAACCTTAGCACTAGTTGACTTAGCGCCTAGTGTGTCTCCAAAATGACCCCAGTGGCGGTTGTCTTCAGATAATACCACGGGTCATTCACAACGCCAGCTGGACAACACCGGTTGTGTTGTGAGTGCTCACCGCAGGTTAATTATTTGCAAAAAACCATCAAGCTCTACACATGGCGTCGGCTGTATTTTCAAGCAGGGTATGCCCGACCACCATCCCTAGTGGAGTTGTACTCAAGCTAGGATGTGTCATCCCTAGTGGACTTGCACCCAGGCCGTTGCACCTAAACTGTGACTTCCCCAATGGAGTCAGGAGCTGTCCCTCATCCCCCAGTAACACCCATATTGCAGCCCATCATCCCCAGTGAAGTTAGGGTCATTCTTACTACCCCAATCCTTAGTGGGTCAGCCTCACACTAAGCTACCTTACCCTCAGGGAGTCGGGTTACCTGTTATTGAGTCTCATCTTTCACCTAGAGAGTACGCTTGCGCCCTTTAAAACCATAGCGAGGTCCACTTTTGCTGGTCGTCCTTCATTAGGCCACCATTTCCATTTGAGCCTTCAGTTTGTGAATGGTCTTAGCCATCCACGGACCTATTCCCCATGAAGCTCCACCTACATGGCGACCTACACGATGGTCTAGATGCACGACCCTGAACTCCATGATTCAAACTATATGACCTTAAACTGCATCTGAGGTCCATATTACATGACCCTAAACTGCTCAACCTTGGTCTAGATGCACTACCCTAAACTCCATGGTCCAAACTATATGACATTAAACTGTAGCCGTGGTCCATACTGCACGACCCTAAAACTGCCTAGCCTCGGTCCATACTGCATGACCCTAAACTGCTTAGCCTCTGTCCATACTTCATGACCCTAAACTGCTCAGCCTTGGACTCGATGCACAATCCTAAACTCCATGGTCCAAACTATATAAACTTAAACTGCAGCAGCCGTCCATACTACATGATCCTAAACTACTCAGCCTCGGTCTATACTGCATGAACCTAAACTACTCAACCGCGGTCCATACTGCATGTCCCTAAACTGCTCAGCCTCGGTCCATACTGCATGACCTTAAACTGCTCAGCCTTGGTCCAAACTATATGACCTTAAACTGTAACTGCAGTCCATACCGCTCAGTCTTGGTCCATACTGCAGGTCCCTACACTGCTGAGCCTTGGTCCATACTGCATGACCCCAAACTGCTCAGCCTCGGTCCATATTGCTTGACCCTAAACAGCTCAGCCACAGTCAATCTTACATGACACTAAACTGCTCAGCCTCGGTCCATACTGCGTGACCCTAAACTGCTCAACCTTGGTCCAAACTATATAACCATATACTGTAGCTACGGTCCATACTGCACGACCCTCAAACTACTCAACCTCGGTCCATACTGCATAACCCCAAACTGCTCAGCCTCGATCCATACTTCATGACCTTAAACTGCTCAGCCTCGGTCCGCATGACCCTAAACTGGTCAGCACCATGGTCCGAACTATATGACCTTAAACTGTAGTAGAGGTCTAGTTGCACGACCTTAAACTGCATAGTTCTAGTTGTATGCCTGTAAACTGAATAACCACGGTCCAGCTGTATGACCTTAAACCATATTACATGTCCTAACCGCAGAACGATAAAAGGCTGCAAATTAAGGTTTACTGAATTAAAAGAAATTAGAAAATAGGGTGCAAAATGATAGATTTGCCCCTTCCTAACAAGTTGTGGAATTCCAAGATAGTCCCCATATTCCCCTAGAGCGTGCATGATTTTTCATGGATGGATGATCCCGGGTCATTTTGATGCCCATTTGATTGAAATATGGTTGTTTTCTTGTAGGACTCGGCATGGCGATCGATTTGATACCAACTTTTATTTTTAGAGCATGATCAAGTGACATGAAATTTGAATGAATCTTGAAACTTTGTATCGATTGTGTGCTCATTCCTTGATGTTTTTCTGTGATTTCTTTGCTGGATCAAATTGAGCATGCTCTCACGATCGAGGGGCAATAAACATAGCTCGATTCCATGCCCAGACGAAGATTTTGCAACTTTGAAGTTTTGGCCAGAATCTGGAATTTCGGCTAGAATCTGGAATTTCGGCGATGGAATTTGCAGTCACTTCATCGGCTTCGTGTCTGGAATCCGACCGTTCATCATGTGCGGGGTTCGGACTAGAGTTAGCCTTAGACGTTACGTATGCGATGTAATTGGTTTCACATCGATCGAGCTCACAAGTGGCATGATTTGGCTGCTCGAGCGAGGCATGACGCTGCTAATTTTCTTGCACTTTCTTCACGGATCAGCAATTTGTCTCTAGTTTTTCCTCATGCTCGGGCGTCGTCGCGAGGCGTGCCACATATCGAAACGCTCGTCTCAACGAGACAAACACGCTCCATCAAGTTTGACCACAATCCGATATTGGACAAGGGAGATATAAGCATCAAAAATCACTGGTCGTGAGTGCCCCTTTAGTGGAGTTGAGTTGCAGGGTGGCCTCATGGGAGTAGCATGCGACTGCTCTTGTTTCACTCTTTCATATATAACTTCTTCTTGGGATGTCCGTTCAAGTTGAAATTTGACCCCTGGGGGTTTTCGACCTTTCCAAATCCATTGGTTGTCGTCCCATAGCAAATTGAGACACCAAAATATAGTTCTAGTTATAGGGACCGTTTCAGGGTGCTATAGGATAATTCTGCCGAAACTGTTTCTCAGTCTGCGTTGCCTTAGACATGTTGGAATGCGACAAAACTTAACAAGAGACTTTTGAGAGTCCTTATGAAGATCTTAGCCAGTTCTGAAGATATTCTGAGACTGATGGAATTTCCACTGTGTGTTAGGTTTTATTGACCGGGGACTCATGATGATGAAAAATGTCTGCCAATATTGTTTTGTTCCTAACTTTTTGATTTTTTTTTAGTTTGTTAATTTTGAATGAAATAATTTTTTCCCTTCTTTCATCATGCTTAGTTTAATTGTGTTTCATCAAAGTTAAAAAGATAAAAAAGTAATAAAAAATAATAAAAAAATACATTGAGGGTGGCTTGCACCCTCCCAGGACCGTGTCCCATTCGAGTCACCCTTGACTTGCGCCGCACTCGACTTAGCATAGACTGTGCCTGGTCTTACTGTTTTTATTAGACCTTCTTAGGGGATGCTTACCCCTCCATCTATATTGTACTTCGAGCAAGCTTCGCCTCGAAGTTTGCATCGTTAGGCACGGTTGGTGCCCAACGCTCGCTTTATTTCTTCATTGCCTTGTGTGCTTGAAAATTATTTTTGATTGTGTGCTTCTTTACGCACTGCAGCACACACCGGACTGGGAATGCCCTGGAAATCAACAAATAAATATTTGGAAAACTCCCAAAATCCAAGTAAATGACGTAGGGGGAACCTAGCTTTGAGAGTCGAAGCAGTTGGGATTCATGTAACTTTAATTGTGAGCACCCCTCCGTAATCCTTTACCTCAAAGCAACTCCAAGTATAGTAGGACCTGGTGAAATCCTATAAGAAGAGGTTAGGACCTATGTGGGGACCTATATCAGCCTAGTCACATTTCAATAGTTAGGAAACCACTCTCAAGCCAAGCATACCGATAATCTACATCAAAATTTTTTGTGTGTTGTGCTTGCTTATTTTTGTTGGTTAATCTTAGATCTCAGTCCGAACCTGCTTTTGGTCTAAGCTAAACTCTCTATGTCCAAGTTCAGGCTTATACCTAGCCTAGCTCAGGTCTGAACCAGGTTCACACCTAGGTCCGAACCTTGGTCCCCTTTTGGTTTGAGCTAGGTCTCGTTCCTAGTTCATCTTTGATCCAATCCAGGTCCACACCTGGTCTGATCATCAAAACTCTCTGGGTCGAAGTTCAGGCTTATACACAGCCTATCTCAAGTCCGAACCAGGTTCACATCAAGGTCAAAACCTAGGCCCCTTTTGATCTGAGCCAAGGGCTAACGCCGAAACCAACCTTCATCCACTCCGGGTTCACACCCTGTCTGATCTTCAAAACCCTCTTGGTCCAAGCGCAGGCTTGCACCCAGCTCAGTCTAGGTCCGAACTAAGCTTACACCCAAGTCCAAACCTAGACCCACTCTTGGTCCAAGCCGAGACTCGTACCCATCTAGTCTAGATCTCAGTTTGGGTTATAACATAGGTGTAAGCATAAAGTTTCCTCTAGTTATAGAGTAGGCTTACCCTAGTTTAGGGTATAAACCAAAACCCATTGAGTCTAGATTCCAGTCTAGTCTTAACCTAGGTCTAAGTTAAGGTTTTTCCGCTAGAGTCAGGCTAGGTCTTCCCTAAGTCATCGAGTTTAGCTCTTATCTAAGTCTAGATTCTATAACCCTACCACTAGCAATCACCTTCTCAGTCACTCAAGGAGACTATGATGATCACTCCATGGCCGACTCTAAGCCTAATATGCCCAAACCTAAGGACCAGATGCCGCGATCCCATGGGATTATCTACAGAACTCCCATCAATCCATTATCCAACACCCAAGTCTTCAAATAGAGGCAAAGTCCCAACGGTCCACTCTTAATCCTGAAATCTATGTGGTCCGAAAAGTCAACTTTGCTCGAAAAACCATGAATACTCAAGGGGGTCGGATCGAGCGTCGTCCTACAGGCACTTTTAGGCAACCAAGTAGAAGCCGATAGAGGGAAGACGTTCAGGTCGTATCAAACACCAATTCCCACAACTTGAACCGAGATAACCCTGGGGCACAGCAATCACAAAACCAAGACCCACCTAGGTCTAGCGGATCTAACCCAACCTCGAACCACCGTAGTACAGCTCGTGATGTCTTGAACACTGTACAAAGCAGAGGTGTCAATCTAGACCGACCCTTAAGAGAGATGGGTGTCCAAGCTGCCCTTAAACGTCTAGTTTACCTAGGTTACACCGTTCATGCCCTAGCTCACAGGTCGATCCCAAACCTACTTAATGGTATACGTCAACCCCTAGCACAACCGAGTCAGCTGATTCTTCAATCGGTCCCTCTAGTTCATCTGGTCTAACAAACCGTGCAATTTCTGCAACCAGTGGTGACACCTATGGGTCAATACGCCCCTTAGGCACAAATGTATCAAACTGCCCTGGTGAATGTGGCTCATCAATCTCAGGCCCACACAGTCCAACATGTACCTCAAACCTCGAATCATCAGTCCACGCTTGGGAACCCACTGACTCGTGGGCCTACTGCCATGCCAAATACCCAACACGAAGGCACCATAAAAGAATTGCAGGATATCCTTGCAAGAATGGGCATGCATGAAATTCTACCCCCAAAGGCCTATGTTCATTAGACCGTCGGAGATATGTAAGACCTTCCCTTAGGATTTATCATCCTAGAATTTTGAACCAAGTTCAATGGGAAGAGCGATTTAGATACTCACGTTAACATGTACCTCCTCTATGTTCGAGCTTTGCAAGACAGGCCTAACTAGTTGAAGGCCATATTTTCGCAAACATTGACCGACGAGGCCTTGAACTTGCATCAGAGAACAATGTCCGCCCAACAGTTCAACCTATTCATCTCGCACTACCGTAGGTCGACACTAAGATCTCTCTCCCTGGGCGAGCTCAGTGCAACGAAACAAAACCCAGGAGAATCCTTCAAGGATTTCATCGGTCGATTCTGCGAGGCAGAGATGCAGATCATAGAATGTCCACTTAAGAACCCAGCCAAAATCTCCATGCCCTTAAAGAACACCGCTCCCCAATACAGGACCTTCTTCAGCCAAGGCCTTATCTCCCACTCTTTCGACACCATGATTGAGTGGGTGGCATGATATGAATGGGCCAAAGGGACACCCCTCAACACCTGTCCCGACAATAAACCAATAACAACTCCCCAAAATAAGAACAAAAATAATAACAAGTGGAATGCTTCCGGTCAAGTTAATGAGATTGTCGTTAACAGACTGGCTTAAGGTTCAGCTGCTCAATGCAACAATCAAAACCAAACTGAAGGGGTTACCTTAGAGCTAATGCTCAAAATAATAACCAAAGGTCGAGAGGATAATATCGCTACTCTTAAAGACCCATTAAAAAAAGTGTTGGAACTACTCTTGGCTAGAAATATGGTTTATCTCTCGTCACCATCTGAACCACCATTTCTGGTCACGGAAAAGAGAAAGTGGTGCAAGTGGCATCAAAACCATGATCATGATACTCAAAACTGCTTGTATTTGAAACGGGTAATTCAAGAGGGTGACATCACTATCGAAGATCCTAATCAAAAGATGGGTATCTTCACAAATCCTGTCCCTAAAAATATGTTCACAATGACCAAAAAGTCGGGAGCTCAAGACATCTCAAAAGTGAAGGTCGTCATTCGCATGATTGAGAGTGGAGACGAAGAAGATGATCCAAGTCAATTCATATTTTTGCTTGTGATCATCACTTTCAAGAGTTCGAAGAAGATATTTTGAGCCTTCTAAGAGGAAACCCTTCATCTTCGAACCTCGACAACCTTTCCAAATGGGACCAATATGGCAAACATGATACGTTAGAAATCAATATGGTCAGAACCAATGAAAATGCATCATCTCTGAAACAAGGAACTAACAGCCAGAAATCTCCCATTACTCTCATTAGGGCTGACCTTGTCGAGCTTCAGGCTGGCGAGGTTGATTCCCTTACCCGAAGAGGTCGAGTGCTCAAACCCATTCAATTAATGGCCGATACTCTCGATGAAAGAATGGGAAACAGCTCGAGAGCCAAACGACCAGCAGGGGTCGCAGATCACGAACCGAATAAATAAATTCAAGGATCCACAGCCACCTACGATCTACCGACTCATCTCGAGAAGATCCAGGCTCAAATCTCCATCTTGGAATTCACCAGCACTCAGAGCGTAGATCGAAAGGGTCCTCGCTAGGACACACATCCAGAGCAGCACACAGTCAAATGACTTGTGTGGAATGATCAACCAATTGATGGAACCAATGCTAATCGTGTTCACGAATGATGACATCCCAGCCAGCTTCAATCGCTTTCATGTCCAACCTCTGCAAATCATCGTTTTCATGCAAGGATATGAGATACGGAGAGTGGTTGTTGATAATGGGGCATCCTGAAACATATTCCCCATGAAAACGGTGAAGCAGATAGGCAAAAGCCCGGATGACTTCAAGCCATTTGAACTAACTATCATTGTATACGATGGGACTAAGAGACAAGCTGAAGGCATACTGCCTCTCACACTCAAGATCGGCCATATCATCCAAGTGATAATGTTTTATGTCTTGGACATAAAACCTTCATTCAACATGCTGTTAGGAAGACCATGGCAGCATGAAACCTTGTGGTTGCCTCTACACTCCATCAATGCCTCAAATTTCTGACTAAAAATGGTGTCGCGAAGGTATGTGTTGAACCCCCTTCTTTTCTCATTCCTAGTATAGGTAACGGAGAGCTAGTTGTAGAGGTCGAGCCTGGAGAAATCCCACTCGCTTCCATCAAGCAAGCCGATTGTGCCACCTTACGCCTAGGGGCTGGCGACCCTGTTCCTCAAATCTTGCAAACTTCCGCATCGATGACATTATCCAATGTCAACATCGATACGGTTTCAAGTCCCTCGAGTCTTTGTACATGCGCTTCTTCGAAGGCTTCCAACCAGGCCAAGGCTACAAGGCGTAACAGAGGCAGTGTCTGAATCATCCCAAGCTAAACTGAAAACAGGGATCGAAGAGGACTCGGGTGTTCTCTCACCTTATTGCAAAGCCGGATGAAGCCTTCAAGCTATCCACGCTTTGTATCTGAAGGCATTCAAAGCCGCGATCCTCTTCATGCTTGTCCTTCAAAATGGCTAAAGGTGATCCTTTGATTCCCCAACGATCGGGAATTCCTCTTTCGCAGCTCAACAAACACAGGAACTAAGGATTGAAGACGTTTTTGTTGACCTGGATTTGAAGGAATTCACAATTGGCTCTAACACAGCCAAGCATGCTCATCCACCAATACAACCCCAAGAACGGAATTGGTCGATCATTCCTCTATCTCGAGAATCATTGGAAGCATACCAGTGGCACCTTCAAGTCTTGGTGCCAAAAAAATGGATAGGCACAGGATGCCCTCCTAACCACCCTGCGCGTCCAGTCCCCAACATATCTCTCACAAGCCCCATAAGGGACACCTCTATAGTATTTCAAAAACCTTGGAAAATTAAAAACATGATAAGACTGATAAAAAAGAAATAGAATTTTCAAAAAAGGTGAACACTCAAGATAGCTCAATAACGATGCACAATACTCAAGATGATGAATTGGACAACCAAGACAAAGATCAAGAGAGTCAAGAATATGAAGAAATCCCTCAACCTGAGGAACTCACTTCCCATTTTGAGCAATTCAAGAAGAGGTTCGATGGTGACCCAATGGCTATTATCGAAAATACGATCGGTGTAAACCAAGGAACTAAGAAGGACCTAAGGTTAACCAAGATTGGAACTTCACTATCCCTTGAGGAGCAGGAAAATATGATTTCCTTTCTCAAGGAATATTGCAATGTCTTCACCTGGTCAAATGACGATATGCCAGGGTTAGAACCCACATTGGGGCATCACTTAATATTCATTGAAGGAGCAAAACCTGTAAGGCAGAAACTCCGACGTCCAAAGACCCACCCTAAGCTCAAAATTGAAGAAGAAATCGACAAACTACTCAAGGCAAAGTTTATTACCCTCATCAATTACTCAAAATGGTTGGCTAACATAGTGGTCGTACCTAAGAAAGACGGGAGGGTCCGAGTGTGTGTCCACTACAGAAACCTCAACAAGGCATGCCTCAAAGACAATTTCCCGTTACCAAAGATAGATGCCTTGGTTGAAAACACTGTGGGGCACAAGATATGGTCATTCATGGACGGCTTCTCGGGTTACAAACCAGATCCTCATGGCTGAAGAAGACCAGACCAAAAATTCATTCATAACATAATGGGGAACTTACTGCTACTGTGTCATGCTCTTTGGCCTAAAAAATGCAGGGGCAACTTATCAAAGGGCAATGACCAGCATTTTCCCTAACCTAATGCACACCATCATGGAAGGCTATGTCAACAACATCCTGATCAACTCAAAGGCCAGGTCTGATCACCTCACTAACTTGGGAACCATTTGCAAAAAACTCTGGAAACATCAACTCAAACTCAATCCACATAAATGCGCCTTTGGAGTTGAATCCGGCAAATTAACTAGGCTTTATAGTAAGCTAAAGGGGCATTGAGGTGGACCCGTCTAAAATACGAGCCATCACTGAAATGCCTGCTCCCTAGAACATTAGATAAATTCATGGGCTTCAAGGTCGCATATAGGCCATAAGGCGTTTTATTTCACAACTGGCGGACTAGTGTGCGCCTTTCAATAGGCTCCTTAAGAAGGATAGCCCATTCATGTAGGAAAATGAATGCCAAGAATCGATCGACCATATCAAGGTGTACCTCACCAAACTTCCCATCCTTAGTCTGCCTAGTCCAGATAAATCCCTGTTCCCACACATATTTGTGAAAGACATGATCATGGGGGCAATGTTAGGACCATACAATGACAATGGAAATGAACAAATGATATACTACATCAGTAAAACCATGGTCGATTATGAGACGAGATACACAGACATGGAGAAGCATTGCTTAACACTTGTGTGGGTTATGCAAAAGTTAAGACACTATGTCTTATCTCATATAGTCAATCTCATCTCAAACATTTACCCACTCAAGTGCTTATTGGAAAGACCAGTCCTTAACAGACATTTAGCGAAGTGGAGAATGCTATTGAGCGAGTCCGAGATTGAATATGTTACTCAAAAATCCATCAAAAGGAAAAGCCATTGCTGACCACTTGGCTGAATACGCACTGCCAGATAAGACTCCTGTCAACACGGATCTCCCTGATGAGAACCTCTTCACAATTGGGGACTCAATTTGGGAGCGATAGTTCGACGGTGTAAGGAACGAATACGGGTCTTGTATAAGAGTCGAACTAAGCTCACCTGAGAAGATTTTAATGCCAACAGCCATCAGATTGAATTTCCCATGTACCAATAACATTGCTGAATATGAAGCCTTGATAGCAGAGCTCAAGAATTCTATGAGAATGAAAAATCCTGTAAATTAGAGTGATTGATGACTCCTTCCTTGTCATAAACCAAGTTCAAAGGATTTGGAAATAAAAGAACAAAAACTCAAACCCTGTCAAGAAAAGGTGGAAAAGATGATCTCATATTTTAAGAAAATTACCTTTTAGCATGACACCCTTGCAACCCTTGCTTCAATGGTTGATATTCCTTCAGAAATCAACACGTTGCCATTCTACATCAGGAACAAACATGATCCTACCTCAACAAGGATCGAAAAAGAAAGAGAGCAAGAAAATGAGAATGATGGGGAAGTGTCTCTCATGGCTTCAGATGCGCTAGTTAAGGCAAAACCATGGTTCCAAGATGTTCTGTCCCTGTTAAAAGATGATTTATACCCCTAAGGAGCCAACAAAAAGGATAAAGAAGACCTTCGAAGGTTTTCTATGGGATTCTTAGTAAGAGGTGATCTCTTGTTCAAGAAATCCTTAAATGACATTATTCTACGGTGTCTCGACCAACCAGAAATCGATCAAGTACTGACAGAGTTACACAATGATGGAGGTCATTCTGGGACAGCCGCCTTAGCGTAGAAAATCAGGTGCCAAGGCTATTATTGGACCACCATGGTCAAAGATTGTTGGAAGTTCTTTAAGAGATGTCCCAAATGTCAACTTTATGGAGACCTCATCCATGCACTGTCCGTACCACTCAACTCAACACCACCCGTATGGCCCTTTGCCTGTGAGGTCTTGATATCATCGGAATGATCTCACCGAAAGCTTCAAATGGCCATCATATTGTATTAACGACTATAAAGTACTTCACCAAATGGGTAGAGGCCGCATCATTTATCAAAATTGAGGGACAACATGTTGGATGTTTCATAAAGAACAAGATTGTATTGTGCTTCGATGTTTCTGAGTCAATCATTACATCCAATTTCAAAAATGGAAAACTCACTAAGGTATGCAAAAATTTCGGGATAACGTAAAAATTCTCCACACCTTACTACCCTCAAGGAAACGGACAAGCAGAGGCTACAAACAGAGGACTTCTCAGAATAATAAAAGGTGGCATAGATTGGCAAGAAAGGCTAAACGACATGCTATGGGCCTACCGGACAACTGAGAAGACTCCTACTGGCATGACATTGGTGCATGGTATAGAAGCAGTGTGTCACGACCCCAACCCTTGACCCCTACCGTCCTAAACCAGAGGGCGATAGAGTGCGGGATTACGATCGGAGGTCACATACGTCACTCAGGTGGGAGTGGCATCAACAATGTCACTCAGGTGGGAGTGGCATCAACACGTGTCATAATTGCGGAATCAAAGCAACCACGAGAGTAACCACAACTCTCACAAGAAACATCAACAAAAGATGGATAAATTAAAACTATTCATATCCATATGCATTCTCCAAAAGTCATAACTACAATATCAAGAATATTACAATTCATCTAAGGCACCAAAGCCTATTAACAAAATTTCAAAGCTTCACAAACAGCATAGTACGGCCCATGGCCAACTGACACCTACAAAAGAAAGAAGATCTTCTAGTCTAGCGCTGGACTTCAGTCCACCAAAGACAATCACCACCCACGTGTCTTCGACCTGCAGCCATTAATCTACAAGGATGAAAGCAAAGGATTGATCTAAAAAGCCCAGTAAGTAGATCACAATATCATGCTTCCCTGCCTATTTATATTATCACACATCACAAATCAAGGTTCTAAGCCATGCTCATAACATAGGAGTTGTGCATCCCAATTGTAAGATGATGCTTTTCATCCTAGAGCAGGCATAATATAAGATGTAAGATATCATATATACAACTGATAAATCAGATTTCGACAGATCCACATAAACAAGTGACCATAACCAAATCATCACACACAACCCACTCTCTAGCCCTATTCAACCGGCCAAACACTTATCACAGATCTGTCACATAACTCAGGTAATCATATATCTCAGGTCAATCTCACATCTCAAGTAATCACATTACAGTCACAGTGTCACAATATTCAACTATCAAAGGGTGACCCATTGCGTAGTACACATATAGATCTAGAGGGAGCAACACTCCCAAATAATCACATTAACATCCTGACTCCCGTCCTATCATGGGGAGTTGGGCAAAGAGCTTAGCAGCCACCACCATCATTCACACAGTAGGTGACCATGCACATATCACATAAGTAGCACGATACCATCATTCACACAGTAGGTACCCATTCATATAACACATAAGCAGCACGGTACCATCATTCACATAGTACGTATCCATTCACATAACACATAAGCAGCACATACCATCATTCACACAGTAGGTACCCATTCACGTAACGCACAAGCAACACGGTACCATCATGAATACTGTAGGTACCCATTCACATAACACATAAGCAACATGGTACAATCATTCACACAGTAGGTACCAATTCACATAACACATAAGCAGCACAACACCATCATTCACATAGTAGGTACCCATTCACATAAAACATATGTAGTACGGCACCATCATTCACATAGTAGGTACTAATGCACATAACACATAAGCAGTACAGTACCATCATTAACACCGTAGGTACCCATTAATATAACACATAAGAACTACGGTACTATCATTCACATAACACATAAGCATCATGGTACCATCATTCACAGAGTAGGTACCCATTCACATAACACATAAGAAGCACGGTACCATGATTCAGACAGTAGGTATCCATTCACATAACACATAAGGAGCACGATACCATCATTCACACAGTAGGTACCCATTCACATAACACATAAGTAGTACAGTACCATCATTCACACAGTAGGTACCCACTCACTTAACTCATAACCAACAAAGTACCATCATTCACACAATAGGTAACCATTCACAAAATACATAAGCAGCATGGTACCATAATTCACACATTAGGTACCCATTCACATAACACCGAAGCACCAGGGTACCATCATTCACACAGTAGGTACCCATTCACATAACACATAAGTATCATGGTACCATCATTCGCACTGTAAGTACCCTTTCACATAACACATAAGCAGCACAGTACCATCATTCACACAGTAGGTACCCATACACATAACACAAAAGCAGCACAGTACCATCATTCAAACAGTAGGTACCCATTCACATAAAACCTAAGCAACACATTACCATGATTCACACTGTAGTTATCCATTCACATAACACATAAGCAGCATGGTACCATCATTCACACAGTAGGTAACCATTCACATAACACATAAGCAATAGGGTACCATCATTCGCACAGTAGGTACCCATTCACATAACACATAAGCAGCATGGTACCATCATTCACACAGTAGGTACCCATTAACATAACACATAAGCAGCACGGTACCATCATTCACACAGTAGGTAGCCATTCACATAACACATAAGCAGCACGATACCATCATTCACATAGTAGGTACCCATTCATAGAACACATAAGCAGTACGGTACTATCATTCACACTGTAGGTACCCATTCACATAGCACATAATCAGCACGGTCCCATCATTAGGATGATATCAGTATCTTATCATGATAGTAGAAATATCACATTTTGGTAGTGGCACGTCACATTTTAATAGTATGAGATTCATAGAATAATGGTGTCCATATCATAAAATATTAGTCTTCATATCATAGAACAACAGTGTTGATATCATCGATTATTAGTGTTACAACTGCAATTTCAAGCCGTGACATTTGGTCGTAAATAGGGTCATAACTTTTGAATCGTTTGTAATTTGAAGATGGTTCCAAAACCAATTTTACATTAGACACTCCTATCTTTTAGATCGGGGTAGTTTGAAAACAATTGGACCTCATTTGGTCCCTCCAAAAGAATGAAGATGTCTTATTTGTAATCTACTGTGTAGTGAAGGCTGTGACTTGTCTTTAAACTTTACTTCATAACTCACAATCATGAAGAAATTCCAAAAAGTACTCAACATGTGAATTAATTTTAGTTATGAACCACTCAAATGGGCATGGTTTGGAAGAAAATGGACCCCTTTTTGTCAGTCAAAATCCGTGACGACACAGGCATAAATTCTGAGTTTTATAAAATTTGTCCATAGTGACATATTATTATAATTAATCATATAATTCTCAAATTAGGGAGAATTTCGAAAAGTGCTAACAAGTGATCTCAAGCTTACTTAAACATCTTTCAAACGGCAGTGGTTTGGAAGAAAACGGACCATGTATGGTTGGTACATCAGAGATTTTTGTTCTGTGTTTTTATCAAAACTGTCTACAGTGATCTACTAGCATTATTCAAAGTGTAACTTTACATAAATAAAGAATCAAAGCAAGATGTAACCATGAACATTAAATAGACTCAGAAACATTTCCAATGGTGGAGATTTTGTGTCATTTGGGCTTCAATTTCTTATTCAAACTCTCAGTACAACAGAAGTAACATTTCTAAAAATTATTATAGTCTGCTAACAGTGACTTACATGCATAAAACGAGCCATATCTTCGAAACTATCAAGAATTTCAGCTAGTAATAAACACTAAACGCAAAGTAGACTCATAGACATTTCAAATGGTGGTGATTTGAAGCTAAGTGGATACCATTTTCTTAGACAAAAGTTCATCACAATAGTACGTAAATTCCCTGGAATTCCAATTTACAGTTTTGGCATACTTCAGAAAATATCTAATAACATCTAAACTAAAATAGAGATTATAACAAGGTTTTTCCCATCTTAAAATAAATTCACAGGGGTTCTTTAGCACCAAATTTCCTAACCATCATAGATATTTTCAATACTCTGCTTATCACATAAGTTTCGAAAAATATAGAGCACATTTCAGCTAGATCTCAATGTCATACATTCACACACATATTTACCATCACATCCATATTCATGCTTGGACTTCACACTTTGATCATCTAAATAGCATGCATCAAATAAAATTAGGAACATGGAAGCTAGATCCACTTACCTGCTGCAAATGAAACTCCAAAGTCTTCGTCCAACTTCACCTTGAATACCCAGCTCCAAAGGCTAAGGTCCAAGCTTAAGGGACAAAGCTTGGAGAGGTCAAATGACAAAGGGAGGAGAGGTGAACATGTGAGACAGCTAGAAACCCCATTTCATGGGTGGTGGGGTGTATAAATAATCACATATGGTGGCAACATGCCATGGACAAGTTGTGGCAGTATGAGACAAGTGGCATCTTGCAATTAACAAGTGGTATGCAAGAAGAGAGAGAGAAGGGCAAGCATGGGGGACAAGCATCATTGTGGGTACAGCAAGCCTTTGCCACTTGGAACACGGGGGGACAGAGAAAACACACCTCCCGTGCACAGCCATAAACTCATCAACCCTTGCCCTCAACTAGCGTGGTGATAGCCTCTTACACGTGCCGCAATACTCCCTTATGAGCTCGGCGATACTTCCTCGTCTTCACGCTCGGTGTTAGCCTAGGTGGTGTTACTCCAAACGGCGAAGCTCCACACTGCGAGGCTCCACACAACGATGTTCCACACGATGATGCTCCTCATGGCGAGGCTAGACACGATGATGCACTCGCGACACTGCCTCTTATGATCACCACGATACTTCCATTCGAGTGTGGAGATAGTAGTTTACGCACGAAGTTACCCCATCACTTCACAGCTGATGCTACCGCTCTCTCTTCACAGTCGGCGCTGGCTCTCTCTCTCACAACCGATACTGGCTCTTTCTCTCTCTTCACGGCCGGTGCTAGGCTCCTTTTGCAGACGACACTAGGCCCCTTTTCACTCACCGCGATAGCCTTCTTCCTTAGCGTCGGGCGTGAGCTTCCTCCTCCTTATTATCGTGAGTGTCTAGGTTCAGAACATTCGGGTCCTTACATCATCCCTCCCTTAAAAAGGATTTTGTCCCGAAAATCATACATATGAAATCCAACAACTGGGTGAGGATACTCACACGTCCACTACTATCTCATCCAACTGTCTATAGTCTTATCTTCATCGTCTTATAGTCCATGCTTCACAATTCACACATAGTGTCATGCACTAACCAGCCAAAATTAACAAGTTGACACACACAAACATTGGTCATGTTATTCTACTTTAAACAATTTCATCAGTTCAGCCACTACCAGTTGACGATCAGTATCAGTCTGTAAATAAGGTCCGATAATACTCACAGAGTGACACCTTAGAAGCATCAATCATACAATACAGTTAAAACACACATCATAGAATCATAGCCACAAAACTAGGCCATGCAATACGCCCAAAGCAGGCGTATCCATCATAAGGTCAGGCCCTGCCACAAGCTCAAAGTAGGCTTTCTATTAGTATCAGTCACAAAGTCAGGCCCTACAATATGCTCAAAGCAGGCACCCCAATACAATCATCATATTAGGTCCTACAATATGCTCAAAGCAAGCACCCTACAATCACGATCGTGGTCACGCAATATGCTCAAAGCATGCACCACAAAATCACAAAGTCGAGCCCTACAATACTCTCAAAGTAGGAACCCCAGTACAGTCACAATATTAGGTCCTACAATATGCTCAAAGTAGGTGCCCTACTATCACAAGGTCATGCCCTACAGTATGCTCAAAGTAGGCACCTAACAAATAAAAATGTCAAGCCCTGTAATACGCTCAAAGTAGGCACCTGACTATCAAAAGGTCAGGCCCTACAATACGCTCAAACAAGGCACCTAACAAATCACAAAGTCAGGCCCTGCAATACACTCAAAGCAGGTACCTAACTATCACAAGGTCAGGCAGGCCCTACAATACTCTCTAAGTAGGCACCTAACAAATCACAAAGTCGGGCCTTGTAATTCGCTCAAAGCAGGAACCTAACTATCACAAGGTCAAGCCCTATAATACGCTCAAAGTAGGCACCTAACAAATCACAAAGTCAGGGCCTGCAATATGCTCAAACCAGGCACGTAACTATCATAAGGTCAACCCTCAAATATCCTCAAAGTAGGCACCTAACAAATCACAAAGTCAGGCCCTGCAATATGCTCAAAGCAGACACCTAACTATCACAAGGTCAGACCCTATAATACGCTCAGAGTAGGCACCTAACAAATCACAAAGTTAGGCCCTGCAATATGCTCAAAGTAGGCACCTTACTATCACAAGGTCAGGCCCTACAATATGCTCAAAGTAGGCACCTGACAAATCACAAAGTCAGGCCCTGCAATTCTCTCAAAGCAGCCACCTAACTATTGCAGTCACATGCAATATGCTTAAGAAACCTCAGAGCACTTGCTACAATCATACCATGTTTCACACATCATATTTCACTCATTGCATGGTTGACCACACGGGTCACAACATAAACACTTATCACTTCAATCATAGGGTACGTGTTAGTTCTCACTAGACGGGGGAGGATGCACCCTTCAAGAAAAGTTTGACAGAGTTATCGTACAAAAGGATCCCTAAGGATCCCCCAAATCAGTTGCACACAATTTAAGCACAATTAGGCAGTAAAGGTCTAAATTCCATTAGATATGCAAAAATATGGTACTACAATAACAAAGAGAGGAAACAAGGTCTAACAAAACTTTAGATTCCACATTCCAATCAAAACACACTCCTCGTTCCCTGAAGTTGAGGCTTTAACTCCTTCCCTGACAACTGCAAAGGCCCGAACCTGAGTCTTGGGTTTGGGTTCATCCTTCAATGTTGGGTAGTCTCTAATCAGGTGGCCTGACTTGCCACAATTGTAGTATGTCCTATTCTTCAGCCAGCACTCAAAAGCCACATGGCCCTACTTCCTACAAAAGGTACAATACATGAGCTGGCTCTGCTTGACATCACCCTGGGAGTTCTTTTGGGCCTTGCCATTCTTTCGACTTTCCTTTTCTCGTGGATTCCCAGAGGGTGGAGGCCCTGTCCTTCGCTTCTCTCTCCTTAGTCAATATTCATCACAATCTTTTTCTACCTTCCTAGCCAAGTCAACCAATTGAGAGAAGGCCTTAAGATTGGCCGACAAAACTCTCCCTCTAATATTGGGCCGCAAACCTCTCTCAAACTTGCTTGTCTTCTTAGCCTCCGTGTTGATGATATGCGGCGAGTATCAGGATAACTTTGAAAATTTGGCCACATACTGACTAACGGTCAAATTCCCTTATTGTAACTCTATGAATTTCACGTCCTTCCTTTCCTTTATTGATTCAGGAAATATTTTTCATTGAAGGCCTTTAAAAATCGTTCCCAAGTACGTACTTTCTCATCCTCTTCCTAGGCCTGCTGATCCGAACGCCACTAATGTTCAGCGTCCCCTTCTAACATGAAGGAACCTAGTCTCAACTTCTGCTCATCAGAGTACTGTAGGACTCTAAAACTATTTTCCACTTGTATTAGCCATCTTTTCTTTCTCTACACTTCCCTGCCCTAAGAAAGTTAGAGGTGCTAGCCTCTTAAACCTCTCTATCCGGTTACTATCGTTCTGTCCTGGGGTAGGGGTGGATAAGGTTGACATTGCTTCCTTCATCATCTATGTCATGGCTCCTAAGGTCCTGACAAACTCACTGAGGGCCTCGGTGTTTTAATTACTAGAACTTGCATTATTGGCTTGCATCCTTGGCATCTTCAACCTAAGACATAAGCATTCAGTTACTAATCTACCCAAAACTATTCTCAAAACACTTCTAAACAACTTAAGCCAAGAACTTGTCATGACCCCACCCCTTGACCCTACCATCCTGAATCGGAGGGCGACATAGTGCGGGATCGAGACCGAAGGTCACGTACATCACTCAGGTGGGAGTGGCATCAACATGTGTCATAATGCGGAATCAAAGCAACCACGAGAAAAAGCACAACTCCCATAAAAAACAACTACAAAAGCTGGATAAATTAAAACCATTCATATCCATATGCATTCTCCAAAAGTCATAACTACAATATCAAGTACAGCCGAGGGTCAGCTGACACCTACAAAAACAAGAAGATCTTCTGGTCTAGAGCGGGCATTCAGTCCACCAAACATGATCACTGCCTGCCTGTCTTTGAGCTGAGCCAATAATCTACAAGGGTAGAAGCAAAGGAATGAGCTAAAAGGCTTAGTAAGTAGATCACAATATCATGCTTCCCTACCAATGAATATTATCAAACATCGCAAATCAAGGTTCCAAACCATGCTCATAAAACAGGAGTCATGCATCACAATTATGTTACAATTATAAGAGGATGCTTTTCATGCTAGAGCATGCACAATATAAGATATAAGATATCATATACACAAGAAATCTATCAGATTTCAACAAATCCACAAAAATAAGAGAGCATAACCAAATCAACAGACACAACCCACTCTCTAGCTCTATTCATCAGTCCAAATACATATCTCAAATCAATCAAATAACTCTTGCAATCATATATCTCAGGTCAATCTCACATCTCCAGTAATCACATAACAATCACTGTGTCACACTATCCAACTACCAAAGAGTGACCCATTACGTAGTACCCATATAGATATGGGGGGACGTGACCCTCTCATATATTCACATTCACATCCTAACTCCTATCCTATTATGGGGAGTTATTGAAAGATCTTACCTGTCAGCACCATCATTCACCCAGTAGGTGCCCATTCACATATCACACAAGCAGCACGGTACCATCATTCACACAATAGGTACCCATTCATATAAGACATAAGCAATAAGGTACCATCATTCACACAGTAGGTACCCATTCACATAACACATTAGCAGCACAGTACCATCATTCACACAGTAGGTACACATTCACATAACACATAAGCAGCATGACACCATCATTCACACTATAGGTACCCATTCATATAACACATAAGTACCACGGTACCATATTCACACAGTAGGTACCCATTCACATAATACATAAGCAACACGGTACCACCATTCACACAGTAGGTACCCATTCACATAATACAAGTAGTACGGTACCATCATTCACACAGTAGGTACCTATTCACATAACACATAAGCAGCACGGTACCATCATTCGCACAGTAGGTACCCATTCGTATAACACATAAGCAGCACGCTACCGTCATTCACACAGTAGGTACCCATTCAAATAACACATAAGCAGCACGATACCATCATTCACATAGTAGGTACCCATTCAAATAACATATAAGCGGCACGGTAGCATCATTCACACAATAGGTACCCATTCACATAACACATAAGCAGTATGGTACCATCATTCACACAATAGGTACCCATTCACATAACACATAAGCAGCACGGTATCATCATTTACATAGTAAGTACCCATTCACATAACACATAACCATAACGGTACCATCATTGGCACAATAGATACCCATTAACCTAATACATAAGCAGCACGGTACCATCATTCAAACATTAGGCACCCACATAACACACAAGCAGTATGGCACCATCAGTCACACAGTAGGTACCCATTCACATAACACATAAGTAGCATGGTACCATCATTCACACAGTAGGTACCTATTCACATAACACATAAGCGGCATGATACCATCATTAGGATGATATCAGTATCTCATCATGATAACAATAATATCACATTTTTGTTGTGGCACATCACATTTTAATAGTATCAGATTCATAGAATAATGGTGTCCATATCAAAGAATAACAATGTTCATATCACAGAATAACAATGTTCATATCACAGAATAACAGTGTTACTACTGCAATTTCAACATGTGAGATCTGGTCGTAAATAGAGTCATAACTTTTGATTCGTTTGGAGTTTGAAGATGGTTCCAAAACCAATTTTACACTAGACACTCCTATCTTATAAATCAGGGTAGATTGAAAATAATTGGACCTTGTTTGCTTCTACAAATGTTCAATAGAATGATGATATTTTATCTGAATTCTGCTATGCAGTGAAGACAATGACATGTCTTTAAAATTTACTTCCTAACTCACAATCAAGAAGAAATTCCAAAAAGCTCTGAACATGTGAATTTAAGATTACTTATGAACCATTTAAATGGAAGTGGTTTGGAAGAAAATAGATCCCTTTTTGTCAGTCAAAATCCGTGACGACATAGGCATAAATTATGAGTTTTATAAAAGTTGTCCACAGTGACATATTATTATAATTAATCATATAATTCTCAAGATAGGGAGAATTTCTAAAAGTTCTAAACTTGTGATCTTCAGCTTACTCAAACATATTTCAAACGGCAGTGGTTTCGAAGAAAATGGACCTTATTTGGTTGGTCAGTTCCGTGTTTTTATCAAAATTGTGTACAGTGATCTACTAGCATGTTTCAGAGTATAACTTTACATAAATAAAGAATCAGAGCAATATGTAGACATTAACATCAAAATGGACTCCGAAATATTTCCAATGGTGGTGATTTTGTATCATTTGGTCTTCAATTGCATAGTCAAACTCTCAGTACATAGGAAGTAACATTCTTGGAAATTATCACAATCTGCTAAAAGAGCCATATCTTCAAAACTATCATGAATTTCAGCTAGTTATAAACGCCAAACTCAAAGTAGACTTATAGACTTTCAATTGGTAGTGATTTGAGGTCAAAATTTCAACACAACAGTATGTAATTCCCTAGAACTCCATTTCACATTTTGACATACTTCTGAAAATGACTAATAACATCCAAACAAAAATAGATACTAAAATAACGTCTTTTCATCTCAAAATAGATTCATAGCTTTCCCACCAAATTTATTAACCATCATAGATAATTTCAGTACTCTGCCTATCACACAAAGAAGAGTCACAGTTCTAGAAAATACAGAGCACATGCCAGCCAGATCTCAATGTCTTACATTCACAGACATATTTACCATCACATCCATATTTATGCTTGAACTTCACACTTTAATGATCTAAATAGCATGCATCAAACAAAAGTAAGAAACATGGAAGCTAGATCCATTTACCTATTGCAAATGAAACTCCAAAGTCTTCCTCCAACATCACCTTGACTGCCTTGCTCCAAAGGTTAAGGTCCAAGCTTAAGGGACAAAGCTTGGAGAGGTTGAATGACAAAGGGAGGAGAGGTGAACGTGTAAGAGAGCTAGAAACCTCATTTCATGGTTGGTGGGGTGTATAAATAATCACATATGGTGGCAGCATGCAATGGACAAGTGATGGCAGCATGGGACAAGTGGCATCACACAATTAATAAGTGGTATGCAAGAGGAGAGAGAGAAGGGAAAGCATGGGGGACAAGCATCATTGTGGGTGGGTACAGCAAGCCTTTGCAACTTGGCACACACGTGGAGAGAGAAAACATGAGAGAGAAGAATCTCCCTAGACTACTATACACCTCCTGCACACAACCACGCGCTCATCAACTCGAGCCCTCAACGTGTGCGACGATAGCCTCTTACACACGTGGCAATACTCCCATACATGCGCGGTGACACTCCCTCGTCGTCATGCTCGACGTTAGCCCAGGTGGCGTTGCTCGAAACGGCGATGCTCTACATTGCGAGGCTCCACACGGTGATGCTCTACATGGTGATGCTCCACACGACGATGCTCCTCATGACGAGGTTCCACACGACGATGCTCCACATGAAGATGCACTCGCGATACTGCCTCCTATCGTGGTGATACTTCCATTCATGCGCGATGATATAAGTTTATTAACGGTGTTACCCCATCACTCCACAGCCGGCGCTACGACTCTCTCTTCACAGCCAATGCTGGCTCTCTCTCCACAGCCAATGCTGGCTCTCTCTCCACAGCCAATGCTGGCTCTCTCTCTTCACAACTAGCATTGGCTCTTTCTCTCTCTTCATGGCTGGCACTAGGCTACTTTCACAAATGACGCTAGGCCTTTTTCATGTATGGTGCTAGGCCCTTTTCACGCATAGCGATAGCCTTCTTCCTTAGCGTCGGGTGTGGGCTTCCTCCTCCCCACTGTCGTGAGTGTCCAAGTTCATAAAATTGGAGTCCTCACCTACTCATACCCATTGAAGTTGAGATACCGTCTCTCCAAGTGCTTATTCACAAAAATTTAGACGAGGAACAAAAGATAGAAGCACGAATCGTTGCCCTCATTACTTTGGATAAAAGTGGACTACGAGCAACACAAAATATCGTTGCTAACTAGTGTATAATCAAGAGGGCATGCCAAAGAAAATTTGTATCTCGATGTTGAACGTATTTTTCAACACCTTGGTCCCTGATTAGGAATAAGTAGGAAGTAGGTCAATAAAGCCTACAAAATAATGGAAATTTTGATAGTGTCAAAATTTCCCTAGAATTTGTCAAGATCTTTATCAGCACTTTAAAAGATTACTTACCAAGTTTCATCATGATCAGGCATGCCTAAGGCAATGAACACAGAGAAACAATTTCAACAAAATCGGTCTCTAACACCCTGAAATGCACCCTGTAACTATAGCCGTACATTTGGTGCGTCAAACAGTTGTGAGACCACCGCCATTAGATCCACCACGGTCAAAAACCCATATGGGTCAAGTTTCAGCTTAATCGGCACTCTAAGACAAAGTTATGGGTAAAATACCGAAAAGGGGTAAGCTGCACACTATTTCAGTGTAGCCACCCTGCACTAAAACCCCATTAAAGGTGGTTGTTTTTATAGTCATGGGCAGTCACTTATGAGGCCTATAACTCACTCGTTCCAAGTCGGATAGATCCCAAATTTGGTGAGCGTGTTCGTCTCATTAAGACGAGCAATTCGATATGTGGTATGCCTCGTGACGACGACTGAGCAGATAGAAAAAGTAAATGAAAGTCGCTGATTTGTGAACGAAGTTGCAGAAAATTCAGCAGCAGCATGCCTCGTTCAAGTAGCCAAATCACGATGCTTGCATACCCGATTGACACGAAACCAATTGCATTATATGCGTGAGGTCAGAGGCTATCTATTGTTCGAACTTCATGTACGATGAACGGTTGAATTTCACACACGAAGGTGTCAAAGCTGCTGTAAATTTCAGCCGTTGGATTTCAAGATTCTGGCAAAAAACTCAAGACGATACAATCTTCATCCGGACACAAAATCAAGTTATGTTCATTGCAACATGATTGTGACGGCATGCTCAGTGTGATTCAGCAAAGAAGTCACAAAGAAACATCAAAGAAAGAGCACACAATCGATCCAAAGTTTTAAAGATTCATCAAAGATTCAAGTCTCATGTTCATGGCTTAAAAGCATGATTCATGACTCGAAGTTGGTATCAAAATGATCGCCATGCCTAGCCCTACAAGAAAATAATAATGTCACGATCAAATGGGCATCAGAATGATGCTGGGTCAGCCAAGGAAGGTCACGCAAGTTCTCGGGCAGCAAAAGGGACTGTTTTGAAATTCCACACATTGCTAGACATGGGAAAAACAGTCCTTTTGCACCCATGTTTTAGAATTTCTTTAAATTCAATTAAATTGTAATTATTGTCAATTCTAGGTAGTTTTTGAGCATACACCCACGTTTTAGCCCAATTCTATATAGACAACCAATGCCTAATTGTAAAAAAAGACGGATTCATTCTTCTTGGATCAATCATTAAAATTCTGATTTTTTCTTAAGCTTGTGGGTACATCTTGGAGAGAGAGAGAGAAAGGAGAGAGATCAAATACCTTCGGGCATGTAATTTTCTCTCTCCTTCCCTTTTCTTATCTCTATCTCTATCTCTCTTCTTCTCCTCTATCTTTTTTTCTTCCCTTCTCATCTCTATCTCTTTCTCTCCCCTCTTCTAATATAGTCAGTGAAGCATAGAATCGGCTGAATTTCTCTCTCGTCTCTTCTATCACTGTCGACGAAGACTAGCATCGGCTGGATTTCTCTCTCCTCTCTTCTATCACAGTCGACAAAGCCTAACATTAACTGGATTACTCTCTCTTCTCTTCTGTCATAGTCGGCAAAGGCTAGCACGACTGGATTTCTCTCTTCTCTTCTATCACAGTCAGTAAGGCCTAGCACCGACTAAATTTCTCTCTCTTCTCTTCTGTCACAGTCAGTAAAGCCTAGCACCAGATTGGATTTCTCTTTCCTCTCGACTAGGGACAATCGACGAAGTCTAGCATCCACTGGATTTTTCTCTCTCTTCTGTTGCAGTTGACAAAGCCTAGCACCGGCTCGATCTCTCTCTCTTGCTTCTCTCCCATCACAACCGACGCAAGCTTAGTGCCGGCTAGTTCTCTTCTTCTCTTCTCTTCTGACACAGTCGACGAAGCTTAGCACTGACTGGATTTCTCTCTCTTCTTTTGACACAATCGGTGAAGCCTAACATCGATTGTATTTTCTCTCTCTTCTTCTGGAACAGTCAGCGAAGCCTAACGTCGACTACATCTTGTCTCTTTTCTCCTCTGTATAACACAGTCGGTGAAGCCTAGCACTGAATGCATCTTTTCTCTCTTCTCCTCTGTATAAAATAGGCGGTGAAGCCTAGCATCGACTGCGTTTTCTCTCTTCCTTTTAACAAAGTCGGCAATGCCTAGTGTCGATTGCGCCTTCCTGCTCTCTCTCTCTTTTATTCTCTCACCTTTCGTACTCCTCTCTTCCTTTCTTCTCCCTCCTCGCTTCTGTTCCCTTCTTCTCTTATTTCCTTTTTTATTCTTTCCTCATAACCTTCAATATGTTATTCCTTCATTCGACTAAGAGGGATTGAGGTTACCCTCTCATGATAGTCTTGTCGTTTAGTCATAATGTTGTTGAGTCAGGATTACTTGACCCATTTTATTGCCACGATAGACTGACCATCGTGCCTAGCTAGTCGGTATTGATAATGATGTTTAGTAGTAGTCCTTTGAGCCAATCTTAGTTATCGAGCTCATTTTGCTACCACGTAAAGCCAATTATTCACCAGCTTAGCCACCACTCCGATCCTTTTTCTTAGTTGAATTCTTCTCTCCCTCGTATTTCTTCTCTTATTTTTCTTTTTGAATGCGCATGCTTGTGTACGTGCGAGAGTGTCCCTAGGGAAGAAGTTCCATCGACTTCATTCCCAACCGTTCTCTTGAGCAAAGACCCCTTATCTATCTCCCTAGTCTTAACCTAGACTGGTGTGAGGCGGGACCTAAGAATCCCTCACTCCCCATCTCCTCGCTCTGGTTAAAACTCCACCAAGGCGCCCTGCATCCCCACATAGCATTTATCCAGCCACTGGTAAATCACTTGCCGATCCTATTCTTGAGGTACACCAGAAGGCTGCCCAGTCCCTTTCTGCAAAAGGCAAGCAGGTTGACATTACTTCTTTGGATTGCCATAAGGCTACCCCCCACATTCTTGCCCCACCGGTCTCTATCCCTAGAGGCTTAACACATCGAGGCGGAAACCCCACGGTCTCCATCCCTCACACACACCACAAGGCACATGGGTCACCCACTCGAGTCACACCTCAGGGCAACACTTCTGTTACCTCCAGTCCGTGTCCAGGATCGAGCCTTCCAAGGTCAGGTCCTGCGTACACTGATCACATGCATCTCACTGCTCAGGGCGACGCCGTCATTACGCTAACCCGAGTACACAGGAGACGACCTCATCGTCCTCCTACTTTGCACACACAAGCACACCCTGTAAGGGGCAGGCCTACACCTGTTCTTTTATAGACACCTGCTAGTAGTTGTTGGCCTCTTAAGGACAGATCACTTGCACGAGCCCGGGCTGACCCCTAGGTCTCTCATAATCCCTCTTCAAGGGGCACATACGTGTTGCCATCAAAGACATCCCCTCGCCCAAGACTCCAACCTTCTCGTGATTTAATCCTGCTCTGGCCCACTCCTCCTTCATCGAGCAAGCACCTTCAGCCTTGGCACTCGAAGGTCTTCTCTAAGAGTACCATCCTGTATCAACCCCATCACCTTGGTCATGTCTCTGGAGCTCATAAGAGAGCTCAGGGAATTGACTTGATGAAAGAGCAAGTCCTTAATCCTCCCTGGCCCAAGATGACTCACTTTCCTGGCCCTCATCCATTGCTGCACCTGATGGAGACAACTCTCTCCTGTACAAGAAGAGCTGACCAGCTGCGACCTAGATCGTAGTTTTAGCACAAGGTCCATCAAAACCTCAAAGCTAAACGCGATAGAGGTCTACAAATTTTGATTAGGAAGGTGACCAAGACAGTCAAAACAACCTAAAGAAGAGCTCCATGAGCCCCTTCAGACGATGAAGCCTGAAGAAGATCTCCATGAGCCCTGTGTTGTGGTCACTGTCATATAAGAAGATCCAACCACTCAGCAGCCACGGTCTTAAGACTGTCGAGAACTGGTCCAAATGTGATTAGCATACAAGATTCGAGTTCAGTCAGGGCACGCTGGCCCCTGCTGACTGACCTACCACGTATGACCCGTCAAGTTCTCAAGCCCTCAATCACCACTAACATTGACCTCCATAGAGAAACGGTCAGTGTAATGGTTGTAAGCGAGCCCGGTGATGTGCAAGAAGAGTGCATGAACAAGTTTGAGGATATGGTGAGCGTGATGATGGGAAAGATCGATCATATCGACGTCGCACACCAGTCGGCTAACTATGAGGTCAATTCCCATCACTCTGATGGTGCACCTCCAGGGTAGCCCCTTCCCGCTACCCACAGGACAATTTTGTCCCTCATCGAGTCTCTCAGATAGATATTGACGCTATGATCACCAATAGCCTAAAGAATAGACAAATCCCTAGGATACAGGGTGCCACGCCTTATCAAAGGCCATACCCCTCCTATATTGATCATGTTCCATTTTCCTTAGATTATAAAAAAGGGAAGTTTCCTTTATTAAATGGAACCACTTCCCCAAACCAACATATTGCCCACTTCCAGGCAGCATGTCGAGAAACAATGTCTGACGGGGGACTTCTTCTCCAACAGTTCATTGAGACCCTCGATGGCCCAGCATTTCAATGATATGCCCAACTTCCACCAAACTCAGTCCACACATGGGAGAAGATGGAGAATTTGATCTATCAACACTTCTATGAGGTCGAGGGAGAGGTTCAAACCATCGAATGTCTCACGCTAACTCAAGACCCCGATGAGCCCGTGGATCAGTTCATATCAAGATGGAGAAACTTGGCTTCTCGTCATCCTAATCATATGCCAGAGAAGGAAGCAGTACAAAATTGCATGCAGAATATGCGACCCGAGATCGCTCTACATGTTGAGGCCACTAATTTGACCTCCATGTCACGCCATCATGGTGGGACACGACAACCATCTACAAGTTCAACAAACAATCGGGGCAATGGTAACTCTCAGAATAACACACGGGGAAGCCAACAGAAAGAGGTAATTAGTGCAGCCGTCATGGTCACTAATTCAAAGAAGGCTCCCTCCCAAACTTTTGACCTCTTTAAAGGGTCAGCACAGCAAAGGTAACACCCCAGGCTGGCAAGCAACAACAATCTTACAATCAGGTACCACCACGAGCCAACCTTGATCGGGGCGATTATTTTACCGGGCAGAGGAATAAGGTCTATCCCTTCGACAAGGAATGGGTCCCTGTGCTATTCTGATTATTACTAGAAGAGAATATGATCCAACTTCCAGAAACCAAGTTCCCTGAGAAACATGGCCTTGACACTCAGGCGAATTCTTGTGCCTACCATCAGAGGATAAATCATCTCACAGATGATTGCAACACACTGAAGGATATTATTGAGACCGTGATTTAGAAGGGTCAAATAAATCTTTAAGACTTAAAGAAGGCCTTTGGGACAGCCGAGGCCTCCCATGCCGTAACTATCTAAAATGAAGATGAAATGCCTAGTATCCTTTATGCCTTCTTCATTATAATGCTTCAGGAAGGCATAATCACACTAAAGAAAGAAAGGAAATCCCGTCGCCTTACTAAGGGGAGTGAAGATTGTTGGTGCCCATACCATCAGTTAAGAGGTCATTACCTGTCAGAGTGCACAAGTTTCCTTGATATGTTTTCAAAGAAAATGCGGGAGTGTCAAGAGTTTTACAATCTCCCCATAAGTGATCCCCAAATCACTTCTCCATCGAGACAAGGAGATCTCCCAAAGCAGGACCTTCCTATCATCGACTCAGATTCTATGGAACCCTCGATTCCCCAGCCATGGATAGTCTACCATGGCCGAAGTAGACTCATGTCCTTAAGGTGAGAAGCAGTTCTCTAAGCTAGAGCTTTTTACCATCCTAGCGAGATGAATCAAACATCACCTTAGGAAACCATAAAGAGACGGGCACCAAGGGATACTCGTCAAAAAAACAAGACCGCTCAACTCATAGTTGAGTAAGAATTTCTCAGGCCCCTTCTTCCACTACCAATTTTATTGGACTTCATCCCTGGCACTATCCTTCTTCATTCTTCATCCTGTCAAGAATATTTCCCCAAGCCATCTCCCATTCAGCACCCGTCTGATCCTGGTGATGACATAAAAAGCTACTCAGATCGGTCTAATGAAGGGAACGACCTTAAAAGTCCCCCACCTTATAACCCTTCTCCTCCTTCTTTTCCTGCTTCTCATTCTTCCTCTTCTACGTCCCCTATAGGTACAACCTTGATATGCTCAGACTTTGACGCTCTCGACCGAGAATTCGAAGGAACCAATATAAGCAAGATGCATTGGAAACGATTGAGAAAGACCTTGGCACAGCCAGCAGGATTCCTAATAGTTGCTTATGCCCTGGCAGCTAAAGCCAAGACAGAGTCACCTTCTTCAAAGAAGCACAAGAAGTCAAAGTTGAAGAAACCCTAGTGGTCAGCCTAACTTTGAGCAGAGACTGAGAGAGTCAAGGGGGCAAAGTTTCTACTCTCAGGAGGCTTGCCACATGATACAAGTTTGTGAAGTACCAGCCAGCGCAAGCCAAACACTGCAGATAGCCTCTCAAATATTGTGTGATTCGCATTGGCACACTTCTTATGCTATAATCGTTGAATCTCAAATTCCTTGTAATCCTCAAGTCGAACTCCTGTGATCCGAGAAACAATCGTTATTCTTTGAAGACCCTTCCATACCTCAATCTGGGGAAGGTGCAGATATTATGATCCACTTTAGACCTCTATCGGAGGTAGAAATGTCAAGATCATGGGTCTCTGCACTTGAGATTGATGAAAAGGCCTTTGAGAACAATGAGGAAAATTTGCAAGAAGCCCCAGAAGAATGGGAAGAATGTGGTCAGGCCACAGCTGACGAACTAGAAGAAATAAATCTTGGAGACGAAGCAGACCCCAAACCCACTTTCATTTCAGCGAATATGTCTTCAGAAGAGAAAGAATATTTCACAACCTTCTTGAGAGCAAACCAAGATGTCTTCACTTGCCATTACCATGAGATGCCTGGTTTAGACCCTCAGATCGTTATTCACCATCTCGGCATTGATCCAACTGTCAAAGCTATCAAATAGAAATCTAGAAGGTTCAAGCTTGATCTTGAAATACAGATAGACGCCAAGATAACCAAACTCAAGCAAGCAGGTTTCATTCGTGAAGTCAAGTACCCGAAATGGCGAGCAAATGTCATTCCGGTCAAGAAGAAGAATGGTCAAACGAGGGTGTGTATTGACTTTCACGATTTGAATACTGCATGTCCCAAGGATGACTTCCCGTTGCCATTCACCGAGATGCTCATCAACTCTACAACTCACTGTCAAATCTTTTCTTTCATGGACGAATACTCCGGGTATAATCAGATAAGGATAGTGCTCGAAGATGAAGAGCCACTGCATTCTTAACTCCAAAAGGGCTGTTACACAATGATATCTTTTGGTTTAAACAATGCTTACGCCACATACCAGAGAGCAATGACAACCATTTTCAAAGACATGATGCACACAGAGGTGGAGTCTTATGTAGATGACTTGGTGGTAAAATCCGAAGAGAAGGATGCTCACATGAGAGACCATGAATAGGTATTTAAGCATTTGCATCTTCATCAATTAAAAAAGAACCCGCTAAAATGCTCTTTTGGCATGTGTTTGAGAAAATTCTTGGGGTTCATCGTCAGACATCGACAGCTTGAAGTTAAGCCAGTCAAGATTAAGGCAATCCAAGAAATGCCGTCACCGACCACACTTCGAGAACTACACTCCCTCCAAAGGCAACTGGCATACATTTGCAGGTTCATCTCTAACCTCTTAGGTTGCTATAAACCCTTTACACACTTGCTAAAGAAAGATACCCCATTCATCTGGGATGAAGCATGTCAGGCAGCCCTTGATGACATCAAGCATTATTTACTCAACCCTCCAATTCTCTCTACATCAGTATTAGGAAAACCCCTCATGCTATATGCGACTGCTTTAGACGAGTCACTCAGAGCGTTGTTGGCAGAAAACAATGGAGAGGGAAAAGAGATCGCGTTATATTACCTCAGCTGTAGGATGCAAGGGGCTGAGAAGAATTATCCCCCTATTGAAAAGATGTGCTTGGCCCTGATCTTCGCAGTACAAAAACTTCAGCATTACTTGCTTGGTCATGAAGTTAAACTTATATCAAAAGCTGATCTTGTAAAGATCCCAAGACATGCCCATGCTTGTCCGGACGCCCTGCTAAGTGGGCATTATTGCTAAAGGAGTTCGACATCACGTATGTCTCACAGAAGGCCACCAACGGCCAGGCCTTGGCTAACTTTCTCGCAGCACACCCCATACCGGTAGAATCTCCTTTATCAAGCGACCTCCCTGATGAAGAAGTATTATGTGCTGACCTTGCTCTTGTGTCTGAATTGTACTGCGATGGAGACTTCTAATCAGATCAAGGAGGCACCGATGTAGTATTCCTGACTCCGAAAGGAGGAATACTGCCATTTTCTTTCTCTCTCGCTCAAGCCGATTCTCATAATGAGGCAGAATATCAGTAGTATAGAGTCAAGGAGCTAAGCGTCGAAATCAAGAACCAGAATTCTTTGACCCAATGTGTCCAAAAATTGTGCAGGTAGAAGATTGGAGAGAGCCCATCACCAGTTTCCTAAAACATGACAGCCTCCCGGAAGATCGGGCCGAACACAACAGCAAACATCGAATGTCTACCAAGTATACCCTCCATGAAAGAGAAGCCCTCTTTTGACAGTCGTTTGACAAAATTCTTCTTTGTGTTCACTGCCTTAGACATGTCTGATCGTGATGAAACTTGGCAGGCGGTCTTTTGAAGTGCTGATAAAGATCTTGACCAAGTCTGGGCTCATTCTGAGACTGTCAGGAATTTCCACTGTTTTCTAGGCTTTATTGACCTGCTTCCTACCAAGGACCAAGGTGATGAAAAATACGTTTAAACAAAGAAATGAAAGAGATTTTTTTTTGAGAATTTTTTTTTTTAAGTGAAGATTCTCTCTTTTTCTAATTTTTTTTTTTTTTGTGTGAAAACGAAATGACTTACGGAAAGAAACTTTTATAGCAAAAGTGATTTCTTTTTTTTCACAAAGAAAATTTTTGTTTTCCAAAAATGAGAAATGCCTAAAAAATAATGTTTTTTTTTCAAGGCATGATTTCCTTTAAAAGTTTTTTTTTTTTTTAAACGCAGATGCCTCATTTTCATAAATGAGCAATGCCTTATTATATATTTATATATATATATATATATATATATATATATATATATATAGAGATATATATGAAAGCAAGATTGCCTTATAAAGAAATGTCGTCACCCACCACACTTTGAGAACTGCGCTCTCTTCAAGGGCAACTGGCATACATTCACAGGTTCATCTCGAACCTCTCAGGTCGTTGTAAACCCTTATGCACATCTACTAAAGAAAGATACCCCATTCATCTGGGATGATGCATTTCAGGTAGCCATTGACGACATCAAGCATTATTTGCTCAAGCCTTCAGTGCTCTCTACACCAGTATTGGAGAAACCCCTCATTCTGTACATGACTGCTCTAGATGAGTCACTCGGAGCATTGTTGGCACAAAACAATGAAGAGTGAAAAGTGACTGTGTTATATTACCTCAACCGAAGGATGCAAGAAGCCGAGAGGTATTATCCCCCAATTGAGAAAATGTGTCTAGCTTTGACCTTCGCAGTATTAAAACTCTGCCATTACTTGCTTGGTCATGAAGTGAAACTTATATCAAAAGCTGATCTTGTAAAATTTCTCATGACATGCCCATATTTGTCGAGATTCCTTGCCAAGTGGGCATTATTGCTGATGGAGTTTGACATCACATATGTCCCACAAAAGGCCATCAAGGGCCAGGCCTTGGCTGACTTTCTAGCAGCACACCCCATACCGGCCAAGTCTCCTTCATCTAGCTACCTCCCTTATACAAAAGTATTATGTGTCGACCTTGCTCTTGTGTGGGAATTATACTTCGACAGAGCCTTCCAATTAGAACGAGGAGGTGCCAAAGTCGTATTCTTGACTCCTACTGAAGGAATACTGCCACTTTCTTTCTCTCTCGCTCAAGCCGATTGTCATAATGAAGCAGAATATCAGGCCCTTATATTCAGACTTGATATAGCTTTCGATCTCAACTTGAAGCAGCTCAAGATCTATGGAGACTATGAGTTGGTTATCCGACAGCTCAAAGGGATTTATGATGTACGAAAAGACACCCTCAAGCCTTATCACAATACTACAAAATCGTATATAGCCAAATTCGAAGACGTATCCCTGAGTCACATCCCCAAGAGGCTAAATTCGTAGGCTGATGCACTTGCGAAACTCGGCGCTACAATTAAGTTGTCCTCATCAGGACCCATGCTTGTTCGGGTGGCGGAATGGAGACACATCGAGCTGAGAACTGAAATTGATGCAGATGACGAGAGAAATATCTTCCCCAAGTGTCCTCTTTAGCCATTTGAAGCACTTCTATCGGTCAAGACCGAAGAAGAAATAGCACAGAGTCAAGGAGCTAAGGGTCAAAATCAAGAACCACAATTCTTTGACCCAATATGCACAGAAATTGAGCCAGCCAAAGATTGGAAAGACCCTATTTCTAGTTTCCTAAAACATGGTAAGCACCCAGAAGATCATGGCCAACATAATTGGGCTGGAGATAGCCTTCGACCTCGACTTGGAACATCTCAAGATTTATAGCAATTCTGAGTTGGTTATCCGATAGCTCAAAAGGGATCTATGATGTGAGAAAAGACACTCTCAAGCCTTATCACGATACTGCAAAATCGTATATGGCTCAGTTTGACGACATATCCCAGGAGGCTAAACTTGTAGGCTTACGTACTAGTAAAACTCGGCGCTACAATTTAGTTATCCTCATCAGGACCCACACTTGTTAGGGTGGCAGAGTGGAGACACATCAAACTAAGAATCAAGATCGATGCGGATGACGAGAGAAATATCTTCCTTGAGTGCCCTACTTATCCATTTGGAGCACTTCTATCAGCCAAAGAAGTAGTCAAGATTGAGAGCTCGGTTAGCGCAATGACTTGGAGGGATTAGTTGGTGTGCCCTTTGACAATGTGACCTCAAGAATTTTCAGCACCTTGGGTCCCCGATGCGAAATAAAGAAGAAGTCGGTCAATAAAGCTTGATATACAGTGGAATTTTCAAATGTCTGAAAATTACCCCAAAATGTGTCAAAATCTTCCTAGGCACTTCAAAAGGTCACTGCTAATTTTTGTCGCAATCCGACATGTCTAAGGCAGTGCAGACAAAAAAAAAATTTCAGAAAAATCAGCCTTTACCACCCTAAACCGGACCCCGTAATTAGAACACTATTTTTGATGCATCAAATTGCTGTGGGACCACCGCCATTAGATCCGAGACAGTCGAAACCCTTAAGGGTCATGTTTCGGCTTAATTGGGTGCTCCAAGATAAAGTTATGGGTAAAATACGAAAAAGGGGTAGGCCGCACACTATTCCCGTGTGCCCTCCCTGCATAAAAACACCATTAATGGTGACTGATTTTACAGCCTCGGGCAGCGACTTTTGGTAGCCATATCTCATTCATCTCGGATCGGATTTGTGAGCGTGTTCATCTCATCAAGACGAACGTTTCGATATGTGGTTCTCCTCATAACTACACCGGAGTAGAGAGAAAAGCTAGAAAGAAATTGCAGATTCATGAAGAAAGTTGTACGAAAATTAGCAGCGACACGCCTCGCTCAAGGGATCAAATCACGACACCCACACTACGGATCGACATGAGACTAGTTCCATCGTGTGCGTAAGGTCTAGGGCCGCCATTGTTCCAAACCTCGTACATGATGAAAAATCGGATTTCACACACGAAATCGAGGAAATTTTTGTAAATTCTGGTTGCCAAAATTCAGATTCTGACAAAAAACCCAAGCCTACAAAACCTTCTCCCGGGCATGAAATCGGGCTGCATTTGTTGTCACACGATCGTGACGATATGCTTAATGTGATCCAACAAAGAAATCATGCAAAAATATTAAGAGACGAGCAAACTATCAATCAGAAGTTTTCAAGATTCGCACAAATTTCAAGTTGCATGATCGTGGCTTAAAAACACGATCCGTGGCTCGAAGTTGGTATCAAGTCGATCACCATGCGGAGCCCTACAATAAAACAATCATCTTTCGAACAAACAAGAACTAGAGCAACCTCGGATCATGCATGGAAGACCACACACATTCTAAGGTAGCAGCAGGGATTGTTTTGGAATTTCATGAATTGTTAGCCAGGGCAAAACAGTCATTTTGCACCTATTTTCCCTTTAATTCAAAATAATTGTAATTATCATCAATTAGGATAGTTTTTGAGCATCCATCCATGTTTGGGCCCAATTCTATAAATACATGCTGAACCTAATTGTAAAGCATTCTTCCCTAACTCCCCTCCTCATACTTTAAATTGATATATGAAATTTGAGTTTTTACTTAAGTTTGAGAGGCACATCTTGGAGAGATAGAGAGGAGTGAGAAGAAAAGGTCTGGTACCCCTCAATAAAGGTAACTTTCTCTCTCCTCTTTCTTTCTTTCTCTCTCTCATCTATATCATGCTCCTCTTTTCTCTCTTCTCTTTCTTTCTCTCTCCTCTATCTCTTTCTCTCTCCTTCTATTGTCTATCTCTTTCTCTCTCCTTCTATTGTCTATCTCTTTCTCTCTCCTTTGCTCATCTCTATCTACCTCTTCTTCTCTCTATCTTTCTTATCTCTATCTTAAACATGCACGGCAATGACCATGCGTGTCTCTCTCTTTTCTTCTTCCTCCTCTCTCTACTCTATCTCTGTCTTTATCTAACTGAACATGCTCGACAATTGTAACTCCATGCATGAATCTCTCTCTTTATTTTCTTCTCTCTCTAACATACACAGCGGTGGCAACACCGTGCATGTTAGCTTTCCACTTCTTTCCTAGTTTCTTTTTCTCTCTTTCCTTCTTTCTCCTCTGGTTTTCCCTCAATATTTCCTCACTTTCCTTTTCTCTTTCTTCTTTCTTTTCTTCTCTCGATGCTCACTTTATTTCTCTCTCTGCTTTCCTTTTCTTCTTTCTTCCCTAAACTTTCTTTTTTCTTCTCTTTCTCTCATTCTCTCACCCTTTATTTCCTTTTTCTCGACTCTCCAGTCATACACGGCAATGCTCATCATCGGGCTTGATGTTTTCATGTTTCTCTTATCTTCTGGAAATATGCACAGTGAGCCGGGCCTTAACTCGAGTGGCGAGCCTGGCCTCTGTCAAAGTTTACACTTTCCCATGTTGTGCATGACGATACTCATCGCCGTGTATGAAATTTCTTTCTCATTCCTGTCTCTCCTCTGTCATGGACAACATTGACCATCGCTTCCATGTTCTTTCTCTCTCCTCTCTCCCCTGTCAAGGACGGCAGTGACCATCACCATTCATGATCGTTCTCTCTCTTATTTCCTCTGTCATGGACGACAGTGACCATCACCATCCATGTTCTCTCCCTCTCCTCTCTCCCTTGTTATGGACGGCAGTGACCATTACCGTCCATGGTCTTTCTCTCTCTTATCTCCTCAGTCATGAATGGAAGTGACCGTTGTCATCGATGTTTTCTTCTCTCTTCTCTCCTTTCCTCTGATCTCCTCTCTCTCTTCTCTTCTCTCTTCTTTCTCTCTCATCTCTTCTCTCTTCTTTCTCTCTCTTCTCTTATATCTTCTCTCTCTCTTCTTTTCTCTCTTCTTTTTCTTTCCCTTCTCTTACCTCTTTTCTCTCTCTTCTTTCTATCACTTCTCTTATCTCTATCATCTCATCTCTCTTCTTTTTATCTATTCTCTTCGCTCTTCTTTCTCTCTCCTTTCTCTCTCTATTTTTTCCTTTTTCACCTCCTTGTTTCTCTTCTTTCTTCTTTCTCCCTCATTTGACCAAGGGACAAGTCTAGCACTTCACGGTAGTACTGCTGTCGTTCCGATCTAAGTTACCGTGCCCGTCTTGCTGCCATGTCGGACTAGTTGTTGTCTCAGGCTGATTGGTGTCGGTGTTTTATCGTCGAGTAGTATTGCCATTGTGCCAGTCCATGTCACCATGCCCATCTTGCTACCACGTCAGGTCAATCATCATGCCAATATAACCACTATGTTAGGCTAGTCACTCGGTCAAATGTTTTCTTTCTTCTCTTTTCTTCTTTTGTATCCTTTTTCCCAACCCTTATCTCATTATTTCTTCTCTTTTATCCTTTGAATGTGCATGCCTATGTTCATTTGCCCAAAGATAAGGTGGGGTCCTTTGGACCACTTGTCTTGTAACATTTGCCATGTATGTGTCATTACAGAAATATGAAAGTACTGACCAAGGGAGGCAATTTCAAACCAGTTCTAGGACTAGGGGGCTTTCTTCGTGATCTAAGAGGGCACCCATGTGAGCCAGCCTGAGTAAGTCCCAAACCCACCTTAAATTTCTCTCTCATCAGTTGTATATCTACCCTTTGTTTTTTAGCAAGGTTCCTGAGAGAGCGATCTCAAGTCTCGAGTTCCCCTAAAACCTAAGACACATGCGTCCAGATCACCGAGATCCAGAGGGCGAGATCGAGGCACCTAACCAGCTTGGAGACTCTAGTGGGGACTCACTACCCCTTCATCGGATCGTACTTGCTTTCCTAGTTTCTCCTTTGCTTTTCTGCATTACTTTCACATGGCTTCTGATTTCTTTAACCCCTTTATTCGAATCGAGGATTTTCTCATCCCCATATTCGCGAGCGTCCCCTCGGAACAACTTCCTCGAATTTCGTTCACAACCTTCCTTCTGAGTAAAGACTTAAAGGTCCCTAACTCCCCATTTGCTTACTCTGGTGGAACTTTCGCCAAGGCACTCTGCATTGATAGCACATTTACTACTGCTCACATCATGCACCCAATGGGAAATGCAAGGAGATGGCGCACCCCTTGTGGATGACGTCAGCTCTTGATAAGGCACACGATGATTGCTTCTCCTAAGTCACACGGCGATAGGCGCGGGACATAGGGAGAACGACGGTGGGCGCCGATCGTGCAGAGAAAGCTCACGGACTGCGATAGTTGTTACTAACACCCCTAGCGGGCAGCGATGGATCGCCATCTCCACTAGATGCGCAGTAGAGGAAGACCCCTGTGGGCGGTAACAAGCTTTGCTGTTTGGGCACTTCGTCGAGACGTCACAGCTACGTCTATGGGCGATGATAGGAAACACTGTCTACAGATGTCACTGAAATAAAGACACGGATCAATAGAAAGGGAGGGGGACTAATGCATAACACTGCCATCGTCATGCACAGCCTGTGAGGCAAAGGGAGAGGCATGCATGGCACTGCCACTACTGTGCACGACCTCTGCAAGGAACTTAGATGAAAGAGAGGGTGAAGGGAGGGGAGAAAAGAGAGAAAAGAAGAAAATAAAAAAAAGAAGAGAGAGAAGGTTTACCTCAACCCTTGGGGTACCGGCCAAAAGTTTCTCTCACCTCACTCCCTCTCTCAAATGTGACACCACAATGGTAAGAAAGAGAAACTTGTATTAAGTGAAAACTCTCTCTTATGTGTGTGTAGGCCTCAGCCTCCTTTTACGTATAATGATGGTACGCATATATAGAAGTATACCCTAAACATGGGTGGATGATCAAAAGTAACCCTAATTGCTGAAAATTAAGATTAAATTAAATTAAAAGAAATTAGAAAATAGGGTGAAAAATGACAGATTTGCCCCTTCTTAACAAGTCATGGAATTCAAGGACAGTCCCTATGTTGCCTTAGGACTTGTGTGATCTTGCATTCCTGGTCTGGTGCCTGGTTGACTATAAGATGATCGTTTTCTTGTAGGGCTCGGCATGGTGATCGATTTGATACCAACTTCGAGCCATCGATCGTGTTTTTTGTGCCTGATCTTGAAACTTTAGATCGATAGTATGTTCATTGAATGACGTTTTTCTGTGTTTTCTTTGCTGAATCACATTGAGCATGCTATTACAATCACAGGGCACCAAACACAACTCGATTTTGTGGCCAAACGAAGATTTTGTAAGTTTGGAATTTTGGCAAGAATCAAGGATTTCGGCAACGAAATTTGCAGTTCGTTCATCGGCTTCCTGGGCAGAATCCGACCATTAATCATATATGGGGTTCGGGTCAGATATGGCCCGAGACCTTACGCCGGCAATGAAATTGGTCTCACGTTGATCGGGCTCGCGAGCAGCGTGATTGGGTCACTTGAGCAAGCACGACGCTATTAAATTTCATGCACTTTTCTTCAAGGATCAGCAATTTCTCTCTAGCGTTTCTTCGCGCTCAAGTATCGTCACGGGGCATGACACATATCGAATCGCTCATCTTGACTAGACGAACATACTCACCAAATTTGAGTGCGATCTGACTTAGGACAAGTGAGATATGAGCGTCGAAAGTCACTGATCATAGTTGTCCTTTCAATGGTGTAGTGTTGTAAGGTGGCCGCACGGGAATACCGTGCGACTTCTCTTGTTTCACTCTTTCGCCTATAACTTCTTCTTGAAATGTCCATTTGAGGTGAAGCTTGAACCTTGGGGGTTTTCAACCATGCTGGATCCAATGGTGGTGGTCCCACAACAATTTGGAATGCTGAAAATGTAGCTTTAGTTATAGGGTCCCGTTTCAGGTGCTAGAGGTCAATTCTACCTGAAATATTTCTCAGTCTGCATTGCTTTAAACATGTCGAAATGCGACAAAACTTTACAAGAAACTCTTGAGAGACCTCGCGAAGATGTTGGCCAGTTTTGGGGCAATTTTGAGACTATCTGAATTTTCACTACTTGATAGGCCTTTATTGAGTGGGGGCCCCATGTAGATGAAAAATACCTTTCAGAGGTACGATCTCTAGTGATGTGAACACCTTAAATCGGGTCCCATAGAGATCGTACCTCTGATTCTTTCATGCAAACACTACGGTCACAAGCTCCTAGTCATGCGTTCGATTGTTTTGTTCATACGGTTTCAATTGTTTGGAGGCATGGGCAATGACCCTGCCTGTCTGCATGAGTACACCTCTGAGTCCTTTATGAGATGCATCGGTATATACCACAAAGTCTTCATTCCCTTTGGGCAAGGTTAGTATTGGGGCTGTGGTTAATCTCTTCTTAAGTTCTTGAAAAATTCTCTCACATTCATCGGACCAAGAAAATCTTGTATTCTTCTGGGTCAGCCAAGTAACGGGAAGCGTTATTTTCGAAAATCCTTCTACAAAGCGTCGTTAATAATATTTGTTGGTCTCTCCCACTTTAGCACTGCTTCAATCATAGAGGGATCGACCGTGATCCCATCCTTCGAAATAATGTGACCAAGGAAGGCCACACTAGGGAGCCAAAATTCGCTGTTGCTTAATTTGGCATTCAATCTTTCTGACCTCAGAGTTTGCAAGATGGTTCTCAGATGCTGCTCATGGAGTTCCCAACTCTTCAAATACACCAAAATATCATTAATAAAAACTACAACAAAATCGTCCAGGAAAGGTCGGAGCACTCTATTCATCAAATCCATGAACACCGCAGGGGCATTGCATAACGGCATTACAAGAAACACATAGTGGCTGTATCGAGTTCTAAAAGCAGTCTACGGGACATCTTTATCCTTGATTTGCAGTTGGTGATACCTTGATCGGAGGTTAATCTTTGAAAACACCTAGGCCCCTTGAAGCTGATCAAAGAGGTCATCAATTATAGGCAAAGGATACTTATTCTTCACCGTCACTTGGTTCAACTACCTGTAGTCAATTCATAGCCTCAGAGACCCCATCCTTCTTCTTCACAAATAGGACAGGTGCACCCCAGTGTGACACGCTGAGTCGGATGAACCCCTTATTCAACGATTCCTACAATTGCTCTTTTAACTCCTTCAACTCAGTTGGGGCATTCTATATGGGGTTTAGAGATGGGAACCGTGCCCGAGACTACTTCTATATCAAATTCAATTTCCCTCATTGGAGGCAGGGAGGGCAAATCTCCTAGGAAAATCTCAGGGTACTCTCTTACAACCGGTATCTTTTCTAGCTAGGCCTGAACACCTCGATTTTCTATTACAAAGGCCAGATACCTTTCACACTTCTTAGCTAGGAGGCGAGAGGCCCGAAGAACAAAAATAAAGTGCAAAGGGGAAGTATCCTTAGTGCCCTCAATGTGTAACTCTGCTTGATCAGGACGTTTAAAGGTTACCATCATTTCATGGAAATTGATGGTGGCATGTGGGTATAGCCAATCCATGGCCAAAATAGCATCAAAGTCTTGAATATCTAGGTGAATCAAATCTACTGGGAGGCTACACTCATCAATTGTAATTTTACACTGTCTATATACTTTATCAGTTTCCATAAAATCTCCCATAGGTGTGCATACTACTAAAGTATATTTGAGACATGCAGGTGTAACATTCAGATGGCAAGCAAAATGCGGTGCAACACATGAATGAGAGGAATCAGGATCAATTAAGACTTTGACTCTAACACCACAGATAGAGAATGTACCTCTGATCATCGAAGTGTATACCTTGGCTCCTTGTTCGGTGAGAGGAAACGCTCGTCCTTGTGTTTTCGATCGGTCCTCAACCTTTGCCATGAGGCAATCCTTAACCCAGTGACCGAGCTTGCCACACTTTAGGCACACGTTCCGCTTCTTATAGCATTTGACGGTAGTGTGGTTGTCTTTTCCACAATGAAAGCATACCGGGCATTGATCACTTTCCATGTTGCCCAGGTGATTCTTTGGGGCGGTCGTATTAAGCATGTAGGGATTTCCTCTAATATCCCTCCTTAGAAATTTTCGAGGCTTATTTCAAAACCTCCTTGGAGGCACCACCTTCATCTTTCCTTCCTTCCTCAATCTATGGTCCTCGCATTCCCTCTCAATTTTTAAGGCGAGGTCCACCAATGGGGCGTGTGACTTCAGATTGGCCGACATCACTCTCCCTCTAATATCTGGCCGAAGGCCCCTATCGAATTTAGCCGTCTTCAGTGCCTCGATGTTAATAATGTGGGGCGCATACCTAGAGAGCTCTGCAAATCTGGCGGCGTACTGCTCCACCGTCATACCCCCTTACTGGAGTTCAATAAACTTTACTTCTTTTCTCTCCCCTACAGAGTCTAGAAAATACTTCTCATCGAAGGTTGTCAGGAAGTTTCCCATGTGATCTTGGTCCTCGACTTCCCCTGGAACTCTTTACTGAGTCCTACCTTTATCGAGTCTCACTAGCTTGGCTTCTCCTTCCTGCATGAAGGTTCCTAATCTAACCTTCTACTCGTCCGAGTAGTGTTACACCTCTAGGATCTTTTCTATCTGTCTCTTCCACCTCTCGGCCTTCTCTACTAATCCTTGCCTCAAAACAGTAGGGAGTGCTAGCCTTCTAAACCTATCTATAAAGCTACTGTCATTCTTCTTCGAGGTAGGGGTAGACTGAGCCGGCATTGACTCTTTCAACATCTGGGCCCCCAGAGTCCTATAAAATTCATCGAGCTCCTCGGTGTTCTCATGGTTGGAACTTGCATTGTGGGTACGAGGTCTCAGCATCTTCAGCCTAGTCACAGATGTACCCAGTCACTTATCTACCACAAAACTATTCTAAAGACTCTCTTAAACTCCCTAGGCTAAGAATCCTGTCGTTGTTGCTCTGATACCATATCTGTCACAACCCCGCCCCCGACCCCCTTACCTTACGTGACAAAGGGTGACCGAGTGTGGGTTTGTGATCCCAAAGTAGCGTTCGTCAATTAGGTCAGAGTGAATTCAACGCCATTATTTCGTTAATCAAAGCGAACCATGGAACGATAAATACATCAGTAATTCTAAATACAGGGCAAATTATTCATTTAACGCTCCATACATTAACAAAAGGGCTTTACATACCTTTCATCCAAAAATATTACATTTGAGTCTAGGGCATCGGAGCCCAAAATTTATAGGTTCATGCAATAAACAAAATCCAGGGCTAGACATCCCAGCCACATACAAGATCTAGATTCTGCCTCTAGGAAGTCTGGCTTCAACTTCCTTCAGAAATCCCTGCCATTCCAACTCTTAGCCTGTTGTTATCAGTCTACAAGGAGGGGAAGGAGAAATGGGCTGAGCTATACAGACCAGTAAGTAGGTCTAATCCCTATGCATCAATACTGAGCCTACTTATGAATTATAAAAAATTCATTTAACTGTATGAAATTTCAATGCAGCAGTCATAAGAATCGGCAATCTGATCAGTGCATCTATTATAAGTCTTCTATCGATACAACAAGTATCATTCAATCGATTCAATCATCGGCACACAATTACTATTCAATCATTACCCACTTAGTCCCTAGCTCACCTACTCCCATAATAGGGGCCCTATCCATCGAGCTAAGCCAATCTCAATGCTTAGGACCTCTACCATCTCCCAAGAGGGAAAGCAATGACAAGTGGAGAAATCCACTTCGTAATGCCCTCATACTCACATAAACGACCACCAGCGCACATTGGGGGTTCGATAGTCACTTATCCAGGGAGAATTTCAAAACAATTAAAACATGCAACTCTAAGTCTACACATAGATTTTTAAAATGGCGGTAGTTTGAAGGCATTTGGACGACGTTTGATAACTCAAAAATGTGACACAAGGTGAGTAACAGTTGCTGGAATTTCCTGCAGCAGTGAACAATGACATGCCCCCACATTTCTGTGCATAACTCTCAATTCACAATAAATTTCGAAATCCTCAAAACATGCAACTTCAAGCTTGCTCAAAGATCTTTCAAACGTCAGAGGTTGGAAACATTTGGACGTCGTTTGTTCGGTCAAACGATCGATGCAAATGAGTGACAGTTGCTGGGATTCCTGCAAATGTGGTAGTGACGCATCCCCATATTTTGGGGGTGTAAAAATCACGATTAAAATAGACAAGCATATCTTTCATTCAAAACCAGTTTGGGCTCGTTTGGACATCGTTTTGCTATTGAAATATGCGATGCAAGAACAATCACAGCTTTGGAAATTCACACCCTCAAGTTTAGCATACATCCAAGAGATTTCAATACTTCATAAGCCAAAGAAAATCTTGATGAAAAACCAGATTCATATTAAACTAATCCCACAAGTGAACTACTTCACACACTTCCAACACAAATGAAATCATATACAGGGCCCAATCGATCATGGCATCTGAGATTTCAAGCTCATCACAATGCATTCATACTCATACATTTCATCCTAGCATTTTCCCTCACTTTCAACACTTAGCATAATTTCTTATAGTTTTATTGATGCATAAAAGCTAGACTCACTTGCCTGATGCCCGCGGTGCTCTTAAACTCCTCACACGCAGGTCACGTCAACCTCCTAGCAAGGCTCCCCAACAGCAGCACTAAAGGGGGATTCACACTTGAGCACTAGAGAGAGAAAGTTGGGAGAAGGAGGGAGATGAGACAAATGGCATAGGGTGAAGAAGAGTGGGGCTTAAGTACCCACGGTAGGTGGATTCCACTGCCACGGACTAGATAGGTGAAGGTCACTGTATCTAACATGTACGACACTCACAGGTGCGACGCTGACACGTGACACGTGTGACACTAGCAGCAGTCACATCTTCTCATGTCACTCATGGCTCTACCCTCAGCTCATGCATGTCGTTGCTCATTTGCTGCCTTCACATGCGGTGATAGATTCCTACACATGCGATGATGCCCCAAACGGTGCTACAATCATGGTGATGCTCAATTTTTCACTCTCGGCGTTGCTCTTTCGTCTCTCTCTTCACAATTGGCATTAGGCCTCTTCCACACGGTGATGCACATCCCTATCTTTACATGCGACGCTAACATTTCATTCTCTTCGTCAATTCATAGACGCCGCTAGGTCACAGACGGTGCTGGGTCTCCTTACACAAATGGCGATGGTCCTTACACACATGGCATTACCACCAACATGTGTGATGACACGTAAACGACGCTGCCAACATTCGTGCACAGTGCATCCCTTTATACGGGCGATGATGTTTTTCCTTTCTCTCTCTTCTGCGTTTTGTTTACCGTAAAAAATCAGGGTGATCTGCGGATGTAGATCACTTTGATCTGACACTTTAAACTAATAAAATGAAATGAAAAAGCAATGGTAGAGAAAATGGGAACAATAGATTTCAGATATGAGATTAGATCTACCCAGAAACGAGTAGATCTACTCTCAGATATGTGGCAGAGCCAGCATGATCCAACGCATGTCAAAACACTATTTTTAAAACAGTATTTAGATCAAAATAAAATAAATACAATGAAAGAAAAAGAAAGTGAAGGTGAAGAGAAGAGAAAATATTGGACCGAGCCGATTGGCCGGGGATTCTCGAGCCCTCGAGGGCTCGCTCGTATCAGATTGGTTCCTTTTGTGCTTCTGATTCAGTTATTGATCAGCAAGCCTTTGTGGTGTGAAGGCTTTGATTTGTTTATCTCCTAAGGTCTGTGTTCTACGGGTAGATCTGGGGTTTCCCTTAGTGGGCTAAGGTTTCCTGATGCAATTTCCAAGTCTCTCCCTCAGGTTTTCCATGTCTATCTCTAATATTTCTTTTCCTCTGCTAGGGTTTTTCTCTCTGTAGCGTTCTCTTTTTTCTCCTGTCTCCAACCTCTTCCCCTTTCTCTCTCCGTCCCCCCTCTAAATGGTCCCCAAAAGATGCTAAAAGGGGGCAAAGTTTTTTGAGGAGAATATCTTCCCGTAACCAACCAAAAAGCTCAGTCAAAAACTCATTTTTGAGGGTCTCGGATCTGGGAGGCATGGGTCGTGTCTACCGGGCGGCACCCCCCTATCGCCCAAACCAAAACTTTTGAAATTGAAGTTTTTTCATTTCAGGTGTGTTTCTTAGCCTCTTGTGAAGCTGTTAGAGAAAATTTGGGTCAAAATAGATTTTTTCACTATTTTTAATTATTTGATTGGTAAAACATGGCATTTACAAAATTCTGGGTCAAAAAAAGGTTTCTACAGTGTTCCAGGTAGGAAAACTGGTTCCGGATCACAAGGTAGGCTTTGTGAACTATGGATTTTGGTTTACTAGGTTAAGTGTTGTCCTAAGGGTTCAGCAAACCACAGAATTTGCTAGATTTAAAATGGGGTGTCAACAGTTGCCCCTCTTTGGCATTCCCTATCCTTCGAGGGACAAGCGAGTGGCAAAGAAGTAGACACTATGACGTTCCCTGTCTTTCAAGGGGCAGGTGAACATCAGAGATAAAACCAACATTTTAAATTTTGTCATGAAGTCATGTGGTCATGGGGCACATCAACTATCCCCCATATCATTGCGCTCACCAAGCTCACCCACCTAGGGCATTTTCCTCTTAAAGTTTTCGGGGTGAGATGTCTATGAGTTACACAAGCTTGAAACCGAGTTGGATTTTCTGGCCATGCCACTTAACTTCAGGGGTTTTGCAGTTTGAAATTTTTGTCCATGGAATTTTCTTTGATCTCCTTAGGGTTTCTTAAGGGTGTCTGTGGGGAAAGGCTTTCTATAGGAAGAGACTTGTCTGGCCAAATTCAAAGTAAGTGACAAGGCAGCAATGCGGTAATTGCCGCAAACGTGGTGTTCATCATATACGGGTGTCCAAGGTCCTTTGTTTAATAATGCTTTTTAGAAATTTTGAACGTAAGGGAGTTTTGAAATAGAACTCGGAGCAAGGACAGGCTACAATTTTAACAAAGGAATTAAAGTTTTTGAAATCACAAGACATATAGTGAAAATTTTGAAAAGAGAAAGATATTTTGAAAAACAAGGTTGGTTAGCAGTTTTAACTCCTACAACAATAGAGCCCTCTAAGCAGTTTAATGTCATGCAGTGATGGACCATACATCCGACCCTTTTTACATCATACGGGGATAGACGTTTGAAAGAGGTAGTTGTGCCTTGAACACATCGAACAAAGTGGTTGTGCCCTGAAAAACATTGAACAAGGTGGTTGTGCCCTAAACACATCCGACATTTTACATCATACAGGGCTAGACGTTACCTGTCTCGGCTCTTTTACGTAGCACGTGTTTGACGTTGAACTAGATATACCCGATGTTTAGCATCATACAGGGCTAGATGTTTGAACAGGGTGGTTGTGCCCTGAACACATTGAACAGGGTGGTTGTGCCCGAACACATCCGACATTTTATGTCATACAGTGTGACGAACCAAACTTTTCTTGGCCAGTTAAAATGCATGGCAAGTCAAGGAGGAAGGTAGTCAGGAGGCCAACGTCGATTAGATTGTGCAGCTCCAGCTGGAGCGTAGTGAGGAGGACAGCGTCGGTTGACCAGCGCCGGTTGGATTGTGCAGCACCGGCTGGAGGAAGTGAGGAGACCAGCACCGGTTGGATTATGCAGCACCTACTAGAGGAAGTGACGAGGCCAGCACCGGTTGCCCAGTGCCAGTTTTATTATGCAGCGCCGGCTGGAGGAAGTGAGGAGGCCAATGTCGGTTGGATTGTGTAGCACCGGCTGGAGCGAAGTGAAGAGGCCAACGCCGGTTGCCCAACACCGGATGTGCCTCTGACATGCATGAGTTGGAAGTGATCCTTGTATAATGCATGCTGATGAGAGTGCCACTTGTCCAAATTTTGAGCCTCCATGGTGACACTTGGCCAGCCACCCCAAACCCATGAGTATTGAAGCCTCTTCTCTCACCCATGCCCCTCATTATTGGATCTCTCTCTCTCTCTCTAAGACACAAAATGGAAGAAGTGACTTTGTGAGCAGCCATTGTTGGGCGGGTGAGAGCTATGAGCAAAGGTTGGAGAAGGCCTCATTGTTAATTAGGTAACTGGATCCATTACCCTTGTATTGTAGTCGTGGGACTGCATGGAAACTTAGGCATATGAATGAGCAATAGAAGTATATGCAATGTAGAAAAAAACCTTATATACCTTTTTCAATGGAAATTTGGAGTTTTTGTTTCATAATAATGGAGAATGTAAGAATGGAGTTGTGATTCTTAGATTACATAAGAAATGCATGTTATATGTGTTCACATTATGAGAGAATGAAGTTTATCATGTTCTTTATTATGAAATGATGGTTATGGAAGGCATTCTGGACACCTGTTAAATGAAACTATGAAATTCCAGGAATATGGGAGTTCTTGAATGAGGCTTTTGAACAGACAAATAGAGTTCAATTAACCTCAAACTACCACCGTTTGGAAGATACATGAGCCTAGTAAAATGTTTGGTTTCTCCCACTGTTGAAAGTCTTTCCAAAAATGAAGTTATATTTCCAAATGTGAAGGTATGTCTCTGTGGACTGTTTTTCTGGATTTGTCATTAACACTATTGTGTTCATCAATTTTAACTAACCAAATGACGTCCCTTTTTACGCCAAACTACATCCATTTGAAAGATCTTTGAATGGGTTAAGAGTTTATGCAGAAGCTATTATGAAATTATCCTTAGATCTAAAATTACACTTCCGTTTTTGAAGGTATGTCGTTGTGGATAGTATTAGTAAAAGCTCAAATTTAATGCCTCTGATGTCACTAAATTTGATAATCTAAAAAGTATCCATTTTAGCCCAAAACCCAGCCATTCGAACCGGTTATGAGTCATATTTAATTCACATGTTGATCACTTTTGAGGTTCCTTCTTGATTTTGTATCATGGGCAGAATTTTAAAGACATGTCACTGTTTTCATTGTGCAATAGATTTCAGACTAAGTGTCTCTGTTCTTGGGTTCTTTTGAGGAGTCAAATAAGGTCCGATTCGCTCAAACCACCCCTACTTGAAAGATGGTTGTGTCTAACATAAAATTTATTTTGGAACTATCTTCAAATTCCAAATGAACTGATTCTGTTATATGAACTCTGATTATATTATAAGAGCTCTGACTACTGTTATATGAATTCTGATCCTGTTATATGAACTCTGATTCTGTTATAAGAACTCTAATTATGTTATAGGAACTCTGATTTAGTTATAAGAGCTCTGACTACTGTTATATGAACTCTGATTCTGTTATAAGAACTTTGATTCTGTTATATGAACTCTGATTCTGTTATCTGAACTCTGATTCTGTTATATGAGCTCAGATTCTGTTATATGGACTCTGATTCCGACCTCTACACAATGGATCCACCATTGGTAGTGAGCCCTCTGATTCTGTTTCGTGTAAGCATCGACTTGCCGCACAATGATATATATGTAATATTCTGTTAGACTCTGTAAGTGTGAGCGTGGACTTGCCACACGATCCTTCTCAGACTCCCGATGATAGGATTGAAGCTAGGCTCCGATTTGACGTGGGAGGGTTTCTCCCTTCTAGAATTCGGGGCACTATCCATCTGGACCCCTTTGGTAGTGTAACGTCCTCTAGTGGTGAGAGAGTAAGAGGGTAGGGTCTTGCAAGGCCTCAACCAATCGCAAACCCAAAAGCGCATTGGGGATGTGTGCGTGAGTGAGGACATTACAAAGTAGGGCCTCTACTTGTCATTGTCCTCCTTCCTAAATGAGGGTAGAAGTCCCAAGCTCAGGATTGGCTTAGCCTGATCACTGTGGCTTCTACTTCTAGAGTAAACTACTCTGTTCTGCATGTCTGAATTCTGTATTCTGTAAGATTTCCTGACTGTAACTGTGATATGCAAGTTAAACTCTGTTAACTTATTTTAATTTTTTTATATGGCCTTTATGTGCACTCTGATATATGACCTAACTCTATAAGACACAATACGATTTCTAATGAACTATGTGCATGTTAACGTGTATATACTGATAGTCAGGAATGCAAGCATAGTGATCTTCTTACTGGGCTTTTAGCTCATTCCATCTTAATTTCATAACTGTAGAGTGAAGGGTGGTGGCAATTGTGCTTAAGGTGGGTGGCAGTTTTTGAGCGCCTGAAGCCTGAATCAAATAGTTTCAGTAGCCGTCTTCTGAAGACTTCTTCAATATGTTTTGGTGATTTTAGTGATATGATTTATTCCTCATTTTGTGTATATTTTTGGCAAACAGTTCCTTAATGATCTTGTAAAGACTTTGATTTGGGAAGAAATGAATTGGCTGTACTTTTTGGATTGATAATTGTTGGATGTAGGGATTCATTTTAGCTTTCTTTCGTGGTTTGCTCTCGATTTCGTGTTTCTTGTATTGAGCCACTCCCACATAAGTGACATTCATGACCTCTGGTCGCGATCCTGTGCTTTGTCATCCTCCGACAGGGGTCAAGAAGCGAGGTCGTGACAGTTATGATATCAGAGCAGTAAGAAAAGGATTCTTGGCCTAGGGAGCTTAAAAGTGTCTTTAGAATAGTTTGGGTAGAAAAGTAACTGAATGTTTGTGTCTTAGGTTAAACATGCCAAGGACTAGGGCCAAATTGCTAGCTCCAGTAGCGGCACTACTGATTCCCTCGGAGAGTTGGTCAGGGCCTTCGGGGCCATGACACAGATGATGAAGGAAGCTGTGCCAGCCCCATCTACCCCTGCCCTGGGTTCGAGTGATAGTGGTTTATTAGAAAATTTTAGGAGGTTGTGTCCCCTAACCTTCTTGGGGCTTGGGGGAGTAGAAAAGGCTGAGAGATGGAGGAGACTGATAGAGAAGATATTCAAAGCTTTAGACTGCACAGATGAACAAAAGGTAAGACTGGGCACTTTCGTGCTTGAAGGAAATACTGAACACTAGTGGGGCTCGATAGAACAATCTTGGGAGAGATCAGGGACTAAGGTGACCTGGGAGAATTTCTTAGAAGCCTTCAATGAAAAGTGCTTTCCTAATTCTGTGAGGGAAAGGATAGAAGTGGAGTTTATCGAGCAGCAACAAGGGAATTAAACTGTGGAGCAGTAGACAGCTAAATTTGTTGAAGTGTCGAAGTATGCATCACACATCATTAATACTGAGGTGTGGAAGGCTAGAAAGATCGAAAGAGGCCTCAGGCCAGAAATAAGGAAGGGAGTGGTATCAGCCAATTTAAAGACCTTTTCCCCTTTAGTGGATCTGGCCATGAGGATACAAAGGGAAGATGAAGAATCCTGAGTGCGAGGAAACTGGAAGATGAGACCAACCCAGTATGGAAACTCGGGGAGGAAAGCTCGATCATCACTGAAGAGGAACTTTGGGGGAAGAGAAAATCAAAGAGGCAAGAAGATTATGTGAATGTTGTCAGGAGATGTAAGAGAAAATCGGCACCCGATATGCCCAAATTATGGGAAGGACAACCACTCAGCGGTTAATTGTCATAGGAAGACGAGGGCATTCTTCAGTTGTGGCAAGCCGGGCCACCATATTAGAGATAACCCAGTAAGGGGGCCTGAGGACGAACCAAAGACTCAAGGTCAGGTGTTCACTCCTACCGAGCATGAAGCTAAAGCATCAACTTCCGTCATTCGAGGCACGCTCTCCGTTTGTGGCATTGAAGCAAAAATCTTGATTGATACTAGATATACACACTCTTTTATTGCACCTCACTTTGCAAGCCACATAAATGTTAGACCTTCTTTGCTTGACTGGATATTGGTAGTATGCACACCTATGGGAGGATCTATAGAAACTGATATGGTTTTTAAACATTGTGGGGTTTTACTTGAAAGGTGTGAGCTGCATATCGATTTGATATTATTAGATATCCAAGACTTTGATGTTATTTTGGGCATGGACTGGCTATCCACTCATCATGCTACTGTAAATTGTCGTGAGAAGACTGTAACCTTTAGACATCCAAACCAGCCTAAGTTGAACTTTATTGGTGTCAAGGATGTTCTTCCTCTGCATTTTATTTCGTCTATTCGGGCTTCCCGTTTTTCGACTAAAAGTTGTGTTGGGTATCTAGCTTACATAGTGAATAATCGGGATAACCGGTCTATGTTAAAAGTGATACAGGTGGTGAGAGACTATCCGGTGGTCTTTCCCGAGGAGTTAACCTCTATGCCCCCAATCAGAGATATAGAATTTTTGATAATTGTGATTCTTGATACCGTCCCTACCTCTAAAGCCCCTTATAAAATGGCCTCAGTAGAACTAAAGGAGTTAAAAGTGGTATTTCATGAGTTACTGGAGAAGGGTGTTAAAAGAGGTATTTCGACCTAGTGTGTCACCCTGGGGTGCGCCTGCCTTATTTGTTAAAAAGAAGGATGGGTCTTTGAGGTTATGTATAGACTATCGACACCTAAATCGGGTCACTGTGAAAACCAAGTACCCCTTACCTAAAATTGATGACCTTTTTTATCAACTCCAAGGGGCCCAAGTATTCTCCAAGATCAACCTTCGATCAAGTTACCATCAACGATGAATCAAGGAAGAATATGTACCTAAGACTTCATTCAGGACTCGTTATGGTCACTACGAGTTATTAGTAATGCCTTTCGGGATCGCCTCAGTAGAACTAAAGGAGTTAAAAGAGGTATTTCATGAGTTACTGGAGAAGGGTGTTAAAAGAGGTATTTCGACCTAGTGTGTCACCCTGGGGTGCGCCTGCCTTATTTGTTAAAAAGAAGGATGGGTCTTTGAGGTTATGTATAGACTATCGACACCTAAATCGGGTCACTGTGAAAACCAAGTACCCCTTACCTAAAATTGATGACCTTTTTTATCAACTCCAAGGGGCCCAAGTATTCTCCAAGATCAACCTTCGATCAAGTTACCATCAACGATGAATCAAGGAAGAATATGTACCTAAGACTTCATTCAGGACTCGTTATGGTCACTACGAGTTATTAGTAATGCCTTTCGGGATCGCCTCAGTAGAACTAAAGGAGTTAAAAGAGGTATTTCATGAGTTACTGGAGAAGGGTGTTAAAAGAGGCATTCGACCTAGTGTGCCACCCTAGGGTGCGCCTGCCTTATTTGTTAAAAAGAAGGATGGGTCTTTGAGGTTATGCATAGACTATCGGCAGCTAAACCAGGTCACTGTGAAAACCAAGTACCCCTTGCCTAAAATTGATGACCTTTTTTATCAACTCCAAGGGGCCCAAGTATTCTCCAAGATCAACCTTCGATCAAGTTACCATCAACTACGAATCAAGGAAGAATATGTACATTCAGGACTCGTTATGGTCACTACGAATTATTAGTATTGCCTTTCGGGCTGACAAATGCCCAAGCCGTTTTTATGGATTTGATAAATAGAGTGTTTAGACCCTTTTTGGATGACTTTGTGGTGGTTTTTATAGATGAAATTTTGTTGTATTCCAGGAATCTAAAAGAGCATGAACAACATTTGAGGATGGTCCTCCAAACTCTAAAAACGGAGAAGTTATATGCTAAACTTGGGAAAAGCGAGTTTTGGTACTCAAGTGTGGTCTTCCTTGGGCATGTTATTTCTAAGGATGGGGTCACAGTTGACCCTTGTAAGGTTGAAGCCGTGCTTAATTAGGAAAGACAGACAAATGTGACAGAAATTAGCAGTTTTCTGAGTCTGTACGGATATTACAGGCGTTTTGTATAAGTTTTTCAAAGATGGCACTTCCCCTAACTCGCCTGACCTAGAAAGGGGTAAAATTTATATGCACAGATGACTGCGAGAAGAGTTTCGAATAATTGCAAAAGAATTTGACTATAGCCCCAATACTAACTTTACCCGAGGGAAATGAAGGTTTTGTTATATACACTGATGCTTTCCATAAGGGATTGGGGTGTGTATTAATGCAGTAAGAGAAAGTTATAGCTTATTCCTCCAGACAGTTAAATCTGCACGACCAAAATTACCCAATTCATGACTTAGAGCTCGTGGCTGTGGTTTTTACCTTCAAAATTTGGAGACATTCTCCCTATGGAGTCCAGTTCAAGATATTTACAGATCATAAGAGCCTCAAGTATTTAGTTTCTCAAAAGGAATTGAATATGAGACAAAGGAGATGGACGGACCTACTCAATGATTATGATTTCATCATCAATTACCAACCGGGCAAGACAAATGTAGTCATCGACGCTTTGAGTCGAAAACCCTCAATATTAGTGGGACATTTGATGGTCTGAGAAATGAAACTGATAGAGGACGCAGTGGAGTGGTGTCTGACCTTACCCTCTAGTTCTAAGAAAGGAATAACTGCAGGTATAAGGGTGGAACCTCAACTCTTTCAACAGATCGAGGTAGCCCAATAGGAAAACTCTCAGCTGAGAAAAATTCTGGGAGATTTAAAACAAGAAGGAGAAGGAGATTTTTCTATCGGTAGTTTTTTCTATCGGTAGTGATTATTTGTTAAGATTTAGAGAACGGGTGTGCGTCCCAAGTGACGAGAATATAAAAAGAGCTATTCGAGAGGAAGCGCACCACTCCTGTTATACTGTGCACCTAAGAAGCACAAAAATGTACCATGATTTAAAGAAGACTTTCTGGTTGAATAACATGAAGAAAGATGTGGCACAATTTGTTTCTAAATGTTTAACAAGTCAGCAAGTGAAGGCTGAGCACCAAAGACCGGTTAGACTATTGCAACCCTTACCTCTGCCTGAATGGAAGTGGGAACACATCAACATGGACTTTGTGTCTAGTTTTCCAAGATCAAGATTGGGTCATGATAGTGTTTGGGTTATTGTGGACTGATGTACTAAGGTTGCACATTTCTTACCAGTCTGCACTACTTATACCCTTGATAAACTAGCTCCGCTGTATGTCAAGGAAATAGTAAGGCTGCAGGTCAGTACCAGTCAACATTGTGTTCGAAAGGGACTCCAGATTTACTTCAAGGTTTTGGAGCAGTCTACAATCCGCTTTGGGGACAAGACTTACCTTTAGTACTGCTTTTCACCCCCAGACCGATGGACATTTGGAGAGCACCGTTCATACCTTAGAAGATATGTTGAGAGCTTGTGTTACTGATTTCAAAAGAAATTGGGACGATCACCTACCCTTAGTAGAATTTGCATACAATAATAGTTTCCAGCTCAGTATTCAGATGGCACCTTTTGAAGCTTTATATGGAAGAAAGTGAAACACCCGTGTGTTGGACTGAAGTCAGCGAAACGAGACTCTTAGGGCTGGAGATTGTTCAAGTAACATTAGAGAAAATTTCGCTAATTTGAGAAAGGCTTAAAACTGCTTAGAGTTGGCAGAAGTGTTATGTCGATTATCGCCAAAGAGACCTTGAATTTGAAGTAGGGGATCAGGTACTCTTGAAAGTATCACCAACGAAGGGTATTATGAGATTTTGTAAGAAAGGGAAGCTAATTTCGTGATTCATTGGATCTTTTGAATTATTAGAAAGAATCGGAGTCATAACATACAAACTAGCCTTACCGCCTGAGTTGGCCAATATTCATGATGCTTTTCATGTTTTATTATTAAGGAAGTATCAGTCTAATCCCTCCCATGTCTTGAAGTATGAGCCAATCCCTATCAAGGAGGATTTGACTTAGGTGGAGCAACCAATTGAGATTCTAGACATAAGGGTTCAAGTTTTACACAACAAAGAGATTCCCCTAGTCCGGGTTTTATGATAGTATCATTCACGATAAGAATCAACGTGGAAGTGAGCAGACGAAATTTTTAACATTGTATCCCCATTTATTCTATTAGCGATTTTGAGGACAAAATATTTTAAGGGGGGGATGATGTGACGACCCAAAATTTTCTCGGCCAGTTAGAATGCATGACGGATCAAGGAGGGAGGAAGTGAGGTGGCCAGCGCCTGTTGGATTGTGCAACACCGGCAAGAGCAAAGTTAGGAGGCCAGCATGGGTAGCCTAGCACTGGTTGGATTGTGCAGCGCCGACTGGAGAAAGTGAGGAGGCTAGCGTCGGTTGGATTGTGCTGCGCCGGCTGAAGCGAAGTGAGGAGGTCAGCGCCGGTTGGATTATGCAGCGCCCGGTGGAGGTAGTGAGGAAGCCAGTGTCGGTTGGATTGTGCAGCGCCGAATGGAGGAAGTGAGGAGGCCAGCGCCGGTTGGATTGTGCAACGCTTGTTGGAGGAATTGAGGAGTCCAACGCCGGTTGCTTAGTGCTGGTTGGATTGTGCAGTGCTGGCTGGAGTGAAGTGAAGAGGCCAGTGCCGGTTGCCCAGCGCCAGCTGTGTCTCTGACATGATGGAGTTGGAAGTGACACTTGTATAATGCATGCTTATGAGAGTGCCACTTATCCAGATTTTGAGCCTCCATGGTGACACTGCCAGCCGCCCCAGACTCATGAGTATTTATGCCTCTTCTCTCACCCACACCCTTCATTCTTACATCTCTCTCTCTCTCGAAGACACAAAGTGGAAGAAGTGACTTTGTGAGCAGCCATTGTTAGGCGTGTGAGAGCTATAAGCAAAGGTTAGAGAAGGCCCCATTATTAATTAGGTAAGTGGATCCATTACCCTTGTATTGTAGTCATGGGAATGCAAGGAAACTTAAGAATAAGAATGAGCAATAGAAGTGTATGGAATGTAGAAAAAAACCTTATGCCCTTTTCAATGGAAATTTGGAGTTTTTGTTCCATAATAATGAAGAATGTAAGAACTCTGAGTACTGGTATATGAACTCTGATTTCGTTATAAGAACTTTGATTTTGTTATATGAACTCTGATTCTGTTATAAGAGCTCTGAATACTGTTATATGAACTCTGATTCTATTATATGAACTTTGATTCTGATATAACTTGATTCTGTTAAATGAACTCTGATTTTGTTATAAGAGCTCTGAGTACGGTTATATGAACTCTGATTCTGTTATAAGAACTCTGATTCTGTTATATGAACTCTGATTCTGTTATCTGAACTCTGATACTGTTATATGAGCTCTGATTATGTTATATGGACTCTAATTCTGACTGCTACACAATGTGTCCTCCATTGGTACTAACCCCTCTAATTCCGTATGTGTGGGCATGGACTTGCCGTACAATGATATATATGTGATATTATGTCAAACTTTGTAAGTGTTACCACACGATCCTTCCCTAATTCTCGATGATAGGAAGGGAGCTAGGCTATGATTTTACTTGGGTGGGTTGCTCCCCCCAAAATTTCTGAGTACTATCCATCGGGACACCTTTGGTAGTGTAACGTCCGCTTGTAGTAAGAGCGTAACAGGGTAGTATCTTGTAAGGCCTCAACCTATAGAAAACCCCAAAGCACATTATGGATGTGTGTGTGAGTGAGGACATTACAAAGTAGGGCCTCTACTTGTCATTGTCCTCCTTCCTGAATGAGGGTAGAAGTCCCAAGCTTAGGATTGGCTTTGCCTGATAACTGTGGCTTCTACTTCGGGAGTAAACTACTGGGTTCTGCTTGTCTAAATTCTTTATTCTGTAAGATTACCTGACTATAACTGTGATGTGCAATTAATGCTCTGTTATTTGATTTTGATTCTTTTATATGGCCTTTATGTGCACTCCGATATGTGACCTTACTCTGTAAGACCAAATACGATTTCTGATGAACTATGAGCATGTTAACGTGTATATACTGATAGTTAGGAATGCAAGGGCGGTGATCTTCTTAATGGGCTTTTAGCTCATTCAATCTTAATTTCATACTATAGACTGAAGGGTGGTGGTAGTTGTGCTTAAGGTCGATGGCAGTTTTTGAGGGCCTGAAGCATGAAATCAAAATGTTTGAGAAGCCGTCTTCTAAAGACTTCTGCAATATGTTTTGGTGATTTCAGTGATAAGATGTATTCTTCATTTTGTGTATCTTTTGGGCCAACAGTGCCTTAATGATCTTTTAAAGACTTTGATTTGGGAAGAAATGAATTAGATGTACTTTTTGGATTGATAATTGTTGGATGTTTGGATTTATTTCAGTTTTCTTTCGTGGTTTGCTCTCGATATAGTCTTTCTTGCATTGAGCCACTCCCAGCTGAGTGACATTCGTGACCTCCGGTCGTGATCCCACGCTTTGTCGCCCTCTGACAGGGGTCAGGGAGTGGGGTCGTGACAATTATGATATCAGAGCAGCCAAGATAGGATTCTTGGCCTAGGGAGCTTAAAAGTGTCTTTAGAATCGTTTAGGTAGTAAAGTAACTGAATGTTTGTGTCTTAGGTTGAAGATGCCAAGGATGAGGGCCAACAATGCCAGTTCTAGTAACGGGAATACTGATGCCCTCAGAGACTTGGTCAAGGACTTGGGGCCCATGACATAGATGATGAAGGAAGCTGTGCCAGCCCCATCTACCCCTGCCCTAGGTTTGAATGATAGTTGTTTATTAGAACAAGTTTAGGAGGTTAGCTCCTTCGACCTTCTTGGGGCTTGGCAGAGTAGAAAAGCCTGAGAGATGGAGGTGACAGATAGAGAAGATATTAAAAGCTTTAAATTGCACTGATGAACAGAAGGTAAGAATGGGCATTTTCATGCTTCAAAGGGATGCTGAACACTGGTGGGGCTCGGTAGAACAATTATGGGAGAGATCAGGGACTGAGATGACCTAGGAGAATTTCCTGGAAGCCTTCAATGAAAACTACTTTCCTGATTTTGTAAGGGAAAGGAAAGAAGTGGAGTTTATCGAGCTGCAACTAGGGAATTTAACTGTGGAGCAATACGTAGCTAAATTTGTTGAGTTATCGAAGTATGCACCACACATCATTAATATTGTGGAAGGCTAGTAAGTTCGAAAGAGGCCTTAGGCAGGAAATAAGAAAGGGAATCGTATCAGCCAATTTAAAGACCTTTTCCCCTTTAGTGCATCTGGTCCTCATGATAGAAAGGGAAGATGAAGAATCTCGAATGGGAGGAAACTGGAAGATGAGAACAACCCAGTATGGAAACTTGGGGAGGAAAGCTCGACCACCACTGAAGAGGAACTTTCGGGGACGAGAAAAAAAAAGAGGCAACAAGATTATGAGAACGTTGTTTGGCGATGTAAGAGAAAATCGGTGCCAATATGCCCACACTAAGGGAAGGACAACCACTCGGCGGCTGAATTCTAAAGGAAGATGGGGGCCTGCTTCAGATGTGGCAAGCCGGGCCACCATATTAGAGATTGCTTAGTAAGGGGGCCTGAGGACTGACCAAAGACTCAAGGTTGGGTGTTCTCTCTTACCGAGCATAAAGCTAAGGACTCAAATTCCATCATCTGAGGTAGGCTCTCTGTTTGTGGCATTGAAGCAAAAATCTTGATTGATCCTAGATTAACACACTCTTTTATTGCACCTCACTTTGCATGACACATAAATTCTAAACCTTCTTTGCTTGACTGGATATTAGTAGCATGCACACCTATGGGAGGATCAATAAAAATTGGTATTGTCTTTAAACATATTGGGGTTTTACTTGAAGGGTGTGAGCTGCATATCAATTTGATATTATTAGATGTCCAAGACTTTGATGTTATTTTGGGCATGGACTGGCTATCCACACATCATGCTACTGTAAATTGTCATGATAAGATTGTAACCTTTAGACGCCCAAACCAGCCTGATTTGAACTTTATTGGCGTCAAGGATGTTCCTCCTCTGCATTTTATTTCGGCTATTCGGGCTTCCTATTAGCTGACTAAAAGTTGTGTTGGGTATCTAGCTTACATAGTGGAAAATCGAGAGGTCTTTCCCGAGGAGTTAACCTCTATGCCCCCAATCAGAGATATAGAATATGAGATAAATATGATTCCTGGTACTGTCCCTACCTCTAAAGCTGCTTATAAAATTGCCCCAGCAGAACTAAAGGAGTTAAAAGAGCAATTACAAGAGTTATTGAAGAAGGGTTTTATTCGACCTAATGTGTCACCCTAGGGCGTGCCTATTTTATTTGTTAAAAATAAGGATGGGTCTTTTAGATTATGAATAAACTATCGGTAGCTAAACCAGATCACTGTGAAAAATAGGTACTCCTTGCCTAGAATTGATGACCTTTTTTATCAACTCCAAGATCAACCTTCGGCCGGGTTACAATTAGCTGCGAATCAAGGAAGACTGCATTCAAGACTCGTTATGGTCACTACGAGTTCTTAGTAATGCCCTTCGGGATGACTAAAGCCCCTGCCGTTTTTATGGATTTGATGAATAGTGTGTTTAGACCTCTTTGGATGACGTTGTGGTGGTTTTATGGATGACATTCTGATGTATTCCAGAAATCTAGAAGAGCATGAACAGCATTTGAGGATGGTCCTCCAAACCCTAAAAACAGCGAAGTTATACCCTAAACTTGGGAAAAGCAAGTTTTGGCACTCAAGTGTGGTCTTCCTTGGGCATGTTATTTCTAAGGATGGGGTCGTAGCTGTGCTTAAATAGGGAAGACCGACAAATGGGACCGAAGTCTACAGTTTTCTTAGTCTGGCAGGATATTACAAGCATTTTGTATAACTTTTTCAAAGATAGCACTTCCCCTGACTCGCCTGACCTAGAAAGGGGTAAATTTATATGGATAGATGACTGCGAGAAGAGTTTTCAAAAATTACAGAAGAGATTGACTACAGCCCCAATACTAACCCTGCCCAAGGGAAATGAAGGTCTGTAATATACATTGATGCTTCCCATAAGGGATTGGGGTGTGTATTAATGTAGTAAGAGAAAGTTCTAGCTTATGCCTCAAGACAGTTAAAGCCGCATGACCAAAATTATCCAATTCATGACTAGAACTTGCGGCTATGGTTTTTGCCTTAAAAATTTGGAGAAACTATCTCTATGGAGCTCAGTTCAAGATATTTTCATATCATAAGAACCTCAAGTATTTATTTTCTCATAAGGAATTGAATATGAGACAAAGGAGATGGATGGAACTACTGAATGATTATGATTACACCATCAATTACCAACTGGGCAAGACAAATGTAGTCACCGATTCTTTGAGTCAGAAACCCTCAATATCAGTCACATATTTGATGGATCAGGAAATGAAACTGATAGAGGATGCAGTGGAGTGGAACCTCAACTGCAGGTATAAGGGTGGAACCTCAACTCTTTCAACAGATCAAGGCAGCCCAACAGGCAGACCCTCAACTGAGTAAAATTCTGGGAGACTTAAAATTGAAAAGAGAAGGAGATTTTCTGTCGATAGTGATGATTTGTTAAGATTTAGAGAACGGGTGTGCGTCCTAAGTGATGAGAATATAAAAAGAGCTATTTTAGAGGAAGCGCACCACACCCAATATATTGTGCACCCAGGAAGCACAAAAATGTACCAAGATTTAAAGAAGACCTTCTGGTGGAATAACATGAAGAGAGATGTGGCACAATTTGTTTCTAAATGTTTGACCTGTCAGCGAGTGATGGGTGAGCACCAAAGACTGGCTGAACTGTTGCAACCCTTACCTGTACCTGAATGGAAGTGTCAACACATCACCATGGAATTTGTGTCTGATTTGCCAAGATCAAGATAAGGTTATGATCGTGTTTGGGTTATTATGGATCGATTGACTAAGACTGCACATTTCTTACCAATCCGCACTACTTATACCTATGATAAACTGGCTCAGTTGTATGTCCAGGAAATAATATGGCTGCATGGAGTACCTGTCAGCATTATGTTGGACAGGGACTCTAGATTTATTTCAAGGTTTTTGAGCAGTCTACAATCAGCTTTGGGGACAAGACTTACCTTCAGTACTGCTTTTCACCCCCAGACCAATGAACAATCAGAGAGGATCGTTTTGATCATAGAAGATATGTTGAGAGCCTGTGTTATTGACTTCAAAGGAAATTGGGATGATCACCTACCCTTAATAGAATTCACATACAAAAATAGTTTCCAGGCTAGTATTCAGATGGCACCTTTTGTAGAGTTATATGAAAGAAAGAGCAGATCACCAGTGTGCTGAAACGAAGTCGGTGAAAGGAGACTCTTAGGGCCAAAGATTGTTCAAGTAACATCAGGGAAAATCGCCCTAATTCAAGAAAGGCCTAGAACTTCTTAAAGTTAGTAGAAGAGTTATGCCGATAATCGCCGAAGGGACCTTGAATTTGAAGTAGGGGATCGGGCATTCTTGAAAGTGTCACCAACGAAGGGAATTATGAGATTTGGAAGAAAGGGAAGCTAAGCCCGTGATTCATTGGATTTGAAATATTAGAGAGAATCTGAGTAGTGGCATACCAACTAGTCTTATAGCCCAAGTTGGCCAATATTCATGATTTTTTTCATGTTTCATTATTAAGGAAGTATCAGCCTGGTCCGTCCCGTATCTTGAAGTTTGAGCCAATCCCCATCAAGGAGGATTTAACTTATGTGGAGCAGCCAATTAAGGGTTCAAGTTTTGCGCAATAAAGAGATTCCCCTAGTCCAGGTTTTATGGCAGTATCATTCACGAGAAGAATCAACGTGGGAGCGAGAAGACGAAATTCGGACACTATACCCCTGTTTATTCGACTAAAAATTTTGAGGAAAAAATCTTTCAAGAGGGGGATGATGTGATAACCCAAACTTTTCCCAGCCAGTTAGAATGCATGGCGGGTCAAGGAGGGAGGAAGTGAGGAGGCCAGCGCCAGTTGGATTCTGTTGCACCAGCTAAAGCAAAGTGAGGAGGCCAGCGCCTGTTAGATTGTGTAACGCCGGCTGGAGGAAGTGAGGAGGCCAACACCGGTAGGATTGTGCTGCGCCGGCTGGAGCAAAGTGAGGAGGCTAGCACCATTTGCCCAGCGTCGGTTGGATTGTGCAGTGCCGGCTGGAGGAATTGAGGAAGCCAGCACCAGTTGAATTGTGCAGCACTGGATGGAGGAAGTGAGGAGCCCAACATTAGTTGCCCAGCACCGATTGGATTGTGCAGCACCAGCTGAAGGAAGTGAGGAGGCCAGCGCCGGTTGCCCAGTGCCGATTGGATTGTGCCGCACCGGCTGGAGTGAAGTGAAGAGGTCAGCGCTGGTTACACTGCGCCGGCTGTGTCTCTGACATGCATGAGTTGGAAGTGACACATGTATAATGCAAGCTGATGAGAGTGCCACTTGTCCAGATTTTGAGCCTCCATGGTGACACTTAGCCAGCCACCCCAAACCCATGAATATTTAATCCTCTTTTCTCACCCACGCCCCTCATTCTTACATCTCTTTCTCTCTTTAAGACACAAAGTGGAAGAAGTGACTTTGTGAGAAGCCATTGTTTGACGAGTGAGAGCAGTGAGCAAAGTTTGGAGAAGGCACCATTGTTAATTAGGTAAGTGGATCCATTACCCTTGTATTGTAGTCAAGGGAATAATGAAGAATGTAAGAATGGAGTTGTGATTCTTAGATTAGGTAAGAAATGCATGTTATATGTGTTCACATTGTGAGAGAATGAAGGATATCATGTTCTTCATTATGAAATGATGGTTATGGAAGGCATTCTTGACACATGTTAAATGAAACTATGAAATTCCAGGAATATGGGTGTTCTTGAATGAGGCTTCGGAACGGACAAATGGAGTCCGATTGACCTAAAACTACAACCTTTGGAAAGAGACACGAGCCTAGCAAAATGTTTGTTTTTTCCCACTATTGAAATTCTTTACATAAATGAAGTAATATTTCGAAATGAGAAGGTATGTCATGGTGGACTGTTTTTCTGGATTTGTCATTAATACTACCGTGTTCATCGATTTTAACTAACCAATGATGTCCATTTTCAGTCAAACCACAACCATTTGAAATATCTTTGAATGGTTAAAAGTTGCATGTAGAAAATATTTTGAAATTCTTCTTAAATGAAAAATTATGCTTCGTTTTATGAAGGTATGTTGGTGTGGACAGTTTTGGCAAAAGCACAGATTTAATGCCTCTGATGTCACTAAATTTGATTGACTAAAATATATTCCTTTTAGCCCATACCCCAGCCATTGGAACTGGTTATGAGTCATATTTAATTCACATGTTGAGCACTTTTTGAGGTTCCTTCATTATTTTGAAGCATTGGTGGAATTTCGAAGAAATGTCACTGTTTTCATTGCACAACGGATTTCAGACTAAGTGTCTCTGTTCTTGGGTTCTTTTGAGGGGGCAAATAAGGTCCGATTGCACTCAAACCACCCCTAATTGAAAGATAATTGTGTCTAACATAAAATCTATTTTGGAACTATCTTCAAATTCCAAATGAACTAAAAAGCTATAGCCTTGTTTTGTCTTGGATGTGACTGCCTGAATTTTTAGAAAGCGTGACATCGATACATTGATTATGTTATAAGCACTCCCACTACTGTTATATGAACTCTAATTCTATTACAAGAACTCTGATTTTGTTATATGAACTCTGATTCTATTATAAGAGCTTTGACTACTGCTATATGAATTCTGATTCTGTTATATGAACTATGAGTCTGTTATAAGAACTCTGATTCTCTTATAAGAACTTTGATTTAGTTATAAGAGCTCTGACTATTGTTATATGAACTCTGATTCTGTTATAAGAACTTTGATTCTGTTATATGAACTCTAATTCTGTTATCTGAACTCTGATTCTATTATATGAGCTCAGATTCTATTATATGAACTCTGATTCCGACCGCTACACAATGGATCCTCCATTGGTAGTGAGCCCTCTGATTTTGTATGTGTAAGCATGGACTTGCCACACAATGATATATATGTAATATTCTATTAGACTCTGTAAGTGTGAGCATGGACTTGCCCCACGATTCATCCTTGACTCCCGATGATAGGAAGGGAGCTAAGCTTTGATTTTACTTGGGAGGGTCGCTCTGCCCAAGATTTTTGGGCACTATCCATTAGGACCCTTTAACGTCCTCTAGTGGTGAGAAAGTAAGAAAGCAGTGTCTTGCAAGGTCTCAACCTATCTAAGACCCCAAAGCGTGCTGGGGATGTCTGCGTGAATGAGGACATTACAAAGTAGGGCCTCTACTTGTCATTTTCCTCCCTCCTGAATGAGGGTAGAAGTCCCAAGCTCAGGATTGGCTTATCCTAATCACTGTGGCTTCTACTTCGGGAGTAAACTACTATGTTCTGCTTGTAAGAATTCTGTATTCTGAAATATTGCCTAACTGTAATTGTGATAAGCAAGTAATGCTCTGTTAACTGATTTTGATTCTTTTATATGGCCTTTATGTGCACTCTGATATGTGGCCTTACTCTGTAAGACAAAATACGATTTCTGATGAACTATGAGCAAGTTAACGTGTATATACTGATAGTCAGGAATGCAAGGGTAATGATCTTCTTACTTTGCTTTTAGCTCATTCTATTTTAATTTCATAACTATAGAGTGAAGGGTGGTGGTTGTTTTGCTTAAGGTGGGTGGTAGTTTTTGGGGGACTGATGCCTGAAATTAAAAAGTTTGAGAAGCCATCTTCTGAAGACTTTCGCAAAATGCTTTAGTGGTTTCTGTGATAGGATGTATTCCTCATTTTGCTTATCTTTTGGGCCAACAGTGCCTTAACGATATTGTAAAGACTGTGATTTAAGAAGAAATTAATTGGTTGTACTTTTTGGATTGATAATTGTTGGATGTATGGATTTATTTTAGTTTTCTTTCATGGTTTGCTCTCGATTTCATGTTTCTTACATTGAGCCACTCCCACCTGAGTGACACTCGCGACCTCCGGTCACGATCCCGGGCTCTGTATCCCTTCGGGAGGGGTCAGGGAGAGGGGTCGTGACATACGGGGCTAGACATTACTTGCCTCGGCTCTTTAACGTCACACGAGTATGACGTTTTTCCAGTCTCAGTTCTTCAACGTCTCACGAGTTTGATGTTTTTCCTGTACCGGCTCTTTAACGTCACACGAGTTTGACATTTTTCTTGTGTCGGCTCATTAACCTCACACGAGTTTGACTTTTTTCCTATCTCGGCTCTTTAACGTCGCACAAGTGTAATGTTTTTTCTTTTCTTTCGTCCATCTTTAACGTCACACTAGTTTGATATTTTTCCATTGAAATAGGCTGGTTGTGCCCTAGACCGAACATTGGTTGGCAGTTTAGGCTCATGCCACCGAGGAGTTTCTTTATTTTCTGAATTTTATTTTTTATTTTTTTTTGAAAATTTGGATACTTGTTTGGTAATTAGGCTCATACCTCTGTGTAGAATTTTCATTTTTTTTGAATTTTTTTGAAATTTTCTGAAAATTTGGTTGGCACTTTAGGCTCATGCCACCGAAGAGCGTGTCTGACAGGATGTCTGAAACCAACGTGCTTCAAAATCATTTGAAAACAATTTATTTCATAAAGTAATTTTATAAGAAAGATGTTTTTTTAGTATTAAAATGTCTTGGGATTAGACGGGGAGAAAATTTGTGAAACAAGTTTGGGCGACACGGGGTGTGTCGCCAAGGCGGCACATGACGTGCCACCCAACCAAAAAAAATTTCTTTTTCTTTTTTTTATTAAATGAGGTGGGCGACAAGAGCGTACCGCTCATATGAATTTTTTTTTTTTTTTTAGCAAAACCAAAATTTGGGAGGCACGAGACAGCCCAGGTTGGGCGACACGGAGCGTGTCGCCCGAGCATCACGAAGTGTGCTGCCCATATGAATTTTTTTTTTTTTTTTTTAGCAAAAACAAAATTTGGGCGGCATGTCTCATGCAGCCCGACCCAGGTTGGGCAACACAAAGCGCGTCGCCTTGGCGGCACGAAGCGTGCCGCACATATGAAATTTTTTTTTTTTCTTTTTAGCGAGAACAAAATTTTGGCTGCACGTCTCATGCCGCCCGGCCCAAGTTCGATGACACAGAGTGTGCTGTCCATGTGAAACTTTATTTTTTCGTAGTGAAAACAAAATTTGGGAGGCACGCCACGTGCCACCCAGCTCAGGTTGAGCGACACGAAGAGTGTCGCAGGGGCCGCACAAAGCGTGCTGCCCATATGAATTTTTTTTTTAGCAAAAAAAAAATTTGGATGGCACGCCTCGTGCCGCCCAGCCCAAGTCGGGTGACACAAAGCGTGTTACCCGGGTGGCACGAAGCGTGCTGCCTGTATGAAATTTTCTGTTTTTTTTTTTAGCTAAAACAAAATTTTGGCGGCACGTCTTGTGTCTCCCAGCCCAGGTTGGGCGACATGGAGAGTGTCGCCCGGGCTGCACGAAGCTTGCTGCCAATATAAGTTTATTTATTTATTTATTTATTTATTTATTTATTTATTTATTTATTTATTTATTTATTTATTTATTTATTTATTTATTTATTTATTTATTTATTTATTCATTTATTCATTCATTTATTTATTCATTTATTCATTTATTTATTTATTTATTTATTTATTTATTTATTTATTTATTTATTTATTTATTTATTTATTTATTTATTTATTTATTTATTTACTTGTTTATTTATTTATTTATTTATTTATTTAAAAAAAAACTCAGGTGGGCAATACGGGTCGTGTCGCCTGGGTGGCATGAGGCATATGAATATATATATATTAGTTTCCCCGATTGTGGGGTGAAAACAAAATTTCATTTGGGCGGCAGTGGTCGTGTCGCCCAAATTTTGTTTTTTTTTTTTTTTTTATTTCATTTTCCCTGCATAGGGGAGAAAGAGGGTTGGGCGACCCTAGGTGTGCCACCCTCTTAAAATAAAGCCCCTTTTTTTTTTTCTTTTTTTCTTTTAATTTTGAAAATTGGTTAATCTCACGATCACCATTATTTTTAGTAGTTTTGTTAAAGTCCGTTGGGACAATGGAAATTTTATAGACAATACCAAATTTGATGGCATGAGAGCTTGTAATATGCCCATTTCAATTAATGAAATCAGGATCAAAATTATACTTTTTGTTCTGATTAATATTTCTTCTTCCCTATTATTGTTGTTACCCTTGTTAAGGCCCTTTTCTTTTTAACTTTCATGTGTGCAATTGATCGATGATACAAAATAAAACGCCTTCCTTGCACACACCTCTTTAAGCTAAATTTTTACACATTCAACCCCCGTAGTTGTAGGGTTTTGTCTCGAATGCACACACAAGGATGAGCTTGCCCCATTTTTCCTCAGGGGATCTAGTCGAGAGCAAAAAGCTCCCAGACTAGTCAATATCATCATTGGCGAGGTTCATCCGTCCTTGATATATGGTAGTTGGTAGTTATACTCATACAACTATAGAGTGCCTGGCTAGTTTCAAGCCTTCATAACAAGCATAGGAAATTAGCTTCGAGAGCGAGGCCAGCATGACTAATAATTTAGCCTCTTGTAGTGATGGAGGAAGTCCCTTATAAAAGGGGAAAGCTTTTGAAAATGGATTATTTTAATAATCAAATTGAAACAACATTTTCGAAAGGGATGGCCCTTACAATTTTGCCACATGTGGTCCCTTTGATGGTGATTTTCTTTTTTATATTTAACCTAGAGATGATGAAAGGATTCCCTTGCGGGATCGTGAGAACTCAGAAATCACGAAGTTGTCTTTTACCTTTGGAGCTTGCATCCTTTGCTTCGAGGATCCATGAAGAGTCCTTTGGATTCTTGCCGGGCTTTCCTCTTGAAGGGTCTCGACTTTTTCCAGGGTATGTCAAAATGATTTCGGTTTTCCATTCATGTCACCCTCTTACATATTTCTGAGTTGGTTCTATTGGGAACCTGCAAGGTTTAGGAGGAGTCTTCATCCTCAAGTTCTGCTTGTGTAGTATTACTGGAACTTGCAAGTACTTGTTTGTGCTTGAGTGTTTTGCATGGAAAGCTCCTTCTTGGAGATATTTTTTGTCCTTTTACTCGTGGTGCCTTTTCAAGTTTTCACCAAGTCCATTTTCTTCTTTTTTTTCTTTTTTTTTTTTTTTTTTTTTTTTTTTTTTTCTTTGTGATGCCTTTTCAGGTTTTCACCACCTTTTTTAGCCCGTTACAGGTAGTATTTTCTAAGATACATTGCATTAATGGGGTCGTTGAGTTCGTATCCCTGCTAATTTTTTATTTTATAAGACTTTCTTGCATGCACTCGGGTAACCACGAATGGTTCCTCCCAATTTTTTTTGAACTTGCCTAAAGGGTGTGGATCTGCATGACTGTGGAAGATTTTCTTGAGTACCATGTCTCCTTCTCTGAATTGTCTAGGAACAACTTTTCTTTGGTATGCCCTCTCGGTTCTATACTGGTAAGCAACAATATTTTGTATTGTTTGTAGTTCATTTTTCATCCAAATTAGTGAAGACAGCAATTCGTGCTTCAATCATTTGTTTCTCATTTGAATTTTTATGAATAAGGACTCGGAGGGATGGTATCTCAACCTCAATAGATAGCATTGCTTTCATACCATACACTAGTATGGGGTCATGCCGGTAGGAGTCTTCTCAGTTGTGCGGTAGGCCCATAGGGCACCATTTAGCTTTTCGGGTGAATCTTTCCCTCCTTATATTATTTTGTCTATGATTCTGAGAAGTCATTTATTTGTGGTTTCTGGTTGTCCATTTCCTTGAGGGTAGTAAGGTGTAAAGAATTTCTATGTTATCCCAAACCTTTTGCACGCCTTAGTGACCTTTTCATTTTTTAGATTGGATCCATTGTCAATGATGATTGACTCAAGAATACCGAATCTGAATACGATATTTTTCTTTATGAAATGGACAACATGTTGGCCTTCAATTTTAACAAATGATGCGGCCACTACCCATTTGGTGAAGTATTCTGTAGCCGTTAATATAAAATGGTGGCCGTTTGAGGATTTTGATCATATCATTCCAATGATATCAAGACCCCACATGATGAAGGGTGATACGAGCGGTGTTGAGTTGAGTGATACAGACAGTGTACGGATGAGGTCTCCATAGAGTTGACATTTGGGACATCTCTTAACGAAGTTCCAATAGTCTTTAGCCATGGTGGTCCTGTAAAAGCCTTGGCGCCTGATTTTCTAAGCTAAGGCGGTTGTTCCAGAATGACCTCCTTCATTGTGTAGCTCTGTCAGTACTTGGTCAATTTCTAGCTGATCGAGGCATTGTAGAATGATGTCATTGAAGGATTTATTGAACCAAAGGTCACCTCTTACCAATAATCCCGTCGAAAACCTCTGAAGGGCTTCTTTATCCTTTTTGGTAGCTCCTTCGGGGTATAACCCATCTTTTAGCAGGGAAAGAACATCTTGGAACCATGGTTTTGCCTTAACTAGCACATATGAAGCTACGAGAGACACTTCCCAATCGTTCTCATTTTCTTGCTCTATTTCTTTTTCGATCCTTGGTGGGGAAGGGTCATGTTTGTTTCTGATGTAGAATGGCAGCATGGTGATTTCTAGGGGAATATCGACTATTGAGGCAAGGGTTGCAAGGGTGTCAGCGACCGATTATTTTCCCGAGTCACTTGCTGGCAGGTGATTTATATGGAATCATCCTTTCCACCTTTTCTTGATAGGGTTTGATCTTTTCTTCTTTCACCCTCCAAATCTCTTGAACTTGGTTTATGACGAGTAAGGAGTCACCAATCACTCATATTTGCTGGATTTTCATTCCCATGTCATTCTCAAGCCCGGTTATTAAGGCTTTGTATTTAGCAACATTATTGATACATGGGAAATTCAATCTGATGGCTGTTGGCATTAAAATTTTCTCGGGTGAGCATAGTATGACCCCTATACCTTACTCATATTCATTCTTTGTACCATCAAAGTATAGCTCCCAAATTGAGTCCTCACTTGTGAAGAGGTTCTCATCAGGGAGATCCGTGTTAACAGGAATATTGTTTGGTAGTGCATGTTCAGTTAAGTGGTCAACAATGGCTTGTCCTTTGACCGATTTTTTAGTGACATACCAGATCTCGAACTCGCTTAGTAGCTTTCTCCACTTCGCCAAACGTCTGTTGAGGACTGGCCTCTCCAATAGGTACTTGAGTGGGTCAATGTTTTGAATGAGCTTGACAGAATGAGCTAAGACATAATGTCTTAGTTTTTGCATGGCCCACACAAGTGTTAAGTAGTGTTTCTCCACATCCATGTATCTTGTCTCATAATCAATCATGGTTTTACTGATATAGTATATCGTTTGATCTTTTTCATGGTCGTTATATTGTCATAACATTGCCCCCATGGTCTTGTCTTTCATAGACATGTATAGGAACAGGGGTTTATCTAAACTAGGATGGCTAAGGATGGGAAGTTTCATGAGGTACTCCTTGATTTGATCGAACACTTATTGGAATTCATTATCCCATATGAATGGGATATCCTTCTTAAGGAGTCTATTTAATGGTGCGTACTTAACCTCTAGTTGTGAAATGAAACGCCTTATGGCTTGTATGTGACCTTGAAGCCCACGGATTCTCTGATGATCTGGGGAGGAGGCATTTCAATGATGGCTCGTATTTTGGACAGGTCGACCTCAATGCCTCTTTGGCTTACTATAAAACCTAGTAATTTGTCGGATTCAACTCCAAAGACATATTTTTGTGGATTGAGTTTGAGTTGATGTTTTCGAAGTCTTTAAAAAATGGTTCTCAGATTGGTGAGATGATCAGACTTGGTCTTTGAATTGACCAGAATGTCGTCGACATAGTCTTCCATAATGGTATGCATTAGATCGTGGAAGATGCTAGTCATTTCCCATTGATAAGTTGCTCTTGCATTTTTTAGGCCAAATGGCATGACTTTGTAACAATAGGTTCCCCATTGCATTATGAATGACTTCTTGGTTTGGTCTTCTTTTGCCATGAGGATTTGGTTGTAACCCAAGAAGCCGTCCATGAATGACAGCATCTCATGACCCGCAGTGTTGTTGACTAAGGCATTTATGTTTGGTAATGGAAAATTATCTTTGGGACATATCTTATTGAGATCTCTGTAATCGACACACACGCGCATCCTCCCGTCTTTCTTGGGTACGACCACTATGTTGGCTAACCATTCTGAATAGTCGATGGGGGTAATAAACCTCACCTTGAGAAGTTTGTTTATTTCTTCTTTGATTTTGAGCTTGAGGTGGGTCTTTTGACGTCGGAGTTTCTACCTTATAGGCTTCGCCTCTTCGTTGAACTTAGGTGAAGTTGCACCAATGTGGGATCTAGCCCTGGCATATCATCGTATGACCCGACGAAGACATAGCGATATTCCTTGAGAAAGGAAATCACATTTTTCAGCTCCGCAGAAGATAAGGAGGTTCCAATCTTAGTTAACCTTGGGTCCTTCTAAGTTCTTAAGTTTACGTCAATCGTCTCTTCAATGATAACTGTTGGGTCACCATCGAACCTCTTCTTGAATTGCTCAACATGGGAAGTAAGTTCCTCAGGTTGAGAGATTTCTTCTGACTCTTGACTATCTTGATCTTCATCTTGGTCGTCCAATTCATTGTCTCGGGTATTATGCACCGTTATTGGGCTATCTTGAGCATTTGCAGTTTTGGAAAATTAATTTTTATTATTATCAACTTTATCATGTTTTGAATTTTCACCGATTTTTGAAATATTGGAAAAGGTGTCTCTTATGGGACTAGTGAGAGAAATGTTAAGGAACGGACATCCAGGGTGGTTAGACAGCCACCCAGCGCCATTTCCGTTTTTTGGCACAAGGACTTGAAGGTGCCACTGGTATGCTTTCAGCGATTCTCGAGATAAAGGAATGATCGACCAATTCCGCCCTTGGGTTGGTATTGGTGGATGAGAACCCTTAGCTGTGTTAGAGCCAACTGTGCACACCTCCTCCAAATCTAGATCAGCAAATAGGTCTTCAATTCCTAGTCATGTGCTGAGATGTGGAAGAGGGACTATCCCCTGTTGGGGAATCAAGGATCACTTTCGGCCATTTTGGAGGACGGGCATCGAGAGGATCGAGGTTTTGAATGCCCCCTGATAAGAAGCTCGGTGGGCTTGAAGGCTTTGTCTTGCTTTGAAATAGGGTGAGAGTATTCTCGAGCCCTCTTCGATCCCCTTTTCCAGTTTTGGCTTCAGGGGATGCAGAAATCGCTTCCTTTATGCTTTGCTCTTGACTCCCCAAGCCTTGACCTGGTTAGAAGCCTTGGGAGAGGTGCATGTGCCAAGCTTCGAGGGACCTGAAACCGTATCGATGTTGACATGTGGATAATTTCCTCCATCGATGCAAATGTTTGCAAAATTTGATGAACAGGGTTGCTGACCTCTAGGCGTAAGGTGGCACAATCACCTTACTCCAAGTGAGAGGGAATTCCCCGAGCTCGATCCCTACGGCTAGCTTTCTGCTATGTGTGCTAGGATTAAAAAAAGAAGGGACGGCACAAACCTTTTCAACGCCATTTTTTGTTGAAAATTTTAGGCATTGATGTAGCATCGAAGCGACCACGAGGTTTTCATGGAGCTAGGGTTTTCCTAGCAACATGTTGAAAGAAGATTTTATGTCTAAGACTTAAAACTTTATCACTTGGACGACTGAGCCGATCTTAAGTGTGAGAGACAATATGCCTTCAGCTTGTCTCTTGGTCCCGTCGTACGCAACAATTGTTAGTTGACACGACTCGAAGTCATCCGAGCTTTTGCCTATCTGCTTCACCACTTTCATAGGGCATATGTTTAGGGATTCCCCACTATCAACAAGCACTCTCCATATTTCATATCCTTGCATGAAAACAGTGATGTGCAGAGGTTGGACGTGAAAGCGATTGACATTAGCCGGGATGTCGCCATCCGTGAATATGATTGGCGTTGGTGCCATTAGTTGGTTAATTATCTCGCACAACTCATCTGGTTGTGTGTTGCTCCGGATGTGGGTCTTAGCAAGAACCTTTTCAATTTGCACTGTATGTGCCAGTTAATTCGCAAGCAGTTTCAAGATGGATATTTGAGCTTGGATCTTCTCAAGATGAGTCAGTAGATCATAGGTAGCTGTGGATCCTTGAGTTCTTTTATTAGGCTCATGATCCGCAACCCCTGTCGGTGGTTTGGCTGTTGAAGTGGCTCCCATTCTTTCAACAAGAGTGTCTGCCATCAATTGGATGAGTTTGCATACTCGCCTCTTCGGGTTAAGAAAACAACTTCGCTAGCCTAGAGCTCGATAGGGTCAGCCCTAGCGAGAGTATTGGGAGACCTCAGGGTGTTGACCCCTTGTTTGGAAGATGATCCCTTTTCATTAGCTTTGACCATGTTAATCTTAAGGGCATCATCTTCATCATACTGGTCCCACTTAGGTGGATCATCAGAGTTTGGGGACGAAGAGTTTCCTCTAAGAAGACTCAAAAGATCTTCTTCAACTTCATGGAGCTGATGATCACAAGCAAATATGAATTAGCTGGGATCATCTTCTTCATCTCCGTTTTCAATCATGTGAATGATAACATCCTCCTTTGAGTTACACGGAGCTCCCATTTCTTTGGTCATTGTGGACGTATTTTTGGGGAGAGGGTCTGTGAAGATATCCATCTTTTGATTAGATTCTTCAACAGATTGATTTCTAGGTTCGACAGTGATGTCGCTCTTATTAATCCCTTGAATCACCCGCTTCAAGTTGAAACAGTTTTGAGTATCATGGCATGGTTTCTTTGCCACTTGCACCATCTTCTCTTATCCTTAACCTCAAATAGTGGTTCAGATGGTGGTGGGAGTTGAACCATGTTTTTCTTCAAGAGTAACTCCAGCACTTTTTTTAACGGGTCTTTGAGAGGAGTGAAGTTGTCCTCTCGCCTTCGATTGTTATTTTGAGCGTTAGATCTAGGCTGACCCCTTCGATTTTTATTCCTATTATTGTGCTGGGTAGTTGAACCCTGAGACGGTCCGTTAACTACAATTTCATTAATCTGACCGGAAGCTTTCCCCTTGTCGTTGCTCTTATATTTATTCTAGGGAGTCGTGATGGGTTTGTTTTCGAGCCTAGCACTGAGGGGTGTCCCTCTCACCCTTTCATGTCGTGCCACTTGCTCGATCATGGAGTCGAACGAGTGGGGGATAAGTCCCTAGCTAAAGAAGGTCAGGTATTCAGAAGCTGCATTTTCTAAGGCCATGGACATTTTAGCTAGGTCCGTCAGTGGACATTCGATGACCTGCATCGCTGCCTCTCGGAATAGACGGATAAAATCCTCGAAGGATTCTCTTGGGTTTTGTTTGGTTGCACTGAGCGTGCCCAAGGAAAGAGATCTTGGTGTCGACCTATGATAATGAGAGACGAACTAGTTGAACATTTCGTGTGGAGTTATGTGTGGTTAAGCGGTCATTATTCTCCGATGCCAGTTTAAAGCCTCACCGATCAAAGTTTGTGAAAACAGGTCCTTCTATTAGATAGGCATGTCTCGCAAGGTTTGGACGGAGGGGAGATACGTGTTGACATGAATATCTGGGTCAGTCTTCCCATAGAATTTGTTTTTAAACTCTAGGGCTTCAAGCGTCTCATGAACATAAGCCTTTGGGGGTAGGATTTTATGCATACCCATCCTTACAAGCATATCTTGTATCGCTTTTAAGGTATACTCTTGTTGGGTATTCATCATGAGAGTAGGCCCAACGGTCAGTGGGTTCCCGAGCATAGACTGATGAGTCAAGACTTGGGGTAGATGTTAGCCTACTTGGGCCTGTGATGGATGAGCCGCAGTTACCGGGGCAATTTAAAACACTTGTGCCTGAGGGGCGGACGGATCCATGGGATTCGCGACCAGTTGCGAAAATTGCACGATTTGTTGGACTAGATGAACTAGAGGGACCGATTGAAAAATCGGCTGACTCAGTTATGCTAAGGGTTGACCTATACCACTAAGTTGGTTTGGGTTTAGCCTATGAGTTGGGGCATGAACAGTGTAACCTAAGTTAGCCAAACTTTTAAGGGAATCTTGGATGCCTATCTCCCTTAAGGCTTGATCTAAATTGACACCTGTGCTCCGTACAGTGTTAAGAACATCATGAGCAGTACTATGGTGGCTCGAGGTTGGATTTGACCTTATAGGCCTAGGTGGGTCTTGGTTCTAGGACCCCTACATCTCGGGGTTAGCTTGGTTCGAGTTGTGGGAATTGGCATTAGATGCTGCATGAAATTCTTCCCTCGCACGCCTCCATCTTTCGTTACCTAAGGATAAACGGCTCCTACTGTAGCTACGTAAGATTCCCTGTAGGACAATGCCCAGCCAGACACCCTGACTATTCAATGTTTCTCGGGAGGAACCAACTTTTTAAACCATACAGAGCTCAGGGTTAGGAGTGAATCCCTGGGACTCGTCTTCTAATTGAATACCTGGACGATGGATAATGGATTGGCCCAAGTTCTGGCCGTAATCCCAAGGGATTGCGGCATACTGGTCCCTATATTTGGGAGGGTTCGGTTTGGAGTCAGCCATGGAGCGGTCATCAACATCGTCTTGGGTAACCGACATGATGACTTTCTTTGGACGGGTTCTAGAGTCTAGGATTAGGTAAGATCTAAACTCGATGACCTAGGGTAGACTCAGCCTGACTTTAGGGACAAAACCTTCACTAAGACCAAGGCTAAGACTAGCCCAGAATCTAGACTTGCTAGACTCAATGGGTTTTCGTTCAGACCCTAAATTAGGGTGAGCCTAGTCTATCTCTAGGGGAAACTCTAAGACCTATGCTAGAACCTAGACTAAGATCTAGACAAGATGGGTGCGAGTCTCGGCTCGGACCAAGAGTGGGTCTAGGTTCGGACCTGGGTGTGAGCTTTGTTCGGAACTGGACTGAGCTGGGTGCAAGCTTGAGCTTAGACCTAGAAGGTTATGATAATCAGATCGAGTGTGGACTTGAACAGGATCAAAGTTGGTTTAGGCACGAGCCCTTGGCTCAAACCAAAAGGGGCCTAGGTTCGAACCTGGGTGTGAACTTGGTTCGAATCTAGGCTAAGCTGGGTATAAGCCTGAACTTGGACCCAGAGAGTTTTAATGAGCAGGCCAGGTATGGACCTTGACTGAATCAAAGATGAACTAGGAACTAGCCTTCAGCTCGAACCAAGAGGGGCCTAAGTTCGGACCAAGCCGAAACCTGGTTCGGACCTAAGCTAGGCTGGTTACAATTCAGAACTTGGACCCAGAGGGTTTAGCTCGGACCAAGAGCAGATTCAGGCTTAGACTCACGATCAATAAGCAAGCAAACACACAAAAACTTTTGACCTAGTAGAGTACTACGGGTAGGCTTGGCTTGAGAGTGGGTTCCTAACTACTGAAATGCGGCTAGGCTGCTATAGGTCCCCACATAGGTTCTGGCCTTCTGTTATAGGATTTTGCCATATCCTACTATATGCAGAGTTGCTTTGAGGAAAAGGATTTCAGAGGGGCGCTCATAGTTGAAGTTACACGAATCATAACTGCCTCGGCTCTCAATGCTAAGTTCCCCTCATGACGTTAATGCAGATTTTGGGGGTTTTCAAAAAATTTGTTTCCTGGTTTTCCGGGATTATCATTCGGTGTGTGCTAGAGTGTGTAAAGAAGCACACAAATGAAAATAAAGTCAAGCACACAGGCACACAATAAGAAAGAAAACAAGTGAGCGCTCGGTGCTGATCGCGCCTAGTGATGTGTACTTCGAGGCGAAACTCGCTCGAGGCACAATATCGATGGAGGGAGGAACCCCTAAGAATGTATGGTCAAAGAAGTGAAACCAGGCAAAGTTCGTGCTAAGTCGAGCGTGACCCTAGTCGAGGATGACTCGAACGGGACACGGTTCAGGGAGGGTGTGAGCATCCCTCGATGTATATTTTTTTTTTAACTTTTTTATCTTTTTAAAGTTTGGCAAAACACAGTGAAACTAAGCATGGTGAAAGCAAGAAAAACATGGTCTCAGTCAAAATTAACAAACTAAAAAAAAAAAGAAAAAAAAAGTCAAGAGCAGGATAGACTTTTCTTAAGCAAAATATTTTTTTATATTTTTTAAAAAATTTATTTTAAGCCAAACATTAGTGAAAAAGCACAAAACAAGCTCTGGAATAGGCTTGTGGGGTCCCAGAATTTTCAAGGACATCTATGATAGGGCGACAAGGACCGTGTCACCCAAAAAAACGGTTTTTTTTTTTTTTTTGTTTATTTTTATCTTGCTTATGTTTATCTTGTTTATTTTTATCTTGTTGATATTGATGAAATAAGGCTATTGAAACTTGCAGAAGCATAAAAACCAGACTTTTTGATGAAATAAAATTAAAACAAAGTAAAACAAAAGAACAATAGATAGAATAGACATGTATCAAGCAAAATATTTTTTTGGTATTTTTAAAAATTTTATTTTACTTTAAAATTTTGTGACAAACCACAAAATAGACCCAAGAACCAGCTTGAAAAATTTTAAAAAATTCTGAATTGGGAGATGGGGGGAACCAGAGAGCGTGTCGCCCTTGACCTAGGCGGCACGCCCTATGTCACCTGAGCGGCACGAGGGCGGCACACCTAGTGTCACGCCAACATTTATTGTTTTTATTTTTTTATACATTTTTTTCTTATATATCTTGATAAAAAAAACTTACTGTAAACTTTGATAAACAACAAATAAAATGGTTTTTGTTGAAAATAAATTAAAATAAAGTGGCAACAGATCTAACAAAAACCTATTTTTTTATATTTTTAAAAATTTTATTTTGAACTGAAAATTTGGAAAAAGTCATAAAGTAGTACATACAACATACCTGAAAAGTTTCAAAATATTCTAAGAGTTTTGAAATTTTGATGCTCGGATCACACTCGATTTGCCCCACGGTAAGTGCCAAACTGTTTACCACGAAAGATTAGAGAGGATCCTCCGATGAAGATCTCTCGGATTTGACACTTTAAACTGATAAAAATGAAATGAATATGCAATGGGAGAGAAAGTGGGAACAATCGAATTCATATATGAGATTAGATCTGCCAAAAAACGAGCAAATCTACTCTCAGATCTGTGGCAGAGCCAGCGTGATCCAAAGCATTTCAAAACAAGATTTTTAAAATAGTATTTAGATAAAAAAAAATAGAATTGGTATGAGAACAGTAAAATAAGAAAAGGAACAGGAGAAGAGAAAATACCTGACCAAGCCTGTTGGCCCGGGATTCCCGAGCCCTCGAGGGCTCACCCGTATGAGAACCAATTCCATTTGCCCTTCTGATCCAGATGTCGATCAGAAAGTCTTTGGTGGTAGTTGTGCCCTGGAAAATGGCTTAGAATTGGGATTCTAGGCCTAGGTTAGAGAGGGTTTTTTCTCTGAGTTTTTCTCTCAGATCTCTATCTCCTGCAGCTCTTTGAGATTTCTAATCTCTATCTCTGGGGTTTTTCCTCCCCCTCTTATTTCTCTCTCTACACCAAACCCCCCCCCCCCCCCCCAAATGGTTTATGAAAAGATCCTAAAAGGGGGGAAAATTTGTTGGGAATGATCAGCGTGCATAACAAGGAAATCCCTAGTCAAAAAGTCCATTGTTGAGGGTCCCGGATTTGGGCGGCACGGGGCGTGTTGCTTGGGCGGCACAGGTCGTATCCCCTGGGCGGCACGCACCGTGTCGCCCAAACCAAAACTTGTCAAAATTGAAATTCTTGTTTTCCTTTTCAGATGTGTTTCTTAGCCTCTTGTGAAGCTCTTAAAGAAAATTTGGGTCAAAATGGATTTTTTTACTATTTTTAATGATGTTTTCCTAAAAACAACGCATTTTCAAGGTTTTGGGTCAAAATAGGGTGTAACAGGGTTTGTGGGCTGGCAAAATGGTTCTGGGTCCAAGGGTAAGTTGTGTGACCTGTGGATTTTGGGTTCACTAAGTCAATGTGATCCTAAGGGTCCAAGAAAACTACAGAATATGCCAGATTTAAAATGGGGTGTCTACACCTCTTCATCACAAACAGCGCTAAGCTCTTATACACGTGCCGCGATGCTCCAAATGGCACTAGGCCTCTGTTTCCATCGTCATGTGCATATTTGGACTGGGAGAAAATTGTGGTCCTTACATCATCCCCCCAAAATCACATTCGTGTCAATAAAAAAGGTGGGGGTATTTCTCACAAATCTTGTCCTCCCGTTCCCATGTTGATTAAGTTCTTGAGTGATACTACCATTGCACTCAAACCAGGGGAATTTCTTTATTGCGTAACACTTGTATTCTCCGATCTAATATCCCAATTGGTCGTTCAACATAGGTCAAGTCCTCCCCAAGTGCGATTGGTTCGTATTCCAAAACATGGGATGGGTCAGGTTGATATTTCATCAGCAACGATACATGAAAGACATTGTGAATATTGGCCAGTTCAGGTGGCAGGGCAAGTCGTTATGCCATCTTCCCAACTCTTTCCAGAATTTTGAAATGCCCAATATACCACGGGGTCAACTTTCCCTTTTTAACCAAATCTCGTAATATCCTTGGTCGGTTATATCTTCAAGAAGACCCTATCACCTACATCAATTTCAAGGTCTCTCCTGTGATTATCGGCAAAACTCTTTTGCCGACTTTGGGCTATCTTGAGCCGCTCTCTAATTAAGACAATCTTCTCAGAAGTTATCTGGATAATTTTGGACCCCAGTAATTTACTCTCGCTCACCTCATCCCAGTAGATGGGCAATCTACACTTCTTCCCATATAGGGCCTTGTATGGTGCCATCTGGATGCTGGCTTGGAAGCTATTGTTGTCCTCCCAGCTTCCTCTAAAATCAGTGACCCATGCCCGTAACATATCTTCCAGTGTCTGAATGGTCCTTTTGGATTGCCCATAGGGGAATGAAAGGCAGGGCTGAAGGTATTCGGTCCCCAAAGCTGACTGTAGGCAAGCTCAGAATCTAGAGGTAAACCTAGTGTCTCTATCAGAGACAATGCTGATGGGTACACAGTGTAATCTTACATCCCTATCTCACGCACGACACTGACTTTTCATTCTCTTCGTCAATTCACAAATGGCACTAGGTCACAGACAACGCTAGGTCTCCTTACACAAACGGCGATGGTCCTTACGCATGTGACGTTACTACACGTGTGGCAATGTGCAAATGGCACTACCCATCTTCAAGCACGGTGCTGCACTTTACATGCTCGACGATGTGTTTTCTTTCTCTCTCTTCTACCTCTTCATCACAGACGGTGCTAAGCTCTTACACATGCGTGGCGATGCTCCAAACGGTGCTAGGCCTTTGTTTCACCCTCCATCGTCGTGCGCATCTTTGGACTCGGAGAAAATTGTGGTCCTTACAAAATATGTGGTTTCGCATTTTGGCATAAGGGCCCAAGCGACTGAGGCTTATGCACGCTGGTGGAGGATTTCCAGTCGAGGGTATTGGGAGGTTGATCACCCCGAAAAAGGGGAGAACTACAATTGGCACCAAGATACCAAGAAAAGGAGAATGCTCAAGACTCCTCCTCTAGGAGAGATTTTTACCTTGAACTACCCTTGGAATTGGCAAGCTCTTGGGATACCTCGAGAGATAGCGGCGGATGACACTTTGTCGCAATTTCTTGCCATGGAAAAGAAGATGGGGAGCCTTTTTGACAACCTTACCTTTATCTTCCAATGGAAGGAGGGTCGAATGGTCCTAGGTCATGAAGGGCACCTGATTCAAGACCTGAATGCATTGATAGGGTGCAGCCCCCACAACGCTATTATTGCAGGATCTTCTCGCGAGAGGAGCTCTGAGACAATTGCTCCTTCACCGGCAAGAAGAAAGAAAAGGAAGCGAGTTGCCCCTAGTGGCATTCGTGCACCTCCTCAGGCTGTCAGACCCGCTCCAAGACGAAGGAGTGCGAAACCTCCTGTCATCCTAGAACAAGCAGATAGCTCTTCACCTTCTGCCTCCTCAGATTCATTTGCTACTCCTTCTGAGTCACCTTTTTCTTTTTCGTCATCATCATCTACCTCTCCTAAGCTATTTTCTAGCTCTTCTGAGACTTAAGTAGATAACTCTGTCTCCTCTGAGCCTATTGTCATCACTTCTGATCGAGAGGTGACGTCGGAACTTGAGGTGATGCCATTAAGTCCAAGGGTGATTCTTGAGTCAGATCTAGTTCCAATGGAGCTCAATGGGGCTGAAGGCCCTATAGTTATTGCTCAAGGGGAGGAACCTGACATTGACAGGGCCTCTAAACCTCAGCAGGTTGCTGCCCCGACTGAGACAAGGGCTGCAATCTTGATTCGTGAAGGCCCAAACATCCCTCAAGAGGAGGAGCCTATGATTGGTGAGGTACGCGAGTATCGGGAAGTTGTTGCCCCGGGTGATGAAATTATAGGTGATGTTGACCGAGGCCATTCTCAGAGGGAAGATCTTGACGGTTTAGAGACTGGCGCCCTAGACTGCGTAGGTCATGAAGATGAGGGGGTTGAGCTTTTTGTGGCAGAGGTTCTGGGTGTGAGGGATGCGAGCCAGGTAGAAGAGGTCGTGGCTGAAGTGGTGGTCCTAGAAGATGAAGATTAAATGGAAAAAGGTGGGCCCTGGACTTGCTGAGGTTGAGGTGGTAGTTCAAGAGGGTGAAGAACAAGGAAGAGATGCTGGCCTTGAACTTATCGAGGCCATGTTAGACGGTGAGAGACAAGGGGAAGAGGCTGCTTTGGAGCATGCTAAGACCAAAGTAGTGACCCAGCAAGTGAAGGTCAAGGTGGAGAGATTGGACTTATTGAGGCTGCTCCAGAAAATGAGGGGCAGAGAGAAGAAGTTGACCCTAAAAGGGCTAAGGCTGCTGAGATTGAGATTGTGATTGGGGGCTCGGGAGTAGAATCTGGTCCAAAAAGGTTGAACCTGAGGAGAACAGATCCGTGAGCGAGGCGCCAGGTGAGGAGGGTAATGTTGAGGGGACCGAGTAGCGTGAGGCTGAGTATCCCTTTGAATCCGAGGAGCCCGAGGTTTGCGATTGCTCTAAAAGAGCCAGTGACCCACGTGGCTATCATCCCTTCGAGCCCTACCAATGAAACCGATGCTTCTTCCGTTGTGGCTGCCTTGGCTACAGCATCCAGGCCCAATTTCAGTGGTGTATCCGGCATGATCATGGATACGCTTCGTGTGGGCGTCTGAAATTAAAGGAACTACCCTTCACCAATTTTGATGATGCAATCCAGAAGTTAATGCAAATTTCCCTCCTAGGGGTTGCACAAGAGGTCCTCCCATACTTTGATGGTGCCATAAACGAGTTGGAGGGATGGCGGATAAAGGCACTTCAATGGGAGACAACTGCACAACAATTAGAGGATTCATAGTTGGCTTCTCTAGAAGCCTCTCTCATGCATCGTCGTGAAACAATTGAGGCCCATAAATAGGAGGGGGATGCTGCAGCTTCTCGGAGAACTGAGCTGAATGAAGGGGCAATTGTTCGCTTCAACCGAATAACAGCTTTGAAGGCAGAGATACAGAGGATGAGGGAGAAGTTTGATGGGCTTGAGAATGAAGCGAAAGCCTGGGAAGCAGAAGATGGGGTGTTAGGCAAGGAAATATCAACCCTTGACTACACCCTAGAGGAGGAAACTACCTTTTTGGGACAAGAGGCTCAATTGGTGATTGACCTGAAGGACGCATTCAGCATGCTAAGGCTTCTTTTGCAACTTCCAGAGCGAAGATTGATGAGATCATTGGATCGTTTTTAGAAGTGTCATTTCGTCCTTTTCTTCTGTTTGTTTCTTTATATAACGACACTTGTAAAGATCTCTGATTTTATGAATGAATATTTCTTTTGCCCCTCTATCTCATTCTGATACATGATTTTATTCATCTTTTTGCTTCATTACTCTTCATTTCCTTCTTTTGGGCTTGATCGCCTCTCAAAATGTTCAATGTCTCAAGGGGACAAGACAGAATACCCTATTCCTTGCTTTGTCTTGCGATAAGCTGTTGTGGTTTCAAGGACCTCGGATGGGGGAGTAGTTGCTTCTTCTCCCCTTAATGTTTGATTGGACATGGGCTCATAATTCATTGTTCTCATAATATGATGAGCCTGCTTACTATAAATAGTTCAATCAGGAGGGACTTCTGCTTGTATTCATGGTGCATTCACTTTAGGCCCGTCATAGCTCTTGGTCTCAGGCATGAACTCCTTTAGATGTTTTGAAGAGATACAAATAACCCCTAATAGGTTCTGGAGACTACGAACCTTGCTTCTTAACTCCATCAGGGGATCTTGCTCTTGAGGGCGAGAGGATTGTCATTTCCCCGACTACTATTTTCCCATAGAATCAGGGAAACGCGAGACCTAAAGCTGACTACCGGCCTGATATGACCCTGCGATGGGATGAGGAGCATCCTCTTTACACAGGGAAACTGGGTACGTTCCATGGAGGTTGATACGCCAGTTCTGCTTCTTAGAGTGCAATAGGGACATGCAGGATGTTTTGATGGTTCGACGTGTAGGTGGCCTTTAGGGCCGGGAGATCTATCCCCATGACTTCCTTAGTCTCGAGAGTGACTTCTGGTTCATCTTCTTGCAAAGGTGGCTCAGAACTAAAGGGGGAAGCCTCATCTTTAGGCGAAGATGGAGTTTCCTCAGGAATGGTAGATGACATATTGGGATGAATGGAGTCAAAAGGAGAAATTTGCCTCGTCTTTCTTCGTCTTTAAAAATGCTCATGAGTGTTCACCTGATATCCTCAACATCTTCATGAGGTGAAGGTTATGCCTTCCTCACAGACTTGTGATTGCCTTCACTCAACTTTTGGGGTAACACCAAATCTGTGAAGTAATACTTAGCGTCAGCATAATGAGTTTTGACTACAGGAAATGGTCTTTTATCGGCATAGACTGTATGCTGTCTCCCATCTCGACTATACTTGAAGCACTGATTCCATGTGGATGGAACCACCCCCTGGTCATCCAGCCACGGGTGGTCAATAAGGATGTTGTAGGACGTGTAGGTGTCGATTACATAAAATTGAGTGTAATTGTTTAATTCACCTATCTTGAGATGAAGGCGGACCTTGCCAGCCGGCTTCTCTCCTAATTGGTTGAACCCCTGAACTGTGATATGAGTTGGAGTGAGATCCTCATACCCTAATCCCTATCGAGTGAGGATTCTCCTTAGGATAAGGTTGACTGCTGACCCTCCATCTAGCATAATTCGGTTGATGGGGCATGCACGTAACTCACTAGTCACAAAGAGAGGGCGATTATGAAATTTTTCTCCCAATTGTAGATCATCCTCTAAGAAGGTGACCGCCATACATTCACTCAAGATCGTTGGGTCAACTTCAATAGATTCCACCTCAATCTCGTACACCTCTGGATTGGAAAGAGACTGAACTAGAGCCCTACAATAATCCCTTGAGAGCATGAGAGAATCATAGATGCCGAGAAGCGCTGGAAGCTTCCTCAAGTGCCCTATCACATCGTATTTCACTTTTTCCTCGTCAACTTTTTATGCTCTGCGTCCTTCCACCGGTTTGGGTGGTATAGTAGGTTGAGGAGCAGGTTTAGGTCGAGGTGGATTATTTTGGGCTGCTGGCTGGCTTGGTTGCATAGCCGGCTTGGTTTGGGTGGTCTGAGTGGAATGGGTGACAAGATATTGTTTTAGAGGAGTGGAGGTTTGAGGTTGAGGCTTAGGAGGTGTTTGGGTGTATGGTACCAGAGGAATCCCAAGGAACTTAAGGAGAGGTGAACTGTCTGAGGTGTTTAGGTGAGGAAGGAGCCCAGGGAGCTCGAGGATGGGCAAGTTGTCTGGGGTGTTTGGGTGAGGAAGGAGCTCAGGGCTTAGGATGGGCAGATTGTCTGGGGTATTTGAGTGAGGAAGGAATGGCAGACCAGAACACTTCAAGACTTTTGGCTTTTGAGGTGGAGGTCGTAGCATTTTCCCCGATCTCAAGCTTATTTGCCCCATGCTGGGTGATGCTTCTGAGATCTGCACCATGTGAAAGACTTCCTAAGGATAGAAGTGTTGTCCCCTTGATTCCTTAAGCTTCTGCTCAAAGTCAGGCTCAGGAGGCCATTGGGGTTTCTTCGGCTTTGACCTCTTGTGCTTCTTTGTCGAAGAAGATGGCTCTAACTTGGCTCGAGCCGTCAGGGCATCAGCAACTGTCAAGAATCTAGTCGCCTGGGCTAGTGTCTTTCTCAACTGCCTCCGATGCATCCTGCTTATATTGGTTCCTTCAAGTTCTCTGTCAAGAGCCTCAAAGTCTTGATATTTCAAGATTGTACTTACAAGAGATATAAAAGTGGAAGGAGGAGAAGAAGAAGAAGAAGTGGAAGAAGAGGGGTTAGTAGGTGAGGAGCTTTTAAGGTTGTTCCCCTCATCGGATCGATGTGGGTAGCTTTTTACATCGTCACCAGAGTTGGACATGCATAAGGGGTCTTTTGGGTCTTTCCCCTACTTAGACTGTTGGGGGATGCTTTTAATGTCGTCGCCCTCATTAGACATGCCCTGAGTAAAAGATGCCCCAGGGATGTCCTCCTGATGAGCTAAAAGAGTAAGGTTGACCACGCCGGGGATGAAGTCTGTAAGGTCAGCAATGGAGGAAGAGCCTTGAGGAGTTCTTGCTCGACTGGTGGTTGAGGAACCTTGTTCTTTCAACGAGCAGCCCTTGGGGCCCTCTCCTCCTAGTCACCTTTGGAGGTGCTTGGTCCATCTTGCTAGGTTTGTGAGCAACCCTAGCTTGACGAATTACTTCTCGCTTTAAAGACTTGAGTCTGATCTGCCTGTGATAGACTCTCCATGGTTGGGAAGTCAAGGGTTCAGCAGGATCAGAGGCATCCTTACGTGAATCGTGAGTTGAAACACCCTCCAAGATGGGAGTACTGACTTGCAGATGTTCGGCGTAAGCAGTGTAACCTCTCTAGACTTTTTCTACAACCACGGCTTCTAACCCATAGCATTCGCTCAACTCATGGCCCCATATCTGATGGTATGGGCACCAGTGATTCTCCGTTCCCTGTGCGAGGTGTTTGGGTTGCCTCGTCAGCTTTGGTGTAACGAGTCCTTGTTGGAGCATCATACTGAAAAGAGCATGAAGAAGATCCGATGGCAGCTCATCATAAGGGCGCAGGCCTTTGTCTTCATCCTGTATTGTCACCGCGTGGGAAGCCTTAGTTTCCCGAATGCTTTCTTAAGTTCTTCGAGCTTTATCTGAACTTTCTGGATCAGAGTGTCGATGATGTCTTTAAGTGTGTAGCATTCCTCTGTGGAGTGGTTAATCCTCCAGTGGTAAGCACAACATTTTGCATGCGTATCGAGACCAGCTTGATCAGGAAACTTGCTCTTTGGCAGCTGAATCATATTCTGCTCCAGCAATAGTCGGAGTAGTGCAGGAACCCAGTCCTTTTCGAAAAGATAGACCTTAGTTTGATGCTTGGCTCAATAGTCATCTCGATTAAGGTTTGCAAGAGGGGTACCCGATTGTATGACTGTTGCTTCTTGCTTCCTTGAGGCGTTATCTGCATCTTTGCTGTGCCTACCCCTTTGGAGAGGTCCAAAGTTTGAGAGGTAACATTCTTCAGATCACTTACGGTGACGGCCTATCACGATCCCACCCCCGACCGCCCTACCGTACATGGCGAAGGGTGACCGAATGCGAGTTCGTGTGCACGAAGTAGCGTTTATCAATTAAGTCGAGGGAACTCAACACCATTATTTGGTGATCAAAGAAAACCATGAACAGAAAAATACATCAATAATATTAAAATGCAGAAAAAAGGGCTTTACATAACATTCTTCCAAAAGATTACATTGGAGTATTTTACAGATTCATACAATAAACCAAAATCCAAGGTTACACCTCCCAACCACTTATAAGATCTAGATCCCGCCTCCCAAAAAGTCTGGCTTCAACCTCCTTCAGGAATCCACACCGTTCCAACTTTTGACCTACTGTTATCAATCTGCAAGAGGGAAGGGATAAATGTGATGAACTATACAGCCCAGTAAGTAGGTCTACTCGCTGTACATCGATAATAAGTCTATTCATGTATAATAAATAGTTCATGTATCTATACAAGAGTGCAACGTAGTAATCAAGTACATTAGAAATCAGATCAATGCATTAATTATAAACATTATATCCAAAAAGCAGATATTATTCAATCATTGCAATTATAGGCACTCACATTCACTATTCAATCATTACCCACTCACTCCTTAGCTTGCCTACTCCCGCAATAGAAGCCTTATCCATCAGGCTAAGCCAATCCCATTGCTTAGGACCTCTACCATCTCACAGGAGGGAGGTTAATGACAAGTGGAGAAATCCACTTCGTAATACCCTCATACTCACACACAGTGACTATTTCTTGCCAAAATTACTTGATCATGGGATACACACTATAACGGCTACGTAACAAGTATGTGCCTCATTCACTAGTTATTTTTTGTTGCCATGAAGTAATATAAACATAGCTTGTAAACCCTATTGTATTACTAGAAACTCAGTCTTTCAATTTTTTCCCCCTTTCTGAGACACTGTGTATTCTCATCTCTTGCTCATATATCTGATTTTCATTGTTGTTTATTCTCCTGAGATAAGAGAGAGTCATCATCTCTGGTGTTTTATAATTTGTGAATCTTTTTTCTATTTTATTACGTTTTAATCCATATCATTTTTTCCCCAAATCTAGAGAGAGAAAATAATCTACTTGAACACCATATATTGTTGTTTGTTAGCAATTTGGGTTTCTTTTTTTTTCCTGATGAGAATGTTTGGAAGAATTATTGATTGAGTTGTATTCACATTGAGGTTTCTTCAATTCACCAGTTGTTGCATATTTTCTTGAGCTCTATTCTTAAAAGTCCATACTATCGCCCTGTGAGATCGCATCTATAAACTAGATTTATTTTTTTGGTCTGTATTTGTTGTTATTCATGGTTCTTAAGCAAGAATTGAAGATAGAAAGACTCAATGGGCCGAATTACAATACATAGAAAATAATATTAGCTTTGATTTTAGAGCATGAAAATTTAGATCACAATATTTCAAATGTAGTTCCTACTGAACCCACTGATATTAGCAATAGAGCAGGAAGATCAGCTTATGCTAATTGGAAAAAAGAAAATAAGAGGTGTAGGAACATAATTTTGAGAAATATGGATGATGAATTATTATAGAGTTTTGATTAATTTAAAAATGCCAAAGATATTTATGATGAATTGCTAATACAATTTGGGGTGACTTCTATGAGTAATTTAAGAGTTTTGAATGTACTATTCTTTTAAGATGAAAGAAAATGACTTTATGGTTGAACATGTTAGGAAAATGATTTTGCTGGGCAAACAACTTATACTTGTTGGTTATGCTTTGAATGATTAACAACAAGTTTTAACTATATTGAATAGTTTACCTAATTCTTGGGAGTCTATTGTGATTACTTTATCTTTAAACCACAAGGATCTTATGCTTCAAAATCTTGTTGTTGAATTGAAATCTGAAGGAGATCGTAGATCTTCAAGGAGGGTTGATGCACTTCGCATTGCTCAATCTCAAAACCCTCAAATTGGAGAATGGCAAAGTTTCAAGTGGGATTAATAGGAAAATCATTGTATGGGGGAAAGCTCGAGGGGACATGTATTTACTTGATAAAATGAATGAAATTTCATCTTCTTCTGCTTACTTGAATGTGTGTGATGATGAAACTTTTTTTTGTGGCATTATCATTTGGGTCATATTAGTATAAATAAAATTTATAGACTTGTTAATGATGGCTTGATTCCTAAAATGACGAATTTAGATTTTAAAAATTGTGAACCATGCTTATTTGGTAAAATGAGTAAAAAACCCCTTGGTAAGGCAACTAGATCTTATGACTTATAGTCTATTATTCATTTTGATATCTGTAGCCCACTTAACGTAAAAACACATAGGGGTATAGAGTATTTTATTTCATTCATTGATAATTATTCAAGATTTGGTTATATTTATCTGATTAGTAGAAAATCTGATGCAATTGAAGTATTTAAAGAATTTAAATTAGAAGTTGAAAACTAATTAGATAAAAGAATTAAAATCCTTAGAACAAACCGAGAAGGGGAATATTGTTCTAATTTGTTTGATATTTTTGTAAAGAAAATGGGATAGTACACCATAAGACCATGCCCCGCACACCCTAACAAAATGGTGTTGCTAAAAGGTATAACCGAACCCTTATAGATATGGTGCGATCAATGATGAGTCATGCTAACTTGTCCTAATTTTTTTGGGGTAAAGCATTGCATATTGCTATGTATATTTTAAACTGAGTTCCCTCAAAATCAGTAGAGAAAATACCTTATGAGTTATAGACTGGACGTAAACCTCAATTGGAACATTTAAAAATTTGGGGTTATGATGCTCATGGACTTATCCCGAGCCATGAAAGATCTAAGTTGTAGGCTAAAACTAGAAAATACTCATTTATAGGGTACTCTAATACTTCTAAGAGTTATAGGTTTTATGACAATGAGACCAAATCTTTGGTTGAATTTAGAGGTGCACATTTCTTAGAAGAACATATGAATATAGGCAAACTCTCTCTTATAGATATACATGAATTAGACAATAATAAATGAGTAAATGAAAACATAGAACATTATGAATCTAAAGTAGAAAACCTTGATAACTACATAGATAGTGAGAGTGATACATTTAAACATACTAATGTAGATGACAGTGGACCTAGGAGAAGTTCTAAGAACAGAAGAGCACCATATCATTTAGAACCATATCAGAGTTTTATTGCATGGACACTTTTGACCAATACTATAATTTTTCTTGTCAAGATATTCCTAAACCTTCTAATTATAAAGATGCTATTAATTCTGATGAATCTGATTTTTAGAATAGTGTTGTCAATAAATAAATGGATTCTATAACTAAAAACAATGTATGGGAGTTGGTAGATTTACCTAGTAGGAGAAAAATCCATTGGTTGCAAATGGATATTAAAAAGAAAACCCAAGGTTGATGGTAGTATAGATAAATATAAAACATGACTTGTTGCTAAAGGGGGTAACTAAAAGGAAGGTATAGATTTTGTTGATACTTTTTATTCAGTATTAAGGTTTCCTTCTGTTAGAATTTTGATGTCTATTGTAGCCAACCTTGATTTAGAATTGTTTCAAATGGATGTTAAAATTGTATTTCTCAATGGAAATTTAAATGAAGAGATATACATGTTACAACCTGAAGGATATATTGTTGAAGGCAAAGAAAATAAAGTGTGCAATCTAATTAAAACACTATATGGATTGAAGCAATCTTTTAGACAATGGTATTTAAAATTTCATGATGCAATTATCAAACTTGGTTTTGTTTCTAATGAAAGTGATCATTGTATTTCATTAAGACTAGTGGGAGTAAGATAGTGATGTTGTCTTTATATGTGGATGATATTTTGATTGTTGGAAATGACATAGATATGATTAATGAAACAAAATCATGATTGAAATATAATTTTGAAATAAAAGATATGGGGTTGCATCATATGTTTTAGGAATTAAAATGGATTTATGCAAGCCGGTCTCCACCCTTATTGATAAAGCAGTTAAAGTATCCATTGATTTATGTCCTACTAATGATAATGATGATATGCGAAATATTCCATATACTCAAGCAATTGGGTGTATTAATTATATTGTATCATGGTTCTTCCCTTAGGCCTCAGGGTTACTCTGATGCTGATTGGAGTGATGACTATGATGATAGTAAATCCACTTCGGATTTCATTTTCATGCTTGGTGGTGGTGTTGTATCATGGTGCAGTAAAAAACAAGATTGAGTTGCTTTATCAATCATGGAAGCAGAATATGTGGCTTGCAGTCTATGATCACAAGAGGTTGTTTGATTGAGAAATTTCCTCATAGATTTAAAATTGGAATATATTGAAAATGGGCCTATGAACATGTTATGTGATAATCAAGTAGCCATTGCTGTTCTCAAGGATTCAAAAATAAACTCTAAATCCAAGGACATTCGTGGGAGGTACCACTATATTCGAGACGTAGTGGAATATAGAGATATAATAATTGATTATATACCTTCAAATGAGATGATTGCAGATCCATTGACTAAGGTTTTAAGCCAGGAAATTTTCAAGAAACATATAACAGCTATGGGACTGAGATAAGTCCAAATGAAAATTCGATAATGGTTCATAAAATCACATTGGTGGGTATATGGAAATCCCATGTGGAAAACATGAGGCAATACCATATATAAGATGTCAACGAGCCTTCATGCTGGGTATATGGAATTCCCATGTAGAAAGCATGAGACAATGCCATGTACAAGAAGTTAAAGGGCCTTCAGGCCAAGTGGGAGATGTTTGAAATATGGCATATCAGGCCCTTTTATTTCAGGAATTTAATTTTTCAATAATGGTACAAAAGCCATATTGAATAGTATATGTGAAATCCCACGTGGTTGACATGAGGCAATACCATATACTAAGATCCATTTTGGAACTTTTATAAGATGTTGCATTGGAAGGAAACCTAGTGTCACTGGAGGGAAAACCCAGTGATGTGTTTGAATTCTTTGTAAGAATTTTTTTATATTATAGATGTACAAAGTATTTAATTTCTAAATATCTTTTAACAAGTTGTAGGAATGTTTGGATGACATCCTATTATGAGATTCATTAGTGCACTAATGACAAGTTTAGCTCATTGCATAGGATTAATAGTTTAGTGACAACTTGTTAATCCTAATTGGCTGCACTTAAGGAAATTAAGACAGGAATTATATTTGGATCTCAACTTCTATAGACCATGAATGTAAGAGTTACATAAATATGGTTCTCTATAAAAAGAAGTTAACCTCTCAAGTAAAATAGAGAAGGATGGAAAATTGGTAAAGGAGATTCACCATGAGGACTTTCAAGGTAGCCTATCACCGGATGGCTTGATCTATAGGATTTGATATGGAACCTTAGGTCTCTCGTGTGATTTAGGGACAGATCCAATTAAATTGTTAATCGATTTGAATTTTATTTATTTGTTGTTATTATTTTTATTGGGACTAACATGTTTTTCTTATTATCTTTTTACTTTCTCATATCTATTGTTTGGCCAGTATTTGGGTGAGTCAATTGGACTCGACCAAGAAACCTCGGACCAATGGCGAGTGCATGGGCCGAGGTGATCTTTGGTACACTGTATGCCATATTATAGTTGTTGGAAGTATAATACCTAGCCCTGTAGCATAAAATGGTAATTTCAAATGGAATTGAGATATCTTATAGTTCACATGAGTAAAAGTGGAAAACAACTCATGTATTTTTGCGAGTAAAAGAGAAAAACAACTCATCTTCTACCCTCTACCGACAAGTATAGACAGTGGATATTCGGCAAGAGTGCAACATCATACTTGTTTTACATCTTTAACTTCCAAGGTTATAGATACCCTTTTTATACATTTTTATGAGTAACGCAGATAGAAGTTTATTAGTTCAATCATGTTCATTCAATCTATTGTTGGCATGCCTAGCAGCAAGGACGACACCACAGTAGTCTCAAATTTTAATTCAACATTTGTCTGAGCTGCCCTTAAATGGTATTCTTTAATCTTAAACAACAAGTATGAAATATTGGCATCAATAACAAAATGTTCCCCCAACATTTCCTAGGTTTGTGAAAACTATTTAGTGAATATTTTAGAGAATTTTAGATAGCATTCATACACTTTTAAGAATTTTAAATAAAGCTGTAATTGATGTGCAATGAAAAGCGCCAAGTCTCTTGAAGTGAGAATTGTCGATGTCACACTCTTGAACATAGATTCTCAAACTAGTTAACTTGTATATGCTCCTTCCTAGATATGCAAATCATGCTCTCTCAATGTCCTTACTACAGAGAAATAAACAATCTTGAATTGGGTTAGTAATATGGTGATGCTCCTAGAAGAGGCTCTAGGCTAGCTAAGTGTTCTTGCAGAAACTTGTAAACCAATCCAGTAGTTGTCGCAGCAACTCGAATCACCAATCCCGCATCCTGAAAAACCATTTGTTGGGTGCCAAATTGTTGTCAGGTCATATATGAAGGAGGAAAAAATATTCTCTAATTTTGCTAAGTATACCTTCAGACTAAACATACTACAAGAAGCAATCAGCTCTGGCTTTGATCTTCCATAGGTGAGATCTGGTTTCATATCTCTGTCGTGCTGTCTTTTGCTTGTTAGACGCATACCAAATACCTCAGACATTTTCTTCTTAACCTTTTCTTGTATCTCATTCTGTACATGCTCCAACTTATGTCTACATTTTTGTCAATTGAATTATTACTAGTTAAAAAGACAAGGGTCATAGAATCAATAGAAGAGGAAGAATTAAATAGAGCAAGACTCTGATTGAAGGCAATACCTTAACAATATAATCATGGCAATGACTTGGTAATCTTGCATGCCACATGTGCCCTTCATACTACTACCTTGCTCCAATAATAGCTGCATCACAAAGAATCCCATAAGACACAATACAAACTGCATTAATTTTTGTATGTATGAAATTGATACAAGGGAATAGAGGCAGCAAGTAAGGTTACTGAATCAAGCAATAAAGGCTGCTGATCTTCATTTGAGATGATGTGGTTGGTGGTGTTGTAGCTGTTGAATGCCTACTTCTCTCCACGTTCATAACGCCCGTTGTGACCCAGTCTACAACCACCCGACTCGAGCTCCGGGAGACACTGAACACTTGCTTCTGTTTGTATTTTGCACTGGCAAAACATGTCACGGGATGAGGAAGAACAGTCACAAGTGCGTTGCACCCAATCCTTACCTGTGAGTTTGCCAACAAAAATATGTTTGAGTACACAATATTCACTCATGCATGTTTCTTGTTACTATGGACTCCAACAGAAAATCTTCATATTTTCAAATCTATCTATTCGGGATTCAGACATGATGAGCTGGGTCAGACATGAAGGATTCGGGTGAGGCGCCCAATTATTGTTCAAAGTAGCTTTCTTTAGCCCTTGTGTTTTCTGTATTTTACTTGGTATCTTGTTCCTAGAAGCCCAATTTGAACTTGTTTAACATCCAAGATCATCTCTTAGCCCTCTTTCCTATCCAAAAGCAAAGTTTTCAATCAAAATCTCGATCATTTTCTAGCGTCAAAAACTTCCTTTCAATTTCTCCCTTGGTTCTCCACCAAATTCTTTGAAGTTCGTTTCAACTGGTTGTTTTGGATCCCTCTTACAAATCCATATCATAATTTTTTGGATCAAAACCCTCGTTCAAAGAGATCTAGAATTGAAATTTCGATAGTTTTGAACCCAAAATCAAGATTCTTCGATTTCTCACCAAACTCGTTCAACTTTGTCTTGAAATGTTCCTTTTATTGAAAACCAAAAATCCCAAAGATCTAATTTGGGTTTTTTTTCACCATCTTTTTCCTCTATTTTCTATAAGATTTTTTTTATCTTAAGTTATGACTTTGATTTTGATTTATAGTTGCTATCAGATGAAATCAAAATTCATGCTAACCACTGGATTATTCTTTCACTTCCATGATTCAGAATCAATACAAACCCCCTTATCAACTATCATTTTCCCTTCATATTTTAAAAAAATCATTCGGAAATACTTGATATTCAAAGAAGGATAATTTGAAGTTGCAGGCACTAACTACAGTAAATGACCACAAATATTTCGAGAGAGAGTGAGAGAGTTGAAGATGCGTTTCTGCTAAAGTATACCTATTCAAAACCAATGGAGAAACAGCCAAATTAGCCACCTTTACCTCTTAATGGTCCTCTGAATATAAGGGGTCCTTTAGTTCGGGTGAAATAATTTGATTGGAAAAAATTTATAGAAAAATATTTATACAAGTATCTACAGAAAGATAGCCCAAATTTAATCAATTAATCATGTTTGACAGAATTTATAAGAAGAAAAAAGAAAGGAAAATTATACATACCGCCTGGACTATACTTCCTAAGCATGCTTAGTATAAGTACTTTTTAAACTACACTATCAATCTCAATAATAATTAATTTTGCATCTACCCTCAAATAAGAATGTAGTTTTTTAGGATAAAAATACCCCAATGTATAAACTAAAATTTGAGATAGTTTCTCTCTAAAAATTTAAAGAAAGTTTGTTTCTAAAACTTAAAATTTGTTAAAGTTTCTCTCTCTAAAAATTTTAAAATATTTTTTCTCTCTAGAACATAAAATTTGAGAAAGTATATCTCTTTAAAAAATTTGAGATAGTGCCTCTCTCTAAACATTTTTAAGATAATTTCTCTCTCTAAAAATTTTGAGATAGTTTATCTCTCTAAAACTTAAAATTTGATATAGTTTCTCTCTCAAAAATTTTGAAATAGCTTTTTGCTCTAAAACTTGATATTTGATATATGTTGTCCCTCAAATAAACTTTGAGATAATTTCTCTCTTCAAAACAAAATTTCACATAGTTTATCTATTTAAAATTTTGAGAAAATTTCTCTCTAAAAACTTGAAAGTTGAGTAGCTTTCCTCTCTAAAACATTGAGATAGTTTATCTTTATCATCAAGAACATCATTAAAGCATTTTCCCAACAATTTTGGATCAGCTACACGAATCCTAGTCCACCATTATGTTCTATCAAAGGTCATACCCTCAGTGAGGTCATTAGTCCATATATCTCTTCTCATTACTTCCAACCATGTCCTTTTGGGCCTATCTCTTACCCTTTTTAGTCTTCCACTTGAACTAATATGCACCTCCTAACAATTGGTCGGCCAACCCCAGCGTTAGATCCCAGCCCGCCCCACACATGCATGCTCATGCGCCCACATGTGATGTGATATGGCACCAATGTCATGCGGTGTGCTTGGATAAGGCGTGCAATGCAATGCGATGGCAAACCAATATATTAAAAGTTACGAGACAAGAATTACCTCAAAAGATTGGTTAAGTTAGGGATGCGTTCGAGCGGTGGCCCTCGTAGATCCCGACTTATTATCACCCGTAGAAAGCCTTCTGACATCTGTCGGTCAATGAGGCATGGGGGCATATGAGCCACGGAGATTCTCCCAAAAGGATGAGCCTTCTGGGCCAAGCATCCCTAGTTCTCCTTGGGTGAGCTTTGTGAGCCGAGCACAACAACATGAGAGGAGCCGGACTTATGTTGTCATGACCCGTGAGCTTGGGACGTGGTTTGATTCCACTCCCGCGCATGTCTTGCAGCACTAGGGACTACGGGTCGTGCGCTTGTGATTGTTGATGGGCTTATGCAATCGTTGTAGTTTTCCACAATCATTTTGATATATAATTTACAAAGAACCATGAAGATTTGTTGGAGTTTTGATTGTTTTAGGTTTAAAGGTTTTATGCTAATCTTTTTAAATACTCTTCGATCATTTGCTTCATAAATGCCTGGTTTTTTTTTTTTGTTTGGAAAATCTAAGGGGACCTCATCATGAACATTTTGCATCAAAAAGAGCACGAGAAGACCACAGATCGGCCAAGTTATGGTTTCGACAAGTTGTCATACACCCAGAGTTCTGCTACACCTAAAATCTTGCCCAATTTCAAGTCTCGAATGGCCATCAGTTTGGACCATGATCATCATCTTTCATATGTCATTTCAAAGGTATTTGTGTCACGATCAAAATGCACCAAATTTGAGCTCACGTTGACCGTCAGATGTTGGTTTATGATAGAAGAAGTGAGAGAAGGTCAGGCAAACTTGTTTTTGCATGAATTTCAATATTTGCGGACTTCTCTCTAAGATTTTTTTCGATTCGACCTACTATTACGTCCAAGGCCTAACCCAAATGAACGTGCTCGTCGAACAGCACAACATAACCAAATTTCAGCTCAATCTGACTTGTTGAACAGAAGATCCAAAGGTGTAAAATTTGCCCAATTTTGAGGAAGTGTTGCATGATTGTACTATATTTGGTAATTGGTATAAGCTTTAAAATATTGAATACTATGAAAATAATACTTTTTCGAAAAGTATGGCTTGGGAAGGTCCGCTTAGCTTGAAATTTGGGGGTTTAGATTTTCGACCTTTTGATTGTATCTGTGATAGTCCCAAGACCATCTGAGGTAAAATTTTAGGAGTTCTACTGTATTATTTCCCTTTATCTGTTGTCCTTGTTACCGTTTCCGGTCAGGCTGAAATTTGGAGAGTATCTTTTGAGTAATAGGCCCAACCTTGATGCTCTTTCTTGCGTCTGAATTAGGCCATATAGAGGTTCTTCAAGATACGTGCTTTATTACGCACGTGCTTTCGTGACTTCAACGTTCAAAAAAGTGGATTGGGATGCCTAGGCATTTTGGGTTCTTGGCCGCCTAAGCGCCCGCTCATAGACAGAGCGCACTCATCAAAGTCAACAAGGCAAAATAAAAAAATAAATATATCAAATCATCAACCAAACATGTAAATATATTGTAAAGAAAAAGAAAGGTAAAAGATAAATACATGATTCGCAACATAATACGTTGTAGAAAAATAAAATCGAAACCTCTTTCAAATATGATAATACTTTAAAAATATCACAATCAAATCGATGTCGGTGCAAACTTCACCTATTGGGTCGCCAAAAGTCATCAAAATCAACTACTAGAAGCTCTAAACTCCCCCATCAACTATTGCATTTGTTTTGAGAAGAAACCTCAAAATTAAAACTTTATCTATCTTTCGATAAATCACAAAAAGAGTAGTTTTTTGGCGTTTCGACTACCCCCCAAAACTCTTTCCCTCCTTTTTAGGAGGGGGAAATGGCCTTTTGTTTTTACCCTCGCCGAGGGTTTTTTTCACCCTTTCGCAAACTGTCACTGGGCAACGCCTAAGCGGGTGCCCAGAGACAGGCTGCATAATTCCACCGCCCAGACAGTGCCTATGCAGTTGTGTGGCCGAATTCTCTCATCTTATTACATATTGGAGCCATACCTTAGCTCTCGTGAATGTATTCATTTCAAATTCTATCCCTTATTGTCTGGCCACTGTTCATCTCAACATCTTCATCTCTGCTGCACCCATCCTATGGGTATGTATTTTCTTGACCTCCTAAGCAACATTGGTCTCACACTTGTCCTATAGAATTTCACCTTCAGCTTCATTGATATGCGGCGATCATATAAAACTCCAATTGCACATCCATTTCGCCTATTTAGGTGTAATCTTATGTGTGATAGCTTCCTCAATCTCTCTACTTTCCTGGATTATTGACCCAAGATATCGATAGTGCACTCTGTTTTCCATTTCTTGATCATCAATCTTAACTACTTCCTCATCTCTACTCTTATTATTACTAAACTTGCATTCTATATACTCAGTCTTAGTCTAACTAATTTTAAAACCTTCAGATTCTAGAGCATTCTTTCAAAGTTCTAACTTTCTGTTGATGTCGTTTTGAGTCTCATCATTCTAAACTATATCGTCTGCGAAAGACATACACCACAACACCTCATCTTGTAGGTGCTTGGTTAACTTGTCTATAATTAAGACAAAGAGATATTGGCTCAACACTAACCCCTAATGTAGACCTATTGTCACTGAAAACTCACTCGTCACTCCACTAGTTGCTCGCACATTAGTTGGCACTCCCTCGTGCATATCTGTCAGCAAGTCAATATAGTATATGGAGATTCCTTTTTTTTCTAACACAACCAAACTATATTTTTTTTTTTTTGGTTCCTTCTTCCTATTTTATTAGGCATTTGAATAACAAAGAGATGCCCGAGTTGAAGCAAGGATTGAAAAATGGGCAATTCTTTTTTGGTTATTTTTTTCTCCAATTATGTGTTTCCTTTGTTCGATTAATTTGTTCAATCAACTTCTCGTGATTTCCTAGAGAGAAGATTGTGATATTTGTTTAGAGATTGGGGATTAGAAATTAGTGGCAGAAACTGAAACCTTATTAAAGGCGAAGTGATAGCCTTGGTTAGAGCTTAAAAGCCATAATTGACCATTCAGGGATGGTCGTCATGGAGGAGGAGATGGGGAGTTGTAGAGGGAGATTGGCAACACATTTGTGTTTGAGGAGCTAAAGGAGGTGGGATAGAGAGAGAGGCCGAACCTTTTAATGGAGAAAGAGAGAGAGACCGAACCTTTTAGTGGAGAGAAAGTGAGAGAGAGAGGGCTACCAGCAGAGTAAGGGGGATGAGGCAAGGTATAGAGATTGTGTTTTGGCAGAGAGAGGGAGAGAGAGAGAGAGATATAGAGAGAGAGAGGGAGGTTGGGCATGGTGGATAGGTGGGCAGAGGAAGAGTGTATATTTTCATGAGAAGACTTAACTTGGATGAATTTTTTTTCTTGCAGAGGGAGAGGGTGGCAATGGTAAATTAGGAGCAGGAAAAAGGGTAAGAGACGGGTGAGCGTCATAATTTCTTTATTAGCGGACCCAAAGATTTATGGGTGAGGTTTGTACAAGGTGCCCTCCTTATACTATAGAAGTGAGGAACACCACTATTATTTGTTTGGAAATGTAGTTTCGATATCGAAAACCTTATGATGACTTAGAAATCTAGATTCATACCTAGTTATGAAATTTAAAATTTAAAAAATAATAAAAATTGGACAGATCTATAAAACACTTCAAAATCTTGAAAATAAACTGTCTAGAAAACTTGTTACACGATACATTGTTTTTATGCCTTAAAATTCTTTTTCGTCTTCGTATCCACACATCTTGAGGTAGAGATCAATTAGAGGGTTCTTCAACATCGAAACGTTCTTTTCTAAAGAATTTTCGATGTGCATCTTACGTCACTAGTACAAAAGTTGCAACCTTATATAAACTTTTGCCAAGGTTTATTTGTGACAAAACTATGGGGAACTGGATATATGTTTTTACCCTTTTCTTTTTATTTTTGTCGTAAAGTTGATCATAGAGCTATGATGATGGATCCTTTTTTGTGGGTCAACCTCTACCCCAGGATCTCGTGAGTTTGTATGAGGCACCCACTTTAAACAATAAAAAAAAAAGTGTACCTCCAAACCTTGTCAACAGATGTAGTTGTGATGTTGAAAACTCTTGCAATGGCCTAAAACTTGTTTCCACCCCCTAATTATGAAATTTAAATCGCCAAAAATGGTGAGGATCACATAAATCTAGAAATGCTTAAAAGTCTTGAAATGATTAATTAAATGTATTTTCAATACTGAGACAACCTTTTTCAATAGATTTTTTAGGTTTGCCATTATTGTATAGTATAACTTTGGCAACTCAGCCAATACTCATCTTTTCATGCATTGCCCTTTTGGCCTGCAAAATCTAGAAATATATCATAATTGTTTTTTTACATTGGAATTAGGTAATCCTAGATGCTATATACCACTTCTTCCAACAAAGTCTGTCCCCACCTTTATTGACTAAACAATAGCTATATGGAGGATTACCGTAGCAGCAACATGTTGGAACTTGTGTAAAAGAGAGGAATCAAGGGCATTTAAAGGAAAGACAATGGACCTCCATCTAGTCATTAATGCCGTGAGGTCCACTATATTCTTATGGCAACACAGGCACAAAAAAATTTAAAGGATGTACCTAGGGAATCTGTTTACAATAGTTTTAATGAGTTGCTCTTCGGCAAGGTAAAAGTTGGTAGTCTATGATGTAGAGAAAAAAATATAAAAAAATCAGAATTGTAATTTTATTACTTTTTAAATTTATAATTTTAGTAATATGTAGCATGAGTTTTTAAGAAAGAAAAATATTCGTGTGAGTTAATTTTATTTTCTAAGCTTATCTTCTATTAAAGTGACTTAAAACATTTAGTTAGATTTAGTGAGAGACTTAAAGGGTATTTAAATATGAGAAGTTAAGGGATTTAGATGTGGGGAAGATCAATTGAAGGAGAAATCAAGATTCCAATTGGTATTCCAGAGTTTGGAGTCTCAAATTTCCACTGCAAATCATTGTTTATTTATTGAAGAAAAAGTATAGAGGCAGGATTGCATCACCAATGTTTGAGAAGGCTTTTAAAAGATTTGAGTTTGATACGCTCGAAGTCGAGCTTCTCCCAACCCGAGGAGATAGATGTAAATAAAAATTAAGAAAAATTCAGAATTGTAATTTTATTTTTTTTTGAATTTATCATTTTAGGAATGGGTAATGTGAGTTTTTAAGAAACGTAAACATTAATGTGAGTTAGTTTTTTCTAAGCTTGTCTTATATTAAAGTGGCTTAAGATTTACTTAGATTTCGTGAGAGATTTAAGGGGTATTTAAAAATGAAAAAGATAAGAGATTTAGATATGGAGAAGATCAACAATGATAAAGGTTAAAAAAAATATGGTACATGACATTTAGATAGACATGATATTTTCGTTGAGAGAGAAAATAGGGAGAGAGATCTAGGTGGGACATGTGAGAGAGAGGGAGAGATTATATTTTTCATGTTTTTATGATTTGTTTTTCTTTCTTCAAAGTCTATTTAAAGGCAGATGTCCCTTCATTGTAAAGCAAAATTGAGTAAATTTAGTCTGAAAAGATCGCTTTTGAATTAGATTCCCTTACTGACCTTGAGAGAGGGTATATTTTATCAACTATTTTCCTTTTCTTATTATTCCGATCTATTTTCTCTCTACATCAGACCACATGATTGCAACCATTATTGATTGGTCAACCTTAGATGGGAACATAAGATTGAAGGGCAAGGGGGTGGCTATTAGGGGGGGTCTCAGGGGCATCACTAGTTATAGCATCTGCACTTATAATAGCCGAGTGCACTCTTGTGAATCATGGGTGGAGTTGTGGGTGTTAAAACTTGTAGTTAGCAAGTCTCCATTTAAAATATGATTTTTTCAAAAAAATCTCCGATTGTTTGAAATTCGTTAAGAATTTCGAGTTTTTTTAAAGATATTAAAAAAATCACTTTTTTTAATGGATCGATATAAATATGTATATTATTTTATTTCAAAAAACTTCTTCCTTATAAGTTTATTTCTTCACAAACTTAATAGTATTGAATTTTGGTTTAAAGATAAGTACATTAAATTAAGAATCTTGATTTAACAAAAAATTCCATAAAAAATTTCACCAATAAGTTCCCTTTAAAAAGTCTATGAAAAATACAAACAATATTCCTCAAAAACTAAGATATCAAAATAAATGCATATCTTATAATGATAGGTAGACTTAAAAGAAGAGTAACTCAATAAAAATATTTTTTTTCTTAAAACCTGGAACATCTTCATAAAAGAGCAAGAGAGAGATTCAATGATACTAAAGATGTAGGCAACTAGGAATTCAATGTAAGATTTGAATTGGCTTAAGCATTTTGTTTTTTTTTTTTTATGACTAATGAAGTTTGATCAATTCTATATTTTTATTTTCATTTTTTATTTTATTGATGTATATAAAATAGCATTTTGAATGGACCATTATTTTACCTATTTGAATGTTTGTGTTTTATTTTAGTTAACTACAATCTTATACCCAGGGTCTTTTTTATTTTATATTTAGGAACAATAAGAGAGATAGATAGATCAGAAGCTTTCCAAGAGATCTTCACTCTAAACAGATTTGAAATCTTTGCTTACAAGTGTATGAACATAAATGTGGCTTATCCTCACTCAAGAGTCTCAGAACAGATAGGACAGGTAAGGAACTCTCCCCTTAATTTATTTTTCAAAAAATAAGAGACCACAGATATTCGCCATTGGCGTTCAAACTTTATTTGCTATTCATAATCGTAGCCAATGTCAATTTGGAAATGAAGCCCTTGCCAGGTTAGGGTTAAATTGATTGTTGCATAATTGAATTCTGGATCGGCCCAGAAAGTAATTGATGAAATGCAGAGAACAAAAACGAAACCGAAACTGAAAAGCAAGCACTGCAGGTACTACACCAACCTTTGTAGAAGCTTGGGTGGTCAAGACTGCTGTACAATCATCTCCTCTCCCTCACTCATCGCGCATGATACATGATCACCCTGTGCTCTTCAACAAAAGTGAAAATAGGAATTTATCGATTAAAAATACAATATGCTACGCTTATGGGTGGAAAATTACAAAATGCTTCATTTTCATTTGTATATACGTGAAACATTTTTGTATTTTATTTAAAATTATAAAATATTCGGATTGTATATAAGTGGAGCATTTTCGTATTTATCTAAATTTTATCGTCTATACATAAATCACTGCAAAAAGTAAATTACTCTGAAAAAAAAAAAAAAAACAAAAAGAGAGCAAAAATTTCAATTGCATACCGATATCATGCCCCCTCCAAAAGAAACCATGTAAACCCACACTACATCTGATTTGCATGAACCCACCTGTCCAAATAAAAATTTACTTTATTAATATTTTAATTTTAAAAATAACATTATACTAAAAAAATTATTATCATTAAAGCTTTTTTCCAACTATTTAGGACCATACAGATAATATACACCCAAAAAATTGATAATTATTTACCTTTGTGGGAGACACTAGTTTAAGTGGGTACTTAGCAAAGTAGCGCGTGAGAGTGGATCGCCCACCAACTTTCTCCACCACTACCAATCCACTCTCCATCTCTCTCTCTCTGCACAACTCCCTCGAAGAGAATAAACGAGCGACAGGTCTTCTATTACCCTTTTGTTTATTTATATATATATATATATATATATATATATATATATATATAGACATTTCTCAATACACTTGCAGGCCCAAGTGTTACTTTTATTTTGCAGCAAGTAGGCTTGCTCTATTCATTTATATAAGAAAAAGTTTATATAAGGTTGCAACTTTAAAATGTAGAATTATAGATTGATCATCTTGTAAAAAAGATGTATAAATATGAAGAAATAAAAAGATTTTGAGTTTCAGAAATAGTGCAGTTTGCAACACATTACATTATTTAAGCTGTCTATTTTCAAGATTTTTATTTTTAAATATTTTTGAAGTTTAAAATTTTATAATAAAATATAAAAATAGATTTTGAGATTTTCTTTAGACCAAATTTTCACGATAAGGATAAAATTTGAAGGTGCGCCTTAATTGGATTACAGCAACCTTGTAGAAGCCATACTCTATAATATTGAAAATTGTTGTGTGCTCGAACCTCTCCAACTAAATAATCCTATCCAATGGATAGGAAATTTGTTTTAAAAAAGTGTTTTAAAATTTTATTTTTTATATTCATAATCATCATTCATAGTGTGTAGATGATGGATATCAACAAATTTGGATGCAATATTTATATAAAAAATGGGCACACCAGAATACTGTGGTCCGGAAAAATGGGCACACGATAACACTATGTGTGGGGGGACTCATAAAAACCGGGTCCATAAAATATTATCGTCTCATTTTCTCTAAGTGGTGGTTCCTTGCACCTTCAGCCCTCCCGATGGCTCTGCTTCTCTCACCAAGTACTGTTAATGGCTGTCCCCGCTTTCACACAAGTCGTGCGTCTGAAATTGGGTCACTGAATTGCATATTTCCTATTCCTTTTCCTGGTAAGTATCAGAAGAAGAGGAGGAACAATGGGTTTATGCTAAGGTGAGTTTCTCTTGCTGGCGCCATATACATTTTCAGCCCTTTTGGCTTTTTGTTCTTATGTTTATGATTTCCAACTCTTGCTTTGATGGAATTAGAACGTGGACAATCTCAATGGGGTGAATTTCAGCCTGTTTCACAATGGGCTAAATTCCACTGGATTCTGTCTGTTATGAACATGGATCAATGTTAATAAATAAGGTAGCATTTCCTTAGTGGTTGGGTTAATTACATGGGAACTTGCATAATATCAGTTGGGCATTTGTTCCTGTTCCACAATGGATGGAACATAACACGCATTAGTGTTACAAACCAGGTACTATCTCCTTTCTACTGTTTCGGTGGGTGGCTGGTCTCAATTCGTGATACTTATCTTATATTTTCAATGGCATAAACGAAATTCTCCTGTGTCCCAAAATAAGATGGCTTACTATTTTAATAAAAAAAAAAGAAAGAAAGGTTAGTATGTAATTCCTTTGACTATTAGTTGATGCAATCCAACAATTAGTGCTGCATGGGTATTAGTACAGGGGGTAGTTGTTTGCATAATTAGCAGATTCATGGATTTGTTTTGACAGTACCGGAGGTTGTGTAATGGTTTCCCGATAATTTTCTTTCTATTTTCGCACAAATAATTATTTTTGTTTTAGTGTTCTGTTTCATGCATGCATCCTGAGACATGAAAAAATTGTACCAGTTTTGGACATATACATTAGTCTTAATTATTTGGAATTCTTATTCCCACATGGATGCATGTAGTCTTTTCTTTTGTGTCAGTTAACTGATGCATATAATCAACTCTTCACCGCTATTTAGTTGTTTTTTTTTTTTTTTTTCTTTTGAATCCCTCAACTCTTTAGTCATTTACTGTTAATCATTTTTTTTCCTTTGTACAGAACATTCTTAAATCTTCTACAGAATTGTTCATTGTTCTGTAAAATTAGATTTGGTTTATGAAAAGGTCTTGAATAATCTTTTTGATGGTCAGCATATCGATATTCACTGAATTGCTTTATTACTATTCCTGCCTTTGGCCATTAGGCCCTTGGAAATTGCGTTCAAATCTTAAGGCCCTTGAATTGTTTACCACTGACTCCAATAGACCAGATCTCTAGTACCTCCCCTCTCTTGCAGAGGCCAAACGCTTCCCACTGTGCCAAACACATGCAATACTACAAATTTCGATCTCTTCTAGCGCAGCAACTTTCTATACTAATGTTTGTGTACTGTAGATCTTGTCAAGGAAGGAAATGAAAACTCAAATAAAAAGGATCAAACTTTGAACGATAACATTCTATGTACACTTTCACACGGCGGAATTCTTCATGTGTAGATCAAGTTGCAACTTGGATTCCATGGAATGACTAAACCATGACCTTGAGCAACATTTCTCGTTAGAGGAAAAGAAACCGAGGATTACAGTGTATTTTTGTTATTACTTAAATGAATTGCATTACTTACCAGAAAAAGGTAAGGTACTAACAATTATATAGATCCATTAGGTTGGTAATATGTTCATTGTTTCAACTGATTGCACCATCTCTGTATCTATTTATATTTATTTTAATTTTAGTGACATGTGCTATGGAATTTAATGTGGGAAATCTGCATCAACTTCTTCCAATAGAATGATAACCAATTTTCCCTTTCTTACATGCTGTTAAAGTTGGAATGGAGCTCATTTTCGTTTAATTTTTGATGAACAACTTGTTCAAGTTCCTCAGTTACTTAATGTGCTCAGTTTTTGTCTTGTTATTTTGAAAAAATTTCAATTGCGTTTGGAACATAAAAAAGTTAGTATTCTGGAACTTCATGTGACCGTCACCAATTTATAAATTTAAATTCCCAATATGTGACAATTTTATGAATGTTTGATTTGGTTGTCTTTCATTGTTCCTTGCAAATATATCAAAACCAGTACTTCTATGCTTGAAATTGCTATTATTTCCTCTATTAAGTTCTGATAAAAGCGTTGTTTTCTGATCACTAAATTTCTTGGAAAAGAGCTTATTTGAGATCAATTTTTGCGAAAGTAATGTTGTTTGCCAACCATATTTTTCAGATGCCAGTCTACCAGCAAAAATGAAACAAAGTTTGAAAAAAATCTATTGGACAATGCAAGTAATCTTCTGACTAATTTGTTGAGCGGGGGTCGTATTGGTAGAATGCCTGTGGCAGAAGGCGCTGTTTCTGATCTGTTTGGCCGCCCATTGTTCTTTTCTCTGTATGATTGGTTCCTAGAGGTGTGTTACAGCTATTCCTTATTTCATCTAGAAAGTAGTCACTGAAGTTTGTTTGATGAATTTGGATAAAAGTTCTATAGGTTTTTGGAGCATACTGTCAAAGCTTCGTAACTAGGTACTCTGCAACTCAACACCATCTTCAGAGTTTTCAAAGTGCTTTTTTCACATTTTGCTCAGAGCTTGAAAAGCAAAGAAATTGCACTAGTTGATAAGTCAGTATTTTTTGTTAGAATCATTTTGTATTAGTATATGAATCCAAAGTGTTAAAACCCAGTGGGTGAGCATTGAAATGACCTACATTAGCTTGGTCTGCATGGTCTGTGGGTCTTGTCTACAAGCTCAAAATGCCTGAAGTTCCTCCCAAGTGTTTTATTGAAATTGCTTATGTGATCACTCCCACAGTTGTCAATGGGCATGGAACACTGAAAATTCCATGAGATATGTCTGTGCGACTTGGGTACGTGTCTCTCGTTCTAATTCTATCACTCTACCTATGCGTATGTGGACATACATCTATTCACATTTGTAGTACTCCTTTCTTTTTTGGCTGTCATATTTATCTCTATTCTATTAATAAACTTTTAAATAAATTTTGTAATTTATATTCATATATGTTGCTTAAAATTATATAGATCTTACTATGTAAAATAACTATAATAAATACTTAACTTCCCAATATATGGATTAGTTTTTTATCAGATAAGGGTTAGCAGGTTTACTCAAAGTTGCGGTAAGTGCATAACCAAATCATTACCTGAAGAGGAAAAGGAAGAAAAAGGTAATATAAAAGGATTGGGAAAGTGACACAAGAAGTCGAAGGAACACCTTTAAATAATCAATTACCACATGGGAGAATGGGACAGTTACCCTCTTCTCCTGTCCTGAATATCTTTTCCATGATATTAGCGAGGGGGCACCTATAAAGTCATCGTTGACACCTAGAAAGTCACCTTTAACAATCAAGGGATGAAAGAAGTAGCTATGTGGAATTCAAGAAAGTAATAACAAAAAATTTTCTCTTTTCTTTTATTAATGTGTCTGAATTACATTTACAAGCTTTACAAAACCACTGCTGTAAAGAAGAAATAAAACCCTACATTCAATGTAGGATCTTTCCTTTTATTATCAAATAGAGTAGACACAATCCAGGATTGAACAAGAAGCTTCGACTATCAATTTTAGTACAAACAATTCTCCTGGAAATTCAAATAAAGATGTGAAGAATGACTGAGAGTAAAACCAATGGCTTGGAAGACTTGATTTTGCATAGGGTTACCCAGTTAGGATTTAATACACCCCACATCTTATTTCCTTACTGATGGCATTGTTTGATCTCGTCAGCCTTGATGAATTTTCTGAATTGGGAAGCTTTCTTAGGCAATACCTCACAGATCCATGGTTTTCTATAGCAAAAATATGATTAGGGTTTCTAGACCCCTTTTGAACTCTTGGGACATGCCACTATGTGGCACCTCCCCTAATCTAGGCTAGGGCTAGGCATGCCCCCTTTCTCTGTCAATAGGGTGGTGTATGCCACCCCTAGATCGTTATAGGGTGTGGCGTGCCACCTAGAGAGAGAAGAGAGATAGTTGGCATGGAGGAAATGGAAGGATGAGAGAAAGAGAGAGGCTAGGAATATGTGGTGAAGAGAATGAGTGGGGTCCCCTCCATATGTAGGCCTCAAGGGCCCTAGGCGTGTCTATCCAAATTGTGACTCATGATGACAAATAGGATTTTAGAAAATATGTGTGGTGATAGAGTATTAAATTTGAGCCATTCATTCCATGAATCAGCCATCATAATTTAGGGCGGAATTTGTATACCTTATCTCCTAATTTTTTGACCTATATCCACTTCTAGTTATACTAGGAAAAGACCATTCTAAAGCAATCCTCTAGAACTTCCGTTATCTCTCACAAAATTGCAAGAAGTCATAAACAAAAGATTTGGTCAAAGATACAAAAGATATTTTCAAAAACTAACTCCCATAAAATAAGGACATAATATCCTTCAAAAAGATTTCCTAACCAACCAAAACACCTTTTATTTTCTAAAACAATAATAAAAGAAGAGAGGGGAGGTGGAGGGCATGCTATCTCCTTCTGTGAGGTGTGGGCCCCATGGGCTCTATGCCCTAGCCATGTGAGGCACATGTGGGGCTGGATCCAATAGCCCCACACGTGTACCAATTGGCCCCTCCACAATGCATAAATGTCTAAAATGCCTAGTATGGGTTTTTACTGCTGAAAATGATTTTAAAAATTTTGAAAAATTTCTAAAATTCACATAAAGGTATGTAACATTGAAAACAAAATATCTAGAGGTGGACTGGTACCAATGGTTCAAGAAAAGTGGCCTTCAAGGCACTCCACCCGACCTACTAATTATGATCCTTGACCATCTTCGCCATCTTCTCAAATCAACCTAATGAAACCCATGACTCACAATCTCTTGCAAGGGCTCATCATTTGCTCGTCAAAGCTTGCTAATTAAATAGTGGAACATCCAGAATGCAGATTACAAGTTCCCCCTAGTAAGAGCAAGTTACATGCACATACCACTATAATGCGAAAGGGGACTCTCTTTATGCATATGTATACATACTCTTTTTTAGGGTTACTTCCCAGTAATATGGCTGTCATGCGAAAGTTTGTTGAGGGTTTAGTGCTCCCTCTCACCTGCCTACATCTGCACACGGGAGCTACTAAGGTCTCTTGGCTTACAAACCATCTTTTGGATCTCTCCGACTTCAACAAGGGATGACTCTTTTAAAACTCTCTTCAGTAGTGCCATATGCCGAGGGGTAAGTGTTTTGGTCAAGATCAGGGCTATAGGCCGCCGAACCCTAGATTAGTCAACCAACTTACGCATTCCCTCTAGAGTCTATAATCCACTGTAATTCTTATTTATTTGCTCTCATGGCCTTTAAAGGCCACAAAACCTCAACATGAGACACTAAGTGAGAGTAACACCACAAAACCTTATCATACTTCTCAATATGGCCCCTAATTGTGAGTGTTGGCGGGCCTTAGAAAGCTGTCATTTTCACAGCCCTTTCCCTTGTCATTTGCTTCATCCCTCCCTTTGAAACCCCATATATTAGTTGGTTATTCTATCTTTCATTCCTCGACTCCCGAAAATCAAACTGATGAATTCAACACAACTCATTTATTGAAAGAACCAATGCTCAAAAAGGTTGGGGCCTATTTGATATTTGAGTGCCCTAAGAGGGGGGGGGCATATCTTGTGCATGCGTATGTGTGCAACTGTACATGTGCGAGGCTTCGCATGAAATACTTAACGGCTGTCTTCTTTTTTCTTATTTTATATGTAAGGTAAGAGAAATAGAGTTATAGATTCGTGGTTGTGGGAGAGAGATCTTGAATGCTTGGAGGACGTTCTTCTTCTGACGTGCTGAGAGAGAGAGAGAGAGAGAGAGAGAGAGAGAGAGAGAGAGAGAGAGAGAGAGAGAGAGAGAGAGAGGCCTTAACTCTTTTTATTTTTTTTATTTTTTTATTTTAAAGGGGTTGGCACTAGGTAGGCCCCCAAATCTGCCTAGGTGGCCGGGTGGTCGACTTTTTCATCATTGGACAGAATAATGTAATTAATTTCCTTCGCAAGCTGAATAATCTTTGACTTGTTTTGGCCAACTTATCTAGTCATTATTTTGAGTCTCTTCCTCATGTTTATGATAAAAAATTTAGAAGTCACACCTGTCTCGATTGTTATTGATGCCTGGAAGGTGAAAAGACTACTTCATGAAATGAAATATACTGAATATTTTACAATTTCGCAGAAAGAAGTGAGCTATGCACATCCCATACTAGAATGTAATGATTATTTTGATGTGTACTTTGAATGGTTATGACTTCTGAGAGAACACTGATCCATATAACTTGAACTTGGTCCTTGTTTGGAATGTGGTAAAACATTATTCTGATTAAAGGGTAGGAAAACAAGAGAATTCATGGTTGCAATTCTTGTCCATTTGTTTCCTACAGATCTTGGAGTTATCAGACATCGATCGGACAAAGCATTGACATGGTTCACATGAATATGAATAGGCAATTGTGTAATTGTTCATATGTTTTTTTTTTTGATATAAATGTGTTGCATTTCTAATTAATTGGGAAAAGGCTAAAATGATGATGATGATGATGATGAAATGTGTTGCTTTTATTTTTTTCATAGAATGAGATCTTTTAATATTGCTTATATGCTAGCATTGAGAATTAAGTTAGACATGATGAATTTCATAGTGTCCAATGAATGGATAATGATTTGTACACGTACAAGTATTTTGTGAATCACTTTGAACATTGACACTTATACGGTGAATCACTTTGAACATTGACACTTATACGGGCTTCGGAAATGATGGTTCTGGGAATATGACATAAATCACGACTAGAACTAAATGCGCTGCTTTAGAGAACATGAAAAAAATAACAACGTGGAGCTTTCAACCGATTTATAATGCTTTCCTAGTTTTTGAGGTGAAAATCCATCTCAGGAAGTGGTGGTTTCTTTTGTTTCTTGTGCTCCACTATCTTCACAATTTCTTTTCGACTCTTTTCAGTATCTACAGTTTTACTCCAATTATTTCCTTGCTTTATGTAATGAATTGGTGCTGATGAGTTACATGCATTGTCACAAGAAATACTTCTTATCCAAGATTTTCTTCTTTGTAGTGTGATGTCTTCTTGTTCTATCTGAGATGGCTTATGCAGCATAATATACTGAAGTTGATGCAATATAAGTATCAGATTGTTTTATTGAATTTTTTACACTGGTGATGGTTCACATAATTTTGGACTTCAAAATGGATATTTTTCTTGTATGGTCTGAATTTTTCTATAGAAGATACTGAGGAAAAGTATAAAAGATACTGATATTTATCAATAGTCTTTTTTCTTACCCTTAGTGAAATGGGAACTTATCCTCCTTCTGTAACGGAAACCGTGCCATAGGGATGTTACTCTCCGAAAGACTTCATTGCTTGAAGATTGAGATTCTTGTCTTATTTGTTCTCAAAACTTATTAAGGAAATAATGATCTAGGCACTCGAGTATGAAGATTTACAAGTGTGATGTAAATGAGCCAATTTTGTATGTTGTGTTGTTTTACCAGCATGGTGCTGTCTACAAACTCGCTTTTGGACCAAAATCGTTCATTGTTGTATCAGATCCTATTGTTGCCCGGCATATCCTTCGGGAAAATGCGTTTAACTATGACAAGGTAATTCCTCATTGTTATTCAATTATTAGTTTTTACATGCTATCTATTTCATCTTCTCCCTTTTCAGTACTCTTCACTTTCCAATGCTTCTTGGTACTTGAGTTTCAATCCAGTGTTCCTAGCTGTTTGTGTGGCTCTTGTGAGGTATGAATAAATATTTGCATGTTCAAGAACTATTGATCATGTACTATTACATGTGCTATGGATGCACTTAAAAATAACATGTCATTTTTCGATATTTGTTGTGTGTCCTACTTTTGCATTGGCATTTATCCACATATATTCTTGTGCTCGTAGAGTTTCCTTTTATGCAGTGAAAAGAACGGAAAAAAAAAAAAAACGATTCTATCTAATGGAAAATTAATGAGGAAGCCTACAAGCCAGGCTTCAATGGCTCTGCACTGGCTAGACTAGAACTACAATTGTATCTTTAACTCAAAAAGACTCATCTCTAGTGAGTTCCTTATTTATAGACTAAAACTCCCCTTTTCTCTTGACCACACTTTTTCTTTAATTTTTAATTTTTGTATTCCTCTCCTTTGCCTTTCAAATGCCTCCCTGATACTCCTTCCTTTTAGAACTCCCACATGAATCCGCTAATTATCCTTGTTTCTCTACCAAATCCCATCAATAAAGAAACTTATTTTAACATAGGATTCCTAAAAAGTCCTAGAAGTAAGGAAATAAAGATTTTCCTACTCTGTCCTATTGCAATAAATTAGAATCCAAAGTAATCCTCTTATGCGTTTAATCCTTCAATTAACCACCTGTGCAAATCCTTCTCCTATAAAGATTTATCTACCACCCTTGCAAATCCTTCTCCTCTCAACAAAGATTGGATTGCTCCCCTCCTTCGAGAATCCTAGCCTTTGGCTAAAGAAACACATAGTGATCTATTCATTCACTATCTCTTTGCTGCGGTCCTTGGGGTTACAAATTTGGGGTATTTAAGCAGGCAATGGGTTATGCTCATGTCCCTGACACAACTTTTTACCTCCTTCACGCTGCTCTTATCCCAATGCCAATCTCTTCCTATGGAGAGCCATGTCCCCTTCCACACTTGGGACGATGTGGAAGGAGAGAAACTTTGGTATCTCTAATGGTCAATAGAGGTTTATCTCATACATTTCAGATCGCTCCTCCTCATTTTCTGGTGCCAAACCATAAGAAACTTGAGGATTTTTCAAAATCGGACTTCTTAACTCATTGGAAGGAGATCATCTCGCACAAACCTCCTAGACCTCCTCGATCGTTACTGTTGTTAGGGTTGGCAAAAGGCTGGGCGAGCCATGTTCCTCGCCTTAGTCTGGCCTGGTCTCTATAGGACCAGCCTGAGCTTGGTCCTGCCCGAACAAGGCTAAAGAGGCCTTGGCTTAGGCCCATCCCTGGGCTTGTCAGGGTGGGCCGGGCCCAATAAACCTAATGAAAAAAGGAAAAAAACAAAGGAAAAAAAAGAGTTCATGGCAGGCTGGCCCTGTCATGGCCTAGGCCTAGCCCTTGTCCTCAGGCCCCATTTTGTTGCCTATGCCGTCGTTTTTCAGGGCCAGCCCTGGCTAGTTGGCCCATTACTAGCCCCAAGCGTGTCTGGTTCCTCTCAATGCCGGGCATAGTTAAACATAATTCCAATGGCTGCTCCCTTGCTAACCCTTGACCTTATGGCTTCTGGGGAATCTTTTGGATTCGGAAGCAAATACTCTGTCCTCTTTTTGATGTCCTCTTGGCACTGCCAACTCCACATGGACAGTGGCTCAGGCAACTTTGGAAGTTCTCTTAATGTTTGACCAACTCTTGGGGTGGAACCTTGATGTGGACAAGGACTCTTAACAATAAATGGACTGAAAGGAAGTCTTAATGTCATTGGTGTCTCTCTCAAATCTTTAATCAGATTTTCCATAGTTACAGGTTTCTTCCAGTTGTATTTCATCATATCTGGTGGGAGGCCAATGCAGTGCAGATGCGCTAGCTGAGGAGGATGCTGTTGCTAGTGTTGTCCCACCAATTCTGTGGACCTTGATCTCTTTTAGTTTTTTGTTTTATTAGTTTCTTATTTTTTGGTTTTAGCTCACTCCTTCTTTTCCACTCTCTCTTTAGGGCAGTCTTTATTTCATCCCTCAACCACACACTTTAGACTGTTTTTCTTGTTTCTCTATCACGAAGCACGCCCTTTCACACTCTGAACTTAGTTTTGACTCCTGACCCTTCTCTCTCTCTGTAAAGCATTATCCTTCTTCTATTTCTAACATCTCTCTCTCTCTCTCTCTTATCATCACTTGCGCCCTTCTATTCAACTCTCTCTCACTCTCTCTCTCGGCTAAAACCTTGCCTCGCCTCTTTCCCTCTCTTCCCTGGCTCATTCTTCTTCTTGAACTTTTGTAAATCAGTAATTTATTGTGAATGGTGTCAAAGAATATCCTTAAACTAACCAATGAAAATAAATGAAAATTCAATTCCTAAATTAACCAATAAAAATGAATGAAAATCCATCCATGTCCCTAGAAGGAAATAAAAAGTAATAAAAAATACAAGTAGTTGTTTTTAGGGGGGTGTTTTGAAGCAAAATGAAGTCACCAAGGGGTAGTTGCTGTGGTTGTGGAACACATACCAGATTATGGTCTCGAGGAGGTGAAACCCCAACCAGGGGAGAATGATAGAGATCTAGAGCTGTGTGATTCAAAAATTGAATTTATGGTTTTTTAATTTCATGGAAGTGGGTGTACTTTTTTTTTAAGGAATTGTAGTGCGGGGTTAATCTCCAGCACTTAATTTCTACTTTTCTATTTTTAATATTCACGCGTACATTCACAATACTATTCCCGAGTTAATATTCTCAAGCTATGTTAAGGGTTTCATAGGCTTATAAATGGTGGGATGTCACATTATAGAATGCTAATGTTATTGGAATGAATTTTATTTTATAAAATAATAAACTTCTTCTCTTGGCTTGATTTTACTTGTTTGAGTTTTGAGAAGATTTTTAACTGTTTGAGGTTCTGGAAAAAGGTGGAGTTAATTTCCCAACTTTCGTTCCTGCATCAATTTTGTTCCCAAAAAATCTAGAGATATGCTTAATCCATTTCTATTATTTAGCAACATTACCTGGTTTTTATGATATATTCCATAGATATCCAGGCGGGCTCGATTGGCGAACAACCAATACTGAGTCGAGAAATGGGGTGCGGCCAAGCAATAAGGCAACAGGTTTTGATCCTGTTACTTAGAGGTTCGAATCTTTCCGTCCCAGACTGATTCTATAAGAGGGCGCCATTCGAAGTAGTGTATGGCTGGAGGCTTGGGACAGTCTACGAAGGGGGGTATTCCAGTTCGGGAGGTTGTATTTGGAGCCGGTTGCACAAGGATGTGAAGTGGCTGATTGAGTCCTCCAATACTAAAGAAAAGGCTGCTGGAAAGGAAAGAGGAGGCCGCAGGAATTCGAGTAGGCTGGTGATGGTTTACCTGAGGAAAGAGAGAAGGCAATTGATGTGCCCGCCCTCCCTTTCCTCCCTCAATGTTTCAGCTGTTACGGTGACAGCTTGATCACTTTCCTTTTCCAGAGTAGTCACCAAGTCAAGTCTCCCTTCACCACAGATGAGAACAATGGAGAATGAACAACTGCAAACATTTCATTTTTGCTATACATACCACGTCACGCTTACACTTTTTCCATAGCTCTTTCTTTGATTCCTCGTCGATTCCTCTGCCCCACGTTCCTTCCTACTCATTCTTTTCCAAATTTAGCGAAGATGTCTCATTCCATTTTTAGATTATTTTTGATTGCTTAAACGCTTAGCTGTTTGAGATTTTCCAAAGTATCACAGAAACCACATGACCAGTTCCTTACTGTTTGCATTTCGCTCATTCTGTTTCTGCTTGAACGTCTTTGATTATCTAAATGATATTCTTGCTCTATGGAGCATATTTGTACTTCCTATCTTCCATGCTCATGGCTCTTTCTTCAATCGAGGTTCCCCATTATGCTGGTTTATTTCTTATGTTTCTCCCTTTCTGTGCCACACAATCCCCTTTGTTTTGTACATGTTTCCCATTAGTTTTCTTTATTGTTTTCTAATCTCTAAATTCAGAGATGAGGACCTCTCTCGCTATCTCATCATTCAACAGATATGATTCAGAAGCAGATATTAAACATTATTTACTACCCTTCTTTTTTGGAAGACATGCAAATAGTTTCATTGGGAAAGAGGAAGGGAGGGAGCACAAAAATAATTTCTAATATTCTAGTTGCTCACATTTTATGGTTTCTTTTCTTTACCTTTTCCATTATTTTTATTAGAAAGAATATGACGAAAATCACCAATTTGCTAGTCAACTTGGTTTGCACTATGTATTGCTTGTGTTTAAGTTTTTCAGACTCTGGCTCTGATTGCGGATTGACCTTCATCTCATTCATTATGGCATGATACACTAATTTTATAAGGATTCGTTCCTATCTTAATGAGTATCCGAAGAATATGAAAAAAATTGGTTTGCACCATGTATTGCTCAAGTTTAATTTTTAAGATTCTGGCTTTGATCATGGATAGACCTTCATCTCCCTTTCATTATAACATGATGCACTTGTATATGGGTTCAAGCCTATCTTAATGAGTTTCTTATTTCCAAATCTATTATAAAACAAGTTGCCTTTTGTAAATTGTGCATGTATCAAAGATTTTCCATTGTTCTTTACATTAGTTAGTTGTTTATAATGATTTTTGTATAGTTTTATTGGGTAAAATTACTTTGGGCACTTAATCCAACTTCCTGTCTAACTAATCGATAATTTTAGGGAGTCCTTGCAGATATCCTAGAGCCGATAATGGGAAAAGGACTTATACCTGCAGATCTTCAGACTTGGAAGAAGAGGAGGAGAGGTTACTAGAGTAACATTACACATTGCCACTTTTTTATGCTTTGAAGTTTCAAGTCTTTATATTACTCGAAAAGAATTTCGTAATTACCTAGCTTCTGTGTATTTGAAAACTAACCTAAGTACTATAGTTTTAGAAATACCTGATTTGAATCTGCATTTCCATTTGGTGCTGCAGATAAGTTTTTGACATTCTTTTATGTACGATTAGTGAATTAGATGTGGAGAAATAAGAAAAAAACAACTAGGTTGTTCCTGTTTAATAGAAATATGAAAACAAATACTGTTGGTCTATTCGGCCATTACTAGTAGGTGAAAGTATAAAAATTAATTGCTGAAAACTGTTTATGCATGTGATGACTTTGTGGTTTTTTTTTTCTCGTTAAAACTACTGGTTTTGTCGTGATGCAGGATGTGCACATTATTAGGCTTTTTCACTCATGAATTTCGTTCTCTCTGTATATACTTCATCCTTAATGAAAGGATGATCCGCTGCAATATGACAGCTCATAACAGTTGAGTGGACGAGTTTTTTCGTGAATCTCACCCTTCAAGGGATTCGTTTATTTCTAACTCGTGCTATATTAAAGAGGCATTTGACACCCAGGAAGAAGCTTATTGGCAATTTTCTGTTGTTTTTGGCAGACTTATTTTCAGAAGTGAAGCATCAATCTTTGGATCACAAAGCCCAGGAGTTACTGGGTGGGTGCCATAGTGAAACTACGATGTTCTTGGATGTGACAAACACATGAAGCTTGTTTTTTTAATGCAATTAATTAGATTCGTCCAACTCTACTTGATAGCTAGAGCGAACCTGAGAGACTGAAGACACTAGAATATTTTCCCTGTAAGGTAGAGATAATGGGAAAGATATCCTTTGTCCTTTTGTTTGAGAGTTGGTAGAAGAGAAACTCAAGGAACAAGGGCAAGAGGAAGGGAAAGGACAGAAGCAACAGAGGAAGACTGTGGGTGCGAAAGAAAGAGAGGAATGAGAAGGGAAACACAAAAGAAAGAAAATAAAAGAGACCATGGAAGAGTGGAGAGAGGAAACTACAAGAAGTATTGGTGAACTAGAAGGAGATGATAAATTAGGGAACCATGGGAGGGAAGAAAATTAAGGGCTGGAGAGATGAGCTAAAAGTAGATGATATACTCAGAGAAGTCTTAACCTAATGGAACCACCTCTTTGGATTTTGATATATGGTCATAACTATCACAACTGATATGCTTGGCGGACCAACTCCAAATCAGTTACAAGGGGATATGGGTTATGAGAAATTTGGGTAATTAAGGTGTTTAAAAAATCAGCAGGGCGTTTGTAAAATTTCTTGTTTATCTTTTTAAGATGGGAAATAAGAAGATTCTGCTATGTACCCTACGCAGAACCCAAGTCTATCCATGTCTAATGCAGACAAATCTCTCTCTTTGTCTCTTTTTCTATTTCTCGCTCTCTCTCTCTCTCTCTCTCTCTCTCTCTCTCTCTATCTATATACATATATTAGAATTCTATATAATCTATAATCTAAAGAAAAAGAATCGAAATTAATAGGAAATATATATAAAATAAATGCTAAAACATGAATACCATTATGAATATAATATTAATAGATATTGATAGACATAGATATTAATAGAATAAAAGCTATCCATATCTATAATACTAAATAGAATAATAAACCTAAATCTAATTAATTAAAATAAAAGAGTTAAGCAATCTATATATATATATAGGGAGAATATGAGGTTAGCCCACTAGTTAACAGCTACAGTGTAAGCCCAATGGCTAGATTGAATCTGGCCCAATCCAATGGTTACAATTGCATTTCGTATTTGAATTTTAAATTTTTTCTTACAAATTCAAATCACTTAAAATTTTGAATGTTTATTCTTTAAAAATAGGAGAACTTAATAAAAGTATCAATAAAATAATTCACAAAAAATAATTAACGAAAATGCCCCCAAAACATTTTAGGGGTATTTTGGTCAATTTATTTTTTGAATTAATTTTAATATTTTTATTAGGTTCGCCTTGATGAGAAGAATGGACGCCTGCAATTTCATGTGATTTGGATTTATAGAAATAAAATTAAAACTATATTACGAAATGAGGTCGTGTCTGTCAGATCAGCCTAGATTCAATCAGAGCCATTGGGCTAACACTGTAGCTATCAGCTAGTGGGCTAACAACATCTTTTCCCATATATATACATATAGTCGCACATGCAAACACACACACATATTGTGCATGTGTGTATTTTACTGAGATGAAAATGAGAAGATAATCTGTTAATTTTTATTTAAAAACTTTTGGAGTTTCAAAATCCTTTTTAAAGTTAATATTGGTGATGGTCCATCATGCTCTTTTGGTATGCATGGACAACCACATCTTCCTCCCTCCTTTTTTGTTTTGTCTTATTTGTTTTTTAATTTGTTGCTTGGTCATGATTACCTCACCTCCGTGACCTCATGGGGGACAAGAGTCCATGCACTTGGCATTACACATTCTCTATGTGTCTCTCTCTTTTGTTGCCACTTCTCTACCCTCCCTATATTATATTATTTCTCTTTTATATTAGACTGGGGCAAGGGAGAGAATGAATATGGAGATGTATGAATTTGGGAGAGTCATGGGAGTGAGGTTAATGGCAATTTCCAACAACATTTTGAAGAGGGATTTGAGGTATTTTCCAAGAACAATGAACTCATAGAATATCTTCTTGATGTTTCATTTTCTTTAAGTAAGATCAATTTAATTGTTATGTTTTTTGACAGTTTTCTGAGCATGCAACTCAAAAACTCTGATTGTTTATGATTTGGTTGTATCGTGGGGTGTGTTCACCAGATACCCTATTGCATCTCGGTTTTGTATCGGGTAGGGTGTGATCAATACTTTGAAGAAAGCGAGCTCCACTCATGCCTCCAGATCCCGATCTTTGTTGCCCCATTGTATAACCTCTAAATTTAGATTCCGACTCCTACGGGAGTCTAACTGATACTAGGAGTGTTTTGTTTTTCCACATATGACCTCCGAATCTAGATTCTGACTCCTATGGGAGTCCAACTGGTACTAGGAGCGTTCTGGTACAATCCAAGCTTTATCACGGTCTATAGGAGGTGTTATCGAATTTTTCCCTGGATGAGAGTTAGTGCAAGACTTATCAAGCATACGTTCCACTTATGAGGTGGTAGTCAGATTTATCGAGCGTGAGTTCAAGCTATTGGTCATTTGTTCAAGCTATCAGTCGTGTGTTCAAGCTATCGGACGTGTGTTCAAGCTATCGGTCGTCTGTTCAAGTTAGGGCAAGGCTTATCGAGCGTAAGTTCCATTTATGAGGTGGCAGTGAAATTTATCGAGCAGGAGTTCAAGCTATCAGTCGTGTGTTCAAGCTATCGGTCATGTGTTCATGCTATCAGACATGAGTTCAAGCTATCGGTCGTGCGTTCAAGCTATCGACCGTGAGTTCAAGCTATCGGTCATGCGTTCAAGCTATCGACCGTGAGTTCAAGCTATCGGTTGTGCGTTCAAGCTTTCGACCGTGAGTTTAAGCTATTGAGCGTGCGTTCAAGCTATCAACCGTGAGTTCAAGCTCTCGGTCGTGTGTTGAGACTATCGACTGTGCGTTCAAGCTATCGACAGTCTGTTAGGTTTTCCACGGTGCATCAGCCATCACTACTATCCTAACATAATCCATAAAAGGGAGAACAATCAGGGCAAGATCTAATCACTAAAGACAAATTGGCATTGCTTTCTGGTGTCTTGGAGATTTTAGAGGACGTTGTAAATGATGGTGGTGGATGCACAACTCCTAAACTTACTTATCTTTGGAAATTTTTGTGTGGGTGCGTGCTTTCTTGGGAAACAGTACATGCATCTTTTTGCAATGTGTCTATGATTTTGGGAATTGTGTTGTTGCATTGGTAGCATGCAGTTTGGGGAATTGGTGTGTGGGTTTTAGGGTTGCGTGGGTAGGTTTCTTTCACCATGAGTAAGGAAATACCCATGCTAGTATTATTGTTATTATTTTATTTTTGGGTTGTTAGAAAATACCCATATTAAGTTGACAAACAAATAGAATATGTATTTTGGCAAAAAGAAACCTTGGAGAGGAAGTTTGCAGGGTTTATTTAAGGGGCTATGTGCAATGACATTTTCAGTTTCTAAGTTGAATGTTGAACAATTGTTCAAGGTGTAGAGCTTCATTTTGTTGGGATTTTTGGCCTTCCAAGGCATTAGCTCCTGTATTCCCATGTGGGATACTCTGGATTGAGGTGCATGATCACGTTATTGAGTGGAGTGGAATGTGGTCTGTGAAGGAGTATTTGGCTCCATGGATGAAACATGCTATGTGAGTAAGACTCCGTGATTTAGACTGGGCTTTGTGGGACATAGAGGAGCTTTGGAATGAGTGCCATTTGCAATTAGGCTCTATGGGTAGTCGAGAAGGTTCTATCACCCTCACCTTGATCTACGGCTAGGTTTTGGTTCCAATTAGTGGACTTGTTCGTTTGAGTTGGAGGCTTGAGTTCTTGCATAGATTGCCAGAAAGGGTTTATGAGTACCTTGTTGAAGTCGGTTTTAGTGAAGTGGTGGGTATTATCTTAGCATAGACGAACCTAGGATAGGTTTATGGGCTTACGTGTTCATATGGTTTTTTTAGCGGATTCCCCACACTGAGATGATGCTTGTCTGCGAAGGTTGTGCTTCTCCTTGGGGAGACACATTTGTGGTAATTTGTAGTTCATCCATGCCTTGGCAACCTTTGATTGGCCAATCAATAGCCCCTTCATTTTAGACATGTAGGTCATGGGTTTGTTAGGTTGTTTTGAGGTTCATGATTGTAATTATAGAGTTATGTAGGGAGTGCCTAGTTACATAATTATCCCTTGGTCTGCTACTATTTTAATGATACTTTTGAAGGCTTTTCAGGGGTTTTTGGAGAAAATTAAAATAGGTTTTATTTTCTAAAATTAATCACCTCAATTATTTGTAATTGTTTTAGAATCGTTAAATTGAAGAAGGCTATTTCTGGGAATTAATGTTGTTCCCAACTTAGCTTATTTTTGGAATAACATTAGTCTTTTTATGGAAATATTTTTTTGAGGAAATTATTGGGTATGTTTGGACGCCATGTGAGCCATTCTTTCAATAGACAATGTGCGCTACATGAGTATTGCTAGGTGTCACGTGGACCCCACGGTTATGGAGTCCATGCAACACGGTTTGAGGTTTGTGGCCTTTAAAGCCCATGAGTGCATGTAAAAATAAAAAAATAATGATATGCACTTGATTAGTGTATGTTGTTCTAGTTGATTGGCCTAGGGTTAGGCGCTCTATGGCTTGGGTCATGTTCAAACCCTTTTCCCTAAGCATAGGAGCTACCATTGAGGGTTTCTAGATGGTCAATCCTTGTTGAAGTCGAAAAGATGCCTAGGGACAATGTTTGTAGGCCCAGAAGCCACCAGGATTCCTTTGTGCGATGTGGGCCTGTGAGAGCAAGAGCTAATTCCTCAACAAACTTCCGTATGGCATATGCATATGATAGCTGTATTCTGGGAAGCAACCTTCAAAGAGAGACATGTGTATGTACATAAAGAGATTCTCCCTTGCATTATAGTGATACGTGCATGTGACTTGCTCTCAAGGGGAACTTGTAATCCACATATTAGGCCTTTACTCCATTTTTTATTAGCCAGCTTTTAGGTGCCAATCAGGAGCCCCTGCGAATTACTGTGGGTCACAGCTCCTGTTTTGAAAATAAAAGGAATAAGCTTTATTGGATTTGATGGACAAAACTGCCATTTATTTTTGTTTAGTCCTTATTTGTCTTAAGTGTCTAAATCAGGGCAGTATTGTTCATAAGTTATAGTTAGGTTTATTTCTTAATGTTATAAGATGATCTAAGAATGGTGATGACCTTAAACTTTCCTTTAACCCATCCTGTGGCTAGGTAAAGGGCATGGTTGTGTTAAGTAGGCAGCTAATGTAAAATTTTGTAAAACCCATCATGAATCCTGACTAACTGTTGTAAGAGAGGTAGAGATCACAAGTGACCTCTAAGCCACTCACTTTGCCTCTGTATCTCTCTCTGCCTTCTTCTTCATCATATTTATTTTCTTTCCTCTCGTTCTCTCTCTAAATCCTACCAAATTGTTTTCTTCTCTCCTTTATCTTCAATTTAATATCAAGGCAAGACAATCAGTAAAGATGATACTATAGCACAGTATTATACCACGTTCTTGGTGTCCGAGCAAGACAATCAGTTATGTGCATATTTGAAGAACTGTGAATTTATGACCGGCAGTTTGATTTTCTTATGTTTTGTGGTTTCTGCTGAGGGAATCAAGATGGATGAGCAAAATGTCACAACATTAAGAGAATGGCTCATCTCTATATCATTCTATGATGTGTGCAGTTTCCATGGGCTGGCCAATTTTTACCGATGGTTCGTTAGAGGATTCAACACCACCATAACACCACTCATTGATTGTTTGAAGAAGGGTTCTTTCAAATGGATCACTAAAGTAGAAAAGCGCTTTGAGAGGATTTAGCAGGCTATGAGTGAGGCACGCCGTGTTGGCATCACTAGATTTGATATAACAAACTGAAAAGAAATGAGATACAACACACAGCACAAGGGTCCTATCCTTATATAACGAACAGAAAAGAAATGAGATACAACATACAGCACAAGGAGTAACTGTTTATCGCTGCTTTTACATACTTGAGCAAACGGGAAACAGAGAGATAAATCTGGTAGAGTATACTGTGAATAATCCTTGGAGTTTGTTTAACAAGAATTAACTGGTGGTTTATATGAGATGAATCCCGGTTAGTAAATTGTCCACGCTATTATTCTATTATCTCCATGTATTTTATCTGCCATTTCTTTCTAACTGTTATGGCTCATGTTCTGCCAATGTGGGAAGTTCTCTAAGATTAGTAGAAGTTAGAATTGATAATTGTAAATTTTTGAATGTGCTTGTTTTCCTTTATATTCTTTTTATTCATTTTTCGGAGTATTCTGATGTTATATGTGTTGGGGTGCGCATTTATCTGATGCTTGTCCTTTATTCTGCATTGGTTTCAGCTATTGTGCCTGGGTTTCATGCATTGTTTTTAGAAGCTATGGTCAAGGTTTTTAGTAAATGTTCAGAGAGCATGGTGATGAAGCTGGAAAATATGTATCAAATGGAAAATTCTCCTGAAGGGCATCTAAAGGTGGATCTCGAAGCAGAGTTTTCTAGCTTGGCTCTCGACATTATTGGGTTGGGTGTCTTCAACTATGACTTTGGCTCTGTCACAAAAGAATCACCAATCATCAAGGTGTTTACAGTTGTATTATAAATTCATTTCTTAAATTTTATAACCTGCTTAATGGGTTGCTTGCACCATATATTGAGCTTCATCAATTGTTTCATATGAAACACGTGACATTAAAAGCTGACTTGTTGAATTCATTTTGAGAGAACTTAGTCCGTCATATAAAATACCTATTTAGATTGAGGACCTAAAATTATGTATATCATCATCATCGTTTTAGCCTTTTCTCAATTAATTGGGGTCAGCTACATGAGTCGTAGTTCTCAATTCTGCTCTATTAAAGGCCACATCCTCACTGAGGCCCTAAGTCCCCGTATCTTTTTAGACTACTTCCAACCACGTCCTTTTGTGCCTACCCCTTGTCCTTTTCAGTCCTTCCACTTGAACTAACGCGCACCTCCTAACAAGTACTGTACTTGGTCGTGCTACACATTGCCATCCCACTTAAGTCTACCCTCTCCCATTTTATCGCTTATTGGTACCACGCCTAAATTCAAAACTACGTATATAGGGTGGTGTAATGAAATATTCATCACACAAGTGATTGGGTTTTTTATCTCGATAATTCTGCCTGCTTGCATTGTTGTTTTGATTTTACATGGTTCGGCTTGGGTATAATTATATAAAATGAATGGATTAGCATGTCTAGGATGCATTTGAAATTGTTTTTTGTTTATTGAGATTTCTCTCATTGACTTAAGTACCTTGCAATTTTGTTGTTAGTGCAAATGCTTATGGTTTTTAGAATGTCATGGGAATCTTGTGATTTTCAGGCAGTCTATGGTACTTTGTTTGAAGCTGAACATCGCTCCACTTTCTATGTTCCTTATTGGAAGTTTCCTTTTGCAAGATGGATAGTTCCACGTCAGCGGAAGTTCCATAGTGACCTCAAAGTTATCAATGATTGTCTCGATGAGCTCATTTGCAATGCAAAAGAAACAAGGCAGGTGCGTATACTGTGACTCATAGATTCTTGTTGATATTTTATCTTCCGACTGGGTTGTTATAGAACATGATTAGCGACACTCTCTCTCAAGATGGTGCATAGAGTTGAAATTAAAGTAGAAAAGAAAACAGTTGGTAGGATCTAGAGAGAAAGAGTGGAAAGAAAATAAAGATAGAGAGGGAGAGAGTTGTGAGAGATATAAAGGGAAAGTGAGTGGCTTAGGGGTCACTTATGACCTCTACCCCTCTTATAACATGAAGTAACTTATGGACAATATTGCCCCTATTTTGAAACATATGGAAAAGTAGGACTAAACAAAAGATAAATGACAGTTCTGTCCATCAAATACAATAAAGCTTATTCCTTTTATTTCAACACTGCCCCTCAAGCTGGTGCATGGATATCAATCATGCCCAGCTTGCTTGTGATATCAAGTAATCTGTCCCGTCCAATAACTTTGATGAAGATATCTATAAGTTGATCTTTAGACTTCACATGAGGAGTTTGAACTTGGCAACAACGTTCTCTCTAATAAAGTGACAATCTACTTCAATGTGTTTAGTCCTTTCAAGAAAAACAAGATATTCTGCAATATGAATGATTGCTTCATTGTCACAAGATAGAGTCATGGAAAGGTTAACTCTAACACCTAAATAAAAAAGAACACTTTTAATCCACATTACTTCGCGTGTGTTATGAGCCATTGCTCTGTATTCTATTTCAGCACTTGATCTTGCTACCATTTTGCTTCTTGCTTTTGAACCAGGTTTCCCAACACGAAGGTACAATAGCCAGTTGTAGATCTTCTCTCAGTTTGGCAATTAGCCCAATCAGCATTTGTGTAAACTGCAACATCAAGTTGTCCTTGATTGGAGAAAAATATCCCTTTCCCTGATGGAGACTTGAGACATCTTAATATTCTAACCACATCAAGGTTCGGTTACGTGGTGCATGCATAAATTGGCTGACCACACTAACTGCATAAGAAATATCTAGTCGAGTGATTGTGAGATATATAAGCTTGCCCACTATTCCTTGATACTGATTAAGATCTTTTGATTAGCTCTCCCCTTTCTCCATGAATATTATGATTGACTTTATAGAGTATTCGCAGTTTTGGATCCCAACATCCCCCTTTTTTGGAATATCAAACACCTATTTTCTCTTGGAGACGACTATCCCTTTCTTTGGTCTCACCACTTCAATTCCCAAAAAATACTTTCTCTGGGATATGCAAGACATATTTTCTCTGGAATATGCTACGCATATTTTCTTTGTTGGGATATTCAACACATATTTTCTCTAGGAGATGACTATTACTTTCTTTGATCTCGCCACTTCAATTCCCAAAAAATACTTAAAGGGTCTTAAATCTTTCATATCAAACACCTTGCTTAAATAAGATTTAAGATCTTCAGTGCCCTTCACATTATTCCTTGTCACAACAATATAATAAACATACACAACAGGGGGACTAATTCCAGCAATATCCGTCTTTATAAAAAGTGTATGATTAACTTTACTCCTTATGAACCCAAATTTCAGCAGAGCCTCACTGAATTTTTTAAACCTTGTTCTAGGAGACTGTTTAAGTCCATATATTGATTTCAGATAATCAAAGGGTGGAATTAGCGCTAATAGATCCGAGGCATAAAGGAAGTTTGAGATTCGAATTCGAGATAATGAATAAGGTGGAATAATATTGATTAAAAGTGGAAAGAAATTGAGATGATATAAGAGAGGTTAGGGATTGTAAATAATAAAATTGGAGATAAGAAAGAAATTAGTATAAAGGAAGGAGAATAGGATTTAGAACTGATATTAAAGGGAGAAGAGAGAATTAGAATCGAGAAGGAAAAAAAAAAGTAGTGTTTGGTATTCAAGAAGGGAAGGAAATAGAATCAGTAGCACAGTTCAACTAAAACCTTTTGGATTGATCTCCAACTAATGTTTTGATACCATGAAAATTATTCATGAAGGAAAGAAGACATGCACAAGTAGAGGAGGAGAATGGGTGCATGAACGATGGATCGTCCAAGACAAACAATGTACGATTACAATTATGCCAATTGCAAATGTCACTTATGTCTTATGAACATAAAATAACTAAGGCAAAATATGGATGCCTATTTACATGTTTGCCCTTGCACATCATTTATTATATCCTTAACAACATTCTTTCATGATTCATGAAATTCTGTTGAAGGGGACATATTTGGATGTATAAATAGAATTGGAGCAGACAGAGAGGCATGTGGTGGTGGAAAACAGCAAATCATCAGTAATGAGTTTAAAAGGGTAATGTTGAAGACAAAATCTCCACCTATGTATTGTAGGCAGTAACATAAGTTGGAAGTGAGGTTTTTGTCTATCATCCAAATTTTTGGTTTTTGTCTATCATCCAAATTTTTGTTGTTTTAAGTCCTTCAAATTCCCAACCTCCTGTTTATAAGAACATCAAAGTCTTGCCACTATGTAACTTTTCTGGCTCCTGAGAGCTCTTCCACAGTTTGCCTCTAACTTCTGTCATATAGAAGTCTTTTCATATTTCAGTTTGTTTGTTATTTCCTTTTAGTGATTTCAATTTTAAATTGCCACCAGTTTCGCTTACATTTGGTTGATGCAACCTTTGTATTTAGAGAGTTTTCAAATCGCATAATATGCTTTATATAACACTCATATTTCCAGAGAAGTTAACTTCTATCGTCCTTCATAAGTAAGAAATGAATCTCTCAAACTCCTCACTTGAATGAAGCCAACATGGCAAGACATCGTTGTTGGGTTAACAATGATTTGATATGTGCCAAGAGTGGTTTGGAATAGGATACCTTTGCTTTGGTATTGCTAAATTTTCCTTTGTTCTAGAATCAGGATAAAAGCACCTTCGCCAACAACCATGATTTTTATACTATAGTATTATGTCATCTTGATTAGTATGGAAAAGCATAATGAATGTTTACATCAGATAAGCGAACAGGTTTCTCTGGGCTGAGAAAGAAAGAATGTAGTATTGTTGAGTAAGGCATTATTTCATTGGTGATGTGGTCAGTTAGTTTTGAAGAAATCTTAGGTTATTGTGCTCTATCGGTCTATCCTTTAAGCAGTGATTTCTTCTGAGATGAGATTCTCAGAAGTGAATAATATATGTTCTGGAATGCCTTAACTTGGTTTCTTTTGCATAATTGTAGGAAACTGATGTTGAGAAACTTCAACAAAGAGATTACTCAACATTAAAGGTCTGTGGCCTTCTCTGCAATTTTCAAAATTGTTGTATCAGAAAATAGACAAATAGTTTTAATGTAGGATATACTATGAATCTATAGCGACTTTTTTTTGGATATCTTCGCAGGACGCAAGTTTGCTCAGGTTCTTTGTTGACATGAGGGGAGAGGATGTTGATGATCAGCAGGTAAGAAAAGATAGTAATACATTGGATCTTCTTAAAAGAAAAATACACACATCGCCTAAAACTGGCTACACTTGCACATGCTTCAGTACAGCCACCCTGTAACCGTTTTTTGGATAGAGCCCCGGTTTGTGGAATGCCTTCCTTTCTTTTTTCCTTTGACCTTCCTTCATGTATTCTTTTTGTGTCTGCTTTCTTTTTTCTTTTCATCTCCGCTTTGCTCTCTCTCTTTGCTTTGTTACACTCTTTCTCTCTCTCCAAGGAATCTTCTTTACCCCTTACTCCACATTCCTACTTTACATCTCCCTCTCGACATTCTCTCTCTGCTGTTCCCCCCCTCTTTCTTCATCTCCAGACTACGTCCCTAATCTTTCCTTTATTTATCTTGATAGTCGAGTTTTTGATTGTACAGTTTTAGAGCACCTGGTCCGTGGGATGCCCATGCACGAATCTCATGGGTTTTTGTAAATCTATTTCCTATGTAATTATAAAATGTCGCCAATTCCTAAAAAGAAACACACACAAAATAAAGTGTAGCCTTGTTTTCACTTTTCAACTTGTTTTGTCGTTGCTTTTCAGCTTTTTTTTTCTGGGATATTATTAGTATGTTGAATGTATTTTCCTTGAAATATTCGTTAACAGCTTAGAGATGATCTCATGACTATGCTTATAGCTGGACATGAAACAACAGCAGCAGTTCTTACATGGGCCGTTTTTCTACTTGCTCAAGTATGTAATCAATTGCACCCTTTGTATGATATTTCTTGGAATCTATTATGGATAACTTTCATGTTCATTTTGTTTACTCTAATGAAGGGCGGACTTACTGAATAGTATCTTGTGGTGCTGCTTTTATACTGATAAGATCTGGTTTACTTCAATGTAGCATCCCTCAGAAATGAAGAAAGCCCAAGCAGAGATTGATAAAGTTCTTGGATCAACTGAGATCACTATTGAATCTATTAAGAAGTTAGAGTAAGTCATTCTGACCGTTCGACACATGACTGGTATTGGTTACATCTTGGAAATTCTACATCTGTTCAGTCTGAAGCTTTTTATGTAATTAAAGCCTTCTGCTTTGAGGAAATGGAAGCATAATAAGAAATTTAGCGTATTGAATCATGAGGGCAAATACTGTATATGGAGGCATTTGATGTGACTAGCGAATTCTCGTTTGGGTTTATGCTCATCCCAGAAAACCGTATTAGATGTGTGACATAGTAGATATCATTGTGTTCGAAAACTTGTCTCACCACTCCCACAACCGACTAAAATAAACAAGTCAATTTGCTTATCAGTGAATGTTATGCGATTTCATTTCGTAGTCTGCGGTTTATGCTCAGTACAGAAAACCTTATTAGGTGTGTGTCAGAGTAGATGTCATTGTGTTGGAAAACTTGTGTCTAACCACTCCCACAGCCAACTAAAAAAGACTAGTGAATTTTGTTATCAATGAATGTTATGTGATTTCATTTCGTAGTCTCCAGTCAATTTTCTCTATGCTCTTTTTCCCAATGGGAGCAGTCTATGGGTTGGTAGTGATTCAGCTCATCCTAGAAACCTTCCAACTATATTTTTGCTGTTTACTCCTTTTGGGAATAGGCCTGAGCTGCTGCATCCATACCTCCTTTGAAGTATTATAATTCATAAATGTGCGTCTCAAATTTGGTTATATATAGTTCAAGATCTAATTCATAATAATTATCTCGTCAGCTTCCCAATAGCATAAGAGCGCTTCTTTACATAGGTTTTCCCTATATGACTGTCAATATAACCTGATTTTTTTCCTGCCTCCAAGAAATAACCTAATAGATCGGGCTCATTCTAGATAGTTTGTACCATAAATTTTAACCGTAGTGATTTGGTGTCTAGAGTATTCCATACTTGATGTTTATTGTGACGTTGTTCCTTATTAAGGCACAAGAAAAACAAATCATAGTGTTGTTGAAATCTGGATACACCCACAGATTTCTTTCTAAACACTTTTCATCATGAGCACAAAAAGCACCACAAAGTGCATGAGCCAATCAATTTTACACTTATAGCCACCAATTTCAAATGTACCATAACTGTAATGCTATTTGATCCACATCAAACATCAGGCTTTTCATAAGGAAAAACCTAATCAATGGTTCATGAAAAAACTCTAATTTTCCCCTTTTTCTCTTGTTGGGTGGAACCCTAAAAAATGTGTACTTTTCACCGAAGAAATCAGATCTAAGAATGAACCCTTGAAAATAACACTTTTTCGCCCCAAAAAATAACACTTCTTTCAACAACCACTTCACCATGATCTTCATAAAGTAGCCTTTTAAGGATTTATTCTTTACTGAATTTCCATTGTCCGGACATATTGCTGAAAGCAATAGTTATTGGCCTGTATTTTACCACCCAACTCTCACTTCTTCAATCTAACCTTGCTCTAATACCAAGTTGAAAGATATTTGATGTACTTCTACTCTAAACAGCCACTGCTGGAAGGAGGAGGAGAAATAGAGAGAGATTAGAGGAAAGAGAGATAGGGGTGTGTGTGCGTGTGTGTGTGTGTGTGTGAGAGAGAGAGAGAGAGAGAGAGAGAGAGAGAGAGAGGGAGGGAGTTACATGAGAATGAGAGATAGAAATGACATGATCCTTTCTAGGATCAGTTACGTAGTAAATATTATTATCTTTAATGATCAAATTATAGAAAATGCTCTTGTGTGAGCTTATAATGTGTGCTAAACATGTAGACTTAATTGTTCGATTTATGCCCCTAACTTACTGCTTTACTTTCAAAACTATTCTTATGGTGTTTTTGGTTCCTTGTGTTTAAAAACTCATGGTTTCCATGTTCTTGGCAAGTTTTGTAGGACAACTGTGAGACCGGCTTTGTTTTATGGAGGATATTGAGATGGATGAGTGGCAAGATAAGAAGGGATAAAATTCGAAATAAATTTTTTTGAGAGAGTTAGGTGTGGCACCAATTGGTGATAAGATGAAAGAAAGTGGACTTAGGTGGGTTGGCTATGTGCCGCGTAGATCCAGTACAACACATATTAGGAGGTGGAAGTTAGTTAAAACGGACAGTTAAAAAGAACAAGGGGTAGTCCCAAAAGGACATGGTTGGAAGTAGTGAAAAAATATATGAGGATTTATGGCCTCACTGAGGGTATAATGCTTGATAGAATATAATGGCTGACCAGGATTTGTATAGCCTACCCCAATTAGTTGCGAAAAGGCTTTGATGATGATGAGGCGATCCAACTAAACCTTGAATTGTACTCGCTGAACAGTGTGTTCTACATACCATTCTCCAAAAGTAAATCCATGTTCATATCCAGTATGTGATTGTTGGGTCACCTTTTATCAAATTACATACCCTTTCAATTTTGTGGTGTTTCAAATGCTTTGGGATTTGATAATGCTCAAAGGCATTATTCAACAGATCTTCATTAACTCTCTTAACTTGCCAAAGCATGATCTTTTATTGGTCCCATAAATTGAAAGTTCCCAGAGTTACTTCATGCTTTTGGCACACTTCAACCAAATTTGACTAGAATTTCTAAAAATTTCGAAGGATGATGATAAAAAGGTGAACATTTAGGAATGTGCGAATGAAATAAATTTTATTCTTCTATGAAACTGAATGATTTTTTGATGATCTTGAAAATGTTCTCTATAAGAATGTCGTGCACCTGGTGAGCATACTCTTTAGGAATATTATTAGAAGACAATAGAATATATTATATTGTAGCTATGCATGGAAATAGGAGATGTATTGCATGGATATTGCATTAGTAGGACTGCATTGTACCCAAGCACACCATGGTCAAATCGTATATAATCCATCATTACTTGTTATAAAAATCCATCATTACTTGTTATAAAAATTTAGATTCTCTCTTTTCCAATCAAGTCAGATACCTTTTTTCTTCTCTGGGTTCTATTGCATATTCATAATACTTCTATTGCATCTTCTTACGAGGTCAGCCCTACCTGAGAACTACAGTAAATGCCCAATGGCCCAGATTGAATTTGGGTCGATCTAAAGGTCATGACTACATTTTATATTTAAATTTGAAGTTTTTTTACAAATCCAATTCATTTGAAATTTTTAGCGTCTACGCTTGAAAATTAGGTGAAGCTAATAAAAATATTAAAAAACTAATTTACAAAAAATAAATTGACTAAAATACCCTAAAAAGTTACAGGGGTATTTTGTTCAATTTAGTTTTTTTTCAATAATTTTTTTATATTTTTGTTAGGTGCGCCTTGATGTGAAGAGTGGATGCTCTAAATTTCAAGTAATTTGGATTTGTAAAAAAAAAAAAGATTAATTGAAATACAATTGTTACCATCAGATCGGCCTAGATTCAATATGGGTCGTCGGGTTTATACTATTCCATCGGCTAGTGGGCTTACAGAATCTTTTCCCATATATATATATATATATATATATATGGGATTGTATACAAAGAGGCCATTTACCTTTTCTACAAGGAGATCATAACTATTCCCACTCATTAGATGTCAAATTGGATAGCTTGAGGTGAGTCACGAAGTTCGAGAAATTTGTTTAAACTTTGTGTCTAATCAGTGACATTCTTACAACTAACCGTTTTGAAATATAAAAAATAAGAATGATTGTGACCTCCTTGTATAGAAGGTAATGTTTTCTTTGTAGACAATCCCTATATAGATAAATAGATAGATAAAGTTTGACGCGTGCATATATTTTCATATTGTCAGGTATATTCGGCTTATTATTGCAGAGACTCTTCGCTTGTTCCCTCAACCACCCCTACTTATTAGACGCACACTGCGACTTGATACTTTACCGGGTATGAATACATTTTGTTAACTGTGCATGACAAAGGGATTTGTAAAAAAATTTGAGTTTCCTTGAATCTGCTAGGTGACTGAGGAAAGTTGTAATATAAGGAACCCAAAGGAAAACCATCGAACAAAGGAGATCATACATTTATACATTGGCATGTTGAAATTCACATAAAAGGTGGACAATGTGATCTAGGCAAGAATATATATCGTTGAGAATTTTTCTCACGTTTGTTTTATTCATACTGGCTGGAACACTTACCTGTGTCGAAAAATACAACATTAATTTACAGAAATAAACCCTAATACAATCTAGGATTTCACTTGCATGCCATTACAATTCTTACATTCAGACTAATATAAGACATGAGATTGAATCAAGAAACATGGAACCATTAGAATACCAAATTGCCTTACCAAAGATTACTCCCTTAGCAAGGTTTCAACAATCGTTGAGCGGTTCCTAGGCGCCCACGGGGTTCTCCAATGCCCAGCGTCTAGGCAGGTGTGCTATCCAAACACAGGTATATGCCTCTATATGTGTTAAATGTGCATATATATGTATATATATATATATATATATATATATAAAACTAACTTTTTTATACAAATATATGTGTGTAAATATTGACATGTTCAAATCACTGAAAATTTTGCTTCTTTAATGTCCATCCACCATACTTTGTAGTCCATAGTTCACAGTCATACTTATAGACTCCTAGTTTACAATGAGACCAAATGACCAATACAAAATGATGATGTACAAAAATGCCATACAAGTGAAAGGAAAGAGGCGATCTTAAATTATTCAATATGTTGGTTGTTTTGTCGTCTTTTTTTCGGTTGTTTAACAAGCTCAAAATTTTCCCAAGAGTCTTTTAAGAACCTCATTTGGACCTTAGAATTGATTAGAATGAGATGTGGTACGGTTTCAGATGGTTTCTATGAACTTCTCAAAATTTTATTGTTCCTTAAATATCTCATAATCCATCAGTTTTGGGCATTTCTAAAGCATAGGAAGATTTTTTTCTCCCCTTACTATGAGGGGTTGGAGTACCCACTTTCACTGGCCAAAATGACCCTAAATGGTCCCACAAGAAAAAAAAAGATCTACTATTTTTATGCCCTAAGGACTTCCGTCCAGGAAGGCCCACCTAGGCCTAGACGAGGCAGCCTTTGCCTAGGCACTGGGTAGACCATTTTTTTAAGAAATGCCATGCCCTTTAGGACTTGATACACCCTATTCCAGGTCTCCTTCATCAATAGCACACGGATCCTTGACCTTGTCTCACAACATGGAAAACTAGGAAAATCCTATTCTTTATGAGAGCATATAACGGAACGCCTAAAGGGTTCTTTCCTTCCTCGAGGAGGCTTCGCCAAGGGGACCCTCTGTCCCCATTTCTTTATGCGATAGCTGCAGAAGTCTTTAGCCTCTCAATCTCTCGAATGTACTAATAAGGCCTCCTCACTGCCTTTAAATGCAGCCCACAAGGCCCAAAGGTGCCTCATCTGCAATACGCAGATGACAACTTGGTATTCTTAGACGCCTCCCCAGAAGAAATTGAAAATTTGAGGCTTTTCCTCAAATGCTTCGAGACTCTTCCTCAAATGCTTCGAGACTGCCACAAGCTTCAAGGTCAATATGGATAAATCGAAGATGATGGGGGTGGGACTTACAAATGACGAAATCAACGCACTCGTCCCAAATTGGGATTATAAAGTGAAGGATTTCCCCACCACCAACCTGGGTATACCATTGGGATTGGGAAAGCCCAAAAAGAGATTGTGGTCCCAAGTCATAGACAGAGTCGACAGGCGTCTGGCAGGTTGGAAAGGGAGATACCTCTCCCTAGCTGGCCATACTAAGCTGGTCAAAGCAACACTGGCTAATGCTCCGGTGTACTTAATGTCTATCTTCCACATGCCAGCCTCAGTGGCCAATCGTCTGGACCAGTTTATGAGGAAGTTCCTCTGGTCTGGACAGGCTGAAAAAACCAGACATCACCTTATCTCTTGGGAGAAAGTCCGACTACCCAAGTCTCAAGGAGGGCTTAGAATCAAGGACCTAAGAAAACATAACCTCGCTCTACTAGGGAAATGGTGGTGGCACTTAGCCACTCAGACTAATTCTCTATGGGCTTAGGTTATTCACAGCAAATACAGGAACCTAGAACATATGTGGGTGCTTGAAAGGATTTCTTGAGTAGGGCCTCAGGAGCATGGAAGTCCTTTGCCTCTTCTCTCTCATTGTTCAAACAAACCATTTGATTTCATCCTAGAAAAGGTACAAGAGTGCGTTTTTGGTCCAACCCTTGGGTTGGACACACTCCTCTAACGGACCTCTTCCCATCCCTTTATCATCTTACCTCTAATCAAGACTCAACCATAGCAGAAGAAATGGTCCTTTCAGGGGGCCGAAGAGGCTGGAACCCCACTTTCAGAAGAAACCTCACTGAAGAGGAAACTAGACTCTTCCTTTCACTCTCGGCAGCTTTGCACCCTTACTTCCTAGCTCCACTTGGGAGGGACTCTCTTGTCTGGACCTTTACTCCATTCGGTACATTCTCAGTGGCCTCATTCTTCAAAAGACTCATTCAACCCCCCACTTTCCTACTTAGCCCTATTTTTGTCCCTTTCTAAGGTCTGGTCCACCATAGCGCCTCCAAAAGTACGGACTTTCAATTGGATTGCCACTTCCCAATGGGCTCTCACAGTTGACCAGCTTCAAAAGAGAGGAATTCCGATCCCCAATAGATGCACAATGTGCATGAGTGAGGAGGAATGGAATCCACGCCTTTTCATTCACTGTAGTCTAGCTTTTGACCTGTGGAGCCAAGTTCTACAGTTGTTCCGCCTTCAATGGGTCACTCCACTCTCAGTCAGGGCTCTAATCGCATCCTCCTATGCCTGTCATTGGCTAAAGGCAGGCAGAGTATGTGGAAGGCTACCGTCGCAACAACTATTTGGGTCATTTGGTTAGAAAGGAACGCAAGGATCTTCCAAGGTCACAAAAACTTAGCTTCGGCGCTCTTCCATAAGGTTACTACCTTAGTAACTTTCTGGGCCTCTAACCACAAGGCCTTCTTGAGGATTTCTGCCAACACCATTCTCAGCCAATGGAACATCCTATATCTCCAGCCACAGAAGCTTCAAAGACCCAACAACTGGCTGCCTTCTCCAGAAGGTGCCATTAAGCTCAATTTCGATGGTTGTTCGCTGGGGAACCTTGGCCTTGCTGGAGCCGGAGGTGTTTTCCGTGACCATCATCGCAATATCCTCTTCACTTATTCTGAACACTTGGGCCATGAAGACTCCCAATATGCTGAAGCCATGGCTCTTCTCATGGGTCTTAAAAATTTTAACCTTTCTTGGGGCTCACAACTATTGGTGGAAGGAGATGCCCAAAATATCATCTCTTGGGCAGCAGGCACCTCACCACACCCTTGGTACCTCTCCTCGATTTTTTTATGATATTGCTAACATATGCAGGGATATGAACATCTTATGAAAGCATACTTGGCGGACGTCCAACTTGTTCGCCGATCTTCTTGTAAAAGATGAAGCTAGAGACCATGCTGAAGACCTCACCCAGTCCATCTCCTTTTTTGCTCTGGACCACAGAGGGCGTTTAGGCACTTAGCTACACACATCTATAGATTTTGTAATTGGGCAACTCTATTAGCCCCATTTTTTGTAACACACAAGTATTTCTTTTGTAACCAGGCAGGTTTTGACCGAGAGACCCGACCTGTGGGTTCTCTCGGTTCTCTTTCCTTTATGTATTATAACACGGTACAGCAATATAAAAGTTAACTTTCATCAAATAAACAAACCCCAAAAGAATACTAAAATTTCATAAATACCCCTATAAATAGTAACCCATGAACAATACCTATGAATAGTAACCACTGAATAGTAAATAAAACATACGAAAAAACCTTAGAATCCCTAAACCTTTTACAAACCCTAGAAAGACCTTAAAACTAAAATTAAAATATACATGTTTTGATATTAAACAAAAATTAAGAATTATAATAATTTCATCCATTATTATTCTTCCCTGGTTGAAAAAAACTTGCCCTCGAGTTTTGAAATGCGCTAAGATATATTTCGAAATCGCCTTCTTCAACCTTCTTCTTTGTTGGCTCAAATATTATTTGTGGTAAAAAGAATTCCTCAACAAATGGATTATGATATAGATCTATATATATATATATATATATATATATATATATATATATAGTATGAAAATTTATCAAATTCGACTATTCTTGAACTCCCATTGAAAATTGTGGAGGAAATATCTAACGCAATTTCCTATCCTCAAGGGGCTCTCTTGACATTTATTTCATTGCGCTCTAAAATCAAGGTCACAATTTGCAGTTTATGACTCAACCACATTTCCACTGTGCTACTCTGATTCCAATGCTCTAAATCTCTAGAATGCTCCACCTCTTCACTATCCTTGAGATCTTCAAAGGCCATGTTTTTATCAGTTCCCCTGCTACCTTCTCTCCATATTCTTCGCAAGCAAGATCATCTTCCAAAACATCTTCATCTTGATCCTTATCATAGATAAGTTCTCCAAATTTTTCAACTTCGTCCAATGGCTCATGAAAAATTGGATGACCATCAAGATATTACTTGGTTCTTTATCAAAAATAGGATCACTATCAAAGATAGGAGCACTATCGAAGATAAGACCTTCTATTGATTCAAATCATATTGAATCCAATTGAAGGTTGGATCCTTTTTTTTCTTCTTCAAAATTATAGTTCTGTCGAGGCCATTGTGCAATGAACATAATGAAGACTCTAAAATAGCCCTAAACAAGTACATAATTAAGACTCTAAAATAGCCCTAAACAAGTACATAATTAAGACTCTAAAATAGCCCTAAACAATAGTACATAATTGAGACGCAAGTACATAATGAAGACTCTAAAATAGCCCTAAACAATAGTACATAATTGAGACCAAAGTACATAATTAAGACTCTAAAATAGCCCTAAACAATAGTAAAATTTAAGAAATAACCCTGTGAATAGTAACACTTAGAAAGTATATATGAACAGTACATACGAGTAGTCCTATGAATCGTAACCAGTGAATAGTAAGCCTAGAATCCCTAAAAAAATTAAAATCCCTTGAAACGGACCTTAAAACTAAAATTAAAATTTATATATTAATTAGAATAATTTTTTCCTACATCAAGTATGGAGTTCATGATGCTTGTATTATTAGTATCTAGTTCATCCAACAATTCTCTTCACATGTGAAAATTCTGGAAGTGAATCTCCCCTACTACTTTGTTCTTACATTCCGGATTTGCAGAAATTTATTTAGGTTAATAAAAGAATATGTAGCCATCACATACCTACACATAGATAAGCAAAATAAGTTCTACTAGAAAGAATGTCCAGTGGAATGGATGCAAATCGTCGCAACACCCCAAGGTACTAAAGCAAAGTGGCAACAATCTAAGTACATATATCAAAGTGAGTAGTATTTGTTGAGAACCACACGAATGCAAGAGGGATTGAGATATCTGCTTTCTCAAATGCTGATTGAACCTTTAGGAGATAGTACTACTGGATTTTGTATTTTCATTCAGAGGAAACTTGTTGACTTGGAAAAGCAAGAACCAAATGAGTCGAAAACTTGAACATGAGGCAACATGTGAGACAAGTTGATTTGGATCTCATTTACGACGATTGAGCATCATATTCATATTCCTATATACATCTTTGAAAATCATGCTGCCATTAACATTGCTTCAAATTTGAACTCAAGTTTTCACTAGAAAAGAAGGCACAATGGGGTAGTTTACCTTTTGTCAGGGATAAAATGAAATCCAAGGAAATTGAACTGCATGCTGACAAGAATTGTAGTTGATACCAGATTGGAATGTTACCCCAAAAATTTTCAAAATATATGGAGTCAAAATAACATCTTGATAATTTACGTTGTTCGTGACGTCGTATATGTCTGTTGTTATATTGGATTCGACGTGTTGAAACCATGTGAAAATGTTTGTTTCAAAAAGAGAAACTGAACGATTGCTTGGGATAGTCAAAAGGTTCAGTCATCACTTTCACATTTATGTTTTGTGGTATAGGAAGACACCAAACGTGCAATTTGACTTTTTGTAGGAGGATTTAAAGGAGATAAAGATGGATATGCGATCCCAGCTGGAACTGATATCTTTATTTCCGTGAGTATATTATTCCGCGTTTGCATTGTTCTATAATGAGGTTGTGTTTCTTTTTCTTTTTCTTTTTTAATTTCTGCTATTAGGATAAAGAATTTACATGTCACACATTTATTTCCTATGCATATGTTGTTTACATGGAATTCAAGACTTCTAATAAGTTATAGTTACTAGAGTTACTTTTCAAACCAAATGAATTTTGAAGAAGGAATTAAGGCTTAAGCTAAAATATTGATCTTATATTTTACCAAACATCATTATGTAAATAGAATCCATGAATTGAGTGTTGACCAATACATAATGTCTGTAGTGGTCAATCATTATTATTTGCAAGAATGAAAGATCTCTAGTATAGTGACATTCCAAGTTCTTGTTCAATCTTTCAATATAGTGATATTCAAAGTTCTTGTTCAATCTTTCAATCATGCTTATTTTATTTTTCTAGATAATGATCAAAATTTATAATCTAAGAGCACAATAATCTCTTGAGCATTTCCTTTTGTGACTTAGTTTCATCTAAGGTATGTTATATTTGTTTAAACATGTCACATTTTGTTTTTAAAATGTAAATTAAGATGGGAAATATAATAAGATTTGGTTTCCTAGGAGATCTAGAGATCTAGATAATTTTTATCTAGATGGTATTTAAATGTGGTTTAAATTTGATTGGATTTATATTTTAAATAGGACTTGGATTGGGTCAAAATGTAAGGGGATAAAGTTCCTAATCATTTAACTAAAACTCATGATTGCTGATTTTGGAATGGATTGCTCTAATTAATCTCTCACCCCACAGATTTTCTAAGACAATGTTAATTTCTCGCCATGGGACTTTTCAGGAAAAACGAATGTATTCTCCTCCAATGCTTCCAAAATTTGAAGCATTCAGGATGCTGCCCAAAAACACCCAGATAGATTTAAGCATATTACACGATGACTAGCATCTACTAAAAGTCATTCATTTGAAGAATATGAAGTGTCGCACATGAAAAGCATGATAAAGAGTTAATAGTCTTGTCAAAGAAGAAAACACTCGGAGCAGCCCATGAAGGATAATCCAAGCATAGAAAATGTGCACCAAGAAGTATAAACTCATGGAAGATGACGTAATATGACCCTTCAAGAGCAGTAAATTAAGAATGCAGTAATTCACAATCTTTAGATGTTGGAGACCGAAATCAACTCAAAAGTAGCTTGCACTCAGCATCCAATAGAAAAGTGGGTAAGTTATGATTCTCTTTCTATTGAACATTAACGTTTCTTGACAGAAATTCTAAAAGAGCACGAGCTAGATTTGTATGAATCGCAGAAAAGAATACACGATGGATAGAGACACTGAATGAAGAAATTCAATCACTAAATGGAATTAGAACACGGGTGATATTTAGCCCCAAGGCCAAAAGGGAAAAATGTTGTGGGCTCAAATTGGGTGTATATAATAAAGTATAGGGCAGATAGTTCCATTGAGTAATGCAAAGCAAGGCTAGTTGCCAAGGGATATAATCAAGAGTATAGGCTGGGCTATGATGAAACTTTTAGTCTAGTGGTAAAAATGGGCACTATTAGATGGGTTGAGGTCAAGGTGGTAGCACCGCTTATGACTCAACTACCGGTCTCGGTTCCATTCCTACTAATGCTATTCCCATTCGAAAAATACTAATGGTTTAAAAAATTGCTAACTCACTACTAACAGTAATTTTTTTTTTTTTCAGGTAAATCGGTGGGGGAGAAGGCCCCATACCCGTTTTTCATTAATAGAAAGAAACAAATTACAACTCACTATTTTACAACCCTATCATAGGCCAGTTGTGCAACATCATGAAGTAAAGGAAGAGAAATAAAGTTTGGAGGCCTAGATCCCCAAATGATTGCTGCTGAAGAGATTGTAGCCTTTTTAGTAAGTACGTCGGCTACCATGTTAGGCTCGCGGTAGACATGACAAATCGACCATGAACAATTTGCAAGTCTATATTGGCAATTAGCAGCTATTGTATGGAGCATCCATGGAGATTTGCAGCTACCATAAATGACCTGAACAAGAAGTGAGGATTCACTTTTAATCTGTAAGGGGAAACATTCCATCTGGATAGCCAAATCAACTCCTGCTTGCAGGACATAGAATTCTGCATAATTATTTGATGTGATACCAAGGGGAATGACAAAAGCAACAAAGAAAGAACCATCGTCGCTTCTGATGACTCCCCCACGACCTGTATTCCCTGGGTTCTAAAGGGAAGACCCATTAATATTTAACTTAAAATGTTTGAGGCATGGAGATGTCGATGTAATTGGTGTGAGGGACTTGATCATTTGTTGTCTCCATGTGAGTTGTACTAGAGTGATCCCTTGCACTAGCCCATGACTAGGAGAATTTTTGAGATGGATGTTAATAATACATTTCTACATGGGGATTTGAAAGAAGTATATATAGAACAACCAGTGGGATATAATGATGGAGATCCAAAACTCAAGGTGTTCAAATTAAATCGGACAATATATGGTTGAAGCAAGCATCACGAGCTTGGTTTGATAGCTTCTGTAAAGTAAATAGGGAATATTGTTTGGGAACTCCAGTGGGCCAATCTTTATTTATTCAGAATGTTGGAGAAGATGTATCCACTCTACTACTCTATGGAGATGACATTGTGCTCATAGTTATGTCATTGAAGAAGATGAATCACATCAAAAAGGATCTTTTTGATGCATTTCAAATGAAGGATCTGGGAAATCTAGAATTCTTCATGGGCATACAAGTTTTAACAAAGAAAAATACGATGCTACTTAGGCAGTGCAAATATGCTATAGACCTTTCGAAAAGGACCAAAATGTTAAATGCAAAACCAGCCTCTACATGTGCCATTTCGAATAAAAGATTGGGAGATGGTGAAAGTTTTGGGGTTCTATTTCAAACCAAGGAGAGTATGTATAGTTGGTGCTTTCCATTCTCACTTTCACATAACGTGATATAGCTTATGTGGTAAATCAGGTGAGCCAATATGCGTAGTCCAAGAGATCATTTCGATGCTGCCAAGAGGATATCGAGATACATAAAGAGCACTATGAATGATGGGCTGCTTTAGCTCCAAAATAATCCAGTGGACATGAATCATAAGATTCTAGCCTTCTCAGATGCCGACTGAGCTGGGACCCGAGTACTAGAAGATCAGTCATAGGTTATTGTGGGTTTATGGGCAAGAATTTGGCATCTTGGTGCAGCAAGAAGCAAAGGACAGTGGCAAGATCAAGTGTGGAGGCTGAGTATATATGACAATGGAAGCATTCACCTCTGAAATCACTTGCATAAGAAGTCTTGCTATGGTTCTTGGTCCCAAATTGTCTATTATCATTGTATGTTGTGATAATAAAATGTAATAGCCATCTCTGTGAATCCAGTACTACATGGAAAGACCCAAAATTGATAAATCAACAGTTCGTAAGAGAGAAAATCAAATATAAACAAGTGGTTACAAAATTTGTTAGGGCCAATAAACAGATTTGAGATAAATTTACATAAGACCTGACCAAGTAAGGATAGACTTTTGAAGGCCAAGGTGTCAGTAATTGTTACTTATGTATGATTTTTTGTAAACTATATTGTAGATGATTTATATGAATATGAGGACGTTTGGAGTTGGCTGTCCATTCCCCTATCCAGCTGTTATAAAAAATATCTATCCCATTCACCTCTCAAGGCATAGTCTTATACAATGATTTGCTCATATAAAAACACATTTTTATTTTTAAAATTTTTCAATGGATGTCGTGGCATAGTTGTTGGAGATGGGAGCAGGATTGGTTCGAGATTCGCCGAATTGTCCCATAGTCGAAGCTCCTTGGGGTTAGGATCGGCGTCTGTACAATGAACAAGACAAGGAACAAGATCTTTAAGCTTATGGGAGCGAGAGCCCATGTCAATTGGTTCGATGTTTTGACTAGCAGGAATCTACACGCCACTATACATGAAAATGAGGTTAAGTAGAGCTAGTACGAGTTCCCTTGGTTAAAGAATCGAGGTTTAAGTATGTCATAGAACAGGGTTCCTCTTGTTCTAATATCGAGATTCTTAACTATGTTTGGCATATATTTTAAGTCCTGAGTATCACTCTCAAGAGTGGTTAACTATGCCAACTCTTTGTGGGGAGAAGAGGCTAAAGTCGCACGACGATAAAGAAGTATCGGCGTCTTATCTTGCTGTGCTTGAGAGGTAGTACCTTGATGAGAATGAGTGGGGTAGAATACGACAGCACATTAGTGATTTTGTTAGTAATAAAGGAGTTTTCTTAATCCTGGCATCTATTTCCGACAGAGGAACAATGTCAGTTGTTTCGTGGTGGGATCGATATGTTGATGGGGTTCTTGAATTATATTCACTAGTTATTAAGGTGTTGTCTCAGAGTTTCAGCTCGTCATGTGCAGAGAGGTGCTGAGGTACTTATATTCACAGTGTTAAACGGAACAAGTCAAATGCTTAATGCTTCAAGTTATTGGTTTATGTTCACTACAATGACAGGTTGTTAATTAAACTGCAATCAAACTATACAGAGAAGGACAAAGGATGGGATTTTCATCCTGATAATGATCACCTTGAGGATAATGTTGAGGCATTAGAAGCATTAGGCGATTGCCTTGATGCTTATGATGAGGCTCATCAAAGTGCTCCATTACCAAGGCCTATCCCTCCCACTAATCTTAAGGCCATGACACAAATTTGGCATGTACTATTCCCTCGGAGTCCCCAGTAACCCAGAATCCTACCACTCAAGGATCATCTTCTTCGAATAAAGTCTCCACTGCTTCCATTGTTTCTCAAAGGCTGACTCTCCAAAGGGACAAGAGGACAAGATGAACTATTGTCTCTCTCTCTCTCTCTGATGTACAAGAAGCTTTTTAAAGATTGAAATGAAGCATATATTCTCATCTCACAATTAAGAGGATTCATCATTGTGATTTAAGAATCTAAAACAATAGGACTTCATAAATATAAGATTTTAAATGAAATATATATTTTCACAACTAAGAGGGATAGCTTACACAATAGGACTTAATAAAACAATGGGTCACTCTAGACCATGCCTAGTTCAAATTAAGAATCTAAAATAATGAAACTTTGTGCTATGCGAAAAACGGACTGGATTTTACTATCATGGAATTTATGATTCCTAAAGAATGGGAACTTGGGACAATGGCAATCTCTAACCTGGTATTATCTGTTAATGAAAATAGATACCACAAACATGGAATCTGAGATTTTAATCCACCAAAACCTTGGTCCATGGTTGATGGGAGCGGGGATCTATTTCAAAAGGGAACTGGTTTCACTTATAGATGGAACGTGGTCTCCTTATGTTGGGAGTGAGATCCCAAAATGAAAAACCGGGCTTCTTACAAGATCCCTTACAAGAACCGTTGGATCGAGGTTCCGTAGTGGGATCGTCACCCTACCCACAAGGTTCCCTTAACTATGTGCCGGGGTGAGTGGAAGCAAACTACAAAACTCAAAACAAATATTGTTTGGATGACTTTGGGCATTGTTGAACACTCCACTGTCAAGCCTGAGTTACAAAATCCTTATCCATGTTAGTTCCTTCTTCAAAACATTAATCTAGATCTGTCAAATTTACCCTGGCTCTTTATGATTCTATAATGTAGAGATATGGTCAAACACAATTAAAATTTCTCCACCCTTCGTAATGGGACCTGCAGTTCATTCATCTACCTTGTGGGAGGACTGTTGTGGGTTATATTGTGTAGGTTAAACCCACTCTAATGTTTTACTGAAGACATATAAAGCCCATGTCATTGCAGAATGTTATGGCCAACGGTATGTGGTGCAGCCTATTAAGGAGACTTCTCTCCATACCTGAGAACCAAGTTTGCTCTTTATTGGCTCCCAATGATTTTGCTTGTGCCTGTTGTGTTCGAGTGTAGTGAATATGTTCAATTATCCTGTCCACATTTCATTGGGTGACTTTCATCCGTGGTCTATTTTATATTGTATGTAGATGTTGGAAACATTAATGATGCATTTCTATAACGAGAATCTGAGAACTCATCTTGTTAAGGACAAAGTGAGTGTTTAGATGAGACTTCTGACAACATAATTCAGGTTCCTTCTTTTTCTTATGCATTGCAGTAACTTGATGCACTACCCTCTAAACATGCAGAAGTTGTTTCCTTTCATTTCTATTTTTGTTTTCCGGTTTTCTTCATGCACCTAAGTTGCTCCTTCTTAGGTGTATTTCTCTGGGATCCTTACGTTATGGGAACAATCCCTGTCATCTCTGTTTTCATTAATGTATTTCTCCAAATCCCACACATATGATTCTCCCATCTTCCTCTCTAGGTATACAACCTTCACAGATCTCCCTATTTTTGGGAGCAGCCACATGAATTTGAACCAGAAAGATTCTTAGGACCCCGGAAAGGTGAAGGAATTGAAGGATGGGCTGGTTTCGACCCCAGCCGAAGCCCAGGAGCCCTGTACTCCAATGAGGTCAGCAACCGAACTATTATTTGATGTAGAGAGAGAGAGAGAGAGAGAGAGAGAGAGAGACTATAATGGATTTGCATGGTCATCAGATTGTGGCAGATTTCGCTTTCCTCCCTTTTGGTGGGGGACCCCGCAAATGTGTGGGGGATCAGTTCGCACTCATGGAATCGACAGTTGCGCTGGCCATGCTGTTGCGCAAGTTTAATGTGGAGCTGAGGGATCCTCCGGATCAAGTAGAGCTGGTCACGGGGGCCACCATCCATACCAAAGCTGGCCTGTGGTGCAACCTCAAGTTCAGGAGTGCAGCTCCTTTCGATGTCACATCCAAACCGTAGTAAACAGTTTATGTGAATGGTTTTTAAATGTGACAATACAACGCTTCTTTTCATGAATAATTAGCAAACCATCCCCTACCTCTCTCTCCCCCACCCCCTCAAAAAATCAAAAAACATAAAAAAAATGGGTGTGGTTTTTATAAGGTTGCAACCTTAAACAATCCAATTAAGGCGCACCTACAAATTTGATCATAACAGATAATTTGGGTACAAAAAATTCATAGGATTATCTCAAAATTCATAGGATTATCTATTTTCATATCTAGTTATAAAATTTTAAACTCCTAAAATGGTTTAAAATCAAGTAGATCTATAAAAATATGAAAATATTGAAAATGGACGGTCTAGATAATGTATTGCAAGATGCACTATTTGTGGGATTCAAAATCTTTTTTTTTTTTGTCTACATTCATACATCTCGACATCAAGATGATTAATTAGAGGTTTTTTAAAACATTAAAACAACTTTTTCCGATAGATTTTGAGGTGCATCTGTAATTCTATGTTTTAAAGTTGCAACTTTATATAAACTTTCTCCAAATAAAAAAACCCCAGTAAATATATTACTCTGTAACAAATGGTTCGAGGCAATACAGTACTTGGCTTCTTTTCATGTGTAATTAGGAAGCGAAAGGGTTAGCGTAGGAGGCGATTTATGATCAAATGTAAAAGGTACACCCAAAATCTCATTAGGAGATTGCAGTTCTGGTGCTAGACATCCTCAAATTCATCATATGAGCCTTGAAAAAAACAAATGAATTTCAAGTCTTGTATATAGTGTATCTTGTAAAGGGAATTCTAATATTATTTTTTAAATTTTAAAAGAAATATCTCTATAGTTTGTAATGAGGTGGTTTCAACCTTAGGAGCTCCTCCGAACTTTGTCGTGAGATGCAATTTTGATGTCCTTGACATGTAAAAGAAAGTCAATTAGCAAGACGGCTAGAAATTATCCTTCGCTTGATAACTGATGTTGACAACCAAATCCTTCTTAGCCCAGCTATCTTTCACAAAGGCAAGTCGAGGTTAAGTTCGCTGTTAAAGCCCTGGAAGTGGACAAAGCCCCGGGACCGAATGGCTTTTAGGTTTTGTTCTTCCAACACTTTTTGGATTATATTGGGGGAGGATGTCACCAAAGTTGTGGTGGACTTCATCCTAAACTAGAGGATGCTCAAAGCAATCAATACATCTAACTTTCTGTTTTTAATTATAAAATTGTGAACTCTAAAAGTTATTCAAATTAAGTCGATTTATAAGAAAGTGAATTTTAAAAATGGATGGTCTAGATAATATATTGCAAGATGTACTAATTTTAGGATTTGAAATCTTTTTTTTTCTATATGTTGATGATCTATTAGATATTTTTGACATTAAAATAATGTTTTTAAAAGGATTTTAGATGTGCGCCAAGACATTCATGGGAGGTGCCTCTTAATTCTACATATTTAGGTATCAACCTTATATATGAACTTCTTCCTTTTATGAGAGACTAGCGAAGTATCGACCTTATATAAACTTCTTCCACTCAAGAGAGACTACATATTTTGGATGTCAATCCACTCCCAAGTGGTTTGAGGCACCCAATTTTACTATCCCCAAAGGAACGCAGGTTATGGATATGCAAGTTAGGGGTTAAACGAAAAATATGAAAAAGACCAAAAAGGTAAAACTCGAGTATAATTTATGTACCGTTTGTATAGGGCCAACTTCAAATAGTATTGAGAAATGTGGTTTCGATACTGGAAATCTTTATGATAGTCTTAAAATATATTTTTATCTCTAATTATAAAATTTAAAGCTTCAAAAATAGTGTAGATCGAGTAGATCTATGAAAATTTAAAATTTTGAAAATTGACGGTCCAAAAATGTAATACTGGATGCACTATTTCCAAAACTTGAAATCCAATTTTTTTCTCTTGTCTATACATCTTGAGGTTGAGATGATCAATTTGAAGATAGTTAAACATCAAAACAACGTCTTTTATTGAACTTTTTGATGTGTGCCCTAATTTGATTGTTTAAAGTGTATAATCTTTTTCCTTTTCTACGTATGCCAATTAAAGTAAACATTAATTATTTTATATTGAAGAACTTGTCATGTATATTTTATATTGAAGAACTAGCCAATTGAAAATGGTCATGTATATTTTATATTGAAGAACTTGTCACAATGCCTGTGAGATGAATTATTTAGCATTTTAGCCATAGAGTTTGACTTAATTTAAACATACCTTTCAAAAGAAACTTTCTTATGAGTTGGAATAGCTGTGAATGCGTAAATTGTCAAATAATGCATCTCTCATGGGTATTTTGATAAAAAAATTTTCTATATTTTATGCTCAATTCCTAGTTTTCTAGAGTGCTAAATGTATTTAGATTTTTTTTTATTTTTATTTTTTATACATCCGATTAAGCTCAAATTTCTGGTGTTGACAGTTTTCTCCATCTTATATTTCTAAATAAATGCCAAAATGAAATTTCAAAATGAATAAGATGACCAGAATGGCCCTAAAATTTTGAAATTTGTTGGGGTATTTTTGTTATTTTATATAAATCAATTATATTTTTAATTTTTTTTACTACTGTACTTTAGTGAGAACTATTAATGCGCAAAATTTGAGCTGAATCAAATATATAGAAAAAAAGAAAAAAGAGAGGAAAATACAAGAGCCACTACAAAAAAGTGGGACTTAAGTATAAGATATAAAATACATGGGACTGCTTGTAAATTTTAGAAGTATAAAGGAATTTGTATGTTAATTTCTCCAAATAAAATGCAATTTTTATGTAAAGTTTTTTTTTAATTATGAGAAATATATTTTAAGTGAATAACGTAAACATCTCATAATATTTGTGATATTGAAACCATAGTTAGCAAGTCGGGGAATAATAAAATATCGGCAAACCAAAACATTGGTTATTAATTGGTTTATTTCAAAATGTCGAACGTTGGGTAAAATGTATGGTTTGCTAAAAAATAAGGTAAATTTTATAATCGTGAACATTTTGGATTTGGTTACGGTCTTTTGGGCAACTAACCATAAGGACTTTAAAGGTATACCCCACATTGTTTTCTTCAACAATTGGAGAACTATTATACAACATCACAGCAAAGGCATATCATGAAGTTTCTGTTGGAGACCTCCTGAGCTAGGTTTTGCTCAAACTAAACTTCGATGGGTGCTATTTAGGAAACCCAAGACCAGCTGGAGTAGGGGCACTCATAAGGGACAATTTAGCATCCACTCTTGCCTCCTTATCCAAATCCATAGATCATTTTGACTCCACAGGGGCAGAAGTAACTACCCTTCTTGAAGGGCTCAGACTGTGTTCACCTTACCGCTCAGTGCCCCTCATTATCGAAAGAGACTCCAAAAGTATTATATAGCTTGGGCTTCTTAATTTTCACCTCCTCCATACAACCTGGCACACATTTTGTATGAGATTCACTACATTTGTAGGGATATTTGCGTCTCATGGAAGCATATCTGGAGGGAGGAAAACCAGGCAACACTCAAGCTAAAGATGGAGCAGGTTTAAGAGGCGCCTAATTTTTTGAGATAGACATCTTTTTGTTGATTGCTCTGTTTTTCGCATTGCAACTAATAAAAATAAGTTTTTTGATTCTACTCCCTCTCATCCCCCTTTACACAAGGGTTCTGTTTGCTTTCCGTATGTGGAATAGCATTTCTCTCTTCTTCCTGTACTTACTTCTCTCTCCATATATATAACAGTCAACATTCTACTCTTTCTCATCCTCCTTTGCATGAGGGTTATGTTTGCTTTCCATATGTGGAATAACACTTCTCTCTTTCTTTATTAATATAACAGTTAACATTCTAAAAAATAATAATGACACAATTTAGGATTATGATTTGCAGCTCTTGTATAAATATATTAAATCCATTAAATAACGATTTTATAGCCTTATTAGTGTCATTAGGTAATACTTGACAATTTTTTGTTGAAATTTTTAATAAATCCAGCAACAATGCTTATCATGTTCTCACAACACAAACACATCATAGATTTATTAGGAGTATAAAATGCAAGAATAACAACAATACTAAACACAATAACTAATTAGTAAATAACAAGAACTGTGTACCAAGGCATAAGATTATGTTTCAATGAAAGAAAAAAAAATATGCCCCCATTAGAGGATTCATGTTAATGTTAAAAAATTTAAAAACCCAAATATATAAAATAGTAGTCCATCCTAAATGCTATGTTATATGCTCCAATGAAATAAAAATTAAAAATAAAAATAAAATATAAAATTATTCAAACTTCTCTATACATAAAAAATGCAATAAAATGCTTAAGAACATTCAAATATCTTTTTCTCTATAAAGACGCTATGGGTTTAAAGAAAAATAAAAAGGATTTTTCATTAGGTTACCCTTCTTCTAATTCTGCCTATTATTGTGAGATATACTATTGTTTTGATTATTTTTTTTGGGGGAATATATTGCTTCTATTTTTTGTATAGTGTTTTTAAGGGAACTCATTGGTGAAATTTTTTAGACAATATTTTGTTAAATAAAGATTCTTAATTTACTTCCAATGTTAATGTATTTATCTTTAAACAAAAATTCAATAATATTAAGTCAATGAAAAAAGAAAGTCAAAGGGAAGAAGTTTTGTCGAAAAGTTTTTTGAAAAAAGTGAAAATACGAATTTATATCGGTTCCATTAAAAAAGTGATTTTTTTTAATATTTTTTGAAAAACTCGGAATTCTTGACGGATTTCAAAATAGTGGAGATTTTTTGAAACAATCGTGTCTTAAACGGAGACTTGCTAAGTATGACCATATTCACATTTTTCATGGTTTACACTCATGTATCTTCTCTTTTTGTTATATTTATTTTAAAAAATATCTCTTGTTTAGAACTCCACCAAAAATGTGTCAGTTTTTTTTTTTTCCTGAGTGACATGTGAGTTTGAAACACAAAATTTCGAACCTACTTTTTTTAAAATTAAGTAGCTCAGAATTTCAAGTTCTAAACTACTTATTCATGTGAACTAAGGGCTTGTTTGGCCCCATTGGTTAACAAACCGAGGCTTTAAATCAATACCTTGTAATGACAAACCTTAGTTATGCTAAAACCTGATTACTCAGACATGACTTGTTTAGATTGCTTTGAATGGTACCCAGGTTATGTAAATTTGATATTTGGATCATTTTTTTTATTACCTGGTTTGCAACAGCACATATTAAACTAGAAATTTTGAGATAGTTTTCTCTCTAGAAAAATTGAGACAGTTTCTCTACAAACAATTAAAATTTCATATAGTTTCACTCTCCAAAAATTTTGAGACAATTTCTCTCTCTAAAAATTTTGAAATAGTTTATCTCTCTAAAATTTTAAGGTAGTTTTTATCTCTAAAATTTGATATAGTTTCTCTGACTAAAATTTTAAGATATTTTCTTTCTCTAAAACTAAAAGTTTGATATAGTTTTTCTAAAAAAATTGAGATAATTTTTCTCTCTAAAATTTTTTAGGTAACTTCTCTCTCTAAAATTTGATATAGTTTCACTCTCTAAAATTTTAGGATACTTTCTGTCTCTAAAAATTTGATGTAGTATCTCTCTCTATTTTTGAGATAGTTCTCTCACTAAAACTTTCAAGTTGTTTCTCTCTCTATATTTTGATATAGTTTCTCTCTAAACCTTAAAATTTGATATAGTTTCTCTCATAAAAATTGAACATAGTTTATCCCTAAAAATTTTTAGCTCATAAAAATTGAAGATAGTTTCTTTCAAACAAATTTTAAGTAATTTTTCTCTCTAAAATTTAATGTAGTTACTGTGTCTAAAATTTTGATATACTCTATCTCTCAAAGACTTAAAATTTAATATAATTTCTCTCTTTAAAAATTTTGAGATAGTTTTTCTCTTTAAAGATTCTAGTATTTTCTCTCTCTAAAATTTTAAGATACTTTCTCTATCAGAAACTTGAAATTTGAGATAGTTTCTCTCTCAAAATTTTTGGAGATAGTTTCTCTTTAAGAATTTTTATAGTCTCTCTCTAAAATTTGATATAGTTTCTATCTTTAAAATATGATAAAGTTTATTTATCTAAAATTTGATATAGTTGCCCTCTCTAAAATTTGATATAGTTTCTCTCTCTAAAATTTGATATAGTTTCTCTTTCTAAAAAATTTGAGATCGTTTCTCTCTCTAAAAACTTTTAGGTAATTTCTCTCGCTAAAATTTGATAGACGTTCGCTTTTTAAAATTTTAAGATATGTTTTCCCTCTAAAACTTGATATTTGAGATGGCTTCTTTCTTAAATTCATGAGAGAGTTTCTCCCTCTACTAAATTTTATGTCGTTTCTCTCTCTAAAAGTTAATGCAGTCTTACTCTAAAAAAATTGAGAAAGTTTCTCTCTCTAAAACATTTCAAGTAATTTCTCTTCTTAAAATCTGATATAGTTCTTCTCCAAAATTTAAAATTTGATATTGTTTCTCTACCTAAAACATTTTAGAGAGTTTATGGTGCTAAATGTTTTTTGTAGTTTCTCTTTTAAAATTTGATACAGTTTCTCTTTCTAAAATTTTAAGATACTTTCCCTCTTTGGATCTTTAAGGTAGTTTGTCTCTCTAATTCATGGGAATGTTGTGGAAACTTTAATTGTATTTAATAAAATGGGCTGATCCATTGTATGAAACTGGTATTATTATCAGTTCTATAATATTATATTCCCTCTTTCATGTTTACACAAATTCATGTTTTGGATAACTCAATTTTTTTCTTGATTTTGTGTATCCAAGTTTGGGCTCTCTTTCTTGGTTACAAAAAACATGATTATGTATCCAGAAAAGTTGCCAAACATGTATTTATGTGAGATACCTTGGCTCTAGTAAACATGGTTTTGAATACTTGAGTGGCGCGTTTGGTTCCCTGGCTTTCTCAATCTGTAGAAAAGTGTATCTTGGAATTGGTATTTACTAAAATTGGCATTTCCTGGGATATGATGTACGTTATTTGTATTGCATCTGGTAGAAACCAAAAAAATACAATTTCATTGTTTGGATTGCTTGGAATAATTTTTTCTTGGAAGTGCAAATTCTCTCTCTCTCTCTATTGTTTCCTCCATAGAATGCCAAATGTGGTTGTTCTCCGTTTTCAGACACCAAGCCAGCTGCACGTCTCTCTCTTTAGAATAACACCAACAAAAGTAACTAGAGAAGCTCTCTCTCTCTTTCTCTCTCTCTCTGATCTGCATAACATCCACAAATATTTGTAAATGACTATCAACTCTTGAAACTCCTCCCTCCAAAAACAAATCTCCACTCAAGTAGGAGAGAGAAACAAGTATCCATCCCAAGAAAGAAAGGGAAACAAGTGATGCAAGACCAATTTCCTTTTAACAAAGAGAGAAAATTTTTAGAGAGAAAACAGTACAAGAATAGAAAACCCAATTTTAGCAAAGAGAGAAAAAATTGTTAGAACCCATTTGCATAGGAGGAAATTAAGAATTTTAGATATTTGAAATACAAGAAAATCTAATGATTTTCAATATCAAGAATTCCTCAAATCGTTTGTTTGGATATACTATACAAAATTCATTAATTCTTTACCATCATTTTCATGTCCATTGTTTGGTAACAAAAATTGATATAGCATCTCCTTCTAAAACTCAAAATTTGGGATACTCTCTCTAAAAATTCTGAGATAGTTTCTCTCTCGGTATAGTCTTGTTTACGCTCCTGTTTGCACCGACAACACATGACTTCAAGAGTCTTGATGATATCACTGAGGAAGGTCTTTAGCAGAATCTTTTTGCTTCTCACTTCAGGCAGTTAGGAATAATCTTTTTGTTGACTTCCTAGAAGTTGTTTCATGTCTCTTGGAAAGGAAATCTCTGGGTGAGATCAACTCAAATATTTGTAAAACTTAATTAATTTTATGAAAATGTAGAGAAAGTGGGGTCGCTTGAATTATGGGCTCAAGTTAGGTACGAAAGTAGACACCAAGTGAATGGCAAAGAAGTAGATACCTGAGTCATGGTGGAAAGAAAACTTTTTTTTCAAGGGACATATCTTTTGAATGACCATTACCCTTTGGGTAGGTGGTACGCCGATGAATGCTTTTGATCTATAAGAGATCGAACTGACACTGCTATCTTCGAGTTAGTGGGGTTGAGAAGTCTCTGACAGTCGCGATCCGAAGTGACAGTCAATAGGAACCATGTTGTCTTTGAGCCAGTGATACTCCTTGTTGTAATCACTCTAATGCTACATTGGATGCTACCAGTGTAGTCATCTTCGACTTTAGACTTTTTTTTTGGTCTGGCTCTCCAATCGAATGAGAGTTTGATTTTTGAAAAAATGATTGGATGACAAATTCTTGGTTAATTGAACTTCTTGTTCGCCTCCGATTTTGACTCTTGGGGTCCACATGTTTAGGTTTTCGGTCTTGGGAACGAATGGGTTGGTCTTTTTTCTCTCTAAGGATTTGAAAGCAAGGCAATTTAGGATTTCGTGGCGGCAGAAATATCATATTCAAGCTTCTATGAAACTCTATTTTTTAAAATATTTTAGAAGGTTTTGAAAATAGATTGAATTTTGAAACAAAAACAAATTTTTTGGCTACTTTTTAACCAAAGATATTAAAATATTTGAAAACATCACGAAACACATAGGGGAGGTTTCAAAGAGGGAGAGAATTTTGAAAAATAGGTTTTGTAAGAAGTTTAGGCTCATGCTACCTAGAAGCTCTATTTATTTATTTATTATTATTATTTTTTAACATGAGTATGTCGAGCCTCTATTTGGGACTTTCAGGATGAGGAATCACCATGTACGTCCTTATCTTCTAATCTTGGCTCTTATGTCATAATTCTTGGTCGAATTTTTCTTGAAGTTTCTGAGCAAACCAATGTCTTGGATAATGTTGGCTACTGCCCCTGAGTACTCAGAAAATCCTTGGACATCTAATTTTGTTCCTTCACTTACCTACCATTTGAACATCAGATAGTTGAGATTCTTCAAATTTATTTGAACTAATGCCTTTCATATTTCTTTCACTTTTGACGCTATTCTGACTTGGCAAGAAAAGAATTGTTAGTGATTTTTGGTGAAGAGACAAAAACATCGAGAAGTTCCTTTTTTTTTTTATTACCCCAATAGCTTTTTTTCCGATGCTCGGGATTCCTTTCAATTTTTCATCCCGAAAAAATTTATTTTGCTTATTCTTTTTCTTTTTTGATTTTTGAAGAAGATGAATAATGAGGAGGAGAAGAAGAAGAGTCAGTGGTGTTAATCCTTTTTGTGGCACTTGGTCCTAGATGAGAACTCAATCAACCTTCTTTCCTAGATGGCAAGGAGGTTCTATTCGTAGCTATATTGGGATTTTTCTTGCCCCTGGTTGGTATCCAATAGGTCGGTATCCAATACTTCTTTGATAAAGGTTGCTGAGTTCCCTATTGAGTTTTTCTTTCTTGAGTTGTATCACTCGAACCTTGTCTTCAAACTCAGAGTCACTCTTAGCTTTCTAGTCCTTCAATATCTTTCTTGGGTCGCTAAGCTCATTTTTTTTGCTTTTGTTTTTTAATCTTTTTATTTTTTCGACTCCTTAAGCTACCAATGCTATGGAGTAGGATGCCTAAGCGGAGTGTGGATGCCCTCCCTTGGCTTGTATTCTCATGTTTTATGCAATGACACACATATGGAAAATATTATAAGACAGGTAGGTCAATAGACCTCACCTTGCCTCTTTGATGAACTTACACAAGCATGCTCATTCAAAACAAGAAGAGAAGAATGAGATAAGAAAGATGGGGGAGAGAAGAATTCGACCAAGTGGGGAGATCTACACAGTGACTAAGCTGATGAGTAATTGGCCTGACCTGGTAGTAAAATGGGCTCGGTAGCTCAGACCGGCTCAACAAAATTACTACTAGAAGGCACAATGGTTAGTCTGTCATGGTAATAAAGTGGGCACAGGAATTCTGGCACAACAACATTATGGCAAGACGACAGGACTACTATGGGAAGCTAATCTCGACCCTTCTTAATCAAACGAAAGAATAACAGAATGAAATTCATAAAGAAAAAATAAGAAGTATGATAAGAAAAGAAGAGAACATAAAGAAGGAGAGGGAAGAGAAAGAAAGAAAGGAGGGAAAGAATATGAGGAAAGAGAGAAGAACACAGTCGACGCCAGGCGTCGCCGGCTGTGTTAGGTAAAGACGGAGAAGAGAACATGGTCGACGTTGAGCATCGTCGGCTATGTTTAGACAAAGAGGAGAGAAGGAACACAATCAGTGCTGAGCATCACTGGCCATGTTAGACAAAAAAGAGAGAGAAAGGACACAGTCGGCGCTGAGCATCGCAGGCTATGTTAGATAAGGTAGAGAGAGAGGATACAGTTGATGCTAAGCTTCACCGACTTTATTAGACAGAGAGGAGAGAGAAGATGCAGTCGACGTTAGGCTTCACTGACTGTATTAGGTAGAGAAGAGAGAGAAGATACAGTTGGCACTAGGCTTCGTTGACTGTATCAGACAGAGAAGAGAGAGAATATGCAGTCAGTGCTAGGTCTCATTGACTGTATTAGACAGAGAGGAAAGAGAACATGCAGTCGGTGCTAGGCTTCACCGACTGTGTTAGATAGAGAGAAAGAGAACATATAGTCAGAGCTATGCTTCAGCGACTGTATTAGACAGAGAGGAAAGAGAACATGTAGTCGACGAAGGTTTCACTGACTGTATTAGATAGAGAGGAAAGAGAACATGCAGTCAGCGCTAGGCTTTATCGACTGTGTTAGACAAAGAGAAAGAGAACATGCAGTCGGAGCTAGGCTTTAGCGACTGGGTTAGATCGAGAGAAAAGAGAACATGCAGTCGGCGCTAGGCTTTGCTGATTGTGTTAGACATAGAGGACAAAGAACATGCAGTCGGCGCTAGGCTTTATTGACTGCGTTAGACGAAGAAGAAAGAGAACACATAGTCGGTGTTACTCTTCGCTGTCTGTGTTAGACGAGGGGAAGAAAGAGAGATAGAGATAAGAAGAAGCGAGATAACAAGAGAGACAAAGATGAGAAGAAGAGAGAGAAAGATATAGAGATGAGAAGAAGAGAGAGAAAGAGATAGAAAAAGATGAGAAGAAGAGAGAGATAGAGATGAGAAGAGGAGAGAGAAAGAGGGGAGGAGAGAGAAAGAGGGGAGTAGAGAGAAAGAGGAGGAGAGAGAAAGAGTGGAGGAGAGAGAAAGGGAAGAGGAGAGAGAAAGAAAGAAGAGGAGAGAGAAATAGGGGAGGAGAGAAAGAGGGGAGGAGAGAGAAAAGGAGAGGAGAGAAGGAAAGAAGAGGAGAGAAAAAGGGAAGAAGAGAGTAAGTTACCTTACCAAAGGGTACCGATCCTTTTCTTCTTTCTCCTCTCTCTCTCTCTCTCTCTCCAAGACGCACCCACGAGCTCAAGAAGAAATTAAAATTTTATTGATCCTTGTGTGAAATGAACCCAAAGTCCTTTATAATTTAGCTTTGCATTCTTATATAGAATTGGACTAAAACACATGTGTACCCCTAAAAACTACCTAAAGGTAAAGATAATTACAATTTAATTGAATTAAAATAAAATCTAAAAATGGGTGCAATAGGACTATTTTGGCACTGCCTAATAATGTGTGGAATTTCAGAACAATCCCTGCTGCTGCTTGAGAACTTGCGTGATCTTTCATGGCTGACCTGAGGTTGCTCTGATGCCCGTTTGATCGAAAGATTGTTGTTTTACTATAGGGATTGATATAGGGATTGATTTGAAACCAATTTCTAGCCATGAATCATGTTTTTAAGCCATGATCATGAGACTTGAATTTGGGATGAATCTTGAAAACTTTGGATCGATTGTGTGCTCGTTCCTTGATGTTTCCCTTCAGTGTCTTCGCTGAATCATACTGAGCATCCCCTCAAGATCATGTTGCAACAAACACAGCTCGATTTCGTGTCCGGATGAAGATTTTGTCATATTGAGTTTTTCGCCAGAATCTTGAAATCCAACGGCCAAAATTTACAGCAACTTCGACTCCCTTGGTTATGAAATCCAACCGTTCATCGTATGTGGGGTTCGAACAAAAGATGGCCACGGACCTTTTGCACCCAAGGCAATTGGTTTTGTGTCGATCTGGTGTATGAGCGTTGTGATTTGGCCACCGGAGTGGAGCGTGTTGCTGTTGATTTTTTTGCAAATTCCTTCATGAATTGGCAACTTCTTTCTAGTTTTTGTCCCTGCTCGTGCATCGTCAAGGGGCGTACCACATATCGAATCGCTTGTTTTGAAGAGACGAACATGCTTACCAAATTTGAGCACAATTTGACTTAGAACAAATGAAATATAGGCCTCAAACATTATTGCCCATGACTAAAACAACCACCTTTAATGGTGTTTTAGTGCAGGGTGGCCACACGAGAATAACGTGTGGCTTAACCCTTTTCAGTATTTTTCCCATAACTTTGTCCTGGAGTGCTCGATTAAGCCAAAACTTGACTCATAGGGGTTTTCGACCATGCCCGATCCAATAGTGGTGGTCTCATAGTTGTTTGGCGCACAAAAAATATATCTCTATCTATGGGGTCCATTTTAGTGTGTTAGAAGCCAATTTGTCCGAAATTGTTTCTTTGTGTTCACTGCCTTAGACATATCTAATCATGATAAAACTTGGCCGGTGGCCTTCTGAAGTGATGATGAAGATCTTGACTGATTCTGAAGAAATTCTGATGCTATCAAAATTTCCACTTATTTTGTAGGCTTTATTGACCCGCTTCCTCTATATTCCGCATCAAGAACTAAGGTGCTGAAAAATGTGTTCAAACATTGTGTGCCTAATTAGTAACATGTACTACGACACAATTATGATGGTGGGAGTGTCAGACACCGAGTCGACTGCCAACTCATACTGAAGATCGGGTACATCGATTGGTTGTCCATCGAGACAACGCGTAACTATCCCATGAGACCATGGACCCCAGCCTCAACCTGGATCTATAGTTAGGTCACCTAGTCATCAGTCCAGAGACCAAATAAGTTATCGATCTGACTCTAGGGATCATCAAGTTGTACCGCCTGAAGCACCCTAAACAACCGAGGGATTAGGCCAGGTGCGGTCCTCAAACATGCCGGAGTGCTACCCCCATCCTTATGTTGAACACAAGATAGAGTTTGTGCATTCAGTGGTGCTCAAGCCGGTGATTTAAGTATAAGTGATCCTCATGTACTAATAGCTCCCAGTCCACCTGGTAGAGAGCATTTCCCTTGAGGTAGTGCAACATGATCTTCTAATGTCCACAGTAGTCGTAGGGCTAACCAAGCTCCTCTTAGGACCAGTCAACCTAGCATTAGCTAGCTGCCAACCCTAGTCTGGCCCAGTTCCTTTAGGGATGAAATAATCAGTGGTAGATAATCTTGTAGATCCAAATAGGATAGCTCAAGCTGTTCTCCATGCCATGAGGAACCTTAGCCTAGGACATGCAACCAACTACTCGGCCCAACTTAACCTAGGGTCCTTAAACTTGGTCAAACACAGACCAACTCAAGAATGGTCCCTAATCGACTAGCGTTCACGCCATCATACCAGTTCTATAATCCACAATCCAGGGAAGCTCCTCTTATGGCACAAATATATTCGTCACCACACTACCTAACTCCCTTACACCCAGTTGGTCAACCTGCCACTTTAGGAAGACTAGTGGAGGGTCCACCAGTAACTGAGTGAGCAAGAAGGATGGCGGTTTCAGAACCGCTCATGCAATTGACACTAATGGACTTGCCTTTACTGTCGGTAGAGAACAAGCGCGAGATTTGAGGTCCCTTCTCCAAGTTAACCTGAGTCTGAGCCCTGATTCGAGAGTTTGAGAGACCACTCAACAAGAAGATGGGAACAAAGGATTGAGCAATGTTGCATCCCAAAGGTATGTTTGCGAATATGGGGATGATGAAATCCCCAACTCGAATAGTAGGGGAGCAAAATAACTCCATGGAAGCTTGTAAATAAGAGTGATATGAGATGTTTGTTGGAGAGCGAACTTAACCAACTACGGGGTGGCTTATCCTCAGTGGAGTCGCTGGTTGGTCGGTGTGCCTAGGTCGGATCAGGTGTTCGGCCCCCTCTCCAACAACCGCATGGCCTCACGAGGGTCGCTTGCACCTCTTGTGGTGTCACTCTTGTAGATAGGCGTGTCCAACTTGTGAGAGGATTTTGATTTAACGATGAAAAGATGGACTAGTGCACTTACCTCACTGTGTTTGAGTTTGTGGGATAAGCCAGGGCAAGCTCCCTCTTAGATCAATTCATAAAAGACCTCTAGCTGTTCAGCAGCTCAGATTGGATACGGCTCCCTCTCGAATGTCAATATCTTGTCTCGTACTCTTCCTTCAATAAACCACCGATGAAGTTCATACAAGTATGCTCCTCTGAAATGTACCTTTTAATGAATGAGTGGCTCTGGATGGTTTAGAAATGGGAGAAGAAAGTCTATCACAACTTGAAGACTAATGAATAGGTGGTTAGATGTAGGGACCAAGACTTTTTGGTTCGTAAAGTGCACCAGCAAGTCACCGACACAAGAGTGAGAGCCGCCGTGCATGATAGAGAGAGAGAGTGAGAGCTACTGTGTGTGGCAGAGAGAGAGTGTGCGAGCCGTCTTGCACGGCAGAGAGAGAGAGTGAGACCCGTTGTGCACGACAGAGAGAGAGTGAGAGCCGCCATGCACGGTAGAGAGAGTGAGAGCTGTCGTGCACGGTAGAGAGAGAAAGAGAGATGTCATGCACAATAGGAGAGAGAAAGTTAGCTGATGTGCGCACAAGCTATACTACCATGCATGACACCATCAAGCACGTCACTGCCGCGCGCGACACGGTCAAGCATGTCACTGCTAAGGGGGACACTGCCGCATGCGACACCACCATGTGCATTACTATCGTGCACGACAGAAACTCTCTCTCATGATTGTTGCATGCCCTTGATTTGCCACTTGGCACTTGCATGCCCTCTGTTTGCCACTTATAACCCTTTGCTTGCCACATGCTTGATGTCTCCCCCTTCTTTGCCTATAAATATACCCCCTTCACAAACCTCTAAAAGCTTTAGCCGTCTCTCTCTCCCACGTCCTTCCTTCTCATACACAGAACTTCCAAGCTTAAGCCAGCCTTGGAAGCTTGACCTGTGTGGGAATATTTGGGGTCCCCTTGAGTGCTGTAAGTGGATTGAGATCTCATGATTCTCATGTCTTGATTTATGCAGGCTTGATTTGTTTATCAAATTGTGAAATTTAAGTGTGATTATGGAAATGGGTGTAGGAATTGCAGCTGAAGTTTTTCTAAGTACTTTGCTAAGCATGTACTCTATTTTTTCAGAATTATGACTCTCTTTTAAGCGTTTCTTTGAGCATTGAGAATACTTCTCTTAACCATGAAATTTTGAGGGGAAGGACCCCTTTGAGTCTAATTTCATGGGGGGGAAAGACCTCATATTGATCTTTCTTGTGATTGGAAAGATATGAGACTTTTGTTAGAACATGCCAACTCTGTGACATGAAATTCCAAGCACATTATATGTTTTTGCATAAGGATTTTTAGTAACCAAATAATGTCAAAATATACTCAAAACAATTGTAAATGAAATATGGATGCGTCTACTTTGAAATTAGTTTTGGAAACGTGCCAAAATTCTCTGTGAATTGGAAATTATTCCCCTTTTTCTATGAATAGGTCACTGATGTGAATGCAGGGAATTTTCAGAACTGTTAACTGTATTGTGTTAGACTATTCACTAACCAAATCATGTCCAAATATTCTCAAACAACTTTTAAATGAAATGAGTATAATTCTAAATTGGTTTTAGAACCATGCCAAAATTATTTGTGGATTGGAAATTATGTCCCTTTTTCTATGAATAAGTCACTGTTGTGAATGTAGGGAATTTCCAAAACTGTTTTGTTAGGTGCCTCAATCTTGCCTTCCGGATCAGGATGATTGGGCAGCATGTGTCTCGAGTTTCGGGGAGACCCGAGACTTTTGAGATCGCTCTCTCGGGAACCTCGTTCGAGAACAAGGGCAGGTGGACCAACCGATGAGAGAGGAATTTAAGGTGGGTTTGGGACTTACTCAGGCTGGCTTGCGTGGGAGCCCTCTTAGATCACGAAGAAAGCCCCCCCTAGTCGTAAACTGGTTCAGAATTGCGTCCCTTTGCCTGTATTCTCCTATTTTCTGTAATCACACACGTATGGAAAATATTATAAGACAGGGGAGTCAACATACCCCGCCTTACATTTTTGGTGAACGTACATGGGTGTGCACAACTAAAAAGAGGAAGAGAGAATGACAGAAGAAAGATGGGGGAGAGAAATTTGCTGGGAATGTGGCCTTAGCTGAGCCATATCTCTCTTAGGTTTTGATATTTGCAAGAGGTGCACCCCTAATCAAGCAGCATCTCCCTTGGACTTGGATGATGAAGGGGGTTGAGCTACTTGTTGGGCAACATCAGCTCTAGAGCTAGACAGAGATAGGTGGTACACTCCTAGTTGAGCAGTGTCGGACGTGCACCCCAGGTTGGGTAGCATCTCCCCTAGACTTTGATGGTGGTGTGGAAAAATCAACACACAGTGATGTGTATTAAAAAGCACATGCAAAAAAACAACCTAATGTGTAATGCGGGATAAGCATGAATTAAAAGAAGAACTAGTCTAATCAAGATGTGGTCAAAAAATTAGACTACCAGATAAAGTTAAATAGCAAGATGGGATAAAGTCTAATTTAAACAAGATAAAATCTTTTTTGAATTTTATTTTTTTCATGTTTTTATCTATTTTAAGAAAGAAGATAAAGATGCATTTTCAAAAAGAGATACGATTCTTTTTAAAAATATGTTTTTGATAAAAAATAAAGATACATTTGAAGAAGATAAAAGATGATATAAAAAAAGCCAAGAAACTTGGAAATTAGTAGATCTTCCACCTTGTTCTAAATCCATAGGTTGTAGATAGATATTTAAAATAGATCCCCATTTATCCTCAACACAGTGGGATATCTCCCACGCCCTCTGTCCGATAAAATACAACACCCTCTTTTCTCTCTCTCTCTCACTCTCTGTCTTTCTCTATCTCTCTATCAATTTAGCTCTTACTGGATCGCACTTCAAATCCTCCCAATCATTAGGTGGTCATATGGAAGCTCACAGATAGCTGTTCAAAGCTGGAGTAGCTTCATCTTAGAGCTTTCTGGCCTTTCTGTAGATGATGAAGAAGTGGCATCATGTTTCTTGTTTTTTAGATGTTCATAAAATTTTTATTAATCTTTTAAATTAAGGTGAGTTTTCATCATTTTTTGGTGAAAGAGATGGCAAAGAATTACCGTGCAATTTTCTTATTTGGGAGCATGTGGCAAAGGTTCAAATTATTTAGTTTTTATTATGTTTCACAGAGAATGTTGAGACTAAGGTGGTTCTTACTTTTGTTATTATTTTGATCTTCGTTTCTTTGTTCTGGTGCCTCAATTACTCATTTCTTTGTTGATTTTTATGTGACTTGGTTTATATTTAGAATCAAAATCTTTCTTTACTTCGATGCATCGGCATATATTGGTTGGTGAATTTCTTTGCTTTTCTTGTACTATAACGTTTGACCACAAGGAAAAGGTCGGCATGAGTATAATCACCACCCCATCAAATGAATGAATGGAGACTGTCATGAACAATTACCACCTCAGAGGTCTTGGTGGGTCCCATTGCTGATACGAAAAAGAGAAAATTACATTAACATTCATTTTACTTCACATTATTTCAATATACTTGCAATTTACTGCTATTACATCTATATTCAATTTTTTTGGTGGTTTTGAGATTGCTAACATTTCTTATCTTCAAGATCCGAAATCAATAAAAAAATATTGGACCAGCAAGACATGAAATTGTAGATTTTTCGATCTTGAAGGGGAGTGGGGAAATTTATTGCTAGGTATTATCGTAATAGCGGGTATAGATGTAATAATTGGAAAATTAACCATAAAGTCTAAGTAATGTTAAAGAACCGTTACAAAGCTAATTTTAGTGGGTTCTCCTTTGTAAAAATTATGATAAACGTAATTTTTGGGTTCCCGCTTCCAAGATGAGCCACATACGTGATAATTATTTCCCTCAAGAAAATTCTACTTTATCTATCCATCTATCTAATATTTAGGGATCTAGTTTTAAATGATTGAAACTTAAAGTCTATAATAAAACTTTGTGGTGAGAAATCATAGATTTGAAGATCAACATTATTTCTATTAGTTGGCTCCCGCTTTTTACATAAGAAGTAACAATTAAAAAACCCTAAAATGTTGAAGATTAAACCAGATCATTAGGCGCGTCTTGACTAGAGAGAGAGAAGAAGGCATTTTTCAGGTTCTTTTTCCAACTTGTCTTCCTCTTCTCTCTCACATATATCATCTTCTTCTTATTCCCTCACTTCTTATTCTTTTTCTCTCTCTCTGTCTCTCTGTAAAATACTTTTTCATTGTAGCAATCACTTTTACCTGCTTTTCCTAACATCGTTCCTTATTTCAATCATCTGCTATTGCTTCAGTCAAATCACCAGCAGCTATGAAGATATTAGAGGTTGTATTGACATTGAAGTCGCATCAAGCAACAACATGGCCAAAAAAGATTTATGCAGTTCTCTCGGTCCAGCAGAAAAACCTGAAAACAAAGATCATCAAGACAAATCAAGATGCTTTCGAATGGACAGGGAAGTTCGTCTTCCTGGTCGAAGATTCATTTCCCATAAAACCAGACATCATGACTCTCAAAATCTATCATGCGCGCCCGCTGCTCAGAGATGAGCTTTTGGGTTATGCAAGAATCCCAGTGATCAACGTGATGGTATTCGAGGATTGGGGTTTCTTGTCCCTGCATGCGAGCGGCCGGTTTGGCGTGCCTCGTGGTCTCGTCAACTTCAGTATGGTTCTGTGGCCTGCAGGATGTACTACGGGCGAGTGTTTGAAAGGAAGGGGAGGGATGGACTTCTATGGATTGTAGGAGGGGCGGATCATGGGACTCCATGAAAGACCTACTTTTGTTTTTCTTGTTGCGCAACTTTGTATTTTGATGCCCTATTTGGAAATAAATCAATGTTTTAAATTCATAAATGAGGTTTTATTCCACATTTCATGCCTACCCTACCGTGGGAAGATGGATGGCATTATTTGTTTTCTTTGAACTTGTTCAGTATTTCGTTTTTCTGTTTTTACTTTATTCTAACTTTTTAAATTCATAATTTTCTTGGAACCAATAGATAGCCTTGCTCGACTAATATCATGGACTTCTAGTTACCATAAAGGTAATTTGGACATATATCTACTCTCTCTAAGTCCCGTATAGAAACTTGGTGAAACAACGCTCTCTCTCCTCTTGCTACTCTTGCTCTCTCTCTCCTCTCGCTCTATGGCCCCAATTTTCTCATCTCTCTTCTCTCGCTTCCGCTCTCTCTTCTCTCCCTGTCGCACTCTCTCTCACTTCTCTTACAAAAACAATGGAATTTTCAAAAATCCAAAATTTAAATTTAAAATAATTTCGGATTTTTAAAATTAAAAAAGTTTAGGGACATTAAAATTCAATTTTAGATTTTAAAATTCCACATATTCATTTCTCAGGTAAATTTAACATTTTTTAAAAAAGAAATAGCTTATATATGCATTTATTTTTTCTATTATTGTAACTTTACCAAAGATGTTATGTTATTTCGTATGTACCGATTCTTATAATTATATATTTTTTTTCAATATTACATTTTTTGGATGTCACAAAATAGAAAAAAAAAAAAAAAAAAAAAAAAAGGATCTTCAAGATCTGAAATTGTGGATTTTCGGATCTTGAAGGCTAGCTGAAAAATGATTTTTGTTTTTTTTTTTTCTCATAAAAGTTTTCAGACTTTGAATATCTGAATTTAACAATTACAGAATCCTCTGGTGGAAAATTAAATTTTTGGATTATGAAAATATAGAAACTTTTATTTTAAGTAAATATTGGGTTTTCAAAATACAAAAATGTTGCACTAAAAAAACTCAAAATTTGGGAGTTTGAGAGTCCAAATTTTTTTTTTTAATTCCTGATTTTGAAAATAAATAAATAGAAATTTTAGATTTTTAAAATATGAAAATTTTAATTTTCAGATTTTCAAAATTCAAAAATTTAATTTTTAAAGAATTTTAGGATTTTGAAATTCCAAAAATGTTGAAATGGGAAATTCTTTAAACTTTCAGATATTGAGAATCTGAAAAGAGCGATTTGTGTAACTTGGCACAAAGAAAAATTAGGATCTTAAGAATCCGAAATAGTCTATATGGTAATTTTTTAAAATTTCCAACAAAATGTTGTATTATTCGACATAAAATGGGTATAGTGTTAATAACTCAAAATTTTTGGTGACTTTGTAATTGCCGTAAATTTTAATTTTCAAATAGTTTTCTTATTTTCAAAATCCAAAATTGTTGGGCCACTTTTGTTTTGGTAAGTTCTTGTCCATTTGTGCAAATTGTTTTTATTTGTTTTAGTAAGTTCTTGTCCGTTTGTGCAAACATTTGAAGCAACACTCTCTCTCACTCTTTCTCTTCTCTTGCTGCTCTGGTTCTCTCTCTCTTCTCTCGCTCTGTGGTCCTACTTTTGTACTCTCTCTCTTTTCTCGCGCTTGCTTCCTACTCACTCTTTCTCATCTCTTTCTTCTCTTGCTCTTGCAACAAGATTTGAGAATTTTCTCGTTCCCTCGTTTACTCTCGCTCCCTCTTTAAGGACGTGCGGATGGAAACCGTTCACCCTTGGCGCTAAGTGTTGGCAAACTCAACCGGTGCTGGCAAGTAATCTCCTCTTAAACCTTTGACGCTCACTACTGCAACAAGCTCCCTCCGTCTCCCAAACCGATCTCTATTTGAGAATTCTCCGTAAACCATACTTTTCCATAAAAGGTGGACTGTCCAAAGTATTGCCCTCCTTGGAAGAGTTCTAAGAGTCTCCCTCCCGCTTCCTACCCTCCATCACAGCTGCATTCTAGTGGAAATCGAAAAAGATGTAGCGCCTGGTTGTTTGCCCAAAACCATGAGCGAGCGAACGCAAGTACTTGGCAAAGTCCAGCCACTGACTTCTCCCTTGCCCCAGTCAAGCCTGGAACCATGGTTAAGAATAGCGGCCGTGATGTAGCAAAGGCTAGAGTTTCGATTTTTAGTGAGCAAGTTTTGGGCAAAGGGGATTTTCAAGGTTCTTTCTCTATTTTTGAAGTTGTAGAAATAGTCTATTCCAAGGAGCATCCAGAGCCTACAACTGTTGAGAGGTATGTTGGACCTGGGTTTTGGCGGTCTCCTCCTCCAAGCGCTCTTCTAATGCATGGGCTTAGACTTTTGCGGTCCCCACCTCCAAGTGCTCTTCCAATGCCCGGGCCTGGCATTTTGTGGTCTCCACCACCAAGTGCTCTTCCAATCTTTGGGCTTGGGTTTTTTTGGCCTCCATCTCCAAGCAGTATTCCAATTCCTAGTTTTTTAGCGAAGAAGCAAGTCATTACAGAATCTACAACAAGAGACTTGCAACACCTCCTCATCATTGTCATCTGAATAATTTCTTTTGCACAAGGGGTGGGAATTTGCAAAATGGTATAGACTTTATGACTCTTACATTGATGTAAGGTGTAATTTATTCTTTTTGATCTGTACATGGGAATATGGGAAATTTTATAAGTTTTGAAATTTTTAATATCTTTTTGTTTTGTATACATACATATCATGTGGCTGACCTTCAGATATTGGTGCTTTTGATAGGGATTCCGGAAGCTGGCTATGCTGAAAATACTCCTTTATAAGGTTGCGCCAGTCTTTTACTGGCTCCACCTCTGTGCATAAGGGATCTTGAGATTCTTTCTCTTTTATCACATATGATTTCGGAGAGTTGCTCGAGTCTTGCATGGCCTTTCCAGCTGCAATTAGTGCGCCAAATGGATGAAGAGAGCACCCCTCACACCACAGCATCTTATTATTGTCCATTTTTTCGACAAAATCAATGCATCTCCATTCGACTACCCATACTGGTGTGGGCTCTTCTAATGGGATTTGAATAGTTACCCATAACTTGGTGAGTGTGTCGGCTTGTGCATTAAGCCTTCGTGGTAGGTGCTCAAGAGCAACTTCTTCAAATTCTGAGATCAAGGATTTGGCAGTGTTGAAGTAAAGCTTGAGGTTGTCTTTTCTTACGTTGTATACCCCCATGAGTTGCTTGGTGACTAGCTCTGAATCTCCATAAATGGTCAAGCATTTCAAGTTCATATGGGAAAGCAATATCCAAGCTTATGATGAGCGCTTGATATTCTACTATGTTATGCGACTCTATCACTAGGAGAGAGAATGATAGTGGGACAAGGCCATCACGAGGGGTGGAAAACACTACTCCAGCACCATTGTTTTTGCATTGAAATGTCCCGTCAAAATGCAGCTTCTAATCACATGAAACTTCAGCCTGAAATCTGATAGATTATCAGTCAAGGGGAGAATCAGCTGGGAGAGGATGTGCTGCCAAGAAATCTGCAGCGGCTTGACCTTTGACAACTTTTTTTGGCACATATGTATTGTTAAACTCCATGAGGAGTAATAACCATTTCGCAAGTCGACTTGATAAACAAGGACGCAACAAGAGAAATTTAATGGGATAAGCTTGAGAGATGAGCTGAACTGCAAATATCAAGGCTAAACACATCTTCTCTCTGAGAGAATAGTTTCTTAGGCTCCTTGCATTCTTCGACTCAGATAGTATAGAGCCATTTCTTTCCCTTCGTCATTGTTTTGAGCTAGCAAGGCACCAAGTGACTCATCTAATGCAGCTACATATAAGATGAGGAGTTTTCCTTCATCATTATTATTAATGGTATAGAGCCATCACATGGCTCATGAATGGACTATCAAAGTCTGCCAATAGGTAGTGAGAATACAATCTCCGTCTATGGACTACAAGTTCTCCCTAGGGATAAACCTAAGTCACACAGACCTGTGCACACTCATCACAATTGGTGTATGGGGGCTATCTCTAGCAGATGTATATGTAATAACCTCAATGATTTCTACCAGTGTTAGCAAACCAGGTCAGTTCGTTCGGACCCGAGCATTGCCCAATTCCAATTTTGGTGATTGGACATTTTTGAATGTTTCTTATATTTTGGAAAATATTGGAAAGTATTTAGTCCATGAATAATTATTTTTAAATTTTTTCCATTTTTTTTGGAAGGTTTAAAGAATACCCCTGGGTATAAATTGATTTCTAAAATCCATTGTTTCACTAATTTTTTACTTCATTTGGATGTGCTTTATTTGATCATGCTTCAAAAATATGAAACAAGTTTATATAAGGTTGCATCCTTAAAATGAAGTGTATTTTAATGTTTATTATTATTTTAGAAAATGTTGGAAAGTGTTTTGGCCATAAATATTTATTTTTACATTTTTCCATCGTTTTTGGAATATTTCAAAAATGCCCCTGGGCTAAAATCGATGTTTAAAATCCATTTTTTCACTAATTGTTTTTACTTGATAGACCTTTCCCTTAGACACAGCTCCTAGGGTGTAGTAGATGCTACAAAGGACCGGCTGTGCAAGTGAATATTCTCTCCTCCTCACCATGTCACAGGCCACATAGAAAGTGTCTGAATGGATAATGTTTGCACCACTGGGGAGAGCAAACTTGCACAAGAAAAGCACCAAGTACGTGGTAGGAAGATTTTCCCGTTCTCCTTTCATAGCTCAAAAACTGGTGGAGCTCCCTTCTCCCCTTTCCTCGGTGATGGACTGGCTTCATCATCACAATCCCCATAGAAAAAGGCCACTCACTTGGTGAAAGAGATGCATCCGTTCTTGGTCTCAGACCAGAGCAGCTGAAAAATTCCAAAAAACTCCTGAAGCCCAACTGGTGGGTCTTCCTTCTCGATCTGTTCGCCACAAAAAATGATTGAGTTCGGGGGCACGAACTCGTCATACATACTACCGATGAGCGGCAGCCCACCAATGAAAAACAGATTTAGCAAAGATATTCCTTCTTCCCCATGACCGAGTAGCCATGTGTTGCTACACATGGCTTCAGGTTTCAAAAATTGCCTTGATTGTGTTAGAGCAGCTATCATAGTAGCCTGTCGAGCACTAAATGGCGGCCAGCAGGAAAGTACGCTTCAGAATGTCCCTGTACCGCCTCAACACTTTCATGGTCCACGAGGAGTAACCCTTCAAATACAGGTGTTGTCCTTGCACCCATAGTTCAGCAGAGGACCATTTCATGTCAGGGGTTTTCACCATCCTCTTGCTTAGAGTCGGCAAGTCCCCATTTGAGGCTATATTTCGGTGCAGGCAATGCAGGAGGCCTACTCCTTCTTCTACACTCACATTGTGATCGTTATCTTCTCTTACCCCAAACCGAACAGGGTCACTAACAAAGGTGATGCGTAAAGGCCACCGGGGTTCACAAAAGCCTCAGTGAGCCAGATTGGCTCACCTCTCCCTAAAAAGCCTCCTTGTGACCCTGCGGGTTTCCCTTCTCTCTTTTTGTGCACATTGCAGCTCGCCACAACTCACCGGAATTTCACTGAGGTTTCGGTAAGCCCAATGTTGCTCCTCCCTTTTCTTTTCCGATAACAGAGGACCGTTAGAGCCCCCTGACCCTTCTGCATCCTGCCTGCAATTTCAGAACTACCAGAAAAGCACTCGAACTATGGCAAAGCACCACTATGACTCTCGCAGCTTCACCAGAAAGGTCTCAATGAAGCTCTGAGAAGCCCCTCTTCCCAGCTCTGAAAGCCTTAGCACTCTCCGAAAACACTCGCAAGCACATTGCGAAGGCCCTAACATGCTCAAGCTCGTCAGAAAGCTCTTGAAGACCTGGGTACTGCAGAAACTCTAACCGAAAAACTCATGACAAAAGCTCCGGCTCCCTCTCTCTCTCTCTCTCTAAAAACAAAATCTCTTCAACTGTCCTGTCGATAAAACAATGAAATTGGGGTTTTCCCCCTTTTATACTCAGCAATGCCACGAACAACCCCTCACAAGTTTTAAAGGATGCTCTAGTCCCAAATTTCTGACGGGCGATAAGACCAGGTTGGAGCGGGTCAAGCCCGAGACCCAAAAAGGCTATCGTCGCGTGCTTCGTCAAGGGCCATTTCCACGCACTTCGTCAAGGGTCTATCATCGCCTGCTTCACTCAGGAGCTATCGTTGTGAGCTTCATCAAGGAGCTATCACCGTGCACCTCGTCAAGGAGCTATCTCCGCGCGCTTCGTCAAGGAGCTATCGTCGTGCACCTCATCAAGGAGTTATCGCCGCGCGCTTCGTCAAGGGCTATTGTCGTGCGCTTCATCAAGGAGCTATCGTCGCGCTTCTCGTTAAGAGCTATCACTGCACGCTTCATCAAGGAGTTAATGCCGTGTTCCTCACCAAGTGGTTAACGCCGTGTGCTTCACTCAAGGTTTAGCGTAGAGTGCACCATCCAAAACTTAACACCATGCGCATGCCATGGCACTTCCCTCTGGGCCCTCATCTTGCATCCCCAAAAGTTCATTCCCTGCACCCTAGTCTCACTCTTCACGAGTCAAGTCTCTAGTTATTGTTGGGTTCCCTAGAGAGCCACTTTTCCTTACCACAGTCATGGTTCAGATGCACGACCCTAAATTGCATGGTCCAAACAATATGACCTTAAACTGTAGCGGAGGTCTTGTTGCACGAATTTAAATTACATGGTCCTAGCCACATGAATTTAAAATGCATAGCCATGGTCTGAGCTATAAAACTTTAAAAATGTAGCACACGTCCCTGTAGCTAGTTGATAAAATTGTGAAATGGGCCCACCTCCTCGCTAGGTGTATTCCATCAACATCCCTAGTGGAGTTAGACATATTCCATCAACATCCCCAGTGGAGTTAAGTGTATGAAAAAGAAAAAGAGGGTCGCCTTACCCCTCAAATCTTCGATGGGTCTCTTTCACACCAACATCCCCTAGTAGGAGTCACATCCTATTATGCCCCACTATCCCCAGGGAATTACGGTCATTTCAACCCCCAGTGGCATTGCATCTGTGCTCTGGCTTGTCATTCTCAGTAGAGTTATACGCATACCATTACCCACCATCCCCAGGGAGTCACACTTACCCTCCTAATCCCCAGTGAAGTCCGGTTTTGCTTGCCACTCCTTCTAGGGCCACCATCTTCATCTTAAGCTTCCTGCTTGTGTATAGCCTTAACTATCTTCATCCCTAGGGAGTCAGATTACTATCCACAGACCTAGCCCCCATGCAGCTTCACCTACATCGCGACCCATGCCATGGTCCATTCTGCATGACCTTAAACTGCACATCCACGGTCCGTTCACCATGACCTTAAACTGCACAGCCACGGTTTGTGCTGCATGACCTTAAACTGCACAGCCACGATTCGTGCTGCATGACCTCAAACTGTGCAGCCATGGTCCGCGCTGTATGACCTTAAACTGTACAGCCACGCTCCATGTTGCATGACCTTAAACTGCACAACCATAGTCCGTGTTGCATGACCTTAAACTGTACAGCCATGGTCTGTGCTGCATGACCTTAAACTGCATAGTCACGGTGCACACTATATGACCTTAAACTGTAGTGAAGTTCTAGTTGCATGACCTTACACTGCCTGGTTCTAGATGCATGAATTTAAACTGAATAGCCATGGTCCGAACTATTTTACCATAAACCATAGTCTACGTCCTAGCCGCATGACATTAAAAGGCTTAGCATCATGGTCCAAACTATATGACCTTAAACTCTAGCAGAGGTCTAGTTGCACGACCTTAAACTGCCTAGTCCTAGCAGCATGACTTTAAACTACATAGCTACGGTCCAAGCTATATGACCCTAAAACATAGTTCATGTCTTGACCGCATGACGTTAATCTACTTTGCCTAGGTTTCGGAGGCATGATCTTAAAATACGCCCTCACATATGCACACACCCCCATTACGTGCATCTTCACGCACGCCGACCCATCCGTGTGTGTACACCACCTTCATTGCGTCCATAGTTTCACTTAACTACCACTATCCATCATTCCTCAGTGAGTTTCACTCAAGCTCACAAAATGACGAACCATCTCGCCATAGATACTCGTCATCAGCTAGTGGGTCACCACTTTTCAACTACCATTCATCATCTTCCATCTTGCATAAGCAGCCTCGTACCATCTCCCCAAAGTGAGTCAAAACCATCACCATACTCACTCTATGGCCTCTACAGACTGTCATTCATCACCACTATGGTGTAGTTGTATGACCCTAAACTATAGTGCACATCCTGGAAACATGACGTTAAAAGGCTTCACACAGGTCTCGAAGGCATGACCCTAAATACGCATTCACAAAAACAATGGGCATGGTGTACACCTAGACAAGGGAACACCATGAGTAAAAAAGACAGACGGGCATGGTCACGAAACCATGAGTAAAATAGTTTCGTGAAAACAAAGATCCATGCATGGTGAAAACCCCAAAAGGCATCGTGAGCAAAAAATGGATAAAAATGGTGGACATGGCCTCAAGGTCATGGGTACAAGAACCCAAAAAATAAAGGAAGTTAGTGAAAATGGTCTTTACGATGCCACTTCCCCTGTTCAAGTGAAAACTCGCAAAGGGCGCTTGGCCTAAAAAACAGGTTGACACAACATCACAGCCTCAGCCAGCACCCAATTGCCAAAACAAGCATAATTCTTGCTAATGAGATCTATGCAAAATTCTCAACTGCCAGCATTCAATCACAACACAAAATGGCTCATCCAAGAGTGAGAGCCTCATATGATCTCCCACACTTTACCTCCAAAAACAATAAGAGTCCTTGAGGGTGAGGACGACGACCGAAAGATCACTCCAAAGTGCTAAAGATCCCAACGAAGGCAAGAAACTGACAAAGCCAAGGCCTAACTTGTCAGAGACTTAAGGGTTATTCCTCGTCATGAGATCGCGTCGCCAAAACCTTCCTTAGCTGACAAGCCTAGATCTTCAGGACATGTCAGAAGCCCCCGACTGGTAGGAAGGGGCCAACGAGGCCGCATCGCCAAAATTCCCCCTAGCCTACAGACCAAGATTTTCGAGACAGGTCAAAAGCCTTTGATTGGACCCTTCTGAGTGGGACCTAGAGAGATACACTGATCATCAAAAGCAAACATGTTGTAGCAGCAAATGATGCCAACCACAGGTTCATAGCACTTGGCTGCCTGATAAGCCCGAATTCTGATCAATGAGGTCCGTACAAAATCCTCGAGCTGTCAGAATCACAAATAGTCTCTCGAGTGTGAGAACCTCCACAGATCCCTCAAAAAGTCTCTTCTCCCCCTAAAAGCCTCCATGGATGCACCCGTACATTGCGTCCAGTCCTCCGAGCATCCCAGTTACAGCAATGCATGGATCTCCTTGACGTTCATGTAATCCTATGCCTTGCCAGGGGAATTTTCCTAATGATTGCACTTATTGTTTCTCTTGAAACACAATATTTGATGGGGTATGTTGTTGGAATACATTTTTCATCATGATGGGTCTCCTCCGGTCAATAAAGCCTAACAAACAGGGAAAATTTTGACAGTCTCATAATAGCCCCATAACTGGTCAAGATCTTCATAAAGACTCTCAAAAGTCTCATGCCAAGTTTCGTCACAGTTCGACATGTCTAAGGCAGTGCAGACAAAGAAACAAGTTCGCAGAATCAGCCTCTAGCACCTTGAAACAGACCCCTATAACAAGAAGTACATTGTCAGTGCATCATATTTCTATGGGACTACAACCATTGGATCCATAACACTTGAAAACCCCTAGGGCTCAAATTTTAGCTTGGACGGATATTTTAGGAAAACATTACTAGTAAAAGAGCAAAACAGGAGGAGCCACACGCTATTCCCATGCTGCCACCGTGCAACCCAACTCCATCAAAGGGAAAGTCACGAATAGTGATTTTCGATGGCAATATCTTATTCCTCCTACGTCAGATTGCGCTCATATTTTGTTAGCGCATTTTTCTTGTTGAGACTAGCGTTTCGATATGTGGCACGCCCCGTGACGACGACCGAACGAGAAGAAAAGCTAGATAGATCAACAATGGTCATCCGATCCCATTTTTCTTGACAACTATGGTAATAATCTCACAATTATTCACTAGTGAAGGAAATTCCTCATCATTCTTTATTTGAGGTTTAAGCTTCTCATAAATATTAAGATCCAATCCCAGACCTTTTCTTACTTGGAAATTTCAATTTCCTAAAAGCCACATGGCCAAATACAATCTCTTTCAGGCCACCCTCTATAGACTCATAAATCAAGTTTTTCCACTTTGAAATTTTAGGGCTTTAGAAAATAATTCTTCTAGTTGGGTTGTTCCACGGTTCACATGTGGGTAGATTTATGAAGGTTAATAATCCTAGAAGCCCATCATAACTAATCTCGCCCTCCTACCTCTATTGATATGATCAATCGAGAAAGTTATAATAAAGTAAAGAATCATAGACATCATCCTCAACAGTAGAGGAAGAAGGAGGAGAATAGAATGAAAGAAAATAAGAGACGGAGTATTGAAATTGAATCCCCCAAATCCTAAGCAACAACCCATCTATGAGAAATTCAGTAAAGAAGGAAACATCCACATTTTTTATTGGAATCCCATCATCTATGAAAGAAATCAAATATTCATTAAAAGTGAGTCATGGAGAAACATGATCCGACCAAATTAAAACCAATGCCCAAAAAATGCAACATCAAACAATAGGTAATAATCAAAACAACAAAGCACACAATGTAGCCACATGACACTCACCCCACTACACATATCACCATGGGTCCCGATGCAGAATGAAATAGAGAAGCTGATCAATAAAGCCTGACAAACAGTGGAAGTTTTGACAGTTTCAGAATGGCCCCAAAACTGGTCAAGATCTTCATAAGCACTCCAAAAAGTCCCCTGCTAAGTTTCGTCGCATTTCAACATGTCTAAGGCAGTACAAACTGAGGAGCAGTTTCGACAGAATCAGCCTTTAGCACCTTGAAATGGACCTCGTAACTAGAGCTATATTTTTTATGTGTCAAACAGCTATGGGACTACTGCCATAGGACCCAGCATGGTCGAAAGCCTCTATGAGTCAAGTTTCGACTTAATCGGGCACTCCACGATGAAGTTATGGGTGAATGACCAAAAAGGGGTATGCCGCACACTATTCACATGCAGTCTCACTGCACCAAATCACCATTAATGGTGATTGTTTTCACAGTTTCGGGCGGTGACTTCAGAGACCCATATCTCACTCGTTTCGAGTCGAAACATGCTCAAACTTTGTGATTGTGCTCGTCTCATCGAGATGAGCGTTTCGATATGTGGTATGCCCAACGGTGATCCCGAGAGAGAAGAAAAGATAGAGAGAAGTTGCTGATTTGTGAAGAAAGTTGCAGAAAAATCAGCAGCGTCGCGCCTCGCTTAAGCGACCAAATCATGACACTCGAAAGCCCGATCGATGTGAAACCAGTTCCATCGCATGTGTAAGGTCTAGGGCCCCGTAGATGACAAACAGTTGTATTTCATATGCAAAGCCGGTGAAATGACTGTAATGTTTTGCGCTGAAATTCTAGATTCTGTCCAAAATTCCAAAGTTGCAAAATCCTCATCCGAGCATAAAATCGAGCTGCGTTTGCTATCACCCGATCATGACAGCATGCTCAAAGTGATCCAATGAAGAAATCATGGAAAAATACCAAGGAACAAGCACACTATAGATCCAAAGATGGTAAGATATATTCAAATTTCAAGTCCCATGATCATGGCTTAAAAACATGATTTGTGGCTCGAAGTTGGTATCAAATTGATCGCCATGTTGAGCCCTACAAGAAAAACGATCATCTTTCGATCAAACGGGTACCAGAGAAACCCCAGATCATCTATAGAAGGTCACGCACGTTCTTGGGCAGTAGCAGAGATTGTTTTGTAATTCCATGAATTGTTAGGAAATGGGAAAATCTGTCATTTTTCACCATATTTTTTTATTTTATTTAATTCAATTAAATCTTAATTTTCAGCAGTGGTAGTGCCGTTCATGCCTGTTTCGCAGTGCATATGTCTTTCTTTTCTTTCTTTTCTTCTCTCTTGTTGCATCACAGGTGGCGCATGGAGATGGCAGCACCATGCGCGGGCTTTTTTCCCCTTCTTTTTGTTCGCCTCTAGCTCTCAGCGAAGTTTGCAGACGGCGCTGCTCATCGCCGTCTGCAAATGTATTCTCGATGTCTCAGCGAGGAGCACAGAAGGTGAAACTTATTGCCACTCGCGGGGGTCTTCCCTTGTTGCGTGCTTATTATAAACGGCGATGCCTGAAGGGTCACAACAACGCCTATTGCCGTCCGCAAGCATCCTTCGTGCACTCAGCTCCTATCGTTGTCAATGAGCTTCCTTCGTGCGTTCAGCGCCTATTGTCGTCCGCGAGCTTCCTTCGTGCTCTCAAGGCCCATCGCCGTTCGCAAGCCTCTTTCTTGCGTCCCGTGCCTATCGTCGTGTGGCTCAGAAGGAACTATCATCGCGGGCTTCACAAGTTGTTCTCGTCGCAGGTTTCACAAGAGACTATCGCGTCCCGAGAGGGGGTGTGCTGCCTTCACGTGTTGCCAAACGGCGATGCTTAGTGCCGGCTGTAATTCACTTCTTACCCTTCAGGCATGAGCAGTAGTGTCTAACCCTGTCCAAGGGCCATGACATTGCTACTCTATGATTGATGGTGGCGATGCTTAGCAGCATCGGGATTCCATTTCTTCGCCATCTCGTCCTTTCTTTCCATTCTCTTCTCTTCTCATTTGACTGAGGTTAGACTCTGTCTAGCTTTGCTATGGCAGTCTGGCAATCGAGCAGTATTGCCGTCATGCTGGTCCTGAGTACCATGCCCATCTTACTGCCACCCCAAATCATGACAGTCCTATCAGGCTCAGTTTCGAGTAGTATTGTCGTCGTACTAAGTTCTGTGTACCATGTCGGTCTTGCTACCACTCCGAGTCGGTAACTTTCATGCTGCCTTGAGCTCGCATCCAGGGCTAGGCCTTCTCGAGCCAAACCCTGAACGCGCCATGCATCTGCACTCCACAGCTAAAGGCAGCGCTAGTACTACGCCAGAATCACAAATAGTCCCTTGTGAGTGAGGAGTTTGATAAGATCCCTCAAACTTCTCGAATGATTGCCCTTCTCAATTCTCACGAAGCACAACATTTGGTGGGGAATACTGTTGGAAGATATTTTTCATCATCATGGACCCCCGCTCAATAAAAGCCTAGCAAACAGTGGAAATCTCGAAAGTCTTATAATAGCCACGAAACTAGCCAAAGATCTTCATGAGCTCTCTCAAAAATCTCTTGTCAAGTTTCCTCACATTTCGACATGCCTAAGGTGGTGCAGACTGACAAACCGCTCCAACAGAATCTGCCTCTAACACCCTGAAATAGACCTTATAACTACAACTACATTTTTGGTGTCTCAATTTGCTGTGGGACCACCGCCATTGGAGCCAACACTGTCGAAAGACTATCAGGTGTCAAATTTCAGCTTGAACAGACACTCTAGGAAGAAGTTATAGGAAAAAGAGTGAAACAGGAGGAGACGCATGCTATTCCCGTGCGGCCACCCTATAACTCTACACCATTGAAGCGGCAGTCACGAGTAGTGACTTTCGACACTCATATCTCACCAGTCTCAAGTCGAATCATGCTCAAATTTTGTGGAAAATGTTCGTCGCATCAAGACGAGCGATTCGATATGTCGCACACCCTGTGACGATATCCGAGCTTGAAGAAATGCTAGAGAGAAGTTGTTGATCCGTTAAGAAAGTATAAGAAATTCAGCAACATCATGCCTCGCTCGAGTGGCCGAATCATGCCATTCGCGAGTCCGATTGACGCGATACCAATTCCATCGCGTGGTCTCAGGCCATCTCTGAATTGAATCTCATATATGATGAACGGTCGAATTCGTCACACGAAACCAATGAAGCCACTACAAATTTCGCCACCGGAATTTCAAATTTCGGCTAAAATTCCAAGGCTACAAAATCTTCGTTCGGGCATGGAATCGAGCTGTGTTTGTTGCCCCGTGATCGTAATGGCATGCACAGTGTGATGTAATGAAGAAATCATTGAAAAATTCCAAGAACGTGAACACTATCGATCCGAAGTTTCAAGATCCATTCAAATTTCAAGTCACATGATCATGTATTAAAAACACAATCCATGGCTCGAAGTTGGTATCAAATCGATCGCCATGCCGAGTCCTATATGAAAGCAATCATCTTTCGACCAACCGGGCATCAGAACGACCCCAAATCATTCATGCAAGATCACGCAAGTTCTAAGGCAATACAAGGATTGTTATGGAATTCCACAAATTGTTAAGAAGGGGCAAATCTGTCATTTCGTGCCCTATTCTCTAATTTATTATAATTCAATTTAATCTTAATTTTTCAGTAATTAGAGTTACTTTTGATTATCCACCCATATATGGGGAAATTGTTTATATACGTGTCATCATTGTACGCACTAGAGGGCTCAACCTTTCACAAAAGAGAGTTTTTAGTTAATGCAGTGTCTCTTTCTTCTCATTGTTGGGTCGCGTTTGAGAAAAAGAGTAAGGTGAGAGAAACTTTTAGACTGGTGCCCCTTGGTTCGATGTAAATATTCTCTCTTCCTTTTCTTTTCTTCTTCTCTCTCTTCTCTTCTCTCTTCTTCCTCCCCTCCGCCTGAGTTTGCCTCAGAGGCCAGGCATGGCGCAGTGTCGTGCATGCCTCTTCGGTGATCTCAAAGGTCATGCATGGCGATGGCAGCGCCATGCTCGAGCTCTCCTCCCTCTCTACCTTCGTCTCTACGTCCCGGTGAGACTTGTAGACAGCGCTGCTCATCGTCGTTCGAAGACGTATCCTCAACGTCTCAGCGAGGAACGTGGGCAGCGAAGCCTATTGCCGTCTACGGGGGCTTCACCTTGATGCGAGACTATTGCAGGTGGCAATGTCCATTGTCATCCGCAAAGGGGTCGTGGCGATACCCATCACCGTGCCCAGGCTCCTTCTGTGCCTCTCTATGCCTGTCGTTCTGCACCTCATGGGAAGTTATCGTCATGCGCCTTGTTAGGAGTTATCGTCATCCGCAAGGGACGTGCTGCTTCCTCGCATTGCCAATGGCGATGCTCATTGCTGTCCACGGGCTTCCTTTCGTATTCCATGACTTGCACCATGTGCCTCACGAAAAGCTATTATCATAAGCCTCACTAAAAGCCATGGCCGCCCGCAAGAGACTCGACATCTTCTCATGATGCCAATGGTGATACCCATTGTCGTCTGGGTCCTTCCCCTTCCACTGTCTCGCTCTCTTTCTCCCCTTTTCGTCTCCTCATTCTTTTCTCCCCTTACTTGATTGAGGGTAGACTTAGCCTGGCGTTGCCATATCGGTCTCTGTTTAGAATTGTATTGACGCCGTGCTACTATTGAGAAACATGCTCATCTTGCTACCTCGTCAAGTCGGTAGCTTTCTAGCCATCATGCTAGTCTCGCCCCTTCATCAAGTTTTCTTCTTGTTTCTCTCTTTATTAGAATCCTTCCATTTCATCACTCCTTCTTATGAGCATGTGATGCCCTAAGACAAGGGTGGATCTCTTCGACCCACTTGTCTCGCCAATTAACCATAGAACTGTTGTGCAGAAAACAAGAGGATTGAAGGTCATGGGAGTCAATTTCGAACAAGTTAAAGAACTTGGGGGCTTTCTTCATGATCTAAGAGGGCACCCAAGTGAGCTAGCCCAAGTAAGTCCTGAACCCACCTTAAATTCCTCTCTCATCGGTTGGTGTAGCTGCCCTTGCTCTTGAGCAAGGTTCTGAGAGAGCGCTCTCAAATCTCGGGTTCGCTAAAAACATGAGATATGTACCGATAGATCCTCTAGATCTAGAAGGAGATATCGAGGCACCTAACTAGTAATTAGAGAGGAACGATAGTTCATTGTTATTACCTCAATGATGCATTAAATCAATCAATATTGGAGCAAAAGATGCAAACCAGTAGAGGGGTTTTCATGTTTCTTTCAATAGCTTAAAAACAATCTAATAATCCGATAAATTGTTGAGAACTTAGAGAAAAGTAAAGGATTTTGTGAATTTTTGACAGTTCATCGATATTTTACCTCTTTGATGCACGAAATCAGTTTATATTGGAGTAAACAAAAGATGGTTTTTGATAGTTCAACGATATTCTATCTCTTCGATGCACGAAATCAGTCGATATTGGAGAAAACAAAGCTAGGGTTTTAAAGCTGATTTGAATAGATTCAAAATATATAAAAAATCAGAAAAAATGTTGAGTAATTATCGAAAAACAACAATACTACTGCCATGACTCAAACTACTCTGGACGAGATAGGCCAAGTGAAGTTCTAAAACCCTATGATACATATACACATAGCACAACCGAGAAGGGTTTGAATGGTTAACCCTTGATGAGATCGGAGCGATGCTTAGGGTAGTTGGCCAAAGGACTTTATGACCCTTGTATATGATTGGTAGGCCTAAAAGGACAATGGTCAAATCCTCCTCGTGACCCCCACACGACATGTACATATAATAATAGTATTGGAAAGTAGACATCATCATTCAAAAACTCGAACAGGCCACTGGCCGATTTAGTAGTTCTAATCATGTAAGTCTCTGCCAGTCAAAAAAGTGTTAAAAAAAAAAAACACAAAAAAAAAAAAAAAATGGGTGTGGTTTCTATAAGGTTGTAACCTTTAAACAATCAAATTAAGGTGCACCTCCAAAATTTATCATTACATGTAATTTTGGTGTAAATTTTTTTTAGGATTATCTAAAAATCTATTTTCATATCTAATTATAAAATTTTATACTCCAAAAATGGTTAAAATCAAGTAGATCTATAAACATATGAAAAACTTGAAAATGGACGGTATAGATAATGTATTGCGAGATGAACTATTTATGGGACTCAAAATATTTTTTTTATTCATATTCATACATATCGATGTCGAGATGATCAATTAAAGGGTTTTTTAATATTAAAACAACCTTTTCTGATGGATTTTTAAGGTTCATCTTTAATTCTATATTTTAAGGTTCCAACCTTATATAAACTTTTTCCATATTTTGGAGGCAAGATAAAACAAAGCACATCCAAATGAATTAAAACATTAGTGAAAAAAAAGTTTTTAAAAATCGATTTGTGCCCAGGAGTATTTTTGAAATCTTTAAAAAAAGATGGAGAAATGTAAACATAAATATTTTTGGCCAAAACACTTTCCAATATTTTGTAAAATAGTAATAAACATTAAAAAAAACTTCATTTTAAGGTTGCAACCTTATATAAACTTGTTCCATATATTTGAAGCATGATCAAATAAAGCACATCCAAATGAAGTAAAAAATTAATGAAAAAATGGATTTTAAAAATCTATTTGTGCCAAGGGGTATTTTTTAAATCTTCCAAAAACAATGGAAAACATGTAAAAATAAATATTCGTGGCCAAAACACTTTCCACTATTTTCCAAAATATAATAAACATTAAAAAACGTAATACAAACAAATCCCTTATTTTTTGGGATTTTATATAATTGTTTTTTGCATTGTTTTAAAAGTACCATGTCGAATCAACAAAACTGGAATTGGGCAGTGCTAGGTTCATAACGAACTGACTTGGTTTGTTAACATTGGTAGACATCATGTTACATGTACATCTGCTTGAGATAGCCTCTATTCACCAATTCTGATGAGTGTGCACAGGTCTATGTGACTTAGATTTATCCCTAGGGAGAACTTGTAGTCCATAGACTAGGATTGTATTCTCACTCCCTATTGGTTGACTTTGATAGTTGATTCATGAGCCCTACGATGGCTCTATACTAATAATAATAATGATGAAGGGAAACTCCTCATCTTTTATGTGGCTGCATTAGATGAGTCACTTGGTGCCTTGCTAACTCAAAAAAATGACGGAGGGAAAGAGATGGCTCTATACTATCTAAGTCTAAGAATGCAAGGAGCCGAAGAAAACCATTCTCCCATAGAGAAGATGTGTTTAGCCCGTATATTTGCAGTTCATAAGCTTAGATACTATTTGCTCGCAGACCCGGTTCCACTCATCTCTGAAGCTGATTCAATTAAATTTCTTTTGTCGCGTCCTAGTCTGTTGGGTTGACTTGAGAAATGGTTATTACTCCTCATGGAGTTTGACAATACATATGTGTCGCAAAAAGTTGTCAAAGGTCAACCTGTTGTAGATTTCCTGGCAGCACACCCTCTCCCAACTGATTCTCCCTTGACTGATGATCAACCAGATGAAGGAGTATTTCAGGCTGAAGTTTCATGTGATTGGAAGATGCATTTTGATGGGGCATTTCAATCCAAAAATGGTGGTGCTGGAGTAGTGTTACCCACCCCTTGTGATGGCCTTACCCCACTATCATTCTCTCTCCTAGAGATAGAGTTGTATAGAGAAGCAGAATATCAACCACTCATCATAGGCTTGGAGATTGCTTCCCATATGAACTTGAAATGGTTGACAATTTATGGAGATTCAGAGCTAGTTATCAGGCAACTCAAGGGGGTGTATGACATTAGGAAAGATAGCCTCAAGCTTTACTTCAACACTGCCCAATCCTTGAAGTCCGAATTTGAAGAAGTTGCTCTCGAGCATGTACCACGAAGGCTTAATGCAGAAGCCAAAGTACTCACCAAGTTAGGGGCAACTATTCAAATCCCATTAAAAGATCCCATACCAGTATGGGTATTCGAATGGAGATGCATTGATTTTGTCAAAAACAATGGACAATAATGAGATGCAGTTGTTTGAGGGGTGCTCTCTTCATCCATTTGGGGCACTAATTGTAGCCGGAAAGGCCATGCAAAACTCGAACAACTCTCAGGAATGATATGTGATAAAAGGGAAAGAAGACGAGATAGACTCTCAAACAACTCTCAGGAATCATATGTGATAAAAGGGAAAGAAGACGAGATAGAATCTCAAGATCCCATAATTGCAGAGGTGGAGTCAGTAACAGACTGGCGCAGCCCTATAAAGGAGTATTTGCAGCATAACCAACTTCCAGAAAGCTCTATCAAAAGCACCAAGATCCGAAGGTCAGCCACATGATATGTATGTATACAAAAAAAATAGATATTCACAATTTCAAAACTTATAACATTTCCCATATTCCCATGTATAGAATAAAAAGAATAAATTGCACTTTACATCAATGTAAGAGTCCTAAAAGTCTACACCATTTCCCAAATTCCCACCCCCTGTATAAAAGAAATTACTCAGATGTCAATGCTGAGGAGGTGTTGCGTGTCTCTTGTTGCAGAATATGTAATGACCTTCTTCTTTGTTAAAAAATAGGAATTGGGATACTGCTTGGAGATGGAGACAAGAAACACCCAGGCCCAGGGATTGGAAGAGTACTGGGACCACGAAATCCCAGGCCCTGACGTTGGAAGAGCACTTGGCGATGGAGACCGCAAAAGTCTAGGCTCAGGTATCAGAAGAGCGCTTGGAGGTGGAGACAGCCAAAACCCGAGTCCAGCATGCCTCTCAGCAATTGTAGGCTCTAGATGCTCCTTGGAAAACACTGTTTCTACAAATTCAAAAATAGCGAAAGAACCTTGCAAATTTCCTTTGCCCAAAACTTGCTCACTCAAATTCGAAACTCTAGCCTTTGCTACATTACGGCCGCCGCTACTCTTAACCATGGTTCTAGGCTTGACTAGGGAAAGGGAGAAGTCAGTGGCAGGACTTCTCCAAGTAGTTCCACTCAGTCGCCCATGGTTTTTGGGTAAACCCCCAGCGGTTATGTCTTCTGCGATTTCTATCGGAATGCAGCTGTGATGGAGGGTAGGAAGTAGGAGGGAGATTCTTAGAACGCTTCCAAGGAGCGCAATACTTTGGACAGTCCACCATTTATGGAAAAGTAAGGTTTACGGAGAATTCCCAAATAGAGATAGGTTTGAGAGAGGTAGAGAGCTTGATGCAGTAGTGAGCATCAAAGGTTTAAGGGGAGATTGTTTGTTGTAGTAAGGAAAAGTAAGGTTTACGGAGAAATCTCAAATAGAGATAGGTTAGAGAGAGGTAGAGAGCTTGATGCAGTAGTGAGCGTCAAAGGTTTGAGGGGAGATTGCTTGTTGTAGTAGGGAGCGAGAGTAAATGAGTGAGCGAGAGAATTCTCAAATCTTGTTGCAAGAGCGAGAAAAGAAAGAGGGGGCAAGGAGCAAGAGCGAGAAAAGAGAGAGAGTGCAAAAGTAGGACCACAGAAAGAGAGAAGAGAGAGAATCAGAGTAGCAAGAGAATAGAGAGAGCAAGAGAGTGTGTTGTTTCAAATTTTTACACAAACGGACAAGAACTTATCAAAAAAAATAAAAACATTTGCACAAACGAACAAGAACTTACCAAAGCAAAAGTGTCCCAACAATTTTGGATTTTGAAAATCAAGAAAATTAAAATTTGAGAATTTAAAAAGAGAAAAAAAAATAAAAAAAATAAAATATATATATATATATATATATATATATATATATATATATATATATATATATATATATATATGTCATTTTTACTGTGATTACAAAGTCACCAAAAATTTTGAGTTATTATCACTATACCCATTTTATATCGAATAATACAACATTTTGTTGGAAATTTTAAAAAATGACCATATAGACCATTTTGGATTCTCAGGATCCTAAATTTTTATTTGCGTCAAGTGACACAAATCGCCCTTTTCAGATTCTCAATATCTGAAAGTTTAAAGAATTTCGTATTTTCATAATCTGTTTCAATAATTTCGAACGTTCAACATCCAAAATATTTGATTTTAGAGTCCCCAACATTTTGGAATTTCAAAATCCTAAAATTCTTTGAAAAATAAAATTTTTGAATTTTGAGAATCTGAAAATTATAATTGTCATATTTTAAAGATCTAAAATTTCTATTTATTTATTTTAAAAATCAGGAAATTTTTTAAAAAAAATTGGGATTCTCATACTCCCAAATTCTCAGTTTAGTGTCGCAAAATTTTTGTATTTTGAAAACCCAATATTTACTTAAAATAAAAATTTATATAATTTCATAATCCAAAAATTTAATTTTCCACCTGAGGATCTTGTATTTGTTAAATTTCAGATATTCAAAGTCCAGGGAAAAATGTAACAAAAGTCATGCCTCAACTAGCCTTCAAGATCCCAAAATCTACAATTTCAGATCTCGAAGATCCAAATTAATTTTTTCTATTTGGTAACATCCAAAAAATGTAATATTGAAAGACGAAATATAATGGTAAGAACAGGTATATATGTAATAACAAAACGTCTTTGATAATTTTGCAATAATAGTAAAAAGAAATGAATATATACGTTATTTCCTTTTTTTAAAAATTTGAAATTTACCTGAAAATTGAGTATGTGGATTTCTAAAATCCAAAATTGAATTTTAATGACCTGAACTTTTTGAATTTTAAAAATCCGAAATTTATTTTAAAATTAAATTTTGGATTTTTAAAATTTTGATTTGTTTGCCTGATCATGTATTTTTTTGCTGGAGAAGAGAGCGCGAGGGCGACAGTGAGAGAAGAGAGAGCGGGAGCGAGAGAAAGGAGAGAGGGCAAAAGTAGGGTGATAAAGCGAGAGAAGAGAGAGAGCAAGAGTAGCAAGAGGAGAGAGAGCGATGTTTCACCGAGTTTCTATACGGGACTTAAGAGAGAGAGGATATGTGTCCAAATTACCTTTACGGTAACTAGAAGTCCAAGATCTTAGTCGAGTAAGGCTATGTATTGGTTCCAAGAAAGCTTCACCAAAGAATACGAACAAGAAGATACAAAAAAGACAAAAGATTTTGCAGTCCTTTAGGAGTAGACTGTTAACATATTCCCTAGGGCAATATCAAGAAAAGTTATCTCAAACGATGAAGATATAAATCCCAAACCATTGATTTGTCTCGATGATCTTTGTTTTCAGGTTCTTCTGCTGGACCGAGAGAACTGTATAAATCTTTTTTGGCCATGTTGTTGGTTGATGCGACTTCAATGTCAATATCACCTCTAATATCTTCATAGCTGCTGGTTAATTGAATGAAGCAATAGCAGATGATTGAAATAAGGAACGATGTTAGGAGAAGCAGGTAAAAGTGATTGTTACAACGAAGAAGATATTTTAGAGAGAGAGAAAGAAAAAGAATAAGAAGTGAGAGAAAAAGAAGAAGATTTATGTGAGAGAAAAGAGGAAGAATACAAATTAGAAAAAGAACCTGAAAAATGCTTTCTTCTTTCTCTCTCTAGTCAAGACGCGCCCAATGATGTGGTTTAATCTTCTTTCTCTCTCTAGTCAAGACGCGCCCAATGATGTGGTTTAATCTTCAACCTTGGAGGGCTTTTTATCTGTTATGTCTTATGTAAAAAGCGGGAGCCAACGAATAGAAATAATATTGATCTTCAAATTTATGATATCTCACCACAGAGTTTTATTAAAGACTTTAAGTTTCAATCATTTAAAGACTTTAAGTTTCAATCATTTAAAACTAGATCCCAAAATTTTACATAGATAAAAAAGTAGGATTTTCTTGTTGGAAATAATTATACAATCACATACGTGGCTCATCTTGGAAGCGGGAACCCGAAAATTACGTTTAACGTAACTTTGAGAATCCACTAAAATTACCTTTATATCGGTTCTTTTAACATTATTTAGATTTTATTGCTAATTTCCCTATTTTTACATCTATAATCGTTATTACAATCATACCTAGCAATAGTTTCAAATGACTAAATTGCCTTTCTTTAGATTTTCAAAATACTTTTCAAAACTTTCCAATGTTTTACCATCTTAAAATTTTCATTTTTTGATTTTCAAATTCCAAAAATGGAAAAGCTAATTCCATTTCACGAAAGTTTTATTTAACAAAAAAAGAGTGTCAAAACAATTTTTGCCCAAATTGATTTAAAAATTCAATTTTCATTTTTTAAAATTTTAAATTACAATTTTTAAAATTGAAAATTTATATGAAAATTGAATTTTTTGAATTTCATAATCTGAAAGTTGAATTTAGTGTCCCTGAAAGCTTTCAAGTGTCAAACATCCCAAGTTTACGTCATAAGTTTTGGATTTTTAAAATCTTAAAATCACATTTTCCTACCAGATCATGTTATTTTGTTTAATTCGGATATTGAAAATCCTAAAATTTGTCACAAGGAAATATAATAAAATAGTCCCAATCCCCTTCAAGATAAAAAAATCTACAATTTCATGTCTTGCTGGTCCGATTTTTTTTTATTGATTTCAGATCTTGAAAATAGGAAATGTTGGCACTTTCAAAACCACCAAAAAAATTGAATATAGATGTAATAGCAATAAATTACAGGTATATTTGAAATAATGTGCAGTAAAATGTATATTAACCTCTTTCGTATCAGCAATGGTACCCACCAAGACCTCTAAGGTGGGAACCGATCACGACAATCACCATTCATTCATCTGATAGGGTAGTGATTACATTTATGCCCACCTTTTCCTTGTGGTCATGTGTTACAGTACATGTCGATGCATCAAAGTAAAGAAATTTTCTGATTCTAAATATAAACCAAGTCACATAAAAATCAACAAAGAAATGAGTAATTAAGACACCATAACAAGGAAACAAAGATCAAAATAATAAGAAAAGTAAGAACCACCTTGTTTTAAGCATTCTCTCTAAAACATAATAAAAATTAAATAATTTGGACTTTTGCCACATGCTCCCAAACAAGAAAATTGCACAATGATTATTTGCCATCTCTTTCACCAAAAAACGATGAAAACTCACCCTAATTAAAAAGATCAATAAAAATTTTATGAACATCTAAGAAGCAAGAAACATGATGCCACTTCTTCGTCATCTACAGACAGGCAATAAAGCTCTAAGATGCAGCTGCTCCGGCTTTGAACAACAATCTTTGAGCTTCCATATGACCACCCAATGATTGGGAAGATTTGAAGCCCGATCCAGTTGGAGCTAGAATGATAAAGAGAGAGAAAGAGAGAGAGAGAGAGAGAGAGAGAGAGAGAGAGAGAAAGAGAGAGAGAGAGGGAGAGAAGAGAGGAGGGTGTAGTATTTTATTGGACAGAGGGCTTGGAAGATATCCCACTGTCTTGAGGATAAATGGAGATCTATTTAAATATCTATTTACAGCCTATGGAATTAGAACTAGCTGGAAGATCTACTAATTTCAAAGTTTTATTAGCCATTATGGTGTCCATTTCACTATTTATAACTTCTCTCCAAAAAATTACATCTTGAGATGCTAGGGCTTCAGTTAGGGCCTGTTTGGTTATTTGGATTTAGATTTTAAGGAATCACTTTTCCTGGAAATGCTGGCCAATCGTGCTTAGTTCGCTTAAAAATGACATTTCCATTGGAATTGAAATTTCTGTGGTTCTTTAATGCTCTTTTTTAGCTTACATTTTTAAATCTCATTTCTTGCGAACTAGGTGGAATTGTCAATTCATAGAAATAACCATTTGTGGTTGAAGAACAAAAAAAATATCAAATGTTTAGACAGGAAAACTATATCGAATTTTAGAGAGAGAAAGTACATGAAATTATTTAGAAAGAAAAATTATACGAATTTTCTACAAAGAGAAACTATCTCAAATTTTTAGAGAGTGAAAATTTCTCAAGTTTAAAGTTTTACAGAGATCATATTAAAATTTTAGATAGAGAAACTATCACAAATCTTAAGTTTTAGAGAGAGAAAGTGATGCAGTCATGCCCCTGCGTGATTGGGTCAGGAAGGGTCGTAGAACCCAAGAGAAAAATAAAGGGGCAATGATGTAATAAGGGGGATTATTAGGGTTGTTTTAATTTTTATTATTTGGATAAGAATAGGAAGTGCGCAGGGATAATTAGGAGGATAAGAGTTTATATTGTGTTTATCTTGTATCGATTGGGTTAGTAAGTTTGGGATGTAAATAGGATAAGGTTAAAATTATGGGAGTTTTATCTTTATCACAATAGGAAGGCTTTGAATAAAACATGGCAGGCATTGCTTTGATACAAACGTGGCTATCTATTAGCATGTGAAGTTAAGAGAGAAAAAATAGGGATGAGAAAAAATATGAAAGAGAAAAAAAAAGGGAGTGCGTGGTGGTATTTTTTATTTTTTGCTTATCTTATCTTTTAGTGTATTTAAAGGGATGTTTCCCTTCATTGTAAAGCAATCTATGAATTGAATAAAAATTGGTCTTGTGAAAGAGATTGTTTTGGGGATAGATTCCCTTGTAGACCTTTGAGAGAGGGTATTTTCTCTCAAACTTCCTTCTTTCTATTGTTAATTTTCTGATTTTATTCTCTCTCAGCATCAACTGGTATTAGAGCGGGTTCTGATGGGTTCACAAGAGACACCCCTTGATGGATTAAAGGCATTTACTTGATTAGTTCAAGCCACAGCCTAGAGGGTAGACCAATTCATGCTCGTAGCTGAGAAAGTAGATGAGCTTACGCAAAAATTTGCACAGCTACAGGAGGGAAGGAATCCGGAGATTGGCATTGGAACTCAAGGCAACAGAGATGAAAGATGTATGCATCTTGTTCCTAACCAACCACGGGTGGCCCCAGTTAATAACGAATTCAATCAATGAATTCTTCAGTTGTTGGAAAGAGAAAGAGAACCTGGAATAAAAATTGATATTCCAGAGTTCCATGGTCGATTGCATGTAGATGATTTTCTTGATTGGCTAAGTAAAGTAGAGAAAGTGTTTGAGTATAAAGATATTACAGATCACAAAAAAAGTAAAATTAGTAGCCACAAAATTTTCTGGCCATGCATTAGTTTGGTGGGATGATTTGCAACAGGATCGTCTTCAACAGGGCAAGGAAAAAATTAATTCTTGGGAAAAGACGAAGACGGAGATGCGTCGAAAATTTGTACCAATAAATCGAACTTTGTACCAAAGGTGTCTAAACCTCAAGCAAGGTGAAAAGTCAGTACGTGACTATACTGAAGAGTTCTATATTTTGACGTCTAGGTAAAATTTACAAGAGCATGAAGATAAAAAAATAAATTATTACTTGAATGGGCTAAATCAAGGCATTCAGAATGAATTGCCCATCAAAGATGTCTATGAGATGTTTGATGCCTATAATTTGGCCCTCAAAGCAAAGGAAATAGTCAATCAGGGCCTTGGGAGAAACAACTTAGTGACAAGGGGCTCTACTTCAATACAGGGGCAGCATGCTTTGACCTTTAGAAGACCACCTACAGGGCTTGGAAACCAAAACTCTCAAAATTTTCCAACTAGGCTAAACCCAAATATGGGGAGATGTGATGTTGGGAAAGGGTTGGAAGCACATAAGACATTTCGCGATAATACACAAATAGTGTGTTTCAAGTGCCAACAACCTGGACATATGGCATTCAATTGCCCCTCACGTCAACCCCCTGTCAAAGTTAATTTGGTTGAAGGAAATTATGAAGAAGAAGTCGGTGAAGGATACACCTATGAAGGCCAAGGTAATATTGGGACGAGCGAGTCTTATGAAGGGACTGAGTCTTTCAAAGGTGAGGTTGAGGAGTTGTATGGAGATGAAGAGGGTGAGGCCTTAATTGTTCAGCAAACTATGCTATCAACCCCAAGACTTAGCGAGGATGAGAAATGGCTACGACACAATATATTGCGAACGATTTGCACATCAGGAGGCAAGTTATGCACAATACTAATTGATGGTGGGAGCAGTGAAAACATTGTGTATAAAGATATGGTGGATAAACTTCAATTGAAGGAACATAAGCACCCACTCCCCTATCACATCCAGTGGTTAAAAAAAGGGGGTGAGGTACCAGTTCTTACTTGTTGTTTAATCTTTTTTTCCATTGGTGCTAATTATAAAGATAAAGTGTGGTGTGATATAGCACCTTTGGATGCATGCTACACATTACTTGGTAGACCATGGCATTATAATCATGATATGGTGCATAAAACTAGACCAAACACTTATTCTTTTGTAAAGTATCATATTAATATCATACTCCAACCTATAAAGAACCTTCATACACCCAAATCCACTAAAAAGGAGGGTTCAAAGTTTCTTAATGTGCAAAAATTAAAAGGGGACAGCAAGGATGCGAATGTAATTTATGTGTTGGTTGCAAAAGAAAATTTTGTACCGAAGGTCTCTTGAACCTCTATTTGATAAATATAAAGATTTGATGCCAGAAGAATTACCTGATGGTCTTCTTCCAATGAGAAACATTCAACATCACATTGATTTGGCGCCCGGTTCTAGCCTACTAAAATTGGCCCATTATTGAATGAGCCCCACGGAATATGAAGTGTTGCACAAACAAGTTGTTGATTTTCTTAAGAATGGATTGATTCGAGAAAGCATGTCACCATGTGTCGGCCCTGCATTAATGACTCCAAAAAAAGATGGGTCATGGGGGATGTTCGTGGACAGTTGGGCAATCAAAAAAATCACAATCAGATACCGATTTCCCATACCCAGGTTCGATGATATGTTTGATATTCTTAATGGAGCTAAGGTTTTCTCAAAGATTGATTTAAGGAGTGGGTACCATCAAATTCAAATTCATCTTGGGGATGAATGGAAGACCGCATTCAAAACTAGAGATGGACTATATGAGTGGCTTGTGATTCCATTCGGGCTTTCTAATGCACCAAGTACATTCATGCGCCTAATGATTGAGGTACTTCGTCCTTTAATTGGAAAATTTATTGTGGTTTATTTTGATGATATCTTAGTTTTTAGTGCTAACCCACATGATCATCTTAACCACTTGGAACAAGTTTTTGATGTGCTAAGGAAGGAATCACTTATTGTGAATTTGAAAAAATGCTCATTTATGACGAACAATGGCATCTTTCCTGGGTATGTTATTTCATCTAAGGGAATTAAGGTGGATCAAGAAAAGGAGAAGGCCATAGCTGAGTGGCCGATGCCAAAGTCACTCACTGTGGTGCGTTATTTTCATGGCCTAGCGACCTTTTATCATCGATTTATCAGAAATTTCAACACTCTAATAGCACCAGTGACTGATTGTATGAGGGCTGAAAAGTTTTCATGAAGTCCCGTTGCTTAAAAGTACTTCACTCTAATTAAAAAAAAGATGATGCAAGCACTAATACTTGCCTTACAAGATTTTTCTAAGGTGTTTAAGGTTGGAGTTGATGCATTAAATGTTGGAATAGGGGCAGTTCTAAGTAAAGAGGGGCAATCAGTGGCCTTCTTTAGTGAGAAATTGAATGAGGCACGTCAAAAGTATTCGGTCGATGACCTCGAGTTTTATGCAGTGGTGCAAGCCTTGCGCTACTAGGGGCACTACCTGATTCATAGGGAGTTTGTTCTATATTCAGATCATGAAGCACTCCGATATTTGAGTTCCTAGAAGAAGTTGAATGTGCGACATGTTAAGTGGATGGCCTTCCTTCAAGAATACACCTTCTTATTAAAGCACAACGTTGAAACCCAAAATAAGGCAGTTGATGCTTTAAGTAGAAGGGTAGTGTTGTTTCGAACTTTGTTTATGGAAGTGTTGGGGTTTGGAGTGATAAAAGATCAATATAAAGTTGATCCAATTTTCAGCAAGGTCCTCGAAAGGTATGTTGATGGGCGAGCCCCTATGGGTGAGTATCTCATATATGATGGTTATTTATTTAAATGTGTGCGATTACGTATACCTGATTTCTCCCTAAGGGGGAAGATAATCATGGAGCTTCATGCTGGAGGATTAAGTGGGCACCTTGGAAAGGACAAAAATATGGCTTTAGTTGGAGAAAAATATTTTTGGCCACGTATGCGAAGAGATGTTGATAGATTTGTGACCCGATGTCGAACTTGTCAAATATCTAAAGGTCACTAACAAAATACAGGTCTTTATACCCATCTTCCGGTTCCAGATGCCTCTGTTTGAACACATTTTTCAGCACCTTGGTCCCAGATACGAAATAAAGACGAGCCGGTCAATAAAGCCTGACAAGATAGTGGAATTCTCGACAGTCTCAGAATAGGCCACTGGTTAAGATCTTCATAAGTACTCCATTGTGTCTAGCTAGTCGATATTGATACTATCGTCTAGTAGTTATTTTTTTGAGCCGGTTTGAGTTACCGAGCTCATTTTACTGCTGCAGTAGGTCAATTACCTACTAGTTTAGTCATTGTATCGGTCCCAGCATCTGGTCAACTTCTTTTGACCCCAATCTTTCTTCCCTCATTATTCTCTTCCTCTTTTGAATATGCACGATCGTTTACGTTCACCTAAACGCAAGGTGGGGTCCCTTGACCCACTTGTCTTGTAACATTTTTCATATATGTGTGATTGTAAAAACAAGAGAATACATGTCAAGGGAGGCGATTCTGAACCAGTTTACAAGTTGGGGGCTTTCTTCATGATCGAAGATGGCGTCCACGCGAGCCAGCCCGAGTAAGTCTCAAACCCACCTTAAATTCCTCTCTCATAGGTTGATCTACCTACCCTTGTTTTTTGGCAAGGTTCCCGATAGAGCAATCTCAAGTCCCGGTTTCCCTTGAAACCCTAGATACGTCCCATCAGATCATCTAGATGCGGAGGGTACGATCGAGGCACCTAACCAGCTTGGTGACTTCACTTGGGACTTACTACCCCTTAGTCGGATCGTACTTGTTTGGAGAGTTTCTCCTTTTATTTTTTGTTTTTCACACTTATGGCTTCTAGTTTCTGTAACCAGCTTATTCGGATCGGGGACTTCCTCATCCCTGCATTCGTGAGTGTCCCCAGAGAACAAATTCCTTGAACTTCGTTCCCAGCTTTCCTTTTGAGCAAAGACCCCAGTGTCTAGCCCTAGTCCTAACCTGGATGGGTGTTAGGTGGGACTTAATGGTCCCTCAATCCCCATCTCCTCGCTCTGGTGAAACCTCTGCCAAGGCACCTTGCATAGGTGGCACACACACCACCAATCACAACATTCACCTTGCCACCATCATGTCAGTTGTTGGTCGTATTGCTGAGGTACGCCAGAAGGCTGCCCAGTCCATCTCTGCAAAAGGCAAGCAAGTAGCCATTGCTTCAGTAGGTCGCCATAAGGTTACCCCCTACACTTCTGCACCACCACGAGCCTCTACCCATAGAGGCCCGACACATTGAGGAGGAGACCTTAGGGCCTCCATCTCTCGCACACACCCTAAGGCTCGTGGGCCTCCCACTTGCGCCACACCTCGGGGCAACTCATGTATTGCCTCGAGCCAGTGCTCAGGACTATGCCTCCTTAGGCTAAGTCCTGTACACGTTTTGCATATGCATCCCAACACGCGAGGAAAAGCGGTCGCTGCTCCAACCCGAATACACGGGGGATGACCTCCTCGTCCTCCTCGTCCTCCTACTCAACACATACTAGTGCACCTTATATGGGGCAGGCTTTCACCTGTTTCCTTACAGACACCAGTTTGCGATTCTCGGCTTCCTAAGTCCAGAGGTGCACACTGATGCATCCCCAAACTGTTGTTCCCCGCTCTCGACTCGGGCGTCATTGTCAGTCAATCATTCCACTGCCTGCCCCGTCTCTTTTGAGTAAGCACCTCAAACCTTGGTACTCAAAGACCATCCCCAAGAGTACCATCTTGAACCAGCCGTATTATCTCGGTAATGTCCCTGGAGCCCATAAGAGAGCTCGGGGAAAAGACCATTATAAGGGACCCAGTCTTTCTATCCCTCGACCTAGGTTGACTTTAGTCCCTGACCCTCATCCTTTGCTGCACCTAATGGAGACAACTCTCTCTTACTCGAGAAGAGCTGACCAGTTGCAGTTCCATTCGCAGTTCTGACATGAGATCCATCAAAGCCTCAAAGACAACCGTGACAGGGGTCTGTGAATCCTGACTAGAGAAGCAGACAGGATAGTCGGGGCAGCCAGATCTGGCAACCTTCTTCACCAGAATCCCTTCGACCCTCTTCAGAAGACAAAGGTTAAAGAAGAAGAACAAGAATCCTGTGTCGTGGTTAATGTGATTGAAGAAGCCCCAGCCAACCAGCAGCCACTGTCCCAAGACCGTCGAGAACCAGTCCTTACTCGCTCGGCATACAAGAGTCGGGTCCAGCGAGGCATGTTGATCCCCTACTGACTGACTTGCCACATGCGACTTGCCAGGCATGAAAGCCATCGACTGCATCTAAGCCTAACCTCCCAAGAGAAACGGTCAGCGTCATGGTTGTAAATGAACCTGCCGACTCTCAAGAGGCTCGTATGGAAAGGATTGAACCGATGGTTCAAGCAATGATGGAGAAGATCGACCGTATGGAGGTCGCCCGACACACGACTAACCATGAGGTCAATTCCCATCATTCAGAAGATGTGCCTCCCAGGCAGCCTCCTCCTCCTGCCTCACAAGACAACTTTGTCCATCACCCCTTCTCTCAGGCAGACATTGATGCTATGGTAACTCACAGCCTGAAGAACAAGCAGATCTGAGGAATACAGGGTGCGTTGCTTTACCACAAGTCGTAGCCTTCTTACATTGATCAGGTTCCCTTCCGTCAAGACTATAAGAAAGGGAAGTTTCCTCGGTTCGATGGAACAACATCCCCCCATCAACATATTGGCCATTTCCAAGCAGCATGTCGAGAGGCAGTGGTTGACGAGAGACTCCTTCTTCTTCAGTTCATTGAAACACTTGATAGTCGTGCCGTCCAGTGGTATGCCCGGCTGCCTCCAAACTCAATACGTACTCGGGAGGAGATGGAGAAATTGTTCCATCAACGTTTCTATGAGGTCGAAAGGGAGGTCCAAACCATTGAACTTCTCACCTTGACCCAGGAGTTAGATGAACCAGTGGATAAATTCATATAAAGGTGGAGAAATCGGCGGCTCGCCATCCCAATCCTATGTCTAAAGGAAGCAGTTCGAACCTGCGTTCGAAACATGCGACCTGAGATCGCTCTACATGTTGAGGCCTCCAACCCAACCTTCATGTCAGACCTATTCTCCAAGTCATTTCTCTTAAAGAGCTTGTCACACCATCATAATGGGTCATGACAACAATCTTCAAATTCGACAAACAATCGGGGCAATGGTTATTCTCAAACCAACGCCTAGGGCAACCAACCAAAAGGAGTGATCAGTGTAGCTGTCACAATTACTTATCTAAAGAAGTCTGCCTCCCAAACTTTGGACCTCTCTAAAGGGACAGGCACAGAGAAGATAGCACGTCAAGCATGCAAATAGCAACAGTCATAAAATCGGGTGCCTCCACCCCCGAACTTTAATCGAAGTGATCATTACATCACCCATCAGAATAAATTTTATCCCTTTGGAAAGGAATGGTGCCTGCATTGCTCCGATAATTACTGGAACATAACATGGTTGAATTACTCGAGAGCAAGTTTCCTGACTAAGCTGGTCTTGATACGCATGCAAAATACTATGACTATCTTCGAAGAGTAAATCACCCCATGGAGGACTGTTACACACTTAAGGACCTCATCGAGGCTTCGATCCATAAGTGCCAGATTAAGCTTGAGGAACTCAAGAAGGAATTTGGGGCAACATAAGCCTCTCACATAGCGAAGATTCACGAAGAAGACGATGCACCTGATCTCCTTCGAGCCTTCTTTGTCATGATGCTTCAACTAGTCCTTATCACACCAAAGCCAGTAAGGAAACCCAGGCACCTTGCTAAGGGAACCGAGAGCCAGTGGTACTCGTACCACCAGATGTGGGGTCATGATCTAAGCAAGAGGACCTCCCAACATAAGACCTAGTTAATGATGATTCAAATCTTGTTGAACCCTCAACTTTCTAGCCATGGATAGTCTACCACGGGTGAAGCCGACTTAAGTCGTTAAAACGAGAGGCTATCAGACAAGCTAGGGTTGTTCATGAACCAAGTGAGATGAATCGAGCACCTCCAAATGCACCCAAGAGGAGACGAGCCCCAAGAAGGGCTCGCAGAAGGAACGAGCCTCCTCAGCCGCCGATCGAGCAAGAGTTTCTCAGTCCTCTTCCTCCCTTACCGACTTTGCAAGATTTCATCCCCAGCACGATCATCCTTCCTCCTTCACCTCATAAGGATGACGCCTCGTGGTCATCCCTCACTCAAGGCATGTCTCATGAGGGTGATGACATTAAAAGCACTCCCCAATGGTTTAAGTAGGGGACAGACCTAAAAGACTCCCTGCACACGTCCAATCCTGGGGATGACGTAAAAAGCTCCCCAGATAAGTCCACTGAGGGGAATGACCGTAAATCCTCCTCACCTACTAACCCTGCTTCTTTTTCTTTAAATCCTCCTCACCTACTAACCCTGCTTCTTTTTCTTCTTCTTCCCCACCTCTTCAGTGTCTCCTGTAGGTACAGCCTTGCAATGTCCAGACTTTGATGCCCTTGATCGCGAATTTGAAGAATTCAACATAAGCAAGATGCAACGGAGGTGATTGAAAAGACGTTAACCCAAGCAACTGAATTCTTAACAGTTGCTGACACCCTGGTTGCTCAAGCTTGAGCTGAACCATCTTCTTCTATTGGAAAGTGCAGGAAGTCAAAGCTAAAGAAACCCTAGTGGTCCTCTGAGCCAGACTTTGAGCAAAGACTGAGAGAAACTGGAGGGAAGAGCTTCTATTCTCAAGAAGCTTGCCACATGAAATAGGTCTGTGAAGTATCAGCTAGCCCAAACCAAGCACCGTCAACGCCCCGTCAAGAATCGGGTGATCCCTGCATGGGTGTTTCTCAATCTCTCTGTAACTTTCAAAGTAGTTCTCTACAACCTGATATGCTTGAAGGCGACCCCTTTGTTCCTCAATTTAGGGAGGGTACAGAAGCCATGACCTACACTGGCACCTTATTAGAATTAGAGATGTCGGGATCATGGGATTTTTCATTTTAAGTTAATGGGAAAGCCACTGAGGATATTGATGAAGAGTTACAGGAAGCCCTAGAAGAATGGGAAGATGGCAGCCAAGCCACAGCCTATGAACATGAAGAAATAAACCTAGGGGATGAAGCTGATCCCAAGCCTACCTTCATTTTGTTAAATATGTCTCCAAAGGAGAAAAAGGATTTTACTGCCTTCTTATGAGCAAATCGAGATGTCTTTGCTTGAAATTACCATGAGATGCTTGGTTTAGATCCCCAAGTCATCGTTCGTCGTCTGGGTATCGATCTGACTGTCAAACTCGTCAAACATAAATCAAGAAGGTTCAGGTCTGATCTTGAAATGCAAATAGATGCTGAGGTAATCAGACTTAAGCAAGCAGATTTCATTTGTGAAGTTAAATACCCTAAATGGCTACCAAATGTTGTGCCAATGAAGAACAAAAATGGGAAAATCAGGGTCTGCATTGACTTTCGCCATCTTAATACCGCTTGCCCCAAGGATGACTTTCCATTGCCATTTACGAAAATGCTCATTGACTCCATAGCTCACTGTCAGATATTCTCTTTCCTGGATGGGTACTCCGGGTACAACAAGATGCGGAAGGCCCCCAATGAAATGAGGATTTAGCAAAGAGATACCTGCTTCTTCATGCCCAAGGAGCCAGGTGTTGCTAACATGACTCCACGTCTCCAGCAGTACCTTCACAATATTGGAGCATCGATTAGAGTAGCTGGTCGGGCACCGAACCGCTGCAAGCAGAGAATCACATTCAAGAATGCTTCTATATGACACCAACACCCTGGTGGGACAGGGAGAGTAGCCCTTCAAATATTGGTGCTCCCCTTGAATTCGAAGGCCTTTGCCCGACCATGTTTGCCCCTTTGTTTGCACCATTTGATTTCCTAGGGTAGGCAATTTCTCCTCAGAAGCTACGTTCCTGTGCATACAATGAAGAAGTGCCACTCCTCTTTGATACTAAAATTGCCATCACTATCCTCTCGGATTTCAAAATGAATTGGGTCAGGCAGCTCTGGTTTGCATACAGGATTTGGTAGCCAAATGGGCTCACCCCTTATTAGAGCCTCATCGGTAAAATCAGTGGTACCGACCTTTCCTTCCCTTGGGAGGTTCTTTATGTCAGGAATTCTGTAAGATGATTTGGCCATTATGAAAGATTCAAGGATTCACTGAAATTACTGTGGAGGCTAAGTGCTGGCAGGATTTTCAGAAGCCTAGTGCTGCCTGTGTCTTCCAAACGCTAGCACCAGCTGCGTTTATGAAAGCATAACACCGGCGGTGTGTCTAAAAGGTCCAGCGCCGGCTATGTCTTCAGAGATCCAGCGCCGACTGAGCACTCAAAACTTAGCACCGATAGTTCTTTCAAAAGACAATTGCCGCTCTGGTTCAAATCTTTCACACATGTTATAGATTTTATACGCGCCCTATTGTGTCGCCTGACAATTGCTACCACTTCCTAGCCTCACACACGTGGAATGATGACTGTTCATCTTCTGACAACCGTCATCTTCCTTTCTTCTCCCTCCTTCCTCCTGTTCCCTCCAGCGACAGTCAGTCTCCTCGCATCCTGCGGATTCCCGCCGAAAACTCCCTTACATAGCAAGAAACCCTATACAACCTTCCTCCAAGTCATCGGGAAACCACTTATGCCCACCTGAAAACTGTTAAAAATTCACCAGAAAGACCTGGGCAGACCACTACTACAATTGCTGCCCCTTCTTCCCTTCCCCAGAACTTTCAAAATCACAATCGGAGTTCCCCTGCTTCCTGGTGAACTCCTCTTTTCTCTGCAAACTCCAGCAACTCTAACAGATCCTGCCTCCTTCTCTGTTGACGTCTCCTCGCTTAGCAAAATTTCCCCTGCTCATCGAAAAAACTTCAAACTTGCCCGGAATCCCCTATGTGTTTAGCGAAGCTCTCACCGGAAACCTCATCCTCACTGTTAAAATAAAAATTTTACCATAAGTCTTTTTATCTGTTGGTAAAATAGTGAAAATGGGGTTTACCCGCTTTATATAGCCGATGCTTTCCTCAAAACCCCCTCACAAGCTAAGAATTCCAGCCATGTCTAAGAAGGCCAAACATCATTGGGCTAGACTGGGTCGGGTTCTAACCCAAGGCCTGAGTAAAGTTTCACCGTTGCACATGAAATCCCATACAATAGAGACCAAGGCCAAGTCGGGCTCGGGTCATGGCCCGAACACTAACCCACACCTAATGCCGGCTATGTTGTCGAAACTACTCAGCGTCGGCTGGGCTTTTAGTAACTTAGGCGTCGACTATGTTCTCAGCAACTCAGTGCCGGCTGTGTTCAAGAGATAGCACAATTGCCCTCAGTGCCGGCTACGTTTTGTTTAAATCTCAACACCGTATGGGTAATCAAGAAATAGTATTGGTCGACCTCGGTGCTGGCTGCGTTTTCAAAAGACTCAGTGCCAGATGTGTTCAAGAGATAGCACATCCGCCCTCAGCACTGACTGTGTTCTAAACAGTCCATTACCGCACATCCCATGGTAATGCCGTGGGTGTCTTACTACTATTTTCCCCAGTGAAGCTGCGCCTTGATTGTGACCTATTATCCTCTGCAGAGTGGTACCCAGGTCATTCAACTTAGGCAATGACTTCTCATCCCCTGTAGGAGTCGTACTCATAGTGCAGCTCGTTAACCCCAGTAGAGTTAGGGTCACTTTTTACCACTACAACCCCCAATGGATTTATCTCACACCTGGTTATCCTGTCCTCAAGGAGTTGAGAACTTTTTTTTACCTCTAAGGGACCCACACTTGTTCCGATTATCCCCAATGAAGTCAAACTTCCCATCTGAACCCCTTGCTGGCCTTAATTATTTTATCCCTAGAGAGTCAAATTGTCATCTACAGACTTATTCTCCATGCAGTTTCACCCACATGGCGACCTACGCCATGGTCCGTTCTGCATCATAGTGCACATCCTGGCCGCATGATGTTAAATTGTTTAGCACAGGTCCAAGAGGCATGACCTTGAATATGCCCCCACATATGCGCACACACCTTTTACGTGCATCTTCACACATGCCTGACCTAACCGACCCATTTATACGTGCACCATATTCAACGATACGTCAGTGAGTCCACCGTTCTTCAATTTCCATCATCTATCACTCCCTAGTAAGTTTCATCCATGCTCACAAAATGGCAGCCATCCCGCCATCCATATTCGCCATCAGTTAGTGGGTCACCATTATCCACATTCCATCCATACACTATCCACCCCTATAGGAAACACTCATACCATCTCCCCAAAGTGAGCTAAACCACCACCATACTCACTCCATGGCCTTTATAGACTGCCATCCATCACCACCATAGTCTAGCTATGTAACCTTAAACCATAGTGCATGTCTTGGCTGCATGACATTAAAAGGCTTCGCACAGGTCCCGGAGGCATGACCTTAAAGATGCCCTCACAATAAATAAAAAAAATAAAATAATGGGCATGGTGTATACCTACACAAGGGAACGCCATGAGTAAGAGAGTTCTGTGAAAGTAAAAACCCGGGCACACTAAAAACCTGAAATGGCATCGTGAGTAAAAATGAAGGAAAATAAGGGTGGACATGGCCAAAAGGTCATGGGTAAAAGAGCCCCAAATAAGAAGGAAGTTGGCGGAAACCGGCTCTACGGCGCTGCTTCCAAATTCCAAGTGAAAATCCGCAAAGGATTGCTTTGACTAATAAGCAGGTTGATGCAGCATTGGCCCCTACAGGCGGCTTAAGCCCGCATTCAAAAGAAAAATCCCTAGTGTCACAATACCAGGACTTAAAAAAATATGAGCTTTAAGGAGAGAATCCGACAGCTTGAGTCTATTTGCCAAAAGACTAGATGAGCAAAAGATTCACCAAGAATACAAAACAAGTCTCATGAAGAAGAACATCATTCCTAAGAGGTTACCAACACACTCCAAAATGTTGAAGACGCCTCAAGAAAGGTAAGTCAGCCATGACTTTGGTGCAGTAATTAGGACCAAGAGGTATCTTGATTGTCGTAACTACAAAATAGTGGGTAAGGGCTATACTCAAAGTTGCTCACCTCGATAAACTGAGGTATCCTACTCGCAAGGGAATAACTGGTGCACAAAGCAAACGGTGCCAACATAAGGCCCTTCAACATACCATTCACAAAATCCTCAAAACATGGCTCAACACCAGAGGATACAAACAAACCCAGACCAAATGGGAACAATGCCCTTCAACATGGCACTCAATCGCCAGACGGGCCTGATTCTGACCAACGAGGTTCGTACAAAATCCTTCGCTGTCAGAATCACAACTAGTCCCTTGAGGGTGAGGACTTCGATAGGATCCCTCAAAAACGTCTCTTCTCCCCCTAAAGTTTCCACGAACGGATCTATGAACATTGCGTCCCTACGTCAGAGCATTGAGGTTGCAACATTGCTTGAATATCCTAGGTGTTCATCTTGTGGCTAGGAAGAAAAAAGTAATAAAGCCAAATAAATTGTTCGAATGTTGTCCTTTTGTCTTCCCTTGAAGAACAACATTTGGTGGGCCAAGCTGTTTGAACACATTTTTCAGCACCTTTGTCCCTGATGCGAAATAAAGAGAAAGCCGGTCAATAAAGCCTGACAAGATAGTGGAATTCTTGACGATCTCAAAATAGCTCTAGAACTGGTCAACATCTTCATAAATACTCTAAAAGGTCACCTGCCAGTTTTGTTGTATTCTGACATGTCTAAGGTAGTGAACATAGAGAAGCAATTTTGTAAAAATGGCCTCTCTCACCCTAAAATGGACCCTTACAACTGGAACTATATTTTTGGTGCATCAAACAGCTGTGAGCACGATCAAAAACCACTATGGTTTAAGTTTCGACTTAATCGAACACTTCAGGATAAAGTTATACGTAAAATATTGAAACAATAGAAGCCGCACACGATTCCCATGTGGCGATCCTGTACCAAAACACCATTAAAGGTGGTTGTTTTTACAATCACGGGCGGTGACTTCGTGGCCCATATCTCACTCATTCCGAGTCGAACTACGCCCAATTTTTGTGAGAGTGTTCGCCTCGTTAAGATGAGCATTTCGATATGTGGTACACCCTATGACAACGTCTGAGCAAGGAGAAAGGTTAGAGAGAAGTTGCCGATTCATGAATAAGTTGCAGAAAATTTAGCAGCGACATGCCTCACTCGAGCGATCAAATCACGTTGCTCACGCATCGGATCAACGCGAAACCAACTCCATCATGTGCGTAAGATCCATGACTATCATTGGTTTGAACCCCGTGCATGATAAATCGCATCCTGTTTGTTGCCACACGATCATGACGGCATGCTCAGTGCACTTCAGGGAAGAAATCATGAAGAAACATTAAGGAACTAACACACTATCGATCCAAAGTTTTCAAGATTCATGAAAATTTTAAGTCTCGTGATCATGGCCTAAAAACACTTTTTATAGCTTGAAATTAGTATCAAATCGATCTCCATGCCGAGCCTTACAAGAAAACAATCATCTTTCGATCAAACGGGCATCAAATCAACCCCAGATCGGTTACAAAAGATCACGCAAGTTTTAAGGGAGCAGTAAGGGCAGTTTTGGAATTCCATGAACTGTTAGGTAGGGGAAAACAATCCTTTTTCACTCTATTTTCTTATTTTTTTTAATTCAGAATAGTTGTAATTATCATCGTTTCGCTAGTTTTTTGGTATCCACCAATGTTTGGGCCCAATTCTATATAAACATACAAAACCTAATTGTAAAGGACCTTTGGTTCAAACCTTCATTTGTTCAATAAAAATTTTGCCTCGTGCTTAAGTTGGTGGGTGCATCTTGGAGAGAGTGATAGGAGAGAGAAGAAAAGGTCCAGTACCCCTCGATAAGGTAACTTTCTCTTTCCTCCTCTTTTCTCTCTCGTCACTATCTCTCTCTTTCTCTCTTCTTTTCTTTCTCATCTCTATCTCTCTTCTTTTCTCTATCTTCTCTCCCTCTCTCTTTCCTGCTTTCATCTTTATCTCTTTCTCTCTCTTCTTTCTCTGGTCTATCATGTCTCTCTTTCTTCGCTCCTCTTTCTTTCTCCATTCACGCATGGTGGACCTATCATCTGGTGTGATGTCTCTTTGCTCCTGAGAAATGAACAGTGAGCTGGGCCTTATCTCAAGAGGCGGACCGGGCCTCTATCAAAATTCTCTCCCTTCTCTCTTTTATCACAGATGGTGGAGGCACATCGCCGCCTTTGTTCCTTCTCTCTCTTCTCTTCTGTCACAGATTGCAAGCCTCGCACCGTCTGTGTTCTCTCTCTCTTTCTTCTATTCTGTCTTAGCCGACACAAGCCGATTCCCATCTGTTCTTTCTCTCTCTTTCTTCTCTTTTGTCATAGTGGCATAAGTCTAGCATAGCCTATGTTTATCTCTCTTTCTTCTCTTTTGTCATAGTCAACGCAAGTCTGGTGCTGCCTATGTTTTCTCTCTCTTCTTATCTTTCGTCACCGCTAGCACAAGCCAAACACCGTTGTTTTCCATCCACTTTCTTCTGTCACAGCTGGCGGAAGACTATTATAACCTGTGTTCCTTCTCTCTCACTCTTCTGTCACTGACGATGGAAGCACATCGCTGCTTGTATTCTTTCTCTCTCTTCTCTCTTTATGTCACAGTCGGTGAAGGCTCAGTGTCATTTATGTCTTCTCTTTCTTATTCTTTTAACACAGTCGGCGAAGGCTCAACGCTGCTTATGTCTTCCTCCCCTTCCGTCTGTCACAGTCGGCAGAAGCGCATTTCCGCCTGTGTCTTTTCTTTCTTTTCCCTACTCGTCACAGCCGTCGAGGACACAGCACCGTCTAATTTTTCTCTCTCCTTCTCTCATTACCACCTGTGCATGTCTTTACCTTTTTGTTTCCCTCTATCCCCCCTCATGTTTTTCTTCTCCTTTCCTTCTCTTTCTCCCCTTCTTTCTATTCTCTTCTTCTTCTCTTATCCTTCTTCTTTTCTCTCTCTTGTTGATCTCTATTCTTTCTTGTATTCTTTTGTTTGATTAAGAGGGGGTCAAGACTAGCCTTCCATGATAGTCCTGTTGTTTAGTCGCAATGTCATTGTGCCATTCAGAATTAATGTGCCTGATTTATAAGAATCACAAACTAACGATTTTGTCTAGCTAGTTTGTATTGGTACTGTCGTCTAATAGCAATTCTGTTAAGCCGGTCTGAGTTACCAAGCTCGTTTTACTGCCACGCCAGGCCAATTACTTACTAGTTTAGTTACTGTGTCGGTCTCACCGTTTGGTCAAATTCTTCTAATCCCAATCTTTCTTCTCTCATTCTTCTCTTCCTCGGAATGGGCATGCCCGTGTACATTCACCCAAAGGCAAGGTGAGGTCCCTTGACCCACTTGTCTTGTAATATTTGTCATATGTGTGTGATTGCAGAAATAGGAGAATAGAGTTCAAGGGAGGCGATTTCAAACCAGTTTTACAACTGGGGGGTTTTCTTCGTGATTTAAGAGGGCGCCCATGCGAGCCAGCCCGAGTAAGTCGCGAACCCACCTTAAATTCCTCTCTCATCGGTTGGTCTACCTACACTTGTTTTTTAGCAAGGTTCCCGAGAGAGCGATCTCAAGTCCCAGGTTCCCTTGAAATCTGAGATATGTGTCGTCAGGTCATCTAGATCAGGAAGGTGAGGTTGAGGTACCTAACCAACCCCATGGGTTGATATTTCTATGGACTTTATACTTTGACTTCCACGTACCACACGAGTTATGGACTTTATTTTTGTTGTTGCTGATTGATTTTCTAAAATGGCACATTGTATTCCTTGTAGGAGAACTATGGATGCTACACATATCATGAATCTCTTTTTCAAAGATATTGTAAGGCTACATGGTATTCCTAAGTCTATTACATCTGATCAGGATACAAAATTTTTAAGTCATTTTTGGCGCACTTTATGGAAGCGTATGGGATCTAAACTTCATTTTTCTAGCATCTATCATCCTCAAATAGTTGGGCAAATCGAAATAGTGAATAGGAGCCTTGAGAGCCTCTTGAGGAGCATTGTTGATGATAACATATCTCAGTGACCTCGCTTTGTCCCAGGCTGAGTTTTCTTACAACAGTTTAATTAATCGATCTATAGAAAATTTACTATTTGAGAGTGTTAATGGGCAGACGCCTAATCATGTGCTGGACCTAGTGCCATTACCCATGCCAAGCAAGAGTAGTGATGATGCATATGCTTTAGCTGAGCATATTCTAGATTTGCAAGCTCAAATCAATAAAGAAATTGAGGAAAGCAATGCAAAGTATCGAAAAGCCTCAAATGAGCATAGAAGATAACAAGTTTTCAAGGAGGGGGACTTAGTAATGGTGTATTTACATTTTGGAGGTTTCCTTTGGGAACGAATAATAAACTCAAGTCCAAGAAGGTGAGCCCTTGTCGCATTTTGAAGCAATATGAGAACAATGCATATAAGGTGGAATTACCAAAGGCAATGGATATCTCCCCAATATTTAATGTTGTTGGCTTATTTAAGTTTCATGGAGACCCTCTATGAGTCGAAGAAGGAGTTCATATGATGAAGCAATTAATGAGAAAGAAAGAGGAGGAAATTGAGCAAGTTTTGAAAACTGAAAGCTTTCAAACTCGAAAAAGTTACTATCACCAAGTTCTAATCAAATGGAAGGGTAGGTCATACTCTGATATCCCGTGGATTTCTGAGCAAGAGTTCAAAAGAGTGGATCCACGTCTATACTGAAGCCAACTTACCAGAGTCGAGTTCCTTACAACTGGGGGGAAATGATGCAGCCATGCCCCTTCGTGACTGGGTCAGGAAGGGTCGTAGAACCCAAGAGGAATAGAAAGGGGCAATAATGTAATAAGGGGGATTATTAAGGTTATTTTAATTTTTATTATTTTGATAAGAATAGGGAGTGCGCAAAGATAATTAGGTGGACATGAGTTTATATTATGTTTATCTTGTATCGATTGGGTCAGTTAGTTTAGGATGTAAATAGGATAAGGCTAAAATTATAGGAGTTTTATCATATCACAATAGGAAGGCTTTGAGTAAAACGTGGGAAGCTTTGCTTTAATAAAAACATGGCTATCTATTAGCATGAGAAGTTAAGAGAGAAAAAACAGGGATGAGAGAAAATAGGGAAGAGAGAAAAAAAAGGGAGCGTGTGGAGGTATTTTTTTTCGTTTGCTTATCTTATTTTTTAGTCTATTTAAAGGGAGATTTCTCTTCGTTGTAATTGTCTAAGAATTGAATAAAATTGGTCTCATGAAAGAGATTTTCTTGGGGGTGGATTCCCTTGCAGACATATGAGGGAGGGTACTTTCTCTCAACCTTCCTTCTTTTCATTGTTAATTTTCTTTTATTATTCTCCCCCTGTATCAGGAAGTATCTTAAAATTTTAGAGAGAAACGACATTAAATTTTAGAGAGAGGAGTTACTTAAAACTCTCTAGAGAAAAATAACTCAAAATATTTAGAGAGAGAAATTATCTCAAATATTAAGTCTTAGAGAGAGTGCAAATTAAAATTTTAGCAATTAGAAACTATATCAATTTTTAGATAGAGAAACTACTTGACAAGTTATAGAAAGAGAAACTATCTCAAATTTTAAGTTTTAGAGAGAGAAACTATATCAAATTTTAGATAGAGAAAGTACCTGAACTTTTTAGAGTGAGAAACTATTCAAAATTTTATAGATAAGATTTAAGAGAAAGTATATTAAAATTATAGAGAGAGATACCGCATGAAAATTTTAGAGAGAGAAAGTACTTAAGACTGTTAGAGAGATAAACTACTTAAAACATTTTAGATAGAGAAACCATCACAAATCTTAAGTTTTAGAGAGAAGGTCTATTAAAATTCTCGAGAGAAACCACTTGAAAATTTTAAAGAGAGAAACTATCTCAAAATTTAAGTTTTAGAGAGAGAGCATCATAAAATTTTAGAGAGCTTAAGGATATCAAATTTTAGAGTGAAAAAGTCCGTAAAATTTTTTAGAGAGAGAAACTATCTCAAATATTTTTACAAAGAAACTATCTCAAATTTTTAGTTTTAGAAAGAGAAAGTACCTTCAAATTTTAGAGAGAAAAACTACATCATATTTTAGAGAGAAAAACAACCTGAAATTGTTTAGAAAGAGAAACTATCTCAAAACTTTTATAGAGCGAAATTATATGAACATTTAAGTTTTAGAGAGAGAAAGTATCTCAAAATTTTAGAGAGTAAAACTATATCAAATTTTAGAGAGAGAGTATATAAAATTTTTAGAGAGAGAAACAATCTCAAAATTTTTGGAAGGTGACTATTTCAAATTTGAAGTTTTTGAAAGAGCTTGTATTAAAATGGTAGAGAGAGAAACTATGCCAAAAAGTTTATAAAGAGAAAGAGAAAGGATATGCATTTCCATGAAAAAGATATTCCAGGTTATCCAAACTTGAAATTTGCATTTTCTTAATTTCTACTAGATGCGATCCCCTTATTCAAGGAAATGTCAATTCCAGGATTCACTTTTTCCAAAATTTAAAAATCCAAGGATCCAAATGGGCCCTTAGTGGTGTAGGATCTTCCTCCACATTTGAGACTATCGGAATTGAATTAAAATCTTATTTTGATTAGCCTCAACTAAAAAAATATAAAAATCAAGTCCAAAGTTGTAAGATGGATCACCTCTAATTCTCTTACTTCTTCTTGGTTATATTATCATCCTATCATTATTTTCTAAATGTTTTTCATCAACATTTTGATCAATTTCATGATATCTTTTCGTTTGACATGCTACTTGATTCATTTAATTCACTTTTGCAATTTAAATTTTCAAAAAATTCAGCATCTCTAGATTCTATTATTTTTGTTAATGTTTAGATCAAAAAATCTATATGCTTTACTACTTTGGGAATATCCCACAAACACACATTTAGTGGTTCTAGGACGTTTAGGATTTTAAAGTCTAACATATACAAGAAAACCCCATACTTAAGAAAATTAAAAGAAGGTTTTCTATCAAACCGAAGCTCATAAGGGGTTTATAACAGTTTTTATATGAATTCAATTCAAAATAAAACATCTTGATAATAATGCTTCACCTCATAAATTTAATTGTATGGAAGAAGAAATAAGCATGATATTCACCATTTTTACTAAAGTTCTATTTATCTTTTCTTCTTCTCCATTTCATTGAGGGATATATGGAGCAGTCACTTGTTGAACAATTCCAACATTTTAACAAACTTCATTTAATTCATTTGAAAAAAACTCTCCTCCTCTATCACTTCTTATAATTTTTATTTTTCTTACTAAGTTGGTTTTCAACTTTCGCTTTGAAGACTTTAAAATTTACGAATGCTTCATCTTGATGTATAAGCAAGTAAACATAAGCATACCTCAAAAAATCAGCAAAAAAGATAATAAAATATCTTTTACCACATCTAGTCAGAGCATTATTTAAATCACATATATCGCTGTGTATAAGTCCTAACAATTCATTATTTATTTCAATTGAAGGAAATGGTTTTTTAATTATTTTAGCTTGTGCTCCGACTTCACATTTTTCTTTAGTTAATTCATAAAAATTAGAAATCAATCATAATTTAACCAAAGAGTTAATAGAAGCGTAGTTAATATTGTTGTAGGGTATATTTGACATGCTTATGTCCTTTGTCCGAATAACTGAGAAGCCAGTGGCAACCTAGGCCTGCAAGTACCAAAATTGCCTGAGAACTTTGGAAGCCTTGACCAAAGTAGGCCCAACATACCTAAAATATATCTAAAATATATAAGTTTTACACTATTCCTGCACAATTCCTCCGGGTTCTGATTCAAATCTCTTCCTACATTCAAAAATTTCTAAAAGGACTTGTAAAAACGAAGGAGCTTGGACACCCGTATATGATGAAGAACGCATTGCCGTGATTACGACATTGTTGCCTCGCCTCTCTATTCTGAATTAATCAGACAACTCTCATCCTATAGAAAGCCTTTTCCAATAGACAACCCTAAGAAACCCGTAAGGAAATCAATGAAATTGCTAGGGTTAAAATTTTAAAACTGAGAAAACCTTAAGGTCAAGTGGCATGGCTGTAAAATCCACCTCGAGTTTCATGCTTGTGTAACTCACCGACACCTCACGTCGAAAACCCTAGGATAAAAAAGCCCTAGGTGGGTGAGCATGGGAGTGCAATGACTTGAAGGGATAGTTGGTGAGCCATCTGCTCATGTGACATTGGGATGACATTCATCTTTGACATTCTCCTGCCCCTCGAAGGACAGGGAGTTTCAGAGAGTCTACTATTGGGACTCACTTGTCCCTTGAAGGACAGGTAGTGCACGTTCGTCTGCCCCTCGAAGGATAGGGAACGAAAATGTGTCTACTTCTTTTCCACGTTCCTATCCCTAGGCGACACATGGCGTGTCACCCAAGTCATCGTGAAATTGCCCTATTATACCAAAACAATCATTAAAAATAGTAAAAAAATCTGTTTTGACCCAAATATTTTCTTGTAGCTTCACAAGAGGCTATGGAACACACCTTAATAGAAAATTTTCAATTTGGAGCATTTTTTATTTGTGCGATAAAGGACGTGCCACCCATGCGACACGACTCGTGTTGCCCAGACCTATTTTTCCCCAAGTGCATTTTTATAAATTTTCATGCTTTTATGGCCATCTTTTGGGTGCTTGGGCAGATTGGTGCTATCTGCGTTGGTCAAATCTGAATTTGAAAAAATAAATGATTAGTTTGACCAAGGGATTTGTTGGTTACAAGATAACTCTGCCCCAACAAATCCCTCCTTCAGATAAACTCACTTTGGGTGACCATAAATGGATGATAAATGAGAGGGTTGAGGAGGGACGAGACTTTTCTAATTTTTAGGGTGAAAGAGAAACCCTAGGAGAGTAGAGAGACCTTTCGTGAGAAAACCCTAACCCTCATCTTAAGCTTGACCAAACCTAGAACTAGGCCACAACAATCCTAAATCTAAGCCATTTATGGGGCACAACCACCCTACTACTACAAGAGACTTGTTGATCGACATCTATACCACAAGGGCAAAAGGAACCGGTTTTGATACAGGCAAGCCCTCGAAGGCTTGGAAAGGTCGGGCCATCCGGCCAGGTTCGGTATTTTCTTCTCTTTCATTTTCTCTCTTCTTTTATTGTATTTATTTTATTTCATCTGAATTTGATTCATTTTGATTGAAATTTTTTTTTTGAAATGCTTCGGAGCACACTAGCTCCGCCATAGATTTGAGAGCAGATCTGCTCATTTATGGGGAGATCTGATCTAAGATCTGAATTTGATTGTTCCCACTTTCTCTACCATTGCTTTTTCATTTATTTTTATCAGTTGAAAGTGTTAGATATGTGAGATCTAAATCATTAGATTGCTTGATTATACACTATAAACAAAAATGAATCCCTACGTCAGAGCATCGTCGTTGCACCATTGTGTCAATCTACTCGACGTTCACGTGGTCCTGTGGCTAAAAAAAAAAAAAAGTAAAAGTTGAAGGAAATTTTCTGAATGTTGTCCCTCTTGCTTCTCTCGAAGAACAACATTCAGCGGGGCATGCTATTTGAACATATTTTTCAGCACCTTGGTCCTTGATGGGGAATAAAGAGGACGCAGGTCAATAAAGCCTACAAAACAGTGAAAATTTTGATCGTCTCAGAATGCCTCCAGAATTGGTTAATATCTTCATCAATACTCCAAAAGGACATTTCTCAAGTTTCATCATGATAAGACATGTATAAGGCAATGAACATAGAGAAACAATTTCAGAAAAATTGGCCTCTAGTACCCCGAAATGAACCCCATAACTAGAACTACATTTTTAGTGCATCAAATTGCTATGGGGACCACTACCATTGGATTCGGTATGGTTGAAAAGCCTTATGGGTCAAGTTTCCTCTTAATCGGGTATTTCAAGACAAAGTTATGAGTAAAATAGAGAACAGGGGTGGGCCGCACACTATTCCCATGTGGCCAACTAACACCAAAACACCATTAAAGGTGGCAGTTTTTACAGTCACCGACAGGGACTTTCGAGGCCATATCGCACACGTTCGGAGTCAAATAGCACTCAAAACTTGTGAGTGTGTTCGTCTCGTCAAGACAAGCTATTCGATATATGGTACACCCCGTGACGATGCCCGAGGAAGGAGAAAGACTAGAGGGAAGTTGCTGATCCGTGAAGAAAGTTGCAGAAAATTCAGCAGCAACATGCCCCACTCCGGCGACCAAATCACAATGCTCGCATACTCAATCGACATGAAACCAAAGTTGCATTATTTGCGTAAGTTGGATTTCACACATGAAGCCGTCGAAGCTATTGTAAATACCGACTGTCGGATTTCAAGATTTCGAAAAGAAACTCAAGACGAAAAAGTCTTCATCCGGACATGAAATCAAGCTGCATTTGTTGCAACGTGATCGTCACGGCATGCTCAATGTAATTCAATGAAGAAAATGAAGAAAAAAATAAAGGAATGAGCACACTATCGATCCGAAGTTTTCAAGGTTCATCTAAAATTCAAGTCGCATGGTTAGCTCAAAATTGGTATAATATCGATCGCCTTACCGAGCTCTATAAGAAAATAATCATCTTTCAATCAAAGGGGCATTAAAAAAACCCCAAATAAGTCATGGAAAATCATGAAAGTTCTCGGGCAGCAGCAGGGATTGTTTTCGAATTCAACACATTGTTAGGTAGGGGCAAAATAGTCCTTTTACACCAATTTTTAGAATTTCCTTTATTTCAATAAAATTGTAATTATCTTCAATTTTACGTAGTTTTTGAGCATCCACCCATGCTTGTGCCCAATTCTATATAAGCATGCGAAGCCAAATTGTAAAAAAACCTTGGATTCATTTTTTCAATCAATCAATAAAGACTTCATTTTTACTTAAGCTCGTGGTTGGATCTTGAAGAGAGATAGAGGAGAGAGAAGAAAAGAGTTGGTACCCTTTGATAAGGTAATTTTCTCTCTCCTCCCCTGTTTTCTCATTTCTATGTTCTTCTAATCTCTATCTCTCCCTTTCTCTCTTCTCTTGCTCATCTCTATCTCTCTTTTTCTCTCCTCTTTTTCATCTCTTTCTCACTTTCTCTCTCTTCTTTTCATCTTTATCTCTCTCTCCTTTCTCATCTTTATCTTCCTCTCTCTCTTCTCTTTCTCATCTCTATCTCTCCCCTCTTTTTCATCTTTATCTCCCTTTCTCTCTCATCTTTATCATCTCTATCTCTCTTTCTCTCTCTTCTTCTCATCTTTATCTCTCTCGTCGCTCTCCTTTTAAACCTAGTCGGTGATGCTAGTGCCGACTGTGTCTTCCTTCTTCCCTTCCTCTAAACATAGTCGGCAAAGCCTAGAACTGACTGCATCTTCTCTTTCTTCTTTGACTAGCACAACTGGTGATGCTCAGCATCGATTGTATCTTCTCTCTCCTCTTTTCTTAAAACGCAATCGACAATACCTAGTGCCGACTATATCCTTTTTCTCTCTTCCCTGACTAGCACAGCCGACGATGCTCAGCACCGATTGTGTCTTCTCTCTCTTCTTTTCTCAAACACAACTGACGAAGCCTAGTGTCAACTGTGTCCATTCTCTCTCTTATTTGATTAGCACAGCCGGTAATGCCCAATGCTGATTGTGTCGTCCCTCTCCTCACTTATGAAATACAACCGATGAAGCTTAGTGCTGACTGTGTCTATCTCTCTTTGCTCTTTGCAACCCAGCCGACAATGCCTAGCGTTAACTGTATCTTTCCTTCTCATCCTCTTCCAACACAGCCGGCGATGCTTTGCGTCGACTGTGTCTTTCACCCTATTTTCTTTCTCTTCCTCTCTTTCTTATTCTCTCTTCCTCTCTTTCTTATTCTCTTACTTCTTACTCTCTCTTTATGATTTTAATTCCTTTTGTTATCCTTTCTTTTGATTAAGAAGGGTTGAGATTAGCCTCTTAAAGTAGTCTTGTCGTCGACCCGTAATGTTCTTGTGTCAGAATTACTGCACCCGCTTTATCACCATGACAGACTAACCATCGGGTCTAGCTAGTCAGTATCAGTATTGACATTTAGTAGTAATCCTATTGAGCCGGTTTAAGTTATCGAGCCCGTTTTACTACCACGTCAGGCCAATTACCCACCAGCTTAGTTGGTGTGTTGATCTCCCTACTTGGTCAAATTCTTCTTTCCCCCAATATTTCTTCTCTCGTTCTTTACGCCTTCTTCTGAATGTGCACACCAGTGTACGTTCACCCAAAAGGCCAGGTGAGGTCCACTAACCCAACTATCTTATAATCTTTGCCATATATATGTGATTGCAGAAAATAAGAGAATACAAGCCAAGGGACGTGATTCCAAACCAGTTTTATTACTAGGGGCTTTCTTTATGATCTAAGAGGATGCCCACGTGAGCCAACCCGAGTAAGTCCCGAACCCACCTTAAATTGCTCTCTCAATGGTTGGTAATACTTGCTCTTGTTCTCAAACGAGGTTCCCGAGAGAGCGATTTCAAAAGTCTCGGGTCTCCCCTGAAACATGAGACGCGTGCCACTCGATCATCCAGATCCGGAAGGCGAGATCAAGGCACCTAACCAGTGACCCTAGATGCTAGAAGGTCTTCCTCTAAGGCTTCCTCGGTCTCAGAAGTTGCTTCTTGCTTGCCATTTTGTTCTGGGCAATTAGAAGTAGTGGGGAAAGCTTTGTCTTAAGGGGAAGACATCATGACCTCGGAGAGGTGGCAAGGTATACTTGGGTAGATAGATTTCAAAGGGAGGATATTGCCTTGTCTTTCCTCTTCTTTGAACATGTCCGTGATCATTCACCTCAGATCTTCAACATCATCATGAGACGTGGGTCTTGTCGCTGTCACAAGCTTCGAATCATCATCCTATGACTTTTCTGGTGTCAGAAGGTCTGTGAAATAGCACTTAGCATCAGTATAATGAGTCTTGGCTATAGGGAATGGTTTTTTATCAACGTAGACCATGTGCTGTCTTTGATCTCGGCTGTACTTAAAGCATTGTGGAGTGTGGAAGGAACCATCCCCTGATCATGAAGCCAAGGGCTGCCGAGGAGGACGTTGTAAGATGTATTGGTGTCGATTAAATGAAACTAAGCGTAATCATTTAGGTCACCGAAATTTCCTAGCTAGCTTTTCTCTTGATTAGTTGAACCCTAGTACAATTATGTGGGTAGGAGTGAGGTCATCAAATCCCAATCCCAATCGAGTGAGGATCATTCTTGAGATCAGGTTGACTGCTGACCCTCCATCCAGCATGATCCGATTGATAGAGAAGGCGTGTAGTTCACCATTCACGAAGAGGGGGCGATTGTGAAATTTGCCTCCCAACTGAAGGTCATCTTCGGAAAAAGAGATTGTCAAGCACCCACTCAAGACGGCTAGGACAACCTCAATAGGCTCTACTTTAGTCTCGTATACCTCTGATTTAAAAAGAGCTTGCACCAGGGCCATACGATAGTCTCTAGATAGAAGAAGGGCATCATAGATACTTAGAAGGACTGGAAGCTTTCTTAAGTGCCCACTTACGTCGTATTTTACTTTATCCTCATTAGTCTTTTGGGTTCCTGATCCGGTCACTAGTGTAGGTGGTAGGGGAGGCTTAGGAACAGGTTTTTATTGATTTTTTGTTTGTAACACTGGTTGAGTTTGTTGTTCAGTAGGTGCAGTCTAGGTTGATGGGGATGTAATAGGGATTTGTATTAGGGATGTAGAGGTTTGAGGTTGAGGCCTAGGGAAAAGTGAAGGATTAGGAAACTTGAGGACCTTGAACTTTTGAGGTGTGGGATGTCGCTTCTTCCCCGATCTCAGGTTCATTTGCCCCATGATGGATGGTACTTTCAAGATCTACACCATCTAGGAGGCCTCTATGGAAGAGGAGCTTGAGGATGGCTCGGTTTTGGCATGGGGAGCTAGGGTGTCAACGACTGTCGAGAATCAAACCGGCTGGGCCAGCTTCTTTCTTAGGTGCTTCCGCTGCGACCTGCTAAGGCTGGTACCTCCAAGCTCTTTGTTTAGAGCATCGAAGTCTGGGTGCTGTCGAGCTATACCTACAGAAGAAATAGAAGACGAGGGAGGAGAAGAAGAGTTAGAATGTTCTGGGTAGCTTTTTATGTCGTTGTAGGAAATGGACGTGTGCAGGGGGGTATTTTTTGTCTTTCCTCAGCTTTGACCATTGTAGGGTGCTTTTATCATCATCACCCATATTTGATGACTCCCGAGCCGTTGATAACTCAGGGACGTCTGTCAATTTGGACGACAAGATAAGCTGAGCTGCACCTGGGATGAAGTCCTGTAAGGTTGGCAATGGAGGAAGGGCCTGAGGAATTCTTCCTCAACTGGTGGCTGAGGGATGCGGTTCCTTCAGCGGGCCGACCTGGGTTCTCGTCTTCTTCTAAATCCCTAAGGAAGTGTTTGGTCCACCCTATAGAGCTGATGAGTAGTCATAGCTTGGTGAACTGCATCACGCTTCAGAGATTGAGCCTACTTCAACCATGGTAAACTTTTAGGGGCAGAGAAGTCAAGGGCTCTGAAGGTTCCGGTGTATGCTCATCAGGTACATGTGGCGGGATTTACTCTTTGATGAAAGTGACAGCTTGGAAGCGCTTATAGAAAATGGCAGAAACGATGTGGCCTTCCTATACCTTATGAGTGACTATAGCTTCGAACCCAGTGCAGTCTTTTAGCTCGTGGCCCCATACTTGGTGATTTGGGCACCAGAGATTTTTTGTTCCGTAGGTAAGAGGCTTAGGCTGCTTGGCGGGTTTGGGAGTGACGAGACCCTATTGGAGCATCGCCTCGAAGAGGGTCTACAGACTGTCTAGCTCAACGCTTCCTGGGGCTTGCGTCGGGAGATCCTCTTGCACTGGTGGGGGAGGGACTTGAGGGTGTCCTTTTGGGTTAGCATGGACTTCCTGGCATTGCTTCTTGTTCTTTAACAAGAGCACATGGAAGTCAGTGCATTCGCTCAGGTCATGGCCTCGTATCAGGTGATATACGCAGTAGAGGTTCTCAGTTCCTGAAGGTAGGAACTTGGGCTACCTTATCAGCTTTGGCGTGATGTGTCCATCTTCGAGCATTATGAAAAATAGTGCACGAAGGATAGAGAGTGCCCCATCATCTTCTTGGATGGTCACTATGTGAAACCCTCAGTTTCCCTGAATGCCTTCTTTAACTCTTCGAGCTTTATCTGACCCTTGTTAATAAGGGCTTCGATAGTGTCTTTGAGCTTATAGCAGTCCTGAGTGGGGTGGCCTACTTTCATATGATAGACGCAATACCTCTCGTGTGTCTCCTGTCCAGCTTGTTCTTCAGTGTTGACCTTTAACAGCTGGATCATGTTTTGTTGTAGTAGTAGTCAAAGCAGTGCAAGAACCCACTCCTTATCGAAGGGGTACACCTTATTCTGATGCTGGATCCAAAAGTCATTTCGATTAATATTTTTCGGAAGCAGGACCTTATTGTAGGATTCATGCTTGCCCTCGGTCTGAGGCATTTGTGCCTTGGAGAGGTCCAAGGTTTGAGGGGCAGCGTTCTTAGTGTTAGTCACAATGATGGCCGCACTGATTTCCGCTTTTTGCTTGTTGCCCAGACTGTTGGAACGAGAATTCGAGCCGGTGGGTTGCTGATGAGATCCGCCATGGTGCTTGAGCATACCCTCAATACAAACTACTTTGGAGATAAGCTCTGACATTGAGGGTGGATTGGGGGCCTCAACATGTTGGGCGATCTCGGGAAGCATATTTCGTATGCAGGTCTGGACAGCTTCCGTTTCCGTCATGGAAGTGACATGAAAGGTTGCCAACTCTCTCCATCGAGCAATGAACTTGTCAACCGGCTCACTAAGGGTTTTGAGTCAGAGCGAGGAGCTCAATTGTTTCCACATTCCTTTGGACTTCATAGAAGCCTTGATAAAACAACTGCTCCATTTCCTGGCAGGTGTGCACCGAGTTTGGAGACAGATGAGCATACCACTGGAAGGTTAGTCCTTTGAGAGTCTCAACGAACTGACGGAGGAGGAGTGGCCTATTAGTTGTCATTTCTTGACAAAATGCTTGGAAGTGAGTTGTATGCTGATGCAGGACGTAGTACTGTTGAACAGGGGGACCTTCCCCTTTTGGTAATTTGGGGGAAACGACACTTGGTCGATGTACGAGGGGTACAACTTTTGGAAACGCGGTGCCTCTTGCATGCCCGAAATGTTGTTCTTGAGATTGTGGGCCACCACATCATCTATCTTGGTTTGGGAGACCCCACGAGAAGAAAAACTTTCTTGGGAGACCAGGGGAGTTTGCTTGGGAACCGTGTCTTCACCAGATGGGGGACTGGTCTCATGGTGAGAAGAAGTGGGCCTAGAGTTTTCTAGGTGATCCATGTTTTCGAGGATGAACTGCATCATTACCTCAAACCGGTTCATCTGCTCTTCTTGGGCGTCGTCCGGCTCTTTGATTACCATGACACTGACCATTTATTCTGAAGGGTCAGAGCCAGATGGAGTAGTGGACTACCGGGGTTGGCGAGTCATACAAGGCAAGTCGGTTTGCAGGGGCTTGGCATGCCCCAACTAAAGTCGAGACTTATATGCCGACCGTGTGAGGACCAGTTCTTAACGGTCTTCAGACGGTGGCTTCTTGGCAATGATCACCGAGCAATATTCTTGGACCTGCTCAAACTTTGAGATCCGCAGAGGGAAGAAGAGATTATGAGGAAGGAGGTCACCAAAGGTGGTAGCCTCAACTGCCTTAGGGGCTTCTTTGGTCAAGATATGAAGACCTTTCCTCGGCTTAATCTTGAGGCTGTTATGGACCTCACTCCAAAACCGAGCCTAAGGCTTGGACTGCCCAGTATTTCTTGAGCAGGCGAGGGCCGTGTCAATTAGCTGGAGCAAAGAATGGGGTCCAAGGACAGAGGGCAACCTAGGTCGTTGCCTTGGAGGCTGCAGGCTCCGATATGACATCAGGTCCTAGCCCAGTATTCCCTTGTGAGTCCCGAGTGTATGTCTGATCTGGGGCTACTAACTCAAGATGGTACTCTTAGAGAAGACCTTTGAGTACTAGGTCTCGAGGTACTTGCCTGGTGAAGGAGGAGTGACAGAAGAAAGAGCCAGTTCATAACTCCGCCTATGTCGGGATTAGGGAGGAACCTGCAAAGTTAGTGACTGTGCATCTTTGGGGTTAGCCGTCCGGGTGACTTGGGGGTCAGCCCTGGTTTTCTCAATTAGTTAGACCTTACGAGGTCAAGACCCACGAGATTGTGTTTGTGAGAGACTGGGTAGGAACCTATCTCTCATAGGGTGAAGTTGTGTGTGGTGAGAGGGAGGACGAAGTGGTTGACCCAGTTATGCTCGAGCTGGTGCAGAACTACTGCTGCCCCGAGCTGTGGGATGCATGGCGCACGCAGGGTTTGGTCCGAGAAGGCCTAGCCTTAAACGCGAGCTCGAGGTAGCATGAAAGTAGCCCCTAGGTGTGGCTCGAGTGGTTGGACCACAAACCTTTAAGTGTGTGCGAGAGGTGGAGGCCGTAGGGTTTCCAGCTCTATGTGCCGAGCCTCCGGGTTTAGAGGTTCGAGGTAGTGAAAGTGTTTGAGGGGTAGCCTTGTGGCGACCCTCAAAAGCGATGGCAACTTGGTTGCCTTTTGCAAGATTGGGCAAGGCAGCCTTCTAGCGTACCTCAACAATATGATTGGCAAGGGACTTGCCAGTAGCGGCGTACGTGTTTTGGGTGGCAGCGGTGGTGCTGCCAATGCAAGGGGTCTTGGTGGAGGGTCCACCGGGGCGAGGAAGCGGGGAGTCAGGGACCTTTAAGTCCCTTCTCGTAACAACCCAAGAAAGTACCTGGGAGTCGAACTGTGGTTCTTGACTCAAATGGATAGTAGGGAAGGAGGCTTGCTCTGCTCGCTTCCCTGGGACAGTCATGAGTGAGGGGATGAGAAAATCCTTGACATGGATGAACGGATTGAATAACCCAGATGCCAACGAAAGTAAAGCAGAAAGTAAATGGTGATATTCATAAAAAAAGGGCGAACTGACGAAAGTGTAATAAGTCCCTAGTGGAGTCGCCAAGTTGGTTAGGTTCCTCGATCTCATACCCCCGGATCTAGATGATTGGGTGGCACGTGTTTCGGGTTCGAAAAACCCAGAACTTGAGTTCACTCGTCTTGGAACCTGGTTCACAGAAAAAGGGCAGGTATCCAACTAGTGAGAGAGGAATTTTGGATGTGAGGTGGGGACAAACCTCACCTGGGTCCGTGAATTACTCGGGATGACTCGCGCAGGTTCTTTTTTAGATCATGACAGAAAGCCCCCCAGCTGCTTAGCTAGTTCAGAATTGCCTCCCTTGACTTTCAATGACTTTGTTTTCTACACAACACTACTATGGTTAATTTACAAGACAAGTTGGCTAAAGGACCCACCCTTGTCTTAGAGCAATGCACCTTCATATGGATGAGAAGGTGAGAAGTTAGGGGGATGAAAAGAAGAGGGTTTGAATGAGAAGAGAAAAGAAGAGGGGACTCGACAAGGAGACGGGACTAGCATGATAGCTGGACCAGTGCAATGACTGACTCGGAGTGGTAGCAAGACGGGCATGGTGACTTAAACTGGCGCAACAACATTACTACTCGAAACCAAGTTCGATATGACTGTCCTAATCTGGTTCGATAGCAAGATGCGCATGGTACTCAGGACCAGCACGACGACAATACTGCTCGACAGCCTGACCATTACGACAACGCTAGACCGAGTCCACCTTCATGCAAGTGAGAAGGGAAGAGAATGAGGAGAAGGCATGAGACGGTAAAGGGAGGAGTTCCCGATGGGGTTGAAAACTGTTACTCACAGCGAAAGGGAGAAAACAGTGGACTGCAGGCGGCATTAGGTATCACCAGTAGATGTTCAAAAAAGCTCTCAAAGACTAGCAATGGCTAGAGGCCCCTCATGGAGGGATGGTTTTATCATTTGTTGGAAAGGGTTTACGGGTATTTGGTCATTTGGTCCAAATCCAGGATTATTATTTTAATTCATTAAATGTGTATAACTAGGCTTTTCATAGCCATGAAGAGACACACACAGAGAAAACTTAGAGTTCTCAATTGTTCTAGAAAAATCTGATCTCTGTGATCCACAGTCTTACGATATTGCCTTTGATTCATGGGGCTTTGACGAGTTCATCTCTTTCCCTCAAATTTTCAACATTGGTATCAAAGCAAGGTTGTGGAAGCATGGTGGACCCATAACCCATAGGTCTCAGGTTTGATCTTTCACTTTTGTTGGTGTTTATATCTTACTTTTCCTGAGTTTAGTTTACAATAACTTTGATATTGTGCTTTGTCATTCCCATATATCTTGCTGTAAATTTTTTCAAACCTTAAATTTAATAGTTTGAAAATTTTAACTCCATTCTCCTTTATCTCTTTCATGATCTTTTTCTTATGTTGACTTTTTAAAGCCAAATAGGTGAACACATAACCCTCGTAGCAAATTTAAGGCTTCTCAAAGATACCCTATTCTCTCCCTTAGATATTTTGTGCTTATCTTTCTTTTTTGTGGTTTCTTTATTATGTATTGGATTTATACATAATTTCCTTTCAATGACATCATCAGTATTGAAAGGAGAAAGAAAAACTTTGAACGAATCCAAAACTCTATTATCTTCTCTCTAAAAAATAAAAAGTAAAAACATTTCCCCTTTTTTTTGGGTTCGGTTGTTGAAACTATATTTTATACCGTGTTTTTGTCTTGGCTTCATTATTAACTCTTTCTCTCCAATTCAGTGAAGATCAATGAAATTTACTGAAATTTCAAACCCGAGATACACTAAAAGTTCATGCGCTTTTTTTTTTGTTTGGTTTCATTGTTCTGGTTTTTTCTCCATCTCACGAGATTACCAAAGCGAATGGTAATTCTCTCTCTAATTTTATACTGTTATAATTAAAATATTTTTTTGTAATTTGCTACTGTAATTTTAGATAGAGAAAGATGTTGCATAAATTTTTGAGAGAAAAACAAAGAGACAAAAAACTAATGTCGAAAATCAGTAACTAAAAAAAATTAAAAAATTGTAAGGACAACCCAAAATTCTTCTACTCTGTGCACGGTAGTTAAGCACCCATGCTGGCTTTTTTTTGGTAGTGAGAATCTAAATTTCCTAACTATGTTTTATTGACCATGGACTGCTGAAAATCTGTTAGCTTGCATCTTTTTCCTTCCATCTTTTGTTGCTGAAAATTAGTGTATATTTTTATTGTATTATTAAAAATTGTTATGCACACAACAACTGTACGAGTAAAGGTCTACCTATCAATTGCATGTGTTTTTTGTGGCTTCTAATTTAGGGATTTTCTATATATTTTATATGCATCGTACTTGTCATTGCCTTACATAATTATCCTATGCTTTGTTCTCTTTAAGTGAGAAAATTTTATGATCTTGATTAGTGAACTCCATTTTTGTGATTATGTTATGCCATATTTTTTGTTGAGAATATCAAATATCATTTTAGACTCTCTCTCTTGAGCTAAAACATATTCCAAACATATTCATATAGTTATAAACATTAGACTAGTGCAAAAATTAGAGAAAGTAGACTGTTGCCTTACCTTTTATTTTCTTGCATCACAGTAGTGTGAACATAAACCTTTTGAGAGAATTCTTCATTGAAGTCATTGCTCTTATAAAGTTGGCAACATATTGATTTGACTACGTAGCTAAGCAGCTAGCTCTAACTAGAGAGAGAGAGAGAGAGAGAGAGAGAGAGAGAGAGAGAGAGAGAGAGAGAGAGAGAAGGAAGGGAAAGAGAGAGTATGAGGCAGAGGCAGTAGCTAGGTAACTAGCCCTAGGGGGAGGGAGAGAAAGAGAGAGAGAGAGGGAGGGGAAAGAAAGAGACAGGGGAAAGAAAGAGAGAGAGGAAGGCTGGGGGAGTGGCTAGGTCATTAGCCCTGGGGGGGAGAGAGAGAGAGAGAAGAAAGAAAACGAAAAAGGCAGAGGCTGGGGCAGCGCCTAGGCCGTTAGCCCCAGAAAGAGCATGAGAGAGAGAAGAAGGAAGTGAGGGAGAAGGAAAAAAAAGAGAGAGAAAGAGAGAAAGAAAGTGTGAGGAATCATGATGCGCATAATCAGCATCATGATGCGCATGATGTTGCTCAGGTGCGATAGTGAGTTGCATATGGGGATTGTTGCCCACAACGATGAGTCACGCATAGCGATGTTCATGCACGATGTTGACTTGGGTAGGCAAAGGGTGGGGACCAATAGTAAGGCATGGCTTATGATGTCCGTTGGAAGCCAAGTCCTTCAGAACAACAGTGCAGTCCATGTTATTCTGTGGAAGGGCATTCACTGTGAACTGGGTATGATCTCCATCATAGGCCAGTTCCTTACCAGAGAAGTCTGCTTTGTATGTTTGACATACTCGTCAGATGAATTGGAGCTGACTCGAAAATGGTTGGCTTCTTCTTTTGGCTTGTAACCATCCTCTTTGAAAACATCTGTCAAATGAATTGAAGCTGACTCTCAAGTGGTTTTGGTTCTTCTTCATGACGAGAGGGTTTCGTTTTTGCCTGTAACCGTCCTCTTATCCTCATATGCAAGAGCAACACTTCGGGTGTCAACTGTTCTCTTTTCCTCAGATGCAAGGGCAACACTGCGGGTGTCAACTGTTCTCTTTTTCTCAGATGTAAGGGATTTGTAACTTCCCTAATAATGGGCTTTTAATTGTAACTTGTAACTAATTTTAATGCAACAAAAAGAGTTAAGATTTTTTTGGACTCTCTTGCTCGCTTTCTCTATATCATCCTCCTAATTTTGAGCCTCTTTTTTTTTTTTCTTGAGTATGCATCATGGGTAGTATTTCTTTAAATATCGCCCTTTGATAGGGGGCATTGTCTCCTCTCCATCAGGATGTGCCAACATGTAGGCTCTATTTGGTGAAACTTTCTTGACTATAAAGGGACCTTCCCATTTGGGTTCAAACTTCCCTTTACGCCGGCCATGCATAACAATCGGCCTCTTGACGGCTAGAACTAGATCGCCACTAGCGAATGAGCGAACCTTGACTGATCTGTCAAAAGCCCTCTTCATTCTCCTTTGATTGAGCTCGAGGTTGTGCTGAGCCTCTAACGTTTTTTCATTGAGTGCATCCAATTCTTGATATCGAAGTTTGACTCTCTCATCTTCGGTTAATCCTTGTACAACAACACATAGAGAAGGGATTTGAATTTCAAGGGGTAAAACTTCTTTGCCCCCATAGACTAGGGAATAAGGAGTGGAATCAATGGTATTTCGTGTGGTAGTACAATAGGCCCACAAGGCTTCAGGGATTTTTTCATGCCAGTTCTTCTTCGTCTTTGATACTGATTATCTTAAAATGTTGCACAGGGTCTTATTGAACACTTCAGCTAATCTGTTGGCTAGAGGGTGATACACAGTTGAGTACCTCCACTCAAAACCAAACTGGTTAACCAAGCGATCAACGTGATGACTTCTGAAGTGAGGGCAATTGTCTTATATAATCCGGTCAGGAACTCCAAACTGATATATGATGTGATGTCACACGAAATTAGCTACTGTGGTCCCAGGAACTTGCTTAAGGGGGACCACAGCCCACTTGGAGAAGTAATCTGTTGCAGCGAGAATAAAGACATGACCCATTGCCGAAGGAGGGTCAATGTGCCTTACAATGTCCACCCCCCATTGTGAGAAGGGCCATGATGCCACTAGAGGGTGTAAGGGCTCTAGAGGCTGATGAATAAGGTTTGAATGGAATGGGCACACCTGGCACTTCTTAGCCTAGTTTAAGGAATCAGCAATCATCGAAGGCTAATAGTACCCCAATCTATGTATCTGTTCATAGAGCTTAAGATCGGACTAATGCAATCCACAGATGCCTGAATGTACTTCTTCTAGGACCTTATTTGCTTCTTGTGCATTCACACATCTAAGAAGAATGTCGTCAAATGACCATTTGAAGAGAGCCTCTCCTTCAAGGAGGGTATACTTGGTCACGCTACTGTGCTTGGCACGGTCCTCCGGAAGTCTGCCATGTCTTTGAAAATTAGTGATGGGCTCTCCCCAATCTTCTACCTGTTCAATTTCTGTGCATATTGAGTCGAAGAATGCTGGTTCCTGGCTTTGAACCTTAGCTCTCTGTCTCCTTGTCATTTCGTGTTCCATCTCAATAACTTCTTTAGCTGATAAAAGTGCTTCGAATGGATAGGGAGGGCACTCGAGGAAGAGATTTCTCTCATCATCCGGTTCTCAGTTCAATGTGTCTCCACTCTACCACCTAGACAAGAGTGGGTCCTGATGAGGATAATTGAATTGTAGCCCCGAGTTTTGCAAGTGCATCAGCTTGCGAATTTAGCCTCTTGGGGATGTGACTCAAGGATACATCCTCAAACTGGGCCTTATACGATTTTGCAGTATCACGATAAGGCTTGAGAGTTTCTTTTCTCATGTCATAGATCCCTTTGAGCTGCTGGATAACCAACTTAGAGTCGCTATAGATCTTGAGGTGCTCTAAGTCTAGATCAAAGGATATCTCCAATCCAATTATAAGGGCCTGATATTTTGCTTCATTATGGGAACCGGCCTCGACGAGAGAGAAAGAAAGTGGCAGTACTCCTCCCTTTAGAGTCAAGAATACCACCCCAGTGCCTCCTCGATCAGATTGGAAGGGTTCGTTGAAGTACATTTCCCACGTGTGAGCAAGGTCTGCACATAATACTTCTTCATCAGGGAGGTCACTTGATAAAGGAGATTCTGCCGGTACAGGGTGTGATGCCAGAAAATCAGCCAAGGCTTAGCCCTTGATGGCCTTTTGGGGGACATATGTGATGTCAAATTCCATTAGCAATAGTGCCCACTTAGCAAGACATCCTAACAGGCATGGGCGTGTCATGAGAAACTTTATAGGATAGGCTTTTGATATAAGTTTCACTACATGATCGAGCAAGTAGTGGCAGAGCTTTTGTACTATGAAGATTAGGGTCAAGCACATCTTTTCTATAGGGGATAATTCTTCTCAATCCCTTGCATCCTGTGGTTGAGACAGTACAGTGCGGTCTCTTTCCCTTCGTCATTATTTGTGCCAACAACGCCCCGAGTGACTCGTCTAAAGGGGTCACATACAAGATGAGAGGTCTTCCCAGTATCGGTGTAGAGAGCACTGAAGGATTGAGTAAATAATGCTTGATCTCATTGAGGGCTGCCTGACATGCTTCATCCCAGATGAATGGGGTATCTTTCTTTAATAGGTGCGTAAATGGTTTACAGCGACTTGAGAGGTTTGAGATGAACCTGTGGATGTACGCTAGCTGCCCTTGAAGAGAGCGCAGTTCTCGCAGTGCAGTTGGTGAAAGAATTTGTTGGATTGCCTTGATCTTGATTGGCTCAACTTCAAGCCATCGGTGTCTAACAGTGAACCTTAAGAACTTTCCTGAACGCAGGCCAAAAGCACACTTCAATGGGTTCATTTTGAGCTGATGCAGGCGTAATCGCTCGAACACCTTTTCAAGGTCTCTCATATGAGATTTCACCACCAAGTCATCTACAAACATTCCACCTCTTTGTGCATCATGTCTTTTAAACTGGTCGTCATTGCTTTCTGATATTTGGCACCAGCATTCCTCAATCCAAAAGGCATCATTATGTAACAGAAGATTCCTTTTTGGGTCAAGAATGCGGTGGCTTCCTCATCTTTGGGCGCCATCCGTATCTGAGTATACCCAAAGTATCCATCCATGAAGGAAAAGATTTGGCAATGAGCCGTAGAATCGATGAGCATCTTGATGAATGGTAATGGGAAGTCATCCTTGGGACAGGCAATATTCAGGTCACGGAAGTCAATGCAAACTCTGATTTGGCCTTTCTTCTTCTTGACTGGAGCAACATTTGCTAGCCATTTCAAGTACTTGACTTCGCGAATGAAGCCTTCTTGTCCTAGTTTGGTCACCTCGGCATCTATCTTCATTTCGAGGTCAGGCCTAAACCTCCTTGATTTTTGTTTGACAGTTTAATCAATGTCAAGGAGATGAACGAAGACTTGAAGATCTAAACCAAGCATCTCATGATAATGCTAGGCAAAGACGTCTCGGTTTGCTCTCAAGAAAGTAATGAAATTTTCTTTTTCTTTTGGAGACATATTCGCGGAGATGAAAGTGGGTCTGGGATCAGTCTCATTTCCTAGATTTATCTCCTTGAGTTCATCTGCTGTGGCTTGACCACCTTCTTCCCATTCTTCTAGGGCTTTTAGCAACTCTTCATCATTGGCCTCAGAGGTCTCCTCTCTAACCTCAAGTGCAGAGACAGACGATCTGGCCATCCCTGCTTCCAAGAGGGTTCGAGGGTAGGTCATGATTTGTGTACCTTTATCGAATCGAGGGACAGAAGGGTCAACCTCAAACATGGACAACATATTAGGCTGTAAGAGTTCAAGTTGGAAGTAACATGGAGATTAAGATTCTGTGGTTGTGGGGCCAAAAGCATCGTCATAAGCATCGTTCAATTTTTCCGTAAGTATCTGCGGTGTTTGTCCCGTGCTAGCTAATACTTCATAGACTTGTACCATGTGGAAAGCTTCTTGAGAATAACAACTCTTCCCTCTTGATTCTCTCAATCCTTGCTCAAGGTCGAGGTCAGGAGGCCACTGGGGTTTCTTTGGCTTTGACTTCTTATGATTCTTAGTGGAGGAAGATGGTTGTGTCTTAGCTTGAGCTGTCAGAGCATCAACAACTGTTAAGAATCCTGTTGCCTTGGTCAGTGTCTTTTTTAACCGCCTCTTATGTGTCCGGCTTATGTTGGTTCCTTCAAGTTCTCTATCGAGAGCTTCAAAGTCTAGACATTTTAAGGTGGTACCTGCAGGAGACATAGAAGAAGAAGGATAAGAAGCAGGAGAAGAAGGAGGATGAGGAGGGTCAGAAAGTGAGGGACTTTTAAGGTAATTCCCCTCATCAGACCATCTGGGTGGCTTTTTGCGTCATCACCAGAGTTGGACGTGTGCAGGGAATCTTTTAAATCTTTCTCTTTCTTAGACCGTTTGGAAGTGCTTTTAACGTCATCACCCACATTGGACATATTCTGAGGAGAAGACGGTTTGGAGACATCCTCTTGATGGGAGGAAGGAAAGTGGATCATGCTAGGGATGAAGTCTGGTCAAGTTGGTCATGAGGGAGGAGGCTTGAGAAATTTATGCTCAATAGGTGGTCAAGCAATCTTGTTTCTCCGGTGAGTAGGCCTTGGTACCCATCTTTTTCTGGTTTTCATTGGCAGTGGTTGATCTGTCTCGCTAGATTTAAGGACAACCCTAGCATGATGAACTTCTTCTTACCTTCATGACTTGAGTCTGCTCCACCCGTGGTGGACTATCCATGGCTAGGAAGTCGAGGGTTCAGCAAGATCTAAGTCATCTTTACCCAGGACTTGTGTCAGGAGGTCCTCTCGTACTGGTGGCGCATGGTGTGATGATCACTTTCTGGAACGCTACAAGACTCTTGACATTCCTTTGCTATTATACCATGGAAACTAGAGCAATCACACAGGTCGTGGCCACATATCTAATGGTACGGGCACCAATGGTCCTTAGTCCCCTGAGAAAGGAGTCAGGGCTGCCTTGCCGGTTTTGGTTTGACGAGGCCTTCTTCAAGCATTATAGTGAAAAAGGCGCAAAGGAGACCAGTCGCTTTGTCTTCCTCTTGGACTGTTACTGCGTGGAACCCTTTAGCTGCCCCGAATGCCTTCTTTAGCTCGTCATGTTTTATCTGACCCTTCTAGATTAGGGCTTCGATAATATCTTTCAGCGTGCAGCAATCATCTATGGGATGGTTGATCCTTCAATGGTAAGCATAGTATTTCCCCTTAATATTGAGTCTAGTTTGATCAAGGAACTTGGTCTCTAGGAGTTCGATCAAGTGGTACACTTTGTTTCTATGCCTGGTCCAATAATCATCTTGATTAAGGTTTACATGTGGGGGGGTACTCAATTGTACAACTGTTGTTTCTTGCCCTCTTTAGGTGCTTTCGTTGTGTTTACCCATTTGGAGAGGTCCAAAGTTTGAGAGGGATCCTTCTTTTGATCGCTGACCGTGACGGCTGTGTTGATCACCCCTTTTGGTTAGTTTCCTCGAGTATTAGTTCTAGAGCTACCATTGCCCCGATTATTCTCTAAGCTTGCAGACTGTTATCGTGAGTTGCAGTGGTGACGTGACAGGCTTTCTATGTGGGTTGATTTAGAGATCAGCTCTGACATGGAGGTCGGATTGGAGGCCTCAACATGTAGGGCAATCTCAGGTCGCATGTTCCGCACACATGTTAAAACCTCTTCCTTCTCTGGCATGGGATTGGGAAGGTGAGCGACCAAATCTCTCCATCTTGATATGTATTGATCCACAGGCTCATCGGGATCTTGGGTCAAGGTGAGGAGCTCAATGGTTTGAACTTCTCTCTCGACCTCATAGAAACGCTGGTGGAAAAGTTTCTCCATTTCCTCCTACGTATGTACTGAGTTTGGAGGAAGCCAAGCATACCACTGGAAAGCTGGGCCATCAAGGGTTAAAACAAACTGACAGAGAAGGAGTCTCCCATCAGCCGCTGTCTCGACACGCTGCTTGAAAGTGGGCGATATGCTGGTTGGGGGATATGTTTCTACTGAATAGAGGAAACTTCCCTTTCTTGTAGTCTGACAGAAATGGCATCTGATCAATGTAAGAGGGATATGGCTTTTGGTAAAGCGTTGCTCCCTGTATACTTGAGATCTTCCTGTTCTTTAAGCTATGGTTGACCATAGCATCAATATCTGACTGTGAGACGAGGTGAGGGACATAATTGTCCTGTGAGGTAGAGGGAAGGGGCTGCGAGGTGCATCATCTGAGTGATGGGAATCGACCTCATGGTTAGCCGATTGTTGTGCCGCATCTATGCGATCAATCTTTTCCATCATGATGTGCACCATGTCTTCAAATTTATTCATGTGCTCTTCCTGAGAGTCGCTAGGCTCATTTATAACCATTACGCTGACTGTTTCCCTAGGGAGTACATCGTTAGTTGTAGTTGAGGGCTTGAGAACTTGACGGGTTGCATACGACAAATCGGCTAGCAGGGGGTCAACATGCCCTGACTGGACTCGAGTCTTGTATGCCGATCGCGTGAGGACCAGTTCTCGATGGTCTTGGGACCTTGGCAGTTCAGTGGCTGGGTCATCTCCTATGACACCAATCACAGTGCAAGTTTCGTGGCCTCCTTCTTCAGGCTTTGTCATCTGAAGAGGGTAGAAGGGGTTCAGACGGAGAGGGTTATCAGAGCCGGTTGCCCCAACTGTCTTGGTTGCTTCCCTAATCGAAATTTGCAAACCCCTATTACGTTTGGCTTTGAGATTTTGATGAACCTCATGCCAGAACTGCGATCGAGACTGTGGTTGGTCAACTCTTTTTGCACAAGAGAGAGCTGCCTCCATCAGATGTGGCAAAGGATGAGGGCCAGGAATCGGGGTCATCTTGAGCCGGAGAGGATGAAGGACTTGGTCTGCTGTGAGGTCATTGCCTCGAGCTCTCTTATGGGATCTAGAGACATGATCGAGATGACGAGGCTGGTTCAAAATGGTACTCTTGGGGAAGGTCTTTGAGCATCAAGGTTGGAGGTGCTTGCCCAAAGAAGGAGGAGTAAGAAAAAGCAGGGTTGACACATAAGGACGCTTGAGTCTAGGCAAAGGGGCTGTCTGTGATGGTGACGCATGTGCGTCCCTTGAAGAAGAATGACCGGTGACTTCGGGGTCAGCCCGAGCTTGAGCAGGTGGTCTGGCCTTAAGAGGTCGGGCCTTAGGAGGTCGAGAATCGTGAGCAGGTGTTTGTAAGAGAACAGGTGGAAGCCTGCCCCTTACAGGGTTCGCTAGTGTGTGCTAAGTAAGAGAACACGGGGGTCATCTTTCGTGTACTCGAGTTGACGCAGCGATGGCGTTGCCTCTAGTAGTGAGATGCAAATGCGCAACGTGTGTAGGACCTGGCTTTGGGAGGCCTAATCCTGGACGTTGACTCGAGGTAACTTAAAAGTTGCCCCGAGGTGTGGCTCTAGTGGATGACCCACGAGCCTTATCGTGTGTGCGAGAGGTGAAGGCCCCAGGGTCTCCACCTCGATGTGCTGAGCCTTTAAGGGTAGAGACTCATCGCGGTGCAAGAATGTGGGGGGTAGCCTTGGAGTGACCCACTGAGGCAATGATAACTTATTTTCCTTTTACAGCAAGGGACTGGGCAGCCTATCCTTGCGGCAACCCACTAAGGCAATGACAACTTCTTTGCCTTTTCTAGCAAGGGACTGAGCAGCCTTCCGGTGTACCTCGGTAATACGATCAACAAGTGACTTGCCGGTGACAGGGTGCATGCTGTGAGTGACAGCAGATGTGCTACCGATGAAGGGTCCTTAGTGGAGGTTCCACTAGAGCTAGGGGATGGGGAGTTAGGGACCTTTAAGTCCCTCCTCACGCTTATCCAGGTTAAGACCTAGGAACTAGACACTGGGTCTTTACTTAAAAGGAAGGTTGGGAATGAAGTTCGAGGAACGTGTTCTTGGGGGATGCTCGCGAATGAGGGGATGAGAAAATCCCCGAACCGGATAAACAGGTTAGAGAACCCAGAAGCCATGTGGTGTGTGAAAACAAAAAACAAAGGAAAAACTAGCCAAACAATAACGACCCAACGAAGAGGTAGTAAGTCCACAATGGAGTTACCAAGCTAGATAGGTGCCTCGATCTCGGCCTCTGGATCGGGATGATCGGGCGGCACGCGTCTCAGGTTTCAGGAGAACTCGAAACTTTGAGATCGCTCTCTCGAGAACCTCGCTCAAGAGCAAGGGTAGGTGTACCAACCGATGAGAGAGGAATTTAAGGTGGGTTCGGGACTTACTCTAGCTGGCTCGTGTGGCCACGCTCTTAAATCACGAAGAAAGCCCCTCAGTCGTAGAACTGGTTCGAAATCGCCTCCCTTAGCCTGTATCCTCCTGTTTCTGCAATCACACACACATGAAAAATGTTACAAGACAAGTGGGTCAAGGGATCTCAGCTTGCCTTTGGGTGACCGTACACAGACGTGCATATTCAAAAAGGAGAAGAGAAGAATGAGAGAATTAAGATTGGGATGAGAAGAATTTGACCATGCGGTGAGACCGACACAATGACTAAACTAGTAGGTAATTGACCCGACGTGGCATATAAAGCGGGTAAACCCCATTTTCACTATTTTACCAAAGGATAAAAAGACTTATGGTAAAATTTTGATTTTAACAGTGAGGGTGAGGTTTCCGGTGAGAGCTTCGACAAACACACAGGGGATTCCGACCAAGTTTGAAGTTTTGCTGGTGAGCATGGGAGGTTTCCGCTAAGTGAGGAGACGTCATCAGGGAAGGAGGCGAGATCTGTCAGATTTACTGGAGTTTGTAGAGAAAAGGGGAGTTCACCAGGAAGAAGGGGAACTACGGCCGTGATTTTGAAAGTTCTGGGGAAGGGAAGAAGGGGTAGAAGTATTAGTAGTGGGCTGCCCAGTTCTTTTTGGTGATTTTTTAGCAGTTTTCAGGCGGGCATAAGTGGTTTCTCGATTACTTGGAGGAAGGTTGCAGAGGGTTTCTGGCTATGGAAGGGAGTTTTCAGCGGGAATCCAAAGGGTGTGAGGAGATGGACCCTCGATGGAGGGAACAGAATGAAGGAGGGAGAACAAAGGAAGATGACGGTTGTCAGAAGGTGAACAGTCATCATTCCACGCGTGTGAGTCCAGGAAGTGGTAGCAGTTGTCAGGCAACACAATAGGGCATGTACAGAATCTATAGCACGTGTGGGAGATTTGAACCTAAGCGGCAATTGTCTTTTGAAAACTCTGTCAGCTCTGGATGTTGACAAACACAGCTGGCGCTTAACATGGTTGGCGCTAAGTTTTGAGTGCTCAGTCGGCGTTGGATCTCTGAAGACATAGCCGGTGCTAGACTTTTTAGACACACTGCCGGTGTTATGCTTTCATAAACACAGTTGGTGCTAGCCTTTGGAAGATAATGGCAGCACTAGGCTTCTAAAAACTCAGCCGACGCTTAGCCTTCGCAGTAATTTTCAGTGAATCCTTGAATATTTCATAATGACCGAATCTTCTTACAGAATTCTTGACGTAAAGAACCTCCCAAGGGAAGGAGAGGTCGGTACCACTGATTTTACTGATGAGGCTCTAGTAGGGGGTGAGCCCAATTGGCTAACAGATCCGTATGCAAACCAGAGCGGTCTGACTCAATTCATTTTGAAGTTCGAGAGGATAGTGATGGCAATGTGAGTATCAAAGAGGGGTGGCACTCCTTCATTGTATGCACAGGAACATAGCTTTTGAGGAGAAATTGTCCACCCTAGGAAAGCAAATGGTGCAAACAAAGGGGCTAATATGGTCGAGCAAAGGCCTTCAAATTCAGGGGGAGCACCAATAATTGAAGGGCTACTCTCCCTGTACCCCAGGGTGTTGGTGTAGTATAGAAGCATTCCTGAATGTGATTCTCTGCTTGCAGCGGTTCGGTGCTCGACTTGCTACTTAGATCGATGCTCCAATATTGTGAGACGTGGAGTCATGTTAGCAACACCTGGCTCCTAGGGCATGAGGAAGCAGGAATCGCTTTCCTAAATCCTCATTTCATTGGGGGGCCTTCCACATCTTGTTGTACCCAGAGTATCCATCCAGGAAAGAAAATATCTGACAGTGAGCTATGGAGTCAATGAGAATTTTCGTAAATGGCAATAGAAAGTCATCATTGGGGCAAGCGGTATTGAGAGCGCAGAAGTTGTTGCAGACCCTGATTTCCCATTTTTGTTCTTGATTGACACAACATTTGCCAGCCATTTAGGGTATTTAACTTCTCGAATGAAACCTGCTTGCTTAAGTTTGATTACCTCACCATCTAGCTACATTACAAGATCCGACATGAACCTTCTTGATTTATGTTTGACGGGTTTGACAGTCAGATCGATACCCAAACAATGAACGATAACTTGGGGATCTAAACCAGGCATCTCATGGTAATTCCAAGCAAAGACATCTTTATTTGCTCATAAGAAGGCAGTAACATCCTTTTACTCCTTTAGAGACATATTTCACAAAATGAAGGTAGCCCTGGGATCAGCTTCATCCCCTAGGTTTATTACTTCATGTTCATAGGCTGTGGCTTGGCTGCCATCTTCCCATTCTTCTGGGGCTTCCTGCAACTCATCATCAATATCCTCAAGGGCTTTCCCATTAACTTAAAATGCAAAATCCCATGATCCCGACATCTCTACTTCTAATAAGGGGCCAGTGTAGGTCATGGCTTCTGTACCCTCCCTGAATTGTGGAGCAGAGGGCCTTCAAGCTTATTAGGCTGTAGAGGACTAGTTTGAAAGTTACAGAGAGATTGAGAAACACCCTTGCAGGGATCATCTGATTCTTGACTGGGCGTTGATGGTGCTTGGTCTGGGCTAGCTGATACTTCATAGACCTGTATCATGTGGCAAGCTTCTTGAGAATAGAAGCTCTGCCCTTTAGATTCTCTTAGTCTTTGATCAAAGTCTGGCTCAGGGGACCACTAGGGTTTCTTTGGCTTTGACTTCCTATGCTTTCCAGTAGAAGATGATGGCTCAGCCCAAGCTCGAGCTGGAGCTGCCAGAGTGTCAGCAACTGTTAAGAATCCAGTTGCTTGGGTTAACGTCTTTTTAAACCATCTCCGTTGCATCTTGCTTATGTTGAATTATTCAAATTCTCGATCAAGGGAATCAAAGTCTTGACATTGCAAGGCCGTACCTGCAAGAGACACCGAAGAGGAGGGGGAAGAAGAAGAAGAAAAAGAAGCCGGGTTAGTAGGTGAGGAGGATTTAAGGTCATTCCCCTTAGTGGACCGATCTGGGGAGCTTTTTACATCATCACCTGGATTGGACATGTGCAGGGAGTCTTTTAGGTTTTTCCCCTACTTAGACCATTGGGGAGTGCTTTTAACGTCATCACCCTCATTGAACATGCCTCGAGTGAGGGATGACCTAGGGGTGTCCTCCTGATGAGGTGAAGGAGGAAGGATGATCGTGCTGGGGTTGAAATCTTGCAAAGTCGGCTAGGGAGGAAGAGGTCTAAGAAACTCTTGCTCGACCTGCGGTTGAGGAGGCTCATTCCTTCTGCGAGCCCTTCTTGGGGCCCGTCTCCTCTTGGGTGCATTTGGAGCTCGATTCATCTCACTAGGTTCATGAACAAACCTAGCTTGATGGATAGCCTCTTGTTTTAGCGACTTAAGTCTGCTTCACCCGTGGTAGACTATCCATGGCTAGGAAGTTGAGGGTTCAATAAGATTTGAATCATCGTTAACTAGGTCTTATGTTGCGAGGTCCTCTTGCATCGGTGGAGCTGTGATTTGCGAGTCCCCTTCTGGCAAGTTATAGGATTCATGACGTTCCTATATTTTCTTCGTGATTATCTCATGAAAACTTGAGCATTTGCATAGATCATGACCTCATATTTGGTGGTATGAGAACGACTGGTTCTCAGTTCCTATAGCAAGGCGCTTGGGTTTCCTTGCTCGCTTTGGTGTGATAAGGACTACTTGAAGCATCATGATAAAGAAGGCTTGAAGGAGATCAGGTGCATCGTCTTCTTCATGAATCATCACTATGTGAGAGGTTTATGTTTCCCCGAATGCCTTATTGAGTTCCTCAAGCTTAATTTAGCACTTGTGGATGAAAGCCTCGCCGAGATCGTTAACTGTATAACAGTCCTTCATGGGGTGATTTACCCTTCGAAGATAGGCACAATATTTTGCATGCGTATTAGGACTAGCTTGGTCGAGAAACTTGCCCTCGGGTAATTCAACCATGTTATGTTCCAGCAGTAATCAGAGCAATGCAGGCACCCATTCCTTTTCAAAGGGATAAACTTTATTCTGATGGGTGATCCAATATTCACTTCGATTAAAGTTCAAGGGTGGAGGCACCCGATTATATGACTGTTGCTGTTTGCATGCTTGAGGTGTTATCTTCACTGTGCCTACCCCTTTAGAGAGGTCCAAAGTTTGGGATGCAGACTTCTTTGAATAAGTAATTGTGACAGCTGCACTGATCACTCCTTTTGGTTGGTTGCCTCAGGCGTTGGTTCGAGAATTACCATTCCTCCAATTGTTTGTCAAATTTGAAGATTGTTGTCGTGACCCATTATGATGTTGTGACAAGCTCTCTATGCGAACTTAGAGATTAGGTCTGACATGGAGGTTGGGTTGGAGGCCTCAACATGTAGAGCGATCTTAGGTTGCATGTTTTAAACGCAGGTTCGAACTGCTTCCTTCTTAGACATAGGATTGGGATGGTGAGCCGCCAGATCTCTCCACCATGATATGTATTTATCCACTGATTCATCTAACTCCTGGGTCAAGGTGAGAAGTTCAATGGTTTGGACCTCCCTCTCGATCTCATAGAAATGCTGATGGAACAATTTCTCCATCTCCTCCCAAGTACGTATTGAGTTTGGAGGCAGCTGGGCATACCACTGAAAGGCAGGGCTGTCAAGGGCTTTAATGAACTGAAGAAGAAGGAGTCTCTCGTCAGCCGCTGTCTCTCGACATGCTGCTTGGAAATGGTCGATATGCTGAAGGGGGAATGTTGTTCCATCAAACTGAGGAAACTTCCCTTTCTTATAGTCTTGAGGGAAGGGAACCTGATCAATGTAGGAAGGGTACGACTTGTGGTAAAGCGGTGCGCCCTGTATGCCTGGGATCTGCCTGTTCTTCAGGCTGTGAGTTACCATAGCATCAATGTCTGTCTGAGAGAAGAGGTGATGGACAGAGTTGTCTTGTGAGGTAGGAGGAGGAGGCTGCCTAGTAGGCACATCTTCTGAATGATGGGAATTGACTTCATGGTTAGTCGTGCGTCGAGTGACCTCCATACAGTCGATCTTCTCCATCATTGCTTGAACCATCTGATCAAACCTTTCAATACGGGCCTCCTGGGAGTCGGCAGGTTCATTTACAACCATGACGCTGAACGTTTCTCTTAGGAGGTTAGGCTTAGATGCAGTCGAAAGTTTTCATGCCTGTATGCCGAGCGGGTAAGGGGATCAACATGCCTCGACTGGACCCAACTCTTGTATGCCGAGCGGGTAAGGATTGGTTCTCGACGGTCTCGGGAGAGTGGCTCTTTGTTGGCTGGGTCTTCTTCGATGACATTGACCACGACGCAGGATTCTTTTTCCTCTTCTTTATGCTTTGTCTTCCGAAGAGGGTAGAAGGAATTCTGGTGAAGAAGGTTGCCAGAGCTGGCTGGCCCGACTATCATGTCTGCTTCTCTAGTCAGGACTCACAAACCCGTCGTGCTTGCCTTTTAGGCTTTGATGGATCTCATGCCAGAACTGCGAATGGAACTGCGACTGGTCAGCTCTTCTCGTGCAAGAGAGAGCTGTCTCCATCAGGTGTAGCAAAGGATGAGGGCCAGGGATTGAAGTCAACCTAGGTCGAGGGATAAAAGGATTGGATCTCTCATATGGTCTTTTCCCCGAGATCCCTTATGGGCTCCAGGGACATTACCGATATAATACGGCTGATTCAAGATGGTACTCTTGAGGAAGGTCTTTGAGTACCAAGGTTTGAGGTGCTTCCTCGAAAGAGACGGGGCAGGCAGTGGAATGATTGAATCACGATGACGCCCGAGTCGAGAGCGGGGAACAACAGTTTTGGGATGCGGCGCCTGTGCACCTCTTGAAGAAGGATCACGGGTGACTTTCGGGTCGGCTCGGGCTGAAGCAGATTGACTTGACTTAGGAAGTCGAGAATCGCAAACAGGTGTCTGTAAGGAAATAGGTGAAAGCCTGCCCCTTATAAGGTGCACTAGTGTGTGTTGAGTAGGAGGACGAGGAGGTCGTCCGCTGTGTACTCTGGTTGGAGCAGCGACTGCTTTTCCCCCAGTGTTGGGATGCATATGCAAAACGTGTACAGGACCTTGCCCAAGGAGACCTAGTCCTGAGCACTGGCTCTAGGCAATACATGAGTTGCCCCGAGGTGTGGCTCGAGAGGGAGGCCCACGATCCTTAGGGTGTGTGCAGGAGATGGAGGCCCTAAGGTCTCCTCCTCGATGTGTCGGGCCTCTATGGGTAGAGGCTCGTGGTGGTGCAGAAGTGTAGGGGGTAACCTTATGGTGACGTACTGAAGTAATGGCTACTTGCTTGCTTTTTGCAGAGATGGAATGGGCAGCCATCTGGAGTACCTCGGCAATACAACCAACAAGTGTCATGACGGTGGCAAGGGTGAATGTTGTGATTGCTGGTGTGTGTGCCACCTATGCAGGGTGCCTTGGTCGAGGTTCCACCAAAGCGAGGAGATGGGGAGTGAGGGACCATTAAGTCCCACCTCACACCCATCCAGGTTAGGACTAGGGGGCTAGACTCGGGGGTCTTTGCTCAAAAGGAATGTTGGGAACGAAGTTCAAGGAACTTGTTCACTGGGGACACTCACGAATGCAGGGATAAGGTAGTCCCCGATCCGAATAAACTGATTACAGAAACCAAAAGCCATAAGTGTGAAAAAAATAAAATAAAAAGAGAAACTAGCCAAACAAGTATGATCCGACTAAGGGGTAGTAGGTCTCCAGTGGAGTCATCAAGTTGGTTAGGTGCCTCGAATGTGCCCTCCTCATCTAGATGACCTAATGGCACATATCTCGAGTTTCAAAGGAACCCGGGACTTGAGATTGCTCTCGCGGGAACCTTGCTCCAAAACAAGGGTAGGTAGACCAACTTATGAGAGAGGAATTTTAGGTGGGTTCGGGACTTACTCGAGCTGGCTCGCTTGGACGCCATCATAGATCACGAAGAAAGCCCCCAAGTTGTAATTTGGTTCGGGATCACCTTCCTTGGCAAGTATTCTCCTGTTTTTGTAATCACACACATATGGCAAATGTTACAAGACAGGTGGGTCAAGGGACGTCTCCTTGCCTTTAGGTGAACGTAAACGAGCGTGCTCATTTAAAAAGAGGAAGAGAATAATGAGAGAAGAATGATTGGGGTTAGAAGACATTAATCAGATGCTGAGACCGACACAATGACTAAACCAGTAGGTAATTGACCTGATGTGGCAGTAAAACGGGCTCGGTAACTCAAACCGGCTCAAAAGAATTACTACTAGATGATAGTATCAATATCGACTAGCTAGATCCAATGGAGTACTTATAAAGATCTTAACTAGTTCTGAAGCTATTCTGGGACTGTCGAGAATTCCACTATCTTGTAAGGCTTTATTGACCAGCTTCCTCTTTATTTCATATCTAGGACCAAGGTGCTGAAAAATGTGTTCAAACATGCACATCTGAAACAAGAAGATGGGTAGAAAGACCTGTATTTTGTGAGTGACCTTTCGATATTTGACAAGTTCGACATCAGGTCACAAATCGATCAACATCTCTTCACATACGTGGCCAAAAATATTTTTCTCCAACCATAGCCATATTTTTTTCCTTTCCAAAGTGCCCACCTAATCCTCCAACATGAAGTTCCATGACTATCTTCTCCCTTTGGGAGAAATCAAGTATACGTAATAGTACACATTTAAATAAATAACCATCATGCATGAGGTACTCACCCGTAGGGTCTTGCCCATCAACATACCTTTCGAGGACCTTGCTGAAAATTGGATCAACTTTATATTGATCTTTTATTACTCCAAACCCTAACACTTCCATAAACAAAGTTCTAAACAACACTACCCTTCTACTTAAAGCATCAGCTGCCTTATTTTGGGTCCCAACTTTGTGCTTTAATAAGAAGTTGTATTCTTGAAGGATGGCCATCCACTTAGTAAGTCGCGCATTCAACTTCTTCTGGGAACTCAAATATCGAAGTGCTTCATCATCTGAATATAGAACAAACTCCCTATGAAAGAGGTAGTTCCTCTAGTAGCTCAAGGCTTGCACCACTGCATAAAACTCGAGGTCATTGACAGAATAATTTTGACGTGCCTCATTTAATTTCTCACTAAAGAAGGCCACGGATTGCCCCTCTTTACTTAAAACTACCCCTATGCCAACATTTGATACATCAGTTCCAACCTCAAACATCTTAGAAAAATCAGGTAAGGCAAGTACTGGTGCTTGCATCATCTTTTTTTTAGTTAGAGTGAAGTTCTTTTAAGCAGTGGGACTCCATGAAAGCTTCTCAGCCCTCATACAATCAGTCACTGGTGCCATTAGAGTGCTGAAATTTCTGATAAATCGATGATAAAACGTCTCTAGGCCATGAAAAGAACGCACCTCAGTGAGTGACTTTGGCATCAGCCACTTAGCTATGGCCTTTACCTTTTCTTGATTCACCTTAGTTCCCTCAGGTGAAACAACATACCCAGAAAGACGACATTGTTCGTCATAAATGAACATTTTTTCAAATTCACAATAAGTGATTTCTTCCTTCGCACATCAAAAACTTCTTCCAAGTGGTTAAGATAATCATGTGGGTTAACACTAAAAACTAAGATATCATCAAAATAAACCACAATAAATTTTCCAATAAAAGGACGAAGTACCTCAGTCATTAAGTGCATGAATGCACTTGGTGCATTAGAAAGCCCGAATGGAATCACAAGTCACTCTTATAGTCCATCTCTAGGTTTGAATGCGTTCTTCCATTCATCCCCAGGACGAATCCAAATTTAATGGTACCCACTCCTTAAATCAATCTTTGAGAAAACCTTGGCTCTATTAAGCATATCAAACATATCATCGAGCTTGGGTAATCAGTACTTGATTGTGATTTTATTAATTGCTTGACTGTCCACGAACATCCTCCATGACCCATCGTTTTTTGGAGTAATTAATACAGGGCCGACACATGGTGACATGCTTTCTGGAATCAATCGATTCTTAAGCAAATCAACAACTTGTTTGTGCAACCCTTCATATTCCATGGGGCTCATTCAATAATGGGCCAAATTTAGTATGTTAGAACCGGGCGCCAAATCAATGTGATGTTGAATATTTCTCATTGGAGGAAGACCATCAGCTAAATCTTCAGGCATCAAATCTTTATATTTATCAAATAGAGGTTCAAGAGACCTAGGAATTGTAGTCGGTGCCAAATTTTCTTTTGCAACAAACACATAAATTACATTCACATCCTTGCTGTCCCCTTTAAATTTCTGCACATTAAGCAACTTTGAACCCCCATCTTTAGTGGATTTGGGTGTAGGAAGTTGCTTCCTAGGTTGGAGTATGATATTAATATGATCTTTAACAAAAGAATAAGTGTTTGATCTAGCTTATGCACCATATCATGTTCATAAAGCCATGGTCTACCAAATAATATGTGGCATGCATCCATAAGTGCTACATCACACCACACTTTATCTTTATAATTAGTACCAATGGAAAACGAGATTAAAAAAAGAGTAAGAACTGGTACCTCAACTCCTTTTTTGAACCATTGGATGTGATATGGGCGTGGGTGCTTATGTTCCTTTAATTGAAGTTTATCCACCATCTCTTTATACACAATGTTTTCACTGCTCCCACCATCAATTAGTATTGTGCATGCCTTGCCTCCTGATGTGCAAATCGTTCGAAATATATTGTGTCGTAGCCATTTCTCATCCTCGCTAAGTCTTGGGGTTGATAGGATAGTTCACTGAACAATTAAGGCTTCACCCTCTTCATCTCCATACAACTCCTCAACCTCACCTTTGAAAGACTGCGTCCCTTCATAAGACTGGCTCGTCCCAATATTACCTTGACATTCATAGGTGTATCCTTCATCGTGTTCTTCTTCATAATTTGTTTCAGTCAAATTAACTTTGAAAGGGGGTTGACGTGAGGGGCAATTGAATGCCATATGTCCAGGCTGTTGGCACTTGAAACACATTATTTGTGTATTATCGCGAAATGTCTTATGTGCTCCCAACCCTCTCTCAACATCACCTCTTCCCATATTAGGGTTTGACCTAGTTGGAAAATTCTAAGAGGTTTGGTTTCGAAGCTTTATAGATGGTCTTCTAAAGGTTAAAGCTTGCTGCTCCTGTATTGAAGTAGAGCCCCTTGTAACTAAATTGTTTTTCTCCCAAGGCCCTGATTGACTATTTCCTCTGCTTTGAGGGCCAAATTATAGGCATCAAATATCTTATAGATATCTTTGAAGGTCAATTCATTATGACTGCCTTGATTAGCCCATTCAAGTAACGATTTATTTTTTTATCTTCATGCTCTTGTAAATTTTCCCTAGATGTCAAAATATAGAACTCTTCAGTATAGTCACTTACTGAGTTTTCACCTTGCTTGAGGTTTTGACACCTTTGGTATAAAGTTCGAGCATAATTTATTGGTAAAAATTTTCGACACATCTTCGTCTTCATCTTTTCCCACGAATTAATTTTTTAGGTACCCTGTCGAAGACGATCCTGTTGCAAATCATCCCACCAAACTAATGGATGGTTAGAAAATTTTGTGGCTATTAATTTTACTTTTTTTGTGATCTGCAATATCTTTGTACTCAAATACTTTCTCTACTTTACTTGGCCAATCAAGAAAATCATTTGCATGCAATCGACCATGGAACTCTGGAATATCAATTTTTATTACAGGTTCTCTTTCTCTTTCCAACAACCGAAGAATTCGTTGATTGAATTTGTTATCAACTGGGGTCACCCGGGGTTGGTTAGGAACGAGATGCATACATCTTTCATCTCTGTTGCCTTGAGTTCTAATGCCAGTCTCCGGATTCTTTCCCTCCTGTAGCACGCAACTTTTTGCCTATGCTCATCTACTTTCTCTGCTACGAGCATGAATTGGTCTACTCTCTCTGCTACTGCTTGAACTAATCTAGTAAATACCTTTAATCCATCAAGGAGTGTCTCTTGTGAAGCCATCAGAACCCGCTATGATACCAATTGATGCAGGGAGAGAATAAAACCAGAAAATTAACAATAGAAAGAAAGAAGTTTGAGAGAAAATACCCTCTCTCAAAGGTGTACAAGGGAATCCACCCCCAAAACAATCTCTTTCACAAAACCAATTTTTATTCAATTCATAGACTGCTTTACAATGAAGGGAAACATCCCTTTAAATAGACTTAAAGAGAAGATAAGCAAAAGAGAAAAATACCTCCACGCACTCCCTTTTTCTTCTCTCTTCCATATTTTTTCTCATCCCTATTTTTTCTCTCTTAACTTCACATGCTAATAGATAGCCACGTTTTTATCAAAGCAAAGCCTCCCAGTAGAATAAAAAATTTTCTTTACTTTGATGCATCGACATGTACCGTAACGCATGACCACAAGGAAAAGGTGGGCAAGAGTGTAACCACCCCATCAGATGAATGAATGGTGATTGTCGTGAACGGTTCCCACCTTACAGGTCTTGGTGGGTCCCATTGTAATAACGGGTATAGATGTAAGAATAGGGAAATTAACAATAAAATTTAAATTATGTTAAAAGAACCGATATAAAGGTAATTTTAGTGAGTTCCCCTTTGTAAAACTTGCGATAAATGTAATTTTCGGGTTCCCGCTTCCAAGATGAGCCACGTATTGGATTGTGATAATTATTTCCATCAAGAAAATCCTACTTTATCTATCTAACTAAAATATTGGGATCTAGTTTTAAATGATTGAAACTTAAAAGTCTTTAATAAAACTTTGTGGTGAGAAATCATAAATTTGAAGATCAACATTATTTTTATTAGTTGGCTCCCGCTTTTTACATAAGACATAACAGATAAAAAGCCCTGCAAGGTTGAAGATTAAACCAGATCATTGGGCGCGTCTTGACTAGAGAGAAAAAGAAGGAGGCAGTTTTCAGGTTCTTTTTCTAACCTGTATTCTTCCTCTTCTCTCTCACATAAATCTTCTTCTTTTTCTCTCACTTCTTATTCTTTTTCTTTCTCTCTCTCTAAAATATCTTCTTCGTTGTAGCAATCACTTTTACCTGCTTCTCCTAACATCGTTCCTTATTTCAGTCATTTGCTATTGCTTCATTCAAATAACCACCAGCTATGAAGATATTAGAGGTGATATTGATATTGAAATCGCATCAAGCAACAACATGGCCAAAAACGATTTATACAAAAAGTTTGCAACACTAAACTGAAAATTTGGGAGTATGAGTATCCCAATTTTTTATTTTCAATTTCCTAATTTTTAAAATAAATAAATAGAAATTTTAGATTTTTAAAATATGAAATTTATAATTTTCAGATTTTCAGATTTTAAAAATTCAAAAATTCAAAAATTGAAATTTTTCTAAGAATTTTAGGATTTTGAAATTCCAAATATGTTGGGGACTCTAAAATCAAATATTTTGGATGTTGAACATTCGAAATTATTGAAACAGATTATGAAAATATGAAATTCTTTAAACTTTCAGTTATTGAGAATCTGAAAAGAGTGATTTGTGTCACTTGCGCAAAGAAAAATTTAGGATCTTGAGAATCCAAAATGGTCTATATGGTCATTTTTTAAAAAATTTCCAACAAAATGTTGTATTATTCGATATAAAATGGGTATAGTGATAATAACTCAAAATTTTTGGTGACTTTGTAATCACAGTAAAAATGACATTTGTTGACATATATATATATATATTATTAATTTTCTCTTTTTAAATTCTCAAATTTTAATTTTCAAATAGTTTTCCGATTTTCAAAATCCAAAATTGTTGGGAAACTATTGTTTTGGTAAGTTCTTGTTCATTTGTGCAAATGTTTTTATTTTTTTTGATAAGTTCTTGTCCGTTTGTGCAAAAATTTGAAACAACACACTCTCTTGCTCTCTCTATTCTCTTACTACTCTGATTCTCTCTCTCTTCTCTCTCTCTGTGGTCCTACTTTTGCACTCTCTCTTTTTTCTCGCTCTTGCTCCCTGCTCACTCTTTCTTTTCTCGCTCTTGCAACAAGATTTGATAATTGTCTCGCTCGCTCATTTACTCTCACTCCCTACAACAACAAGCAATCTCCTCTCAAACCTTTGACGCTCACTACTACAACAAAGCTCTCTACCTCTCTCAAACCTATCTCTATTTGAGAATTCTCCGGAAACCTTACTTTTCCATAAATGGTGGACAGTCCAAAGTAGTGCCCTCCTTGGAAGCGTTCTAAGAATCTCCCTCCCACTTCCTACCCTCCATCACAGCTGCATTCCGATAGAAATCGAAAAAGACATAGCCCCTGGGGGTTTACCCAAAACCATGGGCGACTGAATGCAACTACTTGGAGAAGTCTTGCCACTGACTTCTCCTTTCCCCAGTCAAATCTGAAACCCTGGTTAAGAGTAGCGGCGGCCGTAATGTAGCAAAGGCTAGAGTTTTGAATTTGAGTGAGCAACATTTGGGCAAAGGGAATTTGCAACATTCTTTCGCTATTTTTGAAGTTGTAGAAACAGTCTTTTCCAAGGAGCATCCGGAGCCTACAATTGCTAAGAGGTATGCTAGACTTGGGTTTTGGCGGTCTCCACCTCCAAGCACTCTTCTGATACCTGGGCTTAGACTTTTGCGGTCTCCATCTCCAAGTGCTCTTCCAACGTCTGGGCCTGGGTTTTTGTGGTCTCCACCTCCCAGTACTCTTCCAATCCCTGAGCTTGGGTGTTTCTTGTCTCCATCTCCAAGCAGTATTCCAATTCTTGTTTTTTAACGAAGAAGCAGGTCATTACATAATCTGCAACAAGAGACTCGCACCACCTCCTCAGCATTGACATCTGGGTAATTTCTTTTGTACAGAGGGTGGGAATTTGGGAAATGGTATAAACTTTTAGGACTCTTACATTGATGTAAAGTGCAATTTATTCTTTCTATTATGTACATGGGAATATGGGAAATGTTGTAAGTTTTGAAATTGTGAATATCTATTTTTTTTGTATACATACATATCGTGTGGCTGACCTACGGATCTTGGTGCTTTTGATAGGGCTTTCTGGAAGCTGGTTATGCTGCAAATACTCCTTTATAGGGTTGCGCCAGTCTGTGATTGGCTCCACCTCTGCACTTATGGGATCTTGAGATTCTATCTCTTCTTCTTTCTCATTTATCACATATGATTCTTGAGAGTTGTTCGGCTACCCAAATTGGTATGGGATCTTTTAATGGGATTTGAATAGTTGCCCCTAACTTGGCGAGTGCGTTGGCTTCTGCATTAAGCCTTCGTGGTACCTGCTCAAGAGCAACTTCTTCAAATTCTAACTTCAAGGATTGGGCGGTGTTGAAGTAAAGCTTGAGGCTATCTTTCCTAATGTCGTACACCCCCTTGAGTTGCCTGATAATTAGCTCCGAATCTCCATAAATTGTCAAGCATTTCAACTTCATTTGGGAAGCAATCTCCAATTTTATGATGAGCGCTTGATATTCTACTTCTTTCTGCAACTCTATCTGTAGGAGAGAGACTGATAGTGGGGCAAGGCCATCACAAGGGGTGGATAACACTACTCCAGCACCACCATTTTTTGATTGAAATGCCCCATCAAAATGCATCTTCCAATCACATTAAACTTCAGCCTGAAATACTTCTTCATCTGGTAGATCATCAATCAAGGGAGAATCAGTTGGGAGAGGGTGTGCTGCCAGGACAGCTATAGCAGCTTGACCTTTGACAACTTTTTGCGACACATATGCAATGTCAAACTCCATGAGGAGTAATAACCTTTTCGCAAGTCAACACGACAGACTAGGATGCGATAAGAGAAATTTAACAAACCAAGTCAGCTCGTTCCGAGCCTAGCATTGCCCAAATCCAGTTTTGCTGATTCGACATGGTACTTTTAAAACAATGCAAAAAACAATTATATAAAATCCCAAAAAATAAGGGATGTGTTTGTATTATGTTTTTGAATGTTTATTATATTTTGGAAAATAGTGGAAAGTGTTTTGGCCAAGAAAATTTATTTTTACATGTTTTCCATTTTTTTCGGAAGATTTAAAAAATGCCCTCAGCACAAATAGATTTTTAAAATCCATTTTTTCACTAATATTTTACTTCAGTTAGATGTGCTTTATTTGATCATGCTTCAAAAATATGAAACAAGTTTATATAAGGTTGCAACCTTAAAATGAAGTTTTTTTTTATGTTTATTATTATTTTAGAAAATATTGGAAAGTGTTTTGGCCATAAATATTTATTTTTACATTTTTCCATCTTTTTTGAAAGATTTCAAAAATACCCCTGGGCACAAATATATTTTAAAAACTATTTTTTCACTAAGTTTTTACATCATTTGGATGTGCTTTTTTTTTTTATCATGCCTCAAAAATATGGAAAAAGTTTATATAAGGTTGCAACCTTAAAATATAGAATTAAAGATGAACCTAAAAAATCCATCAGAAAAGGTTGTTTTAATATTAAAAAACCTTTTAATTGATCATCACAACATCGATTTGTATGAATATGAATAAAAAAAATTTTGAGTCCCATAAATAGTTCATCTCGCAATACATTATCTATACCGTCCATTTTCATGTTTTTCATATGTTTATAGATCTACTTGATTTTAACCATTTTTGGATTATAAAATTTTATAAATAGATATGAAAATAGATTTTTAGATAATTGTAAAAAACATTTACACAAAAATTACATGTAATGATAAATTTTGGAGGTGTGCCTTAATTTGATTGTTTAAAGGTTGCAACCTTATAGACACCACACCCATTTTTTTATTTTTTTTGTAAATTTTTTTTTAAACACTTTTATTACTGGCAGAGACTTACACGATTTGGACTGCTGAATCGGCCATTGGCCGGTTCGATTTTTTGAATGATGATGTCTACTTTCCAATACTACATTATATGTATATGTCGTGTGATGGTCATGATGAGGATTTGACCATTGTCCTTTTAGGCCTACCAATCATATACAAGGGTCATAAAGTCCCTTGGCCAACTACCCTAAGCATCGCTCCAATCTCATCAAGGGTTAACCATTCAAACCCTTCTCAGTTGTGCTATGTGTATATATATCATAGGGTTTTAGAACTTCACTAAGCCTATCTCATCCAGAGTAGTTTGAGTCATGGCATTAGTACTGTTGTTTATCTCTAATTACTCAACATGTTTTTTGATTTTTTATATATATTGAATCTATTCAAATCAACTTTAAAACCCATGCCTTGTTTTCTCCAATATCGACTGATTTCGTGCATCAAAGAGGTAGAATATCGATGAACTATCCAAAACCATCTTTTGTTTGCTCCAATATCGACTGATTTCGTGCATCAAAGAGGTAAAATATTGACGAACTGTCAAAAATTCACAAAACCATTACTTTTCTCTAAGTTCTCGACAATTTATCGGATTATTAGATTATTTTTAAGATATTGAAAGAAACTTGAAAACCCCTATACTAGATTATTACATTTAATGCATCATTGAGGTAATAACGATGAACTATCGTCCCTCTCTAATTACTGGTTAGGTGCCTCGATCTCTCCTTCTAGATCTAGATGGTCTAACGGCACATGTTTCAGGTTTTTAGCAAACCTGGGATTTGAGATCGTTGTCTTAGAACCTTGCTCAAGAGCAAGGGTAGCTACACCAACTGATGAGAGAGGAATTTAAGGTGGGTTCGGGAATAACTTAGGCTAGCTCACATGGGCACCATCGTAGATTACGAAGAAAGCCCCCAGCTGCTTTAGCTAGTTCGAAATCGCCTCCCTTGACCTACAATCTTCTTGTTTTCTGCACGACACTTCTATGGTTAATTGGTGAGACAAGTAGGTCGAAGTGATCCACCCTTGTCTTAGAGCATCACATGCTCATAAGAAGGAGTGATGAAATGGAAGGTTTTTAATAAAGAGAGAAACGAGAAGAAAACTTGACGAAGGGGCGAGACTAGCATAATGGCCAGAAAGCTACTGACTTGAAGTGGTAGCAAGATGAGCATGGTTCTCAATAGTAGCACGGCGTCAATACTATTCTAAATCGAGACCGATATGGCAACGCCAGGCTAAGTCTAGCCTCAATCAAGGAAGGGGAGAAAAGAATGAGGAGACGAAAAGGGGACAAAGAGAAAGAGAGCGAGACGATGGAAGGGGAAGGACCCAGACGGCAATGGGTATCACCATTGGCATCATGAGAAAATGTCGCGTCTCTTACGGGTTGCCATGGCTTTTAGTGAGGATCATGACGATAGCTTCCCATGAGGCACACGGTGGCAGTAGAGGAATACGAGAGGAAGCCCGTGGACAGCAATGAGCATCGCCATTGGCAACGCGAGGAAGCAACACGTCACTTGCTGACTGCGATAGCTCCTAACAAGGTGCACGACGATAACTTCCCACGAGGTGCACAATGACGGGCATAGAGCGGCACAAAAGGAGCTTGTGCACAGCGACGGGTATTGCCACGACCCCTTTGCGTATGGCAATGGACATCGCCGGTTTGCAATAATCTCGCATCATGGCGAAGGCCCTGCAGACGGCAATAGGCTTTGCTGCCCGCGTTCCTCGCTGAGACGTTGAGCATACGTCTTCAAACGGTGATGAGCAGCGCTGTCTGCAAGTCTCACCAAGACGTAGATAAAGAGATAGACGGGGAGGAGAACTCGAGCATGGTGCTGCCATTGCCATGCATGGCACTGCCACTGCCGTGCCTGGCCTCTGAGGCAAACTCAGGTGGAGGGGAGGAAGAAGAGAGAAGAGAAGAGAGAGAAGAAGAAAAGAAAAGGAAGAGAGAAGATTTGCCTCGAACCTAGGGGTACCGATCTAAAAGTTTCTCTCACCTTACTCTCTCTCTCAAACGCGACCCAACAATGAGAAGAACGAGATACTGCATTAACTAAAAACTCTCTTTTGTGAAAGGTTGAGCCCTTTGGTGAGTACAATGATGGCACGTATATATAGAATTTGCCCAAAATATGGGTGGATAATTAAAAGAAACTCTAATTACTGGAAATTAAGATTAAATTGAATTAAAATAAATTAGAGAATAGGGTGAAAAATGACAGATTTACCCCTTCCTAACAATTTTTAGAATTCCCTAACAATCCTTGTATTGCCCTAGAACTTGCGTGATCTAGCATGGATGATCCGGGGTGGTTCTGATGGCCGATTGATCGAAAGATTACTGTTTTCTTGTAGAGCTCGGCATGGCGATCGATTTGATACGAACTTTGAGACATGGATCGTTTATTTAGTACACGATCATGTGAAATTTGAATGGATCTTGAAACTTCGGATCGATAGTGTGCACGTTCCTCGATGTTTCGATGTTTTCTTTGTTACATCACACTGAGCATGCCATTACGATCGCGGGGCAACAAACACAGCTTGATTTTATGCCCGAAAAAAGATTTTGCAGCCTTGGAATTTTAGCCGTAATCTGAAATTACGGTGACGAAATTTGTAGTGGCTTCATTGGTTTCGTGTGAAGAATTCAAACGTTCATCATATATGGGGTTCAAGTCAAAGATGGCCTGAGACCTTATGCACGCGATGGAATTGGTATCACGTCAATCAGACTCATGAGTGGCATGATTCGGCCACTCGAGCGAGGCACGACGTTGCTAAATTTCTTGGACTTTCTTAACGGATCAACAACTTCTCTCTAGCATTTCTTCACGCTCGGATATCTTCATGGGGTGTGCCACATATCGAATCGCTCATCTTGATGCTATGAACATTGTCACCAAATTTGAGCATGATCCAACAAGAGACTAGTGAGATATGAGTATCGAAAGTCACTGCTCGTGACTGCCCCTTCAATGGTGTAGAGTTATAAGGTGGCCGCATGGGAATAGCATGCAGCTCCTCCTGTTTCCCTCTTTTACCTATAACTTCTTCCTAGAGTGTCCGTTCAAGCTAAAATTTGACCCTTGGCAGTCTTCCAACCGTGTTGGATCCAATAGTGGTGGTCTCACAGCAAATTGAAACACCAAAAATGCTGTTGTAGTTATATGGTCCGTTTCAGGGTGTTAGAGACTTATTCTGCCGGAACTGTTTGTTAGTCTGCACCGCCTTAAGCATGTCGAAATGTGAGGAAACTTGGCAGGAGATTTTTGAGAGAGCTCATGAAGATCTTTGGCCAGTATTGTGGCTATTATGAGACTGTCGGGATTTCCACTATTTGCTAGGCTTTTATTTAGCGGGGGCTCCATGATGATGAAAAATATCTTCCAACAGCATGCCCCACCGAATGTTGTGCTTCGAGAGAATTAAGAACTACAATCATTCGATAAGTTTGAGGGATCTTGTCAAAGTCCTCACCGACAAGGGACTATTTGTGATTCTGACGTAATACTAGCGCTGCCCTGAGCTTTGGAGTCCAGATGCATGGCGTAGTACTAGCGCTTCTCCGAAACATTTGAAACGTATCCTAATCTCTACATAGTCCCATCATTATGAACTATCCAACTCGACTAGCTATGTCCTAATAATATAGATCATTTCCTTAAAAGATTAGAAAGTAGTCTATGTTTCCCTAGAGATATAGAGGCATTCTTTACACAATCTACCAATGTTTATGACCTAGAATCCTGTGGTAGTGACGAACAAGTCCCTAGGCATAACAAATATCCAGTTTCTTATACAACATAACACACATAACACTCCTCATTGTGCTTGCATTAGTATCAAAAGTACTTATGGGCTCTTGTTTATGTATCATAAATTAATCTAAAAGTTTCTTATTACAAGTCTCTTGAGACTAACAAATCTAAAGAGCTTCTTCAAATAATTGTGTTAGATCTTCACATTGCAAACATAATGCAATTCACCTATGTCCATATTAAATTAGAGGGGAATGACTCTTTGTTGCTTTTGATCACATCCTTATTTTTTTTGTCATTAAGATGTTGTTCACTAGAAACGTTTCATATGATGTATGGTGTATACACAATTGTCATGTTCAATCATTGAAAACCTAAAAGAACCAATTGCATCATGGACTTTCATATACAACTATCTGATCGAAAGATTCTTACAAAGCTCATAGATAATATTGAAATTTCATAGATCATATTGAAATTTGAGAGGAAAACAATAGTCATGACCCAAATTCCCACGTGCAAGATGGTATCAAGCATATTATGAAGCCTATTGATCAAGCTATGTATAGGGCCTATGCTAAGGGATAGGGACATATGAGTCATTTGTTTTTTCCATACGTATTTGTTGGTTGATTCATACACACCTGGATTTTATTTGAATTTTATTTTACCATTTATGTGAGTGTTTATGATAGTTTAATTTGCTTAGTGCACGTTAACATGGTTTGAATGTACATGAACGATTGTTGATTAGGATGCATGATCGTCTAAGATAAATCATCATTGTCTGTTGCTCGTATAGTGTTAACATGGTTAGGATGTTCATGAACAATTGTTGATTAGGTACAAGGTGTGTGTCGCCTCGACGAAAGATCAAGATAATATTCCATGATGGGAGTAGGCAAGATCCATTTACCCTCAAATCAAATCATGTAGCTTTATTATAGCTACGTGAACATTGAACAAGTACAGGTTGGACATATGGGTACGACCTTCGACATATTAGTTGTGCTGGAGTGCTTGGATTGCAACTAAAGTAATTCCTACAACGTCTAAATCTAATGTTAATCCTAATCCTTTATCTCATTCTCACTGCGATGTATAAATCGTACCTCATGTGGTTAACGAGATCATCATTATTATTAGGAAAAATTGTTTCATGCGGGGCGGACCGGATGATTACATATGTTGTCTACAAAGTGTAAAGCATCCATCTTAAAGATGGATGCAAGTAGGTGTTCTATCTAAAACCAATGGAAACTAATGGTCCAAATATTTTCTTACAAGAAATATTATTTCTAGGTTTTGGAATTTATTTATTTTTTATATTCATGACCTTCGTGTTAGAGATTACATGTCCTTAAAAGTTAAGTCCAAAAATCCACCTCAAAAATAGATTTATTAGTAGGCCCGCATTTCTTCATATGCGGGCTTGGCCACATAGAAACCGGGTCCTTCTTATTATATACATGAGAGATTTATAAGATAACACATGTCCCCATTATAATGTGAGAGAAATGCGGTCACAAAGTGGTTGTGAGTACCCTCGTAGACCAAGAGACTATATTGCAAAGTGGATCCTTGATGTAGGTGTTTTAGGTCATTTTTGACGTACTTGTATCCCTGAGGCATATAAAGAGAGAGCCAGTAGTAACCTGGTCTCGTCGGTACCCAAGACACCACCAGACCACGTAAACATTTTAGTAATAAGCCTAAAACTGGGTGACCTCTAAAAGAAGTGTCAAAATGGCCTAAAATTACACTAGATGGTAGCTTGCGATACCCTAATGACACTTATAAAGTTTCTTCACGTTCTGGTAAGTTTTGATATGATCAGGACGAAACCTGGTTTTCAAATCCAGTTCCTATCGTGCTAAAAATGGACCTTACAACTACAATCCTATTTTTTGCATCTCAAAATAGGACCAAACTACCACTATTAGATTCGAAACGCCAAAAAATCATCAAGGACCAAATTTGGGCTGGATCGGACCTTTCAAGACCATTATGAGCCTAACTTACCATAAATGGTGGGTTTTACACTATTGCGATGAAGCCTCAATGAACATGTTGTCTCATTTTTGGATGACTTTCAAATGGTTATAACTTGCTCATTTTGAGTTCAATTAAGCTCGAATTTGGATATGAGCTAGATCTCAACAACCCGATCATTTTGATATAGGGCACATGTCATGGCGTGGCCCGAAATGAGATAATTTCTAAAGAGAATATAGGCTCAGAAACAAGAAAATTAAAATCTTATACAAGAGAACATCTGATTATTGGAGAGGCCATAGCATAAGTTCTCAGTGTTGGATCATCGCAAGTGTAGGTCCGTTGCAACCGTCTTGCGAATAGCTACAGTTTGGTATAATTTTTACGCATGATCGTAAGCCAGGATGACATGAATTTTGAAGTTGAAAATGACATACTTTTTCAGTCACTAGAATCCCATTTTCTAACAACTTCCCAACGTTGGAATATGCTCAAATATAGAGCAAAATCGATGAAATTTATTGCAAAATAATTGTATAAGTTTTCTCTTTGATTTGTGAGAAGAATGAAGCCTTGGAATGCTATAGATCATGTCACATTGATGGTTGAAGAATTGAAAAGTTTATGGACTTGACCGGATTTTGGGTTCTTCCTAAAAAATTTGTTTCAAGACGGTCAAAGGGTACCAAAACATTTACAAAAGTTCAAGCATCGATTCCACGATGACTAATTACCGGAATTACATCATGGATGTCTGAAAAAGCTCTCGAAGGCTAGCAATGGCTAGAGGCCCCTCATGGAGTGATCGTTTTTTCATTTGTTGGAAGTGCTTAGGGGTATATTATCATATGTTGAAAAGTGCAAAAGTTATTATTTGCTACTGTAATTTTAGAGAGAAAGATGTTGCTCAAATTTTTGAGAGAGAAACAAAGAGACACATAACTGATGGCAAAAATCAGGAACTACAAAAAAATAAAAATTTTAAAGACAACCCAAAATTCTGGTACTCTATGCACGGTAACTGAGCACCCATGCCTGCTTTTCTTTGGTAGTGAGAATCTAAATTTCGTTACTATATTTTAGGGACCATAGACTGTTGAAAATCAGTTGTCTTTCATCTTCTTTCTTCCATCTTTTGATTCAGAAAATTAGTGAATATTTTTATTGTATTATTGAAAATTGTTATGCACACAACAACTATATGAGTACAGGTCGACATATCAATTGCATGTATTTTTTGTGGCTTATAATTTAGATATTTTCTATATATTCGATATGCGTCCTAATTGTCATTGCCTTACATAATTATCCTATGCTTTGGTCTCTTTAAGTGAGGAAATTTTATGATCTTGACTTAGTGAACTCCTTTTTTGTGATTATGTTATGCCATATTTTTTGTTGAGAATATCAAATATCATTTTCGACTCTATCTCTTTAGCTAAAATATATTGTAAAACATATTCATATATTTATGAAAATTAGTCTTGTGCAAAAATTTAAGAAAGTAGATTGTTGCCTTACTTTTGATTTTCCTACATCACAGTAGTGTGAACATAAACCTTTTGAACGAATTCTTCATTGAAGTCATTGCTCATTTAAATTTGGCAACATATTGATTTGACTACGTGGCTAAGCGGCTAGCTCTAACTAGAGACAGAGAGAGAGAGAGAGAGAGAGAGAGAGAAGAGAAAGAGAGAATACGAGGCTGAGGCAGCAGCTAGGCTGCTAGCCCTAGGGGGTAGGGAGTGAAAGAGAGAGAGAGAGAAAGAGAGGGAGGGAAAAGAAAGAGAGAGAGGGAGAAGGCTGGGGGAGCAACGAGGCCGTTAGTCCTGAGAGAGAGACAGAGAGAAGAAAGAAAACGAAAGAGGAGGAGGCTGGGGCAGTGCCTAGGCCGTTAGCCCCAGAGAGAGCATGAGAGAGAGAAGGAAGAGAGGGACAAGCAAAAAAAGAGAGAGAAAGAGAGAAAGAAAGTGTGAGGAACAAACAGAGAGAAAGAAGAGAGGAAGAAGAGAGAAGAAGAAAGAGAGGGAGAAGAAGAAGAGAGAATGAAAGAAGAAAGAGAGGGAGAATAAGAAGAGAGCGAAAGAAGAAAGAGAGGGAGAAGAAAAGAGAGAAATCGAGGTAGAGAGAGTGAACTTGAGTCCAGGTACTTATGCGATGAGGCAAGGGCTTGAGCTCGGGAGGCTATGTTTGGTCCCAGTGCTCCAGGAGAGGCCCTTGTGGGGGTCAAGGTAGGCTAGAGCGATTGGTTTCAAATGGGTGTGGTTAATAGTAGGGTTAGGCTAGTGTGTATGGTTAACAAGATAAGGTGTATAGTTGGTTTGGGTTCGATGGGCAAAGGTGATCTAAGGGCTATGGTTTAAGATGGACTATGGTTAGGAGGGTATAAGTGATATGGATTATGATTGGGAATGTATGGATAATATACACTATGGTTAGGAGGTGTGGGTAGTAGGGACTATGGTTAGGGGGTATGAGTAGTATGGGCTATGGTTGGGAGGTATGGGTAGTATTGACTATGGTTGGCGTGGTCTTTGGTCCAGGGTTAGGATGGAATGGGTAGTGTGGCCCAAAGTTTGGGTAGGGTGGTCCAAGGGTATTCTCTCACTAGCAAAATATTTCTCGCTCCTCTCTCTTGAAGTAAGAAATTAATAAATACTTATGCTCAAAGGGGCAAAGCATAGGATTTTTCTATTAACTTTCGAACTTAGGTTACAAATGAGTAAAAAGAACATATATATGATCTCCACAAAACAAGGGTAGATGAACGAAAGAATACAAATTGCTTAAAAATTAAATTAAAATTGAAAAAGAGATCAATCTTGTTTTTTCGCGACATCTATGCTAGAGGACTTGTTTGATGCTTTGTGGCAACATTTCGAGCTATCCAACACTGTAGAAATGATGGTCATCTCGAATCAATTCACTGTAGAAATGATCGGGTCGTTTAACCTTAATTATGGATATCAAAGAATCAGATGTTCTCTTGTATAAAATCTGAATTTTCATGTTTCTGAGCTCATATTCTCTCTAAATATTATCTCGTTCGAGCCACGCCATGACACTTTCCTTATATCAAAATGATCGGGTCGTTCAGATTTAGCTTGTATCCAAATTTGAGCTTAATTGGACTCAAAACGAGCAAGTTATGATCATTTGAAAATATCCCAAAATGAGACAACACGTTCACTGAGGCTACATCGCAATAGTGTAAAACCAACCCTTTTATGGTATGTTAGGCCCATAATAGTCCTGGAAGGTCCAATTGAGCCCAAATTTGATTTCTGAGTGTTATCCAATGTTTCGAATCTAATAACGGTATTCTGGTACTATTATGAGACCAAAAAAATAGGGTTGTAGTTGTAGGGTCCATTTTTAGTACGAGCGGAACAGGATTTGAAAACCAGGTTTCATCCTAATCATATCAAAACCTATCAGAATGCAAAGAAACTTTAATGTCATTAGGGTATCCCAAACTACCATCTCGTGGAATTTGAGGCCATTCGGACACTTCTTTTAGAGGTCGCCCACTTTTAGGCTTATTGTTGAAGTGTTGCATTCGTCTGGCAGTGTCTTGGGTACCAACGGGACCAGGTTACTACTGGCTCTCTCTTTATTCGTCTCAGGGATACAAGTGCGTAAAAAATGACGTATAATACATACATCAAGGATCCACTTTGTAATATAGTCTCTTTAAGAGGTCCTCACAACCAATTTGTTACCGTATTTCTTGCACATTATAATGGGGACATGTGTTATCTTATAAATCTCTCATGTATATAATAATAAGGACCTTGTTTCTATGTGGCCATGTCCGCATATGAAGAAATGCCGGCCTATTAATAAATCTATTTTTGAAATGGAGTTTTTGACTTAATTTTTAAGGACATGTAATCTCTATGACGGAGGTCACGAATATAAAAAATAAATAAATTCTAAAATCTAGAAATAATAATTCTTGTAAGAAAAAATTTGGACCGTTAGTTTCCATTGTTTTTAGATGGAACACCTACTTGCATCAATCTTTAAGATGGATGCTTTACAGTTTTTAGACCGCATATGTAATCATGCGATCCAGTCCACATGAAACAATTTTAATTATAGTAATGATGATGTCACTAAGCACATGAGGTACGAGTCATACACCACAGTGTGCATTACGTAAAGGATTGGGATTAACATTAGGTTTAGACATTGTAGAAATTAGTTTAGTTGCAATCCAAGCACCCCACCTCAACTAGTATTTCCTAGGTCATACCCATATGTCTAACATATACTTGTTCAATGTTCATGCCAAGCTATAATAAAGCTACATGATTTGATTGGAGGGTAAATGGATCTTGTCTACTCCCATCATGGAATATTCTCTTGATCTTTCGTCGAGGCGACACAGACCTTGTACCTAATCAACAATTGTTCATGTACATCCTAACCATGTTAACACTATACGAGCAACAAACAATGATGATTTATCTTAGAAGGCCTTGCATCCAAATCGACAATTAATCATGTAAATCTAAACCATGTTAACGTGCACTAAGCAAATTAAAATACCATAAATCACTCACATAAATGGTAAAATAAAATTCAAATAAAATCCATGTGTGTATGAATCAAACAACAAATACTTATGGACAAAACAAATATGTATGGAAAAAACAATAGACTCCTATGTCTCTATCCCTTAGCACAGGCTCTATACATATCTTGATCAATAGGCTTCATAATATGCTTGATACCATCTTGCGTGTGGGAATTTGGGTCATGACTATTGTTTTCCTCTCAAATTTCATGCATAACGATACTCAATTTTAATGTGCTTTGTGTTATTGTTATATTTGGGTTCTTGAACCAGTGCTGCCATATTATCAAAAAATACGGTCATGGGCTCTTGAAATTTCAATATGATCTATGAGCTTTGTAAGAATCCCTTGATCCACAGCCTCCAACATTATTTCTCAACACGCTATATAGTCCAATTCCATTAAGAACTATGCCACATACGTTTGCTTCTTGCTACACTACAAAATGGCCCTTCGATACATTTGAAACGTATCCTAATCTCTACTTGCACCCATCCTTATTAAGTGCCCAACTCGACTAGCTATATCCTAACAATATAGATCATTTCCTTAAACGATTAGAAAGTAGTTTATGTTTCCCTAGAGATACAGAGCCATTCTTTACACAATCCACCAATGTTTATGACCTAGAATCCTGTGGTAGTGACTAACAAGTCCCTAGGCATAACAAATATCCAAGAATCCTGTGGTAGTGACTAACAAGTCCCTAGGCATAACAAATATCCAGTTTCTTAGACCACATGACATACATAACACTCCTCATTGTGCTTGCAAGTCTCTTGAGACTAACAAATCTAAAGAGCTTCTTAAAATAATTGTGCTAGATCGTCACATTGCAAACATAATGCAATTCACCTATGTCCATATCAAATTAGAGGGCAATGACTCTTTGTTGCTTTTGATCACATCCTTATCATTTTTTGTCATTAAGATGTTGTTCACATAAGATGTTGAATGGTGTATACACAATTGTCATGTTCAATCATTGAAAAACTAAAAGAACCAATAGCATTATGGAATTTAATATGCAACTATCAATAGTCCGTAAATAGTTAACAAGTTTACAAACCTTATTTAGGAGCCACTTATTTAGAATGGCCTTTCAACCTGGTGAAGGATCAACAAGTTCGTAGACTCGATTCTTCTCGATTGAGATTGAATTGTTCATCCATCGCCAATATTCAGATCTCAATGCTTTGGGATATAAATCTAGTTCATCCTCATTGATGGAAATGCATGTCAAACCTATTACTTTAATCTCAAAATACCTATAGGGAAATATGGTTGGGATGTACACTCAGTTTCAACAACAGTCATCCATTCCCGTTGTTCTTGACAACTATGGTAATAATCTCACAATTATTCACTAGTGAAGGAAATTCCTCATCATTCTCTATTTGAGGTTTAAGCATCTCATAAATATTAAGATCCAATCCCAAACCTTTTCTTAATTGGAAATTTCAAGTTCCTGAAAGCCATGTGGCCAAATACAATCTCTTTCAAGTCACCCTCTATAGACTCATAAATCAAGATTTTCCACTTTAAAATTTTAGGGCTTTAGAAAATAATTTTTCTGGTTGTGTTGTTCCAAGGTTCACATGTGGGTGAATTTATGGAGGTTAATAATCTTAGAGGCCCATCTTTAATTAATCGCGCCATCCTACCTCTGTTAATATGATTGGTTAGGTGCCTCGATCTCGCCCCCCCAATCTAGGTAATCTAGGTTCGGAAAGCCCAAGACCTGAGATCGCTCTCTCTGGAACTTCATTCACAGAAGAAGGGCAGGTATCCAACTAGTGAGAGAGGAATTTTGGATGTGAGGTGGGGGCAAACCTCACCTGGGTTCGTGACTTAGGCTGACTCGTGCGTGCGCCCTCTTAGATCACGACGGAAAGCCTCCTAGCTTCTTAGGTGGTTCGGAATCACCTCCCTTGAACTGCAATCTCTTTGTTTTCTACACAACACTATTATAGTTAATTTGCAAGACAAGTGGGCCGAAGGACCCACCCTTGTCTTAGGGAAATGCACCTTCATATGGATGAGAATGTGAGAAGTTAGAGTGATGAAAAGAAGAGGGTTTGAATGAGAGGAGAAAAGAAGAGGGGACTCGACAAGGAGACAAGACTAGCATGATAGCTGGACCAGTGCAATGACCGACTCAGAGTGGTAGCAAGATAGGCACGGTGACTCAGACCGGCACGACGACAATACTACTTGAAACCAAGTTAGATATGACTGTCCTAATCTTGTGTGGCAACAAGGTGGGCATGGTACTCAAGACCAGCACGACAGTTAGACCGCTATGGCAACGCTAGACCGAGTTTACCTTCAGCCAAGTGAGAAGGGAAGAGAATGAAGAGAAGGCACTAGATGACAATGGGAGGAGGTCTCAACGGTGCTGGACACTGTTACTCACGGTGAAAGGGAGCAAACAATGTGAACTGCAGGTGCAGTTAGGCATCAGCGTGAGCAACGCGAGAACACAGCACGTCCCTTTCCGGGCGGCGTTTGCTTCTTGTGAAGTGCACAACGATAGTCGTGGGACACAGAGAGGGGCCAGAACACGGCGATAGGCACCGAGCGTATGAACAAAGCTCGTAGACGACGATAGGCACTGAGTGCATGAAAAAAGCTCGCGGTCGGAGATACGCACCGAGCGTGCGAAGAAAGCTCACCGACAGCGATATGGACTGAGAGAGCGAAGAAAGCTTGCGGACAGAGATAGACACCGACTGCATGAAGAAAGCTCACAGACGACGATAGGCATCGACCATGCGAAGAGAGCTCGCGGACGGCGGTAGGCTCTGAGCTCGCAAAGAAAGCTCACAGACGGCGATAGGTGCGCCACATGATGAGATCCTTGCAAGCGGCAATGGGGTTCACCGTCTGTGCTCCTCATTGAGACGGCTAGAAATATTTGCAGATGGCGATGAGCAGCGCCATCTGCAAACCACGCTAAGAGAAAGAGAAGAGTGAAAAGGAAGATGAAAGGAGCTCTCACATGGTGTTGCCATCGCCATGTGTGACCTGTGAAACCAAAGGAAGGTAAGAAGGAAAGAGGTATGCACGACACTGCCACTGTCGTGCATGGCCTCTGAGAGAAGCTAGAAGTTGAAGAAGAAGAAAGAAAAGAAGAGAGAGAAGATTTATGTTGAGCTTAGGGGTACCGATCCAAAAGTTTCTCTCTCTCTCTCCAAATGTGACTCAACAATGAGAAGAAAGAGAAATTTTATTAAGTAAAGTTATCCTTCGTGAATGAATGAGGGGGTTTGCATAAAATGATAGTAAGTGGTATATATAGAATTGTGCCCAAACATGGGTGTATTGATCAAAATTAACCTAATTGCTAGAAATTAAGATTTAATTAAATCAAAAGAAAAAGGAAAATACGGTGCAAGATGACAAATTTACCCCTTCCTAACAATTTGTGGATTCCAAACACCCCTTGTGCTGCCTTAGAACGTGCATGATTTTTCATGGATGATCCGGGGTTGTTTTGATGCTAGTTTGATCAAAAGAATATTGTTTTCTTGTAGGGCTCAACATGGCGATCAATTTGATACCAACTTCAAGCCATAGATTGTGCTTTTAGGCCACGATCATGTGACTTAAAATTTGGATGAATCTTGAAATTTTAGATCAATAGTGTACTCATTCCTGGATGTTTTTCTGTTACTTCTTTGCCGGATCACACTTAGCATGCCCTCACGGCCGCATGGAAACAAACGCGGCTTGATTCCGTGTCCGAACAAAGATTTTGCAAATTTGGAGTTTTGGCTAGAATCTAAAATCCTGATGCAATAATTTGTAGTTACTTCATTGTCTTCATGTGCGGAATCCAACCGTTTATCATGTATGTGGTTTAGACTAGAGATAGCCCTAGACCTTATGCACACGATGGAACTGGTGGTTTCACATCGCTTGGGTTCACGTGCAGCACGATTTGACCCTTAGAGCAAGGTGCGACGCTGCTGATTTTTCTGCAACTTCTTCACGGACTAGCAACTTCTATTGAGCTTTTCTTCTCGCCCCGGTGTCGTCACGGGGCGTGCCACATATCGAAACGCTCGTCTCAACAAGAAAAATACGCTCACAAAATTTGAGCTCAATCTGACTTGGGATGAATAAGATATTGCCATCATAAATCACTATTCGTGACTATCCCTTTAATGGAGTTGGGTTGCAGGGGGGCCGCATGGGAATAGTATGTGGCTCTTCCTGTTTTGCTCTTTTGCCTGTAACTTCTTTCTGAAATATCCGTTTAAGCTAAAATTTGACCCTTAGGGGTTTTCAACCATTATGGATCCAATGGTTATAGTCCCATAGAAATATGATGCGCTGAAAATGTAGTTCTAGTTATAGGGGTCTGTTTCAGGGTACTAGAGGCTGATTCTGCGAACTTGTTACTTTGTCTGCACTGTCTTAGACATGTCGAACTGTGATAAAACTTATCATGAGACTTTTGGGAGTCCTTATGAAGATCTTGACCAGGTATGGGGCCATCATGAGACTGTCGAAATTTCCCCTGTTTGTTAGGCTTTATTGACCAAAGACCCATGATGATTAAAAATGTATTCCAACAGCATGCCCCATCGAATGTTGTGTTTCGAGAGAAGAAGTAAGTGCAATCACTTAGGAAATTCCCCTGGCAAGCCATAGGAGTACATGAACGTCGAAGAGATTTATGCATTGTTGTAATTGGGATGCTCGGACGACTAGATGCAATGTACGAGTCCATCCGTGGAGGCTTTTAGGGGGAGAAGAGACTTTTTGAGGGATCTGTAGAAGTCCAACACTCGAGAGACTATTTGTGATTCTGACAGCTTGAGGATTTTGTAGGACCTCATTGGTCAAAATCGGGATGAGCCATTTTGTGTTGTGATTGGATGCTGGTAGTTGAGGATTATGCGTAGATCTCATTAGCAAGAATTATGCTTGTTTTGGCAATTGGGTGCCGGCTAAGGTTGTGATGTTGTGTCAACCTATTTTTTTGCTCCAAGCGCCCTTTGCGAGTTTTCACATGGACAGGGGAAGTGGCATCGTAAAGACGGTTTTTACTAACTTCCTTTATTTTTTGGGCTCTTTTACCCATGACCTTACAGCCATGTTCACCATTTTTATCTATTTTTTGTTTAATGTGCCTTTTGGGGTTTTCACCATGCATGGATCTTTGTTTTCACGGAACACTTTTACTCATGGTTTTGCGACCATGCCCGTCTGTCTTTTTTGCTCATGGTGTTCCCTTGTCCAAGTGTACACCATGCCCATGGTTTTTGTGAATGCGTGTTTAGGGTCATGCCTTCGAGACCTATGTGTAGCCTTTAACGTCATGTGGCCAGGACGTGCACTATAGTTTAGGGTCATACAACTAGACTGTAGTGGTGATCAATGACAGTCTGAAGAGGCCATAGAGTGAGTATGGTGATGTTTTGACTCACTTTGGGGAGATGGTACAAGGCTGCTTATTAAAGATGGAAGATGATGAATGGTAGGTGAAAAGTGGTGACCCACTAGCTGATGATGAGTATTGATGGCAAGATGGTTCGTCATTTTGTGAGCATGAGTGAAACTCACTGAGGAATGATGGATAGTGGTAGTGAAGTGAATGGGTTCGCTAGGGATGCAATGAAGTTCGTGTACGCACACGGATGGGTCGCCGTGCGTGAAGATGCACGTAATGGGGGTGAGTGCATATGTGAGGGCGTGTTTTAAGGTCATGCCTCCGAGACCTGGGCAATACAGTTTAACATCATGCGGCCAAGACATGAACTGTGGTTTAGGGTCATATAGCTTGGATCGTGGCTATGCAGTTTAAAATCATGCAGCTAAGACTAGGTAGTTTAAGGTCGTGCAACTAGACCTTTACTAGAGTTTAAGGTCATATAGTATGGACCATGATTCTAAGCCTTTTAATGTCATGTTGCTAGGACGTAGACTATGTTTTATGGTCATATAGTTCGGACCGTGGCTATTCAGTTTAAATTCATGCAGCTAGGACCAGGCAGTTTAAGGTCATGCAACTAGACCTTCACTACAGTTTAAGGTCATATAGTTTGGACCAAGACTGTACAGTTTAAGGTCATGCAGCATGGACTATGGCTGTGCAGTTTAAGGTCATGCAGCACGGACTGTGGTTGTGCAGTTTAAGGTCATGCAACACGGAGCGTGGCTATACAGTTTAAGGTCATGCAGCACGGACCGTGGCTGTGCAGTTTAAGGTCATGTAGCACGAATCGTGACTATGCATTTTAAAGTCATGTAGCAAAAACCGTGGCCCTGCAGTTTAAGTTCTTGCAGAACGAATTGTGGTTGTGCAGTTTAAGGTCATGCAGCATGGACCATGGCGTGGGTCGCGATGTAGGTGAAGCCGCATGGGGGCTAGGTCTGTGGATAGCAATATGACTCCCTGGGGATGAAGATAGTTAAGGCTATACACAAGCAGGGAGCTTAAGATGAAGATGATGGTTCTACGAGGAGTGGGAAGTGGAACCAAACTTCACTAGGGATTAAGAGGGTAAGTTTTGACTTCCTGGGGATGATGGTTATGGTATGTGTATAACTCTACTGAGAATGACAGGCTAGAGCACAGATGCACGCCACTGGGGGTTTAAATGGTCCTAACTCGCTGGGTATAGTGGTTCATAATAGGATGTGACTCCTACTGGGGGATGTTGGTGTGAAAGAGTCCCATCGAAGATTTGAGGAGTAAGGCGACCCACTTTTTATTTTTACATACACCTAACTCCACTGGGGATGTTGATGAAATATGTCAAACTCCACTAAGGATGTTGATAGAATACACGTGGCGAAGAGGTGCGCCCATTCCACAATTTTATCATCTTGCTACAAGGACGTGCGTTACATTTTTAAAGTTTTATAGCTCGGACCATTGCTATGCAGTTTAAAAGTCATGCGGCTAGGACCATGCAGTTTAAGGTCGTGCAACTAGACCTCCGCTACAGTTTAAGGTCATATAGTTTGGACCATGCAGTTTAGGGTCGTGCATCTGGACCATGGCTGTGGTAAGAAAAAATGGTTCTCTTGGGAACCGAGCGATAACTAGAGACTTGACTCGTGAAGAGTGAGACTAGGGTGCAGGGAATGGACTTCTGGGGATGCAAGACAAAGGCCCAGAGTTAAGTGCCATGGCATGCGCACGACGCTAAGTTTTGTATAGCGTACGCTACGCTAGACCTTGAGTGAAGCACATGACGTTAACCACTAGGTGAGGCACACATCGTTAACTCCATGATGAAGCATGCAGTGATAGCTCTTGATGAGGGGCGCGACGATAGCTCCTTGACGAAGCGTGTGACAATAGGCCTTGATAAAGCACGCGACGATAGCTCCTTGATGAGGTGCGCGACGATAGCTCCTTGATGAAGCGCGCAGAGATAGCTTCTTGACGAGGTGCATGATGATAGGTCCTTGACGAAGCTCACAATGATAGCTCCTGAGTGAAGCACGCGATGATAGACCCTTGACGAAGCGCGTGGTGATGGCCCTTGATTAGCACGCAACGATAGCCTTTTCGGGTCTCAGGGTTGACCCGCTCTGGCCTGGTCTTATCACCATCAGAAATTGGGGATTGGAGCATCCTTTAAAATTTGTGAGGGGCAGTTTGTGGCATTACTGAGTATAAAAGGGGGAAAACCCCCATCTCACTATTTTATTGAAGGGATAGTTGAAGAGATTTTGTTTTTAGAGAGAGAGAGAGAGAGGAAGCCAGAGTTTCTGTCAAGAGCTTTTCGGCTAGAGTTTCTGCAGTACCCAGGCCTTCAGGAGCTTTCTGACGAGCTTGAGCATGTCATGTCTGGAAGAGGGGCTTCTTAGAGCTCCACTGAGACCTTTCCGGTGAAGCTGCGAGACTCACAGAGGTGCTTTGCCATAGTTCGAGTGCTTTTCTGGTAATTCTGCAATTGCAGGCAGGATGCAAAAGGGTCAAGGGGCTCTAACGGTCCTCTGTTATCGGAAAAGAAGAGGGAAGAGCAATAGTGGGCTCACCAGAACCTTAGTGAAATTCCAGTGAGTTGTTGCGAGCTGCAAAAGTGCGAAAAAAGAGAGAAGGGAAACTCGCAGGGTCACAGGGAGGCTTTATAGGGATTCTGGTGGTTTTCTGCCAACTCCAGTAATGAGTAGAAGGCGGGAAACGGTTTTTCGGTGAATAAGATTGAGTTCCCAACGAGAAGAGGAAGCATCGGTGAGAACTCAAGGAAACACAGGCTTGTAACGGTTAGGAGAAGGTAGAGAGGCTTGAGATGGAGAACGGTCACCCTTCGCATGAGTGGTGTCAGCTCACATCGTATTGACAGGCGGCGTTCTCAGATTTCAAGGGTGGTGGGGCTCACACGTGTGGCGCAGGCAAACAGCTGGAGCACAGATGATTATGTTTTCAGGTGGTGATGGCCCTATAGACGTGAGACGATGATAGTCTTGCCTTCTGTACATGGTGACACCTTCTCAGCAGACAAACGATGATAGTCCTTCCCTTGGCTACGAGACGGCGATAGCCTGCCTTTGGCACACGGCGATACCCTGCCTTCGGCACAAGACGACGATAGTCCTGCCCTTGGCAGTGAGACGACGATATACCCTTGTGAGAAAATTTTAATTTGTCCCTTAACATCCTTTGGTAGTGAAGCTTCTTCTCTAATGGCTCAGCCTTCGGGTTCTATTCCAGACATGAAGAACCTCCAGCGAGCATGGGAGGTCGGCACTAATGAACTCACCGGCGAAAGCTTGGTGAGAGGTGAGCCAATCTGGCTCACCGAGGCTTTTGTGAACCTCGAAGCATCACCTTTGTTAGTGACCCTGTTCGGTTTGGGGTGAGAGAAGATAAAGACGACAATGTGAGTGTAGAAGAAGGAGTAGGCCTCCTGCATTGCCTGCATCAAAATATAGCCTCAAATGAGGACTTGTCGACTCTAGGCAAGAGGATGGTGAAAACCCCCGACATGAAATAGTCCTCTGCTGAACTGTGGGTTCAAGGACAACACTAGTATTTGAAGGGTTACTCCTCGTGGACCATGAAAGTGTTGAGACGGTACAGGGACATTCTGAATTGTGCTTCCCTGCTGGCCGCGACTCAGTGCTCAACAGGCTACTGTGATCGTTGCTCTAACACAATCAGGGTGATTTTTGAAACCTAAACCCATGGGTAGCAGCACATGGCTACTCAGTCATGGGGATGCAGGGATATCTTTGCAAAATCTGTATTTCATTGGTGGGCTGCTGCTCATTAGTAGTATGTATGATGAGTTCGTGCCCCGAAACTTGATCATTTTTTGTGGAGAACAGGTCGGGAAAGGAAGACCCACCAGCTAGGCTTCAGGAGTTTTTTGGAATTTGCTGGCTGCTCTGGTCTAAGACCAAGAACGGCTACATCTCTTTCACCAAGTGGGTGGCCTTTTTCTATGGGGATTGTGATGATGAAGCCAGTTCATCACTGAGGAAAGGGGAGAAGGGAGCTCCACCAGTTTTTGAGCTGCGAAAGGAGAATGGGCATATCTTCCTGGCAGCATATTTGGTGCTTTTCTTGTGCAAGTTTGCTCTCCACAATGGTGCAGACATTATCCATTCAGGCACTTTCTACGTGGCCTGTGACATGGCGAGGGGGCGAGAATATGCACTTGCACAACCGGTCCTTTGCAGCATCTACTACGGCCTAGGAGCTGTGTCTAGGGGAAAGGTCTATCAAGGCCATAAAAGAGGGAACAACATAGTGTATGGCGAAGCCTTCCTAGGGGACTTCAAGTTGCCTTTCCCTGTCCACTATGTATATGGCTGGCTTGGGGCTTACTTCCCGGGCACCAACCTCCGAACCAGAGAATTGGAGGAAACGATGTGCCCATTTCTGCTGAGGGTTGCCGACAGAGAGAAATCTTTCATACTCCCTGCCACACACCTAGTTTGTTTTACAATGACCATCTCCATATGAGTAGACCTGCCTTCCTTGTTAGGAATCTCACAGATCGTGCCTTTGTTGACCAGCTGGGTAAGAGCCTGGACGATGCTCCTACCACTCATAAGGGGTTGATGTATATGTTGAGTGTCAAGGGTAGAGTTCTTCCCTATCATACTATTCATAGTGCGAAACTCGAGGGGTATTTCCCTTATAGATTTGCTCAGCAATACGGACTTGATCAGGCCTGCCCATTCTCCATATTCTTTGAGAAGCGGCATAGCAAGGTGGCTCGCTGGAAGCATCAGTTGGAAACCCACTAGGAGAATTGGCTCCCAAGGCACATTCGTATAGCTTGGGCCACATGCTTGAGTTCAGAGAGGTCAATAAGTTTGTGCTACCACATTTCGACAGAAGAGTACGAGTGACTGAAGCCCATGAACTCTGGTGGAAAATCACCAGTAACGGGTATTTGGAAAGGGGAGAATTCTCGCTAGAGCAAAGAGACGAGGAAAAGGAAGATGGCGAGGAAACCTCCGCTAGGGGAGGTATTTACCCTGGGCTTTCCTTGGGACTGGGCGTACCCTTTGGCGACCTCGTCAAATTGCCATGGACAGGTCTCTACCCCAATTTCTTGACATGGAGCAAAAGATAGAGAGAATTTTTGACAATCTCTCTGCTATCTTCAAATGTAAAGAGGGCCGCAAGGTTATAGGGAGCGATCCTCATAGCAAACGCGCCGCCGGGTCTTCTAGAAAGGGCTCTCCTGAAACTGCTGCACTCTCTCAAGCAAAGGGGAAGAAGTGGAAGCAGTCTGCCCCGACCAACCCTCATGCACATGCTTGTCAGGCTTCGAAGCGTAAGCGGCCCAAGCATCAAGTGGTCCGAGAACCGACAGATGGCTCTTCGCCAGCTGCTTCTTTAAAGTCATACGTGTCTCCTGCTGGTTCTGTATCGTCCTCTATTCTTTAGGAGTCGCCTTCTCCTTCGCTTGAACCTTCTCCTGGTCCTTCAGAGGCTCAAGCCGGTGCCTCAGATCCTGCTGCCCCGATCGAAATTGCTTCGGACCAGGAAGTGACATTCATGGCGAAAGGAGAGGACCCAGTCCCGATGGAGGTGAATAAGGCTGACGAGGCTGGCCTTGATGAGGCGACTAAGGTGGAGAGGGCCTTTAGAGATTTGGTGGTTGTTATGCCTACCGTGGAAAGGGAATTCTCGGTAGAGCTTTTAGTCATAGAAGAGGCTACTGCCCCAGAGACTGACAAGGGGCCACCCGCGCTACAGGAAGTTGTTTCCAAGTGACGTAGCCTGGGAGGATATAGTGATAGTACATCCCCAGGGGCCCAGAGGAGACACCCATGGCTAAAGTTGTCGCCGTGGAAGACATGGGCGAAGAAGGTATTGAACCTACCGAGGAAGAGATGGCGGTTCAAGAAAAGAGGGAAAAGGGAGAAGCGTTTGGCCCTGAAGGGGATGAAACCCTTTTGAAGCATATTACAATCGTTTCAGAAAATGACGGGCGAGAAAAAGAGGTTGTCCTTGGAGGACCTGGGCCTACTAATGGTGAGATTGACAAGCTAGGTGAGGAGGTTGTGAGGGTTGAGCAAGTTGAAACTGGGGCACCTTCCGCATCTACAAATGAAGAGAGCTTGGGCTTCACGGTCCCTCAGGAGGAGCAGGCGACTCTCATGGCTATAATCCCTTCGGGTTCTACCACAGAGACTGATACTCTTCTCGTTGCAGTGGCCTCAGTAGCACTGTCTAGGCCCAGCTTGAGTGAGCTATCCTGCATAATGATGGACATGCTCCATCTGAGCATGCAGAGGCTAAAGGATCTGCCTCTTACTCAGGCAAGTTGGCCTTGCAAGGGGAGTACCAGAGATCATCCCTTGCTTTGATGGTGTCATAAATGAGCTAGTGGGGTGGAGAACAAAGGCCTTGCGTAAAGAACCAACTGTGCAGTGGCTGGGGGGCACGCAGTTACCCCCTTTGGGATCCTCACTTTTAGGCTACCATGAACTGGTAGAAACCCATTGCAGCAGAGGGATGTTGTAGTCTCTCAAAGATCTGACCTTGCTGAAGAGGCCATCGCCTGCCATAGTAAGGTGATGGCTTTGAGGGCAAAGATATTAGAGCTGACGCAGAAGCTTAACAAGTTGGAGAAGGAGACTGTGGCTACTGAAGCACAGGATAAGGTGCTTCTTGATAACAATTTGGCCCTAGAGTATTCCTTGAGAGAAGTGACGACCTTGATGGAGCATGAGGCGGAGCTAGTGACTGGGTTGAAGGGTGAAATCTAGCGGGCAAAGGTATCAGCTGCAACATACAGGGGGAAGATCAATGAAGCAATTGATCAATTTTAATGATGCCTTCTTTCCCTTTTTCTTTTCATTTCTTCTTGTTGTAAAGAAAAGAAGCTTATAATACCCTCCTAATTTATGAATGGAACAATTCTCTTTCTGAGTGCGGCATGTCTTTTGTTTTCCTCTCTTCTTCCTCATTTTTTTCCTTTCATTGCGTGTGACGAGAAAGGATAGCCCACTCCTTGCTTCGTCTTTTGACAGTTTGTTATGGCTTCAATGACCTCGATCGGGGGAGCAGTTGCTTCCTCACCCCTTAGTGTTTGATTGAATTGGTGCTCATAATTCATGGTTCTCATGATTTGGTGGGCCTGTTCACTGTAAACACTCCAATCAGGGGAGCCATGCTTCGATTTGAGGTGCATTGCTTTTGAGCTTGTCATAAGTCTTAGTCTCACGGACAAACTCCTTCAAGTGCTACGTGTATAACCACCAACTGCTTCTTGAGGTTACGAACCTCACTTCTTAGCCTTGCCATGGGGCCTCATTACTTAGAGCTAGAGGGCTGACTCTTGTCCACCTGTACCTCTTCGGGAGCCACTGAGAGGTGTCAGACCTTCTCTTGGCTGTTAATGATTCCCTTGTTCAAAGAGGATGGAATTTGGAGTACCTTTCTTGGTGGTTGGTGTGTCAACTCTACTTCTAAAAGAGCAATGGGGACATGCAAAACTTTTTGCTGGTCTAGTGAATAGGTGACTGCTTGAACACATTTTTCAGCACCTTGATCCTTGATGTGAAATAAAGTGGAAGCAGGTCAATAAAGCCAACAAAATAGTAGAAATTTTGACAATCAGGATTGCTCCATAATTGGTCAAGATCTTCATCACTCCAAAAGGCCATTTGCTAAGTTTCATCATGATCAGATATGTCTAAGACAATGAACGCAAAGAAAACATTTCGAAAAAATTGGCCTCTAGCACCTTGAAATGGACCCCGTAAATAGAACTATATTTTTGGGGCATCAAATTGCTATGGGACCACCACAATTGGATCCGACATGGTCGAAAACCCCTATGGGTCAAGTTTTGGCTTAATCAGACACTCCAACACGAAGTTATGGGTAAAATACCGAAAAGGGGTTGGCCGCACACTATTCCTGAGCGATTCAATATGTGGTATGCCCCGTGACGATGCCCGAACAGGGAGAAAAAATAGAGGAAATTTGTTGATCCGTGAAGAAAGTTGCAGAAAATTCAGTAGCAACACACCCCACTCCGGCGACCAAATCACGATGCTCGCATACCCAATTGGCATGAAACCAATTACATTATGTGCGTAAGGTCTATGGCTCACTCTGAATCTAACCCCACGTATGATGAACGATTGGATTTGACTCATGAAGGCGTTGCAGATGCTGTAAATACCGGCTGCCAAATTTCAAGATTACAGCAAAAAACTAAGACGATCAAATCCTCATCTAGACCCAATCTCTGTGTTTGTTGCAACGTGATCGTGCAACAAAGAAAATGAAAAAAAATATCCAGGAATGAGCACACTATCGATCTAAAGTTTTCAAGATTCATCCAAATTCAAGTCTCACAGTCATGGCTTAAAAACACGATCCATGCGGAGCCCTACAAAAAAATATCATCTTTTGATCAAACGGGCATCAGAACAACCCTGGATTAGTCATGAAAGATCACGCAAGTTCTCGGGCAGCAGCACAGACTGTTTTGAAATTCCACACATTGTTAAGTAGGGGCAAAACAGTCATTCTGCACTCATTTTTAGAATTTCTTTTAATTCAATAAAATTGTAATTAACTTCAATTTTAGGTAGTTTTTTAGTGTCCACCCATGTTTGGGCCCAATTCTATATAAACATGCAAAGTCAAATTGTTAAAAAACCTTGGATTCATTTCTTCAATCAATCAATAAAAACTTCATTTTTGCTTAAGCTCATGGGCATGTCGTGGAGAGCGAGAGAGAAGAGAAGAAAAGGGCTAGTACCCTTCAATAAGGTAATTTCCCTCTCCTCCCCTCTTTCTCTCTCATCCGTTCTTTTCTTATTTCTCTCTTCTTCTCATCAGTATATCTCCCTTTCTCTCTCCTCTTGCTCATCTCTATCTCTCTTTCTCTCTCCTCTTTTTCATCTCTATCTATCTTTCTCTCTCTTCTTCTCATCTTTATCTCTCTCTCTTTTCTCATCTCTATCTCCCTTTCTCTCTCCTTATTCTCATCTCTATCTTCCTTTCTCTCTCATCTTTCTCATCTCTACCTCCCTTTCTCTCTCCTCTTTCTCATCTTTATCTCTCTCTTCTTCTTATCTTTATCTCTCTCCCCGCTCTCCTTCTAAACACAGCTGGGGATGCTAGTACCGACTGTGTCTTTTTTTCTCTTCCTCTATGCACAATCCTTGAAGCCTAGAGTCGACTGCATCTTATCTCCCTTCTCTGTCTAATACAGTCAGCGAAGCCTAACGCCGATTGCCTCGTCTCTTTCTTCTCAGATTAGCACAGCCAGCGATGCCCAGCACCGATTGTGTCTTCTCTCTCATCTTTTCTTAAAAGACAGTCGATGAAGCCTAACGCCGACTGTATTCTTTCTCTCTCTTCTCTGACTAGCACAGTCGTGATGCCTAGCGCCGACTGTGTCTTATCCCTCCTCTTTTTTGAAAATACAACCGACGAAGCCTAGTGTCGACTGTGTCCTTTCTCTCTCTTTTCTGACTAGCGCAATCGGCGATGCCCAGTACCGACTGTGTCTTCTCTCTCCTCACTTCATAGACACAGCCGATGAAGCCTAGTGCGGACTGTGTCTATCTCTCTCTTGTCTTTCCAACCCAGCCGGCGATGCCTAGAACTGATTGTGTCTTTCCTCCTCTTCCTCTTCCAACACAGCCGGTGATGCCTAGCGTCGACTGTGTCTTTCACCCTCTTTTCTCCTTCCATCTCTCTTCTCTCGCACTCTTCTCCTTCTTTCTTTCTCTTCCTCTCTTTCTTTCTCTTCACTTTCTTATTCTCTTGCTTCTTACTCTCTCTTTATGATTTTCATTCTTTCTGTTATCCTTTCGTTTGATTAAGAAGGGTTGAGATTAGCCTCTCATGATAGTCCTGTCATCTAGCCATAATGTTGTTGTGTCATAATTACTATGCCCACTTTGTCGCCACGATAGACTAACCATTGTTTCTTGCTAATCAGTATCGATATTGATGTCTAGTAGTAATCATGTTGAGCCGGTTACCACGTAAGGCTAATTACCCACTAGCTTAGTCACTGTGTTGATTTCCTCGCCTGGTGAAATTATTATTCCCCCCATCTTTCTTCTCTCATTCTTTCCTTCTACTTTTGAATGTGCACACCTGTGTACGTTCACCCAAAAGGCCAAGTGAGGTCCATTGACCCACCAATCTTATGACCTTTTCCATATGTGTGATTGCAGAAAACAGAAGAATACAAGTTAAGGGAAGTGATTCCGTACCGGTTTTATTACTGAGGGCTTTCTTCGTGATCTTAAAGGCCACCTACGTGAGCCAACCCGAGTAAGTCCCGAACCCACCTTAAATTCCTCTCTCATCGGTTGGTAATATCTAACCTTGTTCTTGATCGAGGTTCCCGAGGGAGCGATCTCAAAAGTTTCGGGTCTACCCTGAAACCTGAGGCGTGTGCCGCCCAATCATCCAGATTCAGAGGGTGATATCGAGGCACCTAACTAGTTTGGTGACTCCACTGGGGACTTACTACCCCTTAGTTGGATTGTTCTTGTTTGACTAGTTTCTTCTTTTATTATCTTGTTTTGTCTTTTAACACTTCACTTATGGCTTGTGGGTTATGTAACCCATTCATCCAGATCGAGGAATTTCTTATCCCTGCATTCGCGAGTGTCCCTAAGGAACATGTTCCTTCAAAATTGTTCCCAACCATCCTTTTGAGACCCTTGTCTAGCTCCTAGGTCTTAACATGGACCTGTGTGAGGTGAGACTTAAGATTCCCTCACTCCCCATCGCCTCGCTCTAGTGGAAACTCCACCAAGGCACCCTACATCAGCAATACTTCTATTGCCACACACAACATGTACCCAGCCACCTGCAAGTCACTTATCGGTTGTAGTCCTGAGGTACATCGAAAGGTTGCCTAGTCCCTTTCTACAAAAGGCAAGCAAGTTGCCATTACTTCCGTCGGTCACCGCAAGGCTACCTCTCACATTCCTGCACCACCACTGGTCTCTATCCTTAAGGGCTCGAAACATAGAGACGGAGGCTCTGTGACCTCCACGTCTTACACATACCACAAGGCTCGAGGGTTACCCACTCAAGTCACACCTTGGGGCAACCCTTATGTTACCTCGAGTCTCTGTCTAGGATTGAACCTTCGAAGGCTAGGTTATACGGACGCCACTCATATGTATCCCATCGCTTGGGGGAACGCCATTGCTACGTCAACCTGAGTACATAGGAGACGACCTCCTCGTCCTCCTACTCTACACACACAAGCTCACCCTGTGAGGGGCAGGCCTCCACCAGTTGTCTTATAGACACCTGCTCGCAGTTGACGGCCTCTTAAGGTCAGACCACTTGCTCGAGCCCGGGCTGATCCCCTGGTCACCCGTGACCCTTCTTTACAAGGCCCACACTCATCGTCATCACAGATAGTCCCTCTCCCTTGCCTCAAGCCTCCTCATGAGTCAACCTTGCTCTTGCCTGCTCCTACTCCTTCAAGCAAGCATCTTCAGCCTTGGTATTCGAAGACCTTCCCCTAGAGTATCATCCTGAACCAGCCCTGTTGTTTTTGTCGTGTCTCTGGAGCCCACAAGAGAGCTCGAGGCAAAGACCTGATGGAAGATCCAGTCCTTCATCCTCCCTGGCACAAGATGACCCCAGTCCTTGGCCCTCATCCCTTGCCACACCTAATGGAGATGGCTCTCTCTTGTGCAAGAAGAGCCGATTAGTCGCAGTCCCGATCACAGTTTTGGCGCGGGGTCCATCAAAACCTCAAAACTAAACGTGATAGGGGTCTGAAAATTTTGACTAAGGAAGTGACTAAGGCAATAAAAACAATCAGTTCTGACGAACCTCTCCACCTGAATCCCTTCTACCCTCTTATGACGATGAAGCCTGAAGAAGATCTCCATTAACCCTGCACTGTGGTTAGTGTCATAGAAGATGACACAACCACTTAGAACCCACAGTCCCAAGACTGTCGAGAACCGATCCTAACACGAACGACATACAAGAGTCGAGTCCAGGAGGGGCACGATGGCCCCCTATTGACCGACCTACCATGCACGACCCATCAAGTTCGCAAGGCCTCAGCTGCGACAAATGTTGACTTCCATAGAGAAATAGTCAATGTAGTGGTTGTAAGCAAGCCTGGCGACACTTAGGAAGAGCGCATAAACAAATTTGAAGATATGGAATGCGCGATGATGGAAAAGATCGATCCCAGTATGTGATCCCCAAGCCACTGCTCCATCAGTGCAAGAGGAGGACCTCCCAACACAATGCGTTCTCAATAATCATCCAAACTCTGCTGAACCCTCGACTTTCCATCAATGGATAGTTCACCAGTGGTGATGCAGACTCAAGTCTCTAAGGCGAAAAGCAGTTCACCAAGCTAGGGTTGTTCACAAGCCTCGCGATGCGAATCAAGTACCACCTCAGAAAACCAAAAGGAGATGGGCACCGAGGGCTGCTTGCCAAAGACGCAAGATGGCTCAACTGCCAGTCCAGCAGAAATTTCTCAAGCCTCGTCTCCCACTACCAACTTTACTGGACTTTCTCCCAAGCATGCTCCTTCTTCCTTCTCATCGAGAGGACCTCCCAGAGTCCTCTTCCACTCACAACAAGTCCAATGAGGGTGGCGACGTTAAAAGCACTCCCCAGCGGTCTAGGTAAAGGACAGACCTAATAGACCCCCTGCACTCATCCAACTTTGGCGATGACGTAAACAACTACCCAGAGCAGTCTGATGAAGGGAACGACCTTAAAAGTCCCCCACATTTTAACCCCTTCTCCTTCTTCTTATTCTGCTTCTCATTCTTCCTCATCTATGTCTCTTGCAGGTACAACCTTGATATGTCCAAACTTCGAAGCTCTTGACAGAGAACTTGAGGGATCAAACATAACTAAAATGCAATGGCGGTGGTTGAAAAAGACGCTGGCTTATAAAGTAGGTTTCTTGACAATTGCTGACGCCTTGACAGCTCGTGACAAAGCACAACCATCCTCTTCAAAGAAGAACAAAAGGTCAAAGCCAAAGAAACCCCAGTGGCCCCCTAAGCCTGACTTTGAACAGAGACTGAGAGAGACAAAGGGGAAGATTTCTATTCTCAGGAAGCTTGCCACATGGTGCAAATCTCAGGAGCATCACTCAACATGGGGAGGATGAATCTCAAATTGGGGAAGACGCTACAACCTCCACCGAAGCAGTCGGGCACCTTGAAATTTCTTAGTTCGCCACAACGCCCTGATCCAAATACCAAGCTCCCTATTCTACAGGTCCCTGAGCTCCTTTCTAATCTGAATACATTAAACAATCCACCTATCCTCCAATTCCCCATGATATCTTTGACTCAATCATTTTCAAAACCTCGAAGCTCCATCATCCAAACCAAGCCCATTGAGTAATCAAGTTAGCCAGTAAGTTAAAATAAACCTATTCCTCCACCCGAGATACCACCCAAACCAATGGCAAGACTATGAGCACAAAGGCTTGATCAAGAAAAGGTGAAATATGATGTGATTGGACATCTGAAGAAGCTCTCAGCCCTTCTCAGCATCTACGACACCCTTACGCTCTCAAAGGATTAGCGGATGGCTTTAATCTAGGCTCTCTCTAAACCGGAGGTGTACGAGACTGAAGTAGAACCCATTGAGATAGACTCGACGATTTTACAACGATGTATGCCAATCACCTTTTCAGATGACGATCTGGAGTTGGGGGAAAACTTTCCTAGTTGACCCCTCTTTATCACTGGTGAATTACATGCATGCCCCATCAACCGAATCATGTTAGATAGAGGTTGGCAGTTAACCTCATCCCAAGGAGGATGCTTACTCATTTGGGATTAAAGTCCAAGGATCCTGCTCTGACCCACGTCATGGTCCAAGGGTTCAACCAGTCAAGAGAGAAGCTAGCTGGCACTGTTCGCCTTTGTTTTAATATCGGTGAGCTAAACGACTACACCCAGTTTCATGTAATCGACACCGACACTTCCTACAACATTATCCTCGATCGGCCATGGCTCCATGATCTGTTAGTGGTTCCATCAACGCTGCATCAGTGCTTCAAGTATAGTAAAGATGGGAGACAGCATACGGTCTATGCTGACAAAAGACCATTTCCTATAGCCGAAATGCACTATGCTGATGCTAAGTATTACTTTATAGATCTAGTATCGCCTCAGAAGCTGAATGAGGAGGATCACAGGTCTACAATGAAGACAGGATCGTGACCTCATGAGGATGTCGAGGATGTGGGGAGAACATTGCTAAACATGTGCAAGTAAGAGGTGAGGCAAGGCCAAACTCCTCCTTTAAGCCCCATTCAGTCTAGCATCACTGCAATCATCCCTGAAGAAACCCTTTCTTTACTTCCAGAGGAGTCCTCGCCCTTTGCCTCCAATTTTGGACCACCTTGGCCAGAAGATAAACCACAGGTCATCTCTAAGACTGAGCAAGTTATGGGGATAGAATTACCAGCTCCAAAGATCACCTATATGCTGGACCATCAAAACATTTTGCACATCCCCATCACACTCTTGAAAGCAAGAGTGTCTTGCCAACCGCCATGAAAGATTTTTCAAAACCCGGTTGCTATAAGGATAGAGGATGCTCCTCGAATCATGGACCAGTCACGAGTTTTATACTTTTCAAGTACGGTGGATAATCTTCTTCCCCTCAAGAGCACGATCTCCTTTTGAGTTAAGGAGCGAAGTGCGCACTCTTCAGAGCTTATTAGAGGTTATGCACGTTGCTTCAAAACATCTCAAGGAGTTCATGCTTGAGACCAAAAGCTATGATGAGTATGAAGTAAATGCACCATTAATGGAGGCCAAAGCCCCTCCATATTGGACTATTTACAGTGAACACGCTCGTCAAATAATGAGGAAAATGAGTTATTAGCCCTTAGCCAATAATAGCCCGTCACGGGAATAAACAAGGCTTAGGGTATTAGCCTCTTGAGAAAATGAAACCATACAACAAAGACAGCCAAGAGAGAAAAAGAAGAATTTTATTAATGAGTGTAAATGTTTTACCAAGTGCTAGAAAAAGAAAAGACATATTAAAAAATGATTAATTATCTTGTTGATCTCTGCCATACATGTTGTGGGAGAATTCTCGGTGCTCTAGATACGCTCCTTTAGTTCGGCCACCATCTGGGTCTCCTCCTCCATCGCCACAGTTTCGAACTCAAGGGTACAATTGAGTTCGAAAAAATCTGTAATTAGAGAAGTCTCCGTGGCCCTGCTTTGTATCAACTCCGTCTCAAGACCAGCGAATTCCTACCTTAATAATCACATCTCCTCCCTTATCTTGACTATCCTCTTATAGCTGCCTTGCGCCTCCCTCTTGAGATCCTGCTTACGGCTAGGTATAGTGGCCTTCTTCTCAGTGCAGGAATCTATCTTCTCATGACAATGCAAGATTGACTCTTCCAAGGAGGCTACCCTGCTGATTTTCACCTCATAATGTAGTATTCCTGAGCGCCTGCTCTCCAACTCATTTAGGGTGGTATTAAAATGAGAAAGGACTTCTGATGCACCCCCAATCACGGCGGTCGCAGTGAATCCCCTAAGATTAGCTAAAGCCTCGCCTAGCACATTGAATGACAGCTCCCTTAAGACCTGAAGGCAAACTCGAAGCATGCTTGCAATCATACTTGAGACCCCGCTAAAGATGGGCCTTGATGATGTTGTTGGGATTACTACAACTGAAGAGACTTCGGCTTCGAGGATCGGGCTGGTCAAAGCAATAGTCATCTGAGCCACTGGCTTCTTTGGAACAATGGCAAAATCTAGAGCTTCTTGCACCTCAGACCTAGAGGCAACCTCTGTCTCAACCTGCCTAGGCACTTCAACACCAGTATCGTCGCCTTGACCCTCATTTATGGGGGCCTACACTTCTGTCCCATCAGGTTTTGAAGAAACCTGTTCCCCTTACTCTTCTCCCTCCTAAACTGTCACTTCAGCATTGGGAAGTTCAGAAACATCCTCTTCGCCTTGACCCTCGTCTACGGGGACCTCTACTTCTGTAACCATAGGTTCTAAAGAAACCTATTCCTCATGCTCCTCACCCTCCTGAACTGCCACTTCAGCATTGGCAAGTTCAGGAACTTCCTCTTCCCTCTGGCCTTCGCCAGACGATTCAGCTTCAGCCATCATTTCTTCCATCTGACCTACGCCCTCAACGGCTAAGACCTCCACTACAATAAGCTCAACTCCCTCATCTCCACGATCTATGCCAGCAAGAGTCGTACTTAGGGGCATCATTAACTATGGACCCTTCTTATTGGGTCATAACCCTTGCCTCAGTCGGGGCACTAAACTCCTGTGGCATGGAGGCCACATCAACATCAGAGCCCCTTCATAGAGTTGTTCTTTTAGGGCCTTCAGCCTTGTCAGTCTCCTTCTGAGATGGATCTGACTCAGGAACTACCCTCGGACTCAGAGCCGCTTCCCTAAGATCTTGAGTCACTTCCTGGTCAGAAGCAATAATAATAGGCTCAGAAGGGATGAAGTTGTCTACTTCAGTCTCTGAAGAAGAAGAAAATAATTCAGGAGAGACAGAAGATGGCGGACAAAGTGCAAAAGGTGATAATTAGTTGCTAAAAGATCAGAGGGGGAAGAGCTACCTCCTAGTTCAGAGATCATAGGATGTTCGGCACCCCCACGTTTCTGAGTATGCCCACTAACTGGAGATCGTGCATGAGTGTTGGCAGTGGTCGAGCATTTCTTTTTCTTTCCCCCTGCCAAAGAAGGAGCGACCGCTTCAGAACTCCCTCCCTAAGAGGGACCCTCAGTCCGTTTACTATGGGGACCACTCCTGATCAGTGCGTTCAAATATTGAGTGGGACGATTCTCATAACCTGGGACCTTTCATCCCTCATCCCACTCGAAGATGGAACTAAGATTATCAAAGATGCTCCAAATCCTTGCCTTCAGCGCAAGAAAATTCAGCGAGGGTTCTTCAGCTACAATCTCGCCCGAAAACCCTAGGGCTTACTAGTTAGAGGGATAGTCTAAGACAAACACCGCCACAAGAGCAGGGGTATCTACCTGTCTCCTCTGCCTGGTATCCTAGCGCCAGTTTAAATTCTCCCCTTTCTAAGGATGATCAGCATTCCAATATCCTTTGCTGGTAATCCTGCACTAGTTTGCATAAGGGCACTCATCTGGACCCTCCCACCGAAGTGAGGTAACACACACTTGTTGATTTTTGTCATTTTGAGACATGTGGAGCAAGCCATCCGTATATGTTCCGGTGACCAACACTCGCGAAGAGTCCCAAGCTCTTCCATTTTCCTTGTGTTCACTTGTCGCTACACTTTTCAAAAAACATGGAGAAGGGGCAACTCTGATCATGCCCGTGCTCATGGGTGAAGCGGTGAGGGAAAATACCCCTCTAGTCTGGCATCATGCGGAGTCTAATAAGGTAGAACTCCTCCTCTAACGCTTGAGATGAACATGAGCTCCGTAATGGTTGTTGAAGTGCCATCGAGCTCCTTCCCCAATTAATTAATCAAAGCATGATCGGTGAAGCCCCCGACCGGGAATGGGACTCACTGCATCCTAAATAAACTCTGAGCTCGCCCTGGGATATGGAAGATAGCCTTTTGGTTGGCAATCCGGATGCCTAACATAAGTGTCAGGGAAATAGGCCCCTAGCCACCGGTACAAATACTGGACGGGGAATGGAGTTTTAAAATCCCCATAAAATGCCTCTCCTCCTACATTGCCATTCCCTCCATCTTTTCTTTTGTAGGCCTTTCTACTGGAGATGGTCCCCCAAGCCATGGTAAATATTACACAAAACTGGTTGAGAAAGGGCTTACTCATGCCCTCTTGCCATGTTGCGAGCCACATACAATACGCCTGGACAAATGTCTTTTGCCCATCCAGTGAGCATGAATTTGCACAAAAATAAGGCCAAATATGCAGCCAAAAAGATGCAGTCATTGTTGGTCTTGAATTGATACATGGGAGGCGTCCTCGTCACAATAGCCTTCCCTTTCCCTTTCGGACTACCCCGACTGCCTTCAGGATAGTCCCCACAAAAGAATTTCACCCATTCGGTGAAGGTCACCTAACTGTTGCTAGACTTGGCATCGATCGATTAGTAAGCCCCGAAAATCTTTTGAAAACTGACGGGCAGCTCTTCATCTCCCAAGCGAGCACCATAAATAATGACTGAATTTTGGGGCACGAACTCATCATACATGGCTCCGATTATTGGAAGGCCCCCAATAAAATGAAGATCTAGCAAAGAGATTCCTGTTTTCCCATGCTCAAGAAGCCAGGTATTGTTAACATGGCTCCATGTCTCCAGTAATACCTTCACAGTATTGGAGCACCCATAGTAGCTGCCCGAACACTGGACCGCTGTTAATAGAGAAGCACGTTCAAGAGTGCTTATGTGCGACACCAACACCATGGCAGTCCAGGAAGAGTATCCCTTCAAGTATTGGTGCTCCCCCTGAATTTGGAGGTCTTTTACTGACCACATTTGTAGCCCCTTTGCCTGTTTCATTTGTTTCCCTAGGGTGGGCAAATTCTCCCCAGAGGCTATGTTCCTGTGCATGTAATGAAGCAATGCCATCCCTTATTCAATACTGACATTTCCTTCATTACCCTCGCGAACTTCAAATTGAATGGGGTCGGTAATGAAGGTGACATGGAGAGGCCACTCTAGCCTGCATACGGGCTTAGACAACCAAATGGGCTCGCCCCTTGATAGAGCCTCACAGGTAAAATCTTGGGTGCCGACGTCTCCCCCTCTTGGATACTTCTTTACGTCAGGAATTCAGTAAGAAAGACCCGCCATTGTAAAAGGTCTCAACGATTCAAATCGAAAATTGCTAAGGCACTAGATCAGCGTTGGCCGAGTCTTCCAACGCCTAATGCCGGCTATGTTTTCCAATACTTAGCGCTGCTAGCTGTGTTTGCCAATACCTAGCACCGACTGTGTCCGACAACACTTAGCGCTGGTTGTGTCTTCCAACCCTTAGCGTCGGTTGAGTCTTCCAATGCTTAGCATTGGCTATGTTTCCTAATACCTAGCGTCGACTACATTTGCCAATGCCTAGTGCCGATTGCGGTTGCCAATATCTAGCGCCGACTGTGTTCAGATATTTCACAGGTTCCATGAACTCCATGCATGACTCCTCGAACCCTGCTATGTCCACTGACAACTGTCACATCTTTCTACGCCGCCTGACACATGTCTCACACATGCGAATGGAAACCGCTCATCATCCCTACGACGGTTCACTTCCTATGACCGTCCACTTCCTGCAATCGTTCGCCTTCCCTATGACGGTCCACCTTCAGCGATCGATCCGTTTACCTTGACCCTTCGGTGTCTCACCGGAACTTCTCCTACATGGTAGAAAACTAACTAAGAGACATTTCCCTGCCTACATCATGGTCGGGAAGTCACTAAAACCCCACCGAAAACCCTTTGCAACTTTCCCTATGTCACCGGAAAACCCCCTAAGATCCCAAAAAACTTCACAAAACTTGCAAAAATGCTAACTGTTGCACTTTCTACCTCTTCTACCCTCAAAGATCACAACCGCAGTTCTCTTGCTTCCCGAAAAACCTCTTGTACTAACCGTAAAACTCTTGCAACTCTTCCTTTTCCGACAATCCCTTGACAATCTTGGCGAAAACTTCCTTGTAATGCTTGCTGGAACACTTGATCTCCTGTTGGAATCCCTTTGTTTGCCGAAGCTTTCACCTGGAAATCCTCTACTCACTATTAAAAAAAATTTGTTTTAAGTTTTTTATCTTCGGTGAAAAGTGAAGGAAATGGGGATTTACCCCCTTATACAGCCAACACTACCCTCAAATCTAGGAATCCCAGTTGCGTCCAAGGAAAGCCAAACGACAATGAGCCGGGTCAGGCTTTAACCCGAGGCCCGAGGTAACTCTCATTGCCGCCTGTAAAATTCCAACAAACGGCCTGGACCGAGTCGGGTTTTGAGCTGAGTCTCAGGAGAAGTTTCATTTACCGCCTCATCAAGGTCGGGTCGGGCTCGAGCAACGGCCCTAGTACCAATCCATACCCATCGTCGGCTATGCGGTCAAAGTGACCTAGTGCCGGTTGAGTTTCAACAGCCCTAACACCGGTTGTCTGCTCGATAACCCAGGGCCGGCCATGTTCAAATGATAGCACAGCCTACGCTCAGCGCCGACTGTGTTGTTAACAACCCAGTGCCGGCTATGCGATCGAAGTGACTTAGCGCTGATTGTGTGCTCGGCAACTCAGTGCTAGTCGTGGCACATGTCGTCCTCAGTGCCCACTGTATTTTTAACAACCTAGTGTCAGCTGATTTCTCAACAAATAATGGTTGCGGCACCTGGCGCCGGTAGTATTTTAAGCAACCTAGGGCAAAGTTGTGCATGACCTATCATCCCCAATGGAGTTAGGAGCAGGTCACTGTCACTCATACTCAGTGTGGGTCACCCCCGTACTGCAGCCCATTATCCCCAATGGAGTTAGGGTCATTCTTATCTCTTAAATCCCCAGTGGTTCTGTTTCACACCAAGTCACTACTCCTTTTCCATCTTATCCGCAAGGAGTCAGCTTACCTATTCTCCATGGGGTCTAATCCTTCACCCCTCGGGAGTCATACTCGCACCCTAATCCCCAATGAAGTCTGCTTCCATTTTCCATCCCTCGTCGAGCCACTATCTCCATCTGAACACTCTACTTATATATGGCATTAACCACTTTATCCTAAGGGAGTCAGATTGTCATCCACAGACCTATTCCTTATGGAGTGTCACCTACATGGTGACCCAAGCCATGGTCCATGTTGCATAACCTTAAACTGCATAGCCTTGGTCTAGATGAACGACCCTAGACTGCATGGTCCAAACTACATGACCTTAAACTGTAGCGGAGGTCTAGTTGCATGACCTTAAACTACCCGGTCCCAGTTGCATGACTCTAAACTGCATAGCCTTGGTCTAGATGAACGACCCTAGACTGCATGGTCCAAACTACATGACCTTAAACTGTAGCGGAGGTCTAGTTGCATGACCTTAAACTACCCGGTCCCAGTTGCATGACTCTAAACTGCATAACCATGGTCCAAACTATATGACCTTAAACTATAGTAGAGGTCTAGTTGCATGACCTTAAACTGCAAGATCCTAGTTGCATGACTCTAAACTACATAAACATGGTCCAAACAATATGACCTTAAATTGTAGCGGACGTCTAGTTACACAACCTTAAACTGCACGATCCTAGTTGCATGACTCTAAACTGCATAACTATGGTCTGTGCTGCATGACCTTAAACTGCACAGACTTGGTCTAGATGCACGACCCTAAACTGCATGGTCCAAACTATATGATCGTAAACTGTAGCGGAGGTCTAGTTGCATGACCATAAACTGCACGGTCCTAGTTGCATGACTTTAAACTGCATAACCATGATCCAAACTATATGACCTTAAACTGTAGTGGAGGTCTAGTAGCACAACCTTCAACTGCACGGTCCTAGTTGCTTGACTCTAAACTGCATAACCATGGTCCAAACTATATGACCATAATTTGTAGTGAAGCTCTAGTTGCACAACCTTAAACTTCACGGTTCTCATTGCCTAACTCTAAACTGCATAACCACTGTCCAAACTATACGAGCTTAAACTGTAGCAAAGGTCTAGTTTCACGACCTTAAACTGCATGGTCCTATTGTAAGACTCTAAAGTGCATAACCACGGTCCAAGCTATATGACGCTAAAACCATAGTATACATCCTGGCCGCACGACAATAAACTACTTTGCACAGGTCCGGGAGGCATGACCATAAACTCGCCCCCACATATGCACACCACTAGTTTTATCTCTCAAGTGAGTCCAATCATTTCATCATCCTACATCATTCCCCAGTGAGTCTCATCCGCGGTCACAAAATGGCGAACCTTTCTGCCACTTATACACGTCATAAGCTAGTGGGTCACCACTTTCCATCTTCATTTCATACATCATCCATCTTTCACAAGTAGCCTTGTGCCATCTCTTCAACAATGAGCTAAACCACTACCATACTCACTTCATGGCCCCTACAGACTAATATCCTTCCCCATTGTGGTCCAACTGTAAGACTTAAAACTGTAGTGCACATCTTAACCGCATGACGTTACAAGGCTTCGCACAGGTCCCGAGGGCACGACCTTACACACTCCTTCACAAAAAAATGATGAATAATGGGCATGGGGTATATCTTAATAAGGGAACGTCATGAGTAAAAATGACGGACGGGCATGGTCACGAAACCATGAGTAAAAGAGTTCCATGAATAATAACTGGGCACAATGAGAACCCGGGCATCGTGAGTAAAAATGGGATGAAAAAGGTGGACATGATCGAAAGGTCATGGGTAAAAGAGCCCCAAATAGAAGGAAGTTGGTGAAAACCGTCTCTATGACACCGCTTCCCAAGTTCAAGTGAAAATCCACAAAGGACGCTTGGACCAATTAACAGGCTGATGGAACACTAACCTCAACAGGCTGCTTCAACCCTCACTCAAAAGGAAAAAATCCCTAGTGACACATACCAGGACCCAAAAATCTGAGCTTGAAAATATTCCGACAGCTAGAGACCATTTGCCAAAAAGGACTCGAAGGACAGAAGATTTGCCAAGAAGGCAAGACAAGTCTCATGACAAAGAGCATCATTCTCACAAGGTCACCAACATACTTCCAAGATGTTGAAGATGCCTTAAGGAAGCTAAGGCAACCATGAATTTTGTAGCTACAAAGCAGTGGATAGGGGTGGTTGAACCTATAGCTGGTCACCTCGATAAATTGAGGTACCTTACTCGCCAAGGAATAACTTGTCAGTCATGACTTTGGAGTGCCAATCAGATGATTGTCATAGCTACAAAGCAGTGGGTAGGGGTGGTTGTACCTAGAGCCGGTCACCTCAATAAACTGAGGTACCCTACTCGCTAAAGAATGACTGATGGACGGAGCAGATGGTGCCGACGCAAGGATTTTCAGCATACCATTCACGTAATCCTTGAAACGTGGCTCAACACCAGAGGATATACACAAACTCAAACCAAATGGCACCAATGCCCTTTGACATGGAACTCACTTGCCAGACGGCCCTGATTCTGACTGACGAGGTCCATACAAAATCCTCATCCTCAAAATCACAGATAGTTCGCATGAGGGTGAGGAATTCGATATGATCCCTCAAAGAGTCATCGGCAAACAATTGTAGATTAAATCTGGCAAGTTCCGTGGTTTTCTTAGATTCTGAGGATCAAATTGGCCTAGTAAACCCAAAATCCATAGGTCACACAATTTAACCTGTGAGCCTAAACCATTATGCCTGCCCAGAAGCTAGCAGATGCCTGTTTTGACCCGAAATCCAGTAAATGCGCTATTTTTGGAAAAAATCAATAAAAATAGAAAAAAAAAACAGTTTCGACCCAAATTTTCTCTAAGATCTTCAGAGGAGGCTGAAGAAGACACCCAAATGTAAAAACATCAATTGGGACAAGTTTTGGTTTGGGTGACACTAGGCGTGCCGCCCAGGCGACACAAGGCGTGTCGCCCAAGTCATCCTGCAAGTGCCTTATTTTGGTAGCATTGCAAGAGCCTAAGGAACACATCTGAAAAGAAAATTTTCAATTTGGAGAATTTTTTATTTGTGCGACACGGGGCGTGCCACCCAGGTGACACGAGTCATGCTGCCTAGCCTTGGGCGACATGATTCCTGCTGCCCAAGCGACACAACCCGTGTCCCCCAGACACGTTTTTTCCCAAACATGTTTTCATCATTTTTCATGTTTTTTTTGTAATCTTTTGGGTGGTTAGGCTTCGTGGTGCTATTCGCATCATTCAAATCCAAATTTTAAAAAGTAAAAGATTGGTTTGACCAAGGGATTTGTTGGTCACGGGATAACTCTGCCCCAAACAATCCCTCGTTCAGATGAACTCACTTGGGTGACCATAAAAGGATGAAAAACGAGAGGGTTGTGGAGGTATGAGACTTTCAGAAACTTTAGGCTGGAAGAGAAAACCTAGGAGAGTAGAGAGACCTTCCTTGAGAAAACCCTAAACCTCATCTTAAGCATGAGTAAACCTAGACCTAGTGTCTAACAACCCTAGATCTATACCATTTATAGAGCACAACCACCCTACTACTACTAGAGACTTGCTGATCGCCATCAGACCACAAGGGAAAAAGGAACTGGTTCTGATACGGGGGAGCCCTTGAAGGCTTGGGACGCCTGTGCCATCCATCCCTGTTCGGTATTTTCTTCTCCTTCATTTCTTCTTTTCTTTTAATGTATTTATTTTATTCTGATCTGGATTTGATTCATTCTGATCGAAAATTGTGTTTTGAAATGCTTCGGATCACGCTTGCTCCGCCACAGATCTGAGAGCAGATCTGCTTAGGAAGATCTGATCTCAGATCTGAATTCGATTGTTCCCACTTTCTATACCATGTCTTTTTCATTTATTTTTATCATTTGAAAGTTTTAGATATGATAGATCTACATTGTTATATCTCTCGATTCTACGTTATAAACAATTTGGCGCCCGCCGTGGGGCCAATCGAGTGTGATCCGTGCATCAAAATTTTGAAAATCTCATAATATTTTGAAACTTTGCAGGCATGTTCTCGGCACCATTTTGTGATTGTTCGCAAAGCTTTTGGTCAAAATAAAATATTTAAAAATACAAAAACATATTTTTATGTTTGATCAGCTATCTCTTCATTTTTATTTGTTTTCCTCAAAAAACAAATTGTTTGTTGTTTCTCCAAGTTTATAGTAAGCTTATTTTATCAAGATCTACAAGAAAAAAATAACAAAAATAAATAAATAAAACAATATTTTGAGTGACACTGGGTGTGCCGCCCAGGCGACACGGACCATGTCGCCTAGGTCCAGGGTGACACGCTCTAAGGTTCCCCCCGTTGCCCAATTCATAAAATTTTAAAAATTTGCAAGCTGGGTCCTGGGTCTTTCTTTTGACTGTTCAAAAACATTTGGAGCTAATAAAATTTTGAAAAATACCAAAAAATTATTTTTCTTGATACAGGTTTGTTTTATCTGTTGTTGCTCTGTTTCACTTATTTTTAATTTTGTTTCATAAAGAAGTCTGAGTTTTCTGCTTCTGCACATTTCAGTACCCTTATTTCATCAAAAGCAACAAGATAAAAATAAAAGAAATAAAAAAAAATTCTTTTTTTGGACGACACGACCCATGCCGCCCAACCTACAAGTGTGACATGACCGATGCCGTCTGGGCGAAACGGTCTGTGCTACCCGTCCATGCCGCCTGGGTGACACGGTCTGTGCCCCCCTATCACAGAGGTCCCAGAAAAATTCTGGGACCCCCACAAGCCTGTTCCAGAGCCTTTGTTGTGATTGTTCACCAATTTTTGGCTCAAGGTAAATTTCTTATAAAAGAAATATTTTACTTCAGACAACTCTATCCTACTCCTGACTTTTTCCTTTCTTTTTTTTAGTTTATTAATTTTGGCTTAAACCATTTGTCCCTACTTTCACCATGCTTAGTCTAATTTTATTTCATCAAAGTTAATAAAAAGATAAAAAAGTTTTTTTAAAAAAAGTAAAAAAGGATAAATATAAATAGAGGGCTGCTTGCACCCTCCTGAACCGTGTCCCGTTCAAGTCACCCTCGACCCGGGCCACGCTTGACTTAGCACGGATTGTACCTGGTCTCATTGTGCTCACTTTACATTCTTAGGGGTTCCTCACCCCTCCATCTATATTGTACCTCGAGTGAGTTTCGCCTTGAAGCACACATCGCTAGGCGCGATTAGCGTCGAGCGGTCACTTGTTTTCTTTCTTATTGTGTGCTTGTGTGCTTGACTTTATTGTGTGCTTGTGTGCTTGTGTGCTTGTGTGCTTGTGTGCTTGACTTTCTTATTGTGTGCTTGTGTGCTTCTTTACACACACTAGCACACACCGATCAGGAATCCCAGAAAACAAATTTTTCGAAAACCCCCAAAATACGCGTTAACGGCATGAGGGGAACCCAGCTTTGAGAGTCGAGGAGGTTGGTATTCACGTAACTTTAACTGTGAGCGCCCCTCCGTAATCCTTTGCCTCAAAGCAACTCCGCGTATAGTGGGACCTGGAAAAATCCCATAATAGGAGGCCAAGACCTATGAGGGGACCTATATCAGCCTAACCGCATTCCAGTAGTTAGGAACCCAGTGTCAAGCCAAGCCTTCCTATAGTACTTTACTAGGTCAACATTTTCGTGTGCTTGCTTGCTCATTTCAGATTGGTTAATCTTAGATTTCTTAGATCTCCGTCCCTGACTCGCCTTTGGTTCAAGCTGAACTCTAGGTCCAAGTTCAGGCTTTTAACCAGCCTAGCTCAGGTCCGAACCAGGTTCACACCCAAGTCCGATCATAGGTCCCCTCTTGGTCCAAGCCGAAGAATCATTCTTGGCTCATCTTTGATCCATTCCTGGTCCATAGCTGGTCTGATCACTTAAACTCTCTGGGGTCTAAGTTCAGGATTATAATTAGCCTAGCCCAAGTCCGAACCAGGTCAACACCCAGGTCCGAACCTGGACTTACTCTTGGTCCGAGACGAGGCCCCCACCTATCTAGTCTAGATCTTAGTCTAGGTTCTAGCATAGGTCTAAGCTTAGAGTTTTCTCTAGAGCTAGATTAGGCTTACCCTAGTTTAGGGTCTGAACCAAAACCCATTTAGTTTAGCAAGTCTAGATTCCGGGCTAGAATTAGCCTTGGTCTTAGTTAAGGTTTTCCCCCTAGAGTCAGGCTGAGTATGCCCTTGGTCATAGAGTTTAGTTCTTACCTAAGCCTAGACTCTAGAACCTGGCCAAAGAAAGTCATCATGTCAGTTACCCAAGGCGATTATGATGACCGCTCTACGACTGACTCTAAACCAAACCTCCCCAAACCTAAGGATTAGTATGCCGTAATCCCTTGAAAATACGGACAGAACTCGGGCCAATCCATTATCCATCGTCCAGGTCTTCAATTAAAAGCTGAGTCCCAGGGATCCACTCCTAACCCTGAGCTCGGAATGGTCCGAAAAGTTGGCTCCGCCCAAAAAACAATGAAGAGCCAGGGGGTCTGACCTGGAATTGTCCTACAAGAAACCTTACGCACCCACGGTAAGAGTCGTCTGACCTTAGGAGACCGAAGCAGGAGTCGTGCGAGGGACGAAGTTCATGCGACATCTAACACTAATTCCCACAACTCGAGCTAAGATAGCCCCAAGGTGCAGCAGTCTCAGAACCAAGACCCACCTATGTCCAGGAGATCCAATCCAACCTCAAGCCATCGTAGTATAGCCCACGATGTCATTAACACTGTACACAGCAGAGGGGTCAATCTAGACCAACCCTTATGCAAGATAGGCGTCCAAGCTGCCCTTAAAAGTCTTGTTGACTTAGGTTACAATGTTCATGCCCTAAGTCACGAATCTAACCCCGACCAAATCAGCGGTATAGGCCAACCCCTAGCACAACCAAGCCAACTGATTCTTCAACCGGCCCCTTTAGTTCACCAGGTCCAACAAACCATGCTATTTCCGCAACCGGTGGCAACACCTATGGGTCAGTACACCCCTCAGGCACAAATGTATCAAACTGTCCTGGTAACCGCGGCTCATCCATCACAGGCCCAAGCAGGACAAGATCTACCCCAAGTCTCGACTCATCAGTCTATGCCTGGGAACCCACCAACCAGTGGGCCTACTCTCATGACAAATACCCAATAAGAAGGCACCTTAAAAGCAACACAAGATATGCTTGTAAGGATGGGTATGCAGGAAATCCTACCACCAAAGGCCTATGTTCATGAGACCCTTGGAGGCATGGAAGACATTCCCCCTGGGTTTGTCATCCCAAAGTTTAAAAACAATTTCAATGGGGAAGAATGACCCAGATATTAACGTCAATGTGTACCACCGCTCTATCCAAGCTTTGCGAGACAGGCCTAAGCAGTTGAAGGCCCTGTTTTCACAAACTTTGATCGGTGAGGCTTTAAACTAGAATCGAAGAATAATGACCGTTCAACCACACATAACTCCAGATGAAATGTTCAACCCTTTCGTCTCTCATTACTGTGGGTCAACACCAAGATATCTTTCCCTGGGCGAGCTCAGGCGGGTCATTGAATGTCCACCTACGGGCCCAGCTAAAATCTTCATGGCCTTTGAAAATGCAGCTCCTGAATTTAAGACCTTCTTTAACCAGGGACTTATCCCCCACTCTTTCTACTCCATGATCGAGCGGGTGGCACGACATGAAAGGGAGAGAGGGACACCCCGTAGTATTAGGCCCGATAACAAACCCATCATGACTCTCCAGAATAAAAAATAAGAGCAACAACAAGGGGAAAGCTTCCAGTCAGGTAAACGAACTTGTCGTTAAGGGATCGGCTCAAGGTTCAGCCACCCAGCATAATAATAGGAATCAAAATCGAAGGGTTCAACCTAGAGTTAACGCTCAAAATAACAATCGATGGCTAGAGGACAACTTCACTCCTCTCCAAGACCCGTTAGAAAAAGCGTTGGAGTTACTCTTGAAGAAAAACATGATTCAACTCCCCCCACCATCTGAACTACCATTTGAGGTTAAGGATATAACCAAATGGTGCAAGTGGCATAGAAATTATGCCCATGATACCCAAAACTATTTCTACTTGAAGCGAGTTATTCAAGGGTTAATTAATAGGGGCGACATCACTGTCTGACCTAGAAATCAACATGTTGAAGGACTAATCAAAAGATGGGTATCTTCACAAACCCTCTCCCCAAAAATACGGCGACAACGATCGAAGCGGATGAAAAGGGATCATCTTCTAAACAAGGGACCAACACCATGAGGTCTCCCATTGCTCTCACTAGGGTTGACCCTATAGAGTGCAAATCGGAAAGGTTCTTGCTAAGACCCACATCCCGAGCAACACACAATCAGATGAGTTGTGCAGGATGATCAACCAACTAATGGCGCCAACTCCAATCATATTCACGAACGATGACATCCCGGCTAATGTCAATCACTTTTACGTCCAGCCTCTTCATATCACTATTTTCATGAAAGGGTATGAGATAAGGAGAGTGCTGGTTGATAATGGGGCATCCTTGAATATATGCCTTATGAAAACAATGAAGCAGATAGGCAAAAGTCCGGATGACTTCGAGCCGTGCCAACTAACTATCATCGCATACAACGGGACCAAGAGGCAAGCTGAACGAATATTGCCTCTCACACTCAAGATCAGTCCTACTATCCAGGTGATAAATTTGTATGTCTTAGACATAAAACCTTCATTCAACATGCTATTAGGCAGACCATGGCTCCACGAAAACCTTGTGGTCACCTCCACAATCCATCAATGCCTCAAATTTTCAACGAAAAATGGTGTCGCAAAGGTATGCGCTGAACCCCCTTTTTTTCTTAATCCTAACACACATAGTAGAAAGCTAGCTGTAGGGGTCGAGCTCGGGAAATCCTGCTCGCTTCCTTTGAGCAAGCTAATTGTTCCACTTTACGCTTAAAGGCCAGTGACCGCATTCCCCAAATTTTGTAAACTTCTGCATCAATGGAGGAGATTATCCATTGCTAACATCGATATGGCTTCGGGTCCCTCGAAGCCTGGCACATTCTCTTCTCCCAAGGATTCCAACCAGGCTATGGTTTGGGAAGTCAAGAGCAAGGTGTAAAGGAAGTGATTTCTGCATCACCGGAAGCCAAAACTGGAAAAGGAGATCGAAGAGGGCTCGGGTGTACTCTCACTCTATTCAAAGCCGGATAAATCCTTAAAGCCCTCCATGCTTCATATCAGGGGGGAATCATAGCCTCGATCCTCTTGATGCCCACCCTCCAAAACAGTCGAATGTGATCCTCAAATCCCCAACAGGGGATATTCCCTCTTCCACATCTCAGCACACATAACGACTAAGAATTGAAGACCTATTTGCTGACCCGTTTCTCAAGGAGGTGTGCACAGTTGGCTTTAACAGAGCCAAGGGTCCCCATCCACCACCACCTACTTAGGAATGGGATTGGTCGATCATTCCGTTATCAAGGGAATCGTTGAAATCATACCAGCGACACCTTCAAGTCTTGGTGCCAAAAAATGGATAGGCGTGGGGTGGCCATCTAACCACCCTGCGAGTCCAGTCTCCAACATTTCTCTCGTGAGTCCCATAAGGGACACTTTTTCCAATATTTCAAAATCTGGTGAAAATTCAAAACATAATAAAGCTGATAATAATGAAAAAGAATTTAAAAAAATGACGCTCACTCAAGATAGGCCAATAATGGTGCACAATACCCAAGATGATGAATAAGATGACCAAGATGATGATCAAGAGAGTCAAGAGTCTAAAGAAATCTCTCAACCCCATGACCTTACTTCCCATGTTGAGCAATTCAAGAAGAGGTTCAATGGTGGCCCAACAGCTACCATCGAAGAGACGATTGACATAAACCTAGGAACTGAGAAGGACTCATGGTTAACTAAGATTTCAACCTCCTTATCTTCCGAGGAGCAGGAAAATTGATTTCCTTTCAAAAGGAATATCGTGATGTCTTTGCCTGGTCATAGGAGGATATGTCAGGGCTAGATCCCATATTGGTGCAATATTACCTAATATTCAACGAAGGGGCGTGGCCTGTAATGCAGAAAGCTCAAAATCAAAGAAGAAATCGACAAACTTCTCAAGGCGAGGTTCAACATAATGGTCTTACCCAAGAAAGATGGGAGGATCCAAGTGTGTGTCGATTACAGAGACCTCAATAAGGCATGTCCCAAAGAAAATTTTCCATTACCAAACATAGATGCCTTGATCGACAACACTGCAGGTCACGAGATGTTGTCATTCATGAACGACTTCTCGGGTTACAACCAAATCCTCATGAAAGAAGAAGACCAAACCAAGACGTCATTCATAACACAATGGGGAACCTACTGTAACAAAGTCATGCCCTTCAGTCTCAAAAACGCAGGAGCAACTTATCAATTGGCAATGACTAGCATCTTCCACAATCTAATGAATACCATTATGGAAGACTATGTTGATGTTATCCTGGTCAAGTCGAAGACCAAGTCTGATCATCTCACAAACCTCAGAACCATTTTCGAAAGACTCTGCAAACATCAACTCAAACTCAATCCACAAAAATATGCCTTTAGAGTTGAATCTGGCAAATTATTAAGCTCTATGGTAAGCCAAAGAGGCATTGAGGTGGACCCGTCCAAAATACATGCCATCATTGAAGCCTCCTCCCCAGAACATTAGAAAAATCCATGGGCTTCAAGGTCGCATACAAGCCATTAGGCGTTTCATTTCACAACTAGCGGATAAGTGCGCACCATTCAATAGACTCCTTAAGAAGGACACCCCATTCATATGGTAAAATGAATGCCAATAAGCATTCGATCAAATCAAGGAGTACCTCACAAAACCTCCCATCCTTAGTCCTCCTAATCCAGAAAAACCGATGTTCTTATACATGTTAGTGAAAGACAAGACCATGGGGGCAATGTTAGGATAATATAATGACCATGGAAAAGAACAAACGACATTCTATATTAGCAAAACCATTGTCGACTATAAGACAATATACACGGATGTGGAGAAACACTGCTTAACACTTGTGTGGGCAATGCAGAAACTAAGACATTATGTCTTTTCTCATTCAGTCAAGCTCATATCAAAAATTGACTTACTCAAGTACATATTGGAGAGGACAGTCCTCAACAGACGTTTAGTGAAATGGAGAATGTTATTGAGCGAGTTCAAGATTGAGTATGTCACTCAAAAATCGGTCAAAGGACAAGTCATTGCAGGCCACTTAGCTGAACACGCACTGCCAGACAATATTCCCGTTAACACAGATCACCCTGATGAGAACCTCTTCACAATTGAGGACTCTATTTGGGAGGTATACTTCGACAGTGCAAAGAACGAATACGAGTCAGGTATAGGAGTCATACAATGCTCACCTAAGAAGACTTTAATGCCAACAACCATTAGGTTGAATTTCCCATGTACCAATAAAGTTGCTGAATATGAAGCCTTCATAGCCGGGCTCGAGAATGCAATGGGAATGAACATCCAGCAGATACTAGTAATTAATGACTTCTTACTTATCATAAACCAAGTTCAAGGGATTTGGAGGGTGAAAGAATAAACCCTTTAAACTTATCAAGAAAAGGTGGAAAAGATGATCCCATATTTTAAGAAAATCACCTTCCAGCGTGTGACTAAGGAAAATAATCAGTTCGATGATGCCCTTGCAACCCTTGTCTCAAAAGTCCATATTCCTTCAAAAATCACCATGCTCCCATTCTACATCAAGAACAAACATGAACCTTCCCCACCAAGGATCGAAAAAGAAATACAGCAAGAGAATGAGAATGATGGGAAGGTATCTTCCATGGTTTCAAATGCGCTAGTCAAAGAAAAATCGTGGTTCCAGGATATTTTGTCCCTGCTAAAAGATGGGTTATACATCGAAGCAACCACCAAAAAGGATAAAGAAGCCCTTCGAAGGTCTTCTATGTAATTCTTAGTAAGAGGAGATGTCTTGTCCAAAAAGTCCTTTGATGGCATCATTCTACGATTCCTTGATCACCCAAAAATTGACCAAGTATTGACTGAATTACGCAATGAAGGAGGTCATTTTGAGGCAACCACTTTAGCCCAAAAAATTAGGTGCCAAGGCTAATACTAGACCACCATGGCTGAAGACTGCTAGAAGTTCGTTAAGAGGTGTCCCAAATGTCAACTCTATGGAGACCTCCTCCATGCACCGTCTGTATCACTCAACTCAACACCGCCCGTAGGGCCCTTCGCCATGTGGGATCTTGATATCATTGGAGTGATATCACAAAAAGCCTCAAACAGCACCGTTTTATATTAACAGCGACAAACTACTTCACCAAATGGGTAGAGGTTGCATCATTTAGTAAAATTGAAGGCCAACATGTTGCCCATTTCATAAAGAACAATATCGTATTCAGATTCAGTGTTCCTGAGTCAATCATCACTGACAATAGATCCAATCTCAAAAATGAAAAGGTCACTAAGGTGTGCAAAAAATTTGGGATAACACATAAATTCTCCACACCATACTACCCTCAATGAAATGGACAAGTAGAAGCCACAAATAAAGGACTTCTCAGAATAATAGACAAAATAATAGAAGGTGGGTGACAATGGCACGAAAAGCTAAATGCGGCCCTATGGGCCTACCGGACAACTGAGAAGACTCCTACTACCATGACCCCATACTCATTGGAGTATAATATGGAAGCAGTGCTACCCATTGAGGTTGAGATACCGTCTCTCCGAGTGCTTATTCACAAAAATGCAGATGAGGAACAAAAGATCGAAGCGCGAATCACTGCCTTCGTTGCTTTGAATGAAAAATGACTACGAGCAACACAAAATATCTTTGCTTATCAACGTAAGAATAGAGAGGGCGTACCAAAGGAAAGTTGTTCCTTGACAGTTCAAAGAAGGGGACATGGTACTCAAGAAAATCTTCCAGCCTCCTGCAAATCCACACCCGTTAGGCAAGTTCAAACCTAATTGGGAGGGGCCATTCGTGATTACCCTGGTGCATGCAAGCAATTCTTATCAGATAAAAAATCATGAGGGGTACGAACTCAATGACCCCGTTAATGCAATGTATCTAAGAAAAAACTACCCGTAATGGGCTAAAAAACATGGTGAAAACTTGAAAAGGCATCACAAAGAAAAATAATAATAAAATAAAATAAAATAGATGTGTTGAAAACATGAAAAGGCATCACGGAAAAAAAAAAATGGTAAAAAAAATCTCTAAGAAGGAGCTTTCGATGCAAACACTCAAGTAAAAGCAAGTACTTGCAAGTTCCAATAATATTGTACAAGCAGACCCTGAGGATGAAGACTCCTCCTAAACCCTGTAGGTTCCCAACAAAATCAACTCAGAAACATGTAGGAGGGTGACATGAACGGAAAACGGAAGTGATTTCGACAAACCCCGAAAAACGTCAAGACGCTTCAAGATGGAAGCCCGATAAGAATCCAGAGGACTCTTCATGGATCCGCGAAGCAGAGGATGAATGCTTCAAAGGTAAAAGGCTAGCTTCTAGATTTCTGAGTTCTCACGATCGCATAAGGGAATCCTTTCATCATCTTTGAGTAGAATATAACAAAGAAAATAACCACCAAACGGGCCACAGGTGGCAAAACTGTAAGGCCCCTCCCTTTTGAAAATGCTTTTCAAATCAACTGTTAAAATCATCCATTTTCAAAAAGCTTTCTCCTTTGATAAGGGACTTCCTCCATCACTACAAGAGGTTAAACTGTTAGCCGATCTGGCCTCGTTCTGGAAGCCAACTTCTTACACCTATGAGATAGATAACGTCTAGCCCTATATGACGTAAAAGGTCGAGTGTATCGTCCATCGCTGCATGACACTAAATTTCTTAGAGGGCTCTATGGTTGCAGGAGTTGAAATTGCTAACCAACGTTTCTTTTAGAAATATCTTTCTCTTTTCAAAATTTTCACCATATGCCTCTTGTTTTCAAAAACTTTAATTTCTTTGTTAAAATCATATTTCAAATCTCTTCCTACATTCAAAAATTTCTAAAAAGACTTGTAAAAACAAAGGAGCTTGGACACCCGTATATGATGAACACTGCGTTGCCGCGATTACGGCATTGCTGCCTCGCCTCTCTATTCTGAATTAATCAGACAAGTCTCATCCTATAGAAAGCCTTTTCCAATAGACAACCTTAGGAAACCCCTAAGGAAATCAAGGAAACCCCTAAGGAAATCAAAGACATTTTCAAACTGAGAAAACCTTAAGGTCAAGTGACATGGCTATAAAATCCACCTCGAGTTTCAAGCTTGTGTAATTCACCGACACCTCACGCCAAAAACCGTAGGAGAAAAATGCCCTAGGTGGGTGAGCATGGGAGTGCAATGACTTAGAGGGATATTTAGTGTGCCATCTGCCCACGTGACGTTGGGATGACATTCATCTTTGACATTTTCCTGCCCCTCAAAGGACAGGGAGTTTCAGAGAATCTACTATTGCGACTCACTTATCCCTCGAAGGACAGGGAAAGCACATTCATCTACCCCTCGAAGGACAGAGAATGACAGCGTGTCTACTTCCTTGCCACTTTCCTATCCCTCGAAGGACAGGGAGTGCCAATGAGGGGCAACTGTAGACACCCGCTTTAAATCTAGCAAGTTCTATGATTTTCTTATATCCTTAGGATCAAATTGGCATAGTAAACTAAGAATCCATAGGTCACACAATTTACCCTACGAGCCGGAATCATTCTGCTAGCCCAGAACCCAGCTTGTTTTTACCCGTAATCCAGTAAACGCGTTGTTATGTAAGAAAAAATCATTAAAAATAGTAAAAAAATCCATTTTGCCTCAAATTTTCCCTGAGAGCTTTACAAGAGGCTGAGGAAGACACCCAAATTTAAAAAATCAATTTGGACAAGTTTTGGTTTTGGTGACAAGGGGCGTGCCGCACAAAGCGTGCCGGCCAGGTGACAAAGGGTGTGTCGCCCAAGTTATCATGCAAGTGCCCTATTTTACCAAAACAATCATTAAAAATAGTAAAAAAATCTGTTTTGACCCAAATATTTTTTTGTAGCTTCACAAGAGGCTATGGAACAAACCTTAATAGAAAAATTACAATTTTTAGCATTTTTTATTTGTGCGACAAAGGGCATGCCACCCATGCGACACGACCCGTGTCACCCAGACATATTTTTCCCCAAATGCATTTTGTTGGTTACAAGATAACTCTGCCTCAACAAATCCCTCGTTCAGATAAACTCACATTGGGTGACCATAAAAGGATGATAAAAGAGAGGATTGAGGAGGGACGAGACTTTTACAGACTTTAGCCTGAAAGAGAAACCCTAGGAGAGTAGAGCGACCTTTCCTGAGAAAACCCTATCATCTTAAGCATGAGTAAACCTAGACCTAGGGCACAACAATCCTAGATCTAAGCCATTTTTAGGGCACAACCACCCTACTACTACCAAAGACTTGTTGATCGACATCTGTACCATAAGGGCAAAAGGAACCAGTTTCGATACAAGCAAGCCCTCAAAGGCTCGAGAAGGCCGTGCCATCTGGCCAGGTTTGGTATTTTCTTCTCCTTCATTTTCTCTTTTCTTTTATTGTATTTATTTTATTTCATCTGGATTTAATTCATTCTGATTGAAATTTTTGTTTTGAAATGCTTCGGATCACGCTGGCTCCGCCACATATTTGAGTGCGGAGCTGCTCGTTTCTGGTGAGATCTGATCTAAGATCTGAATTTGGTTATTCCCACTTTCTTTACCATTGCTTTTTCATTTATTTTTATCAGTTGAAAGTGTTAGATATGTGAGATCTACATCGTTAGATTGCTCGATTATATGCTATAAACAAAAATGCATCCCTACATCAGAGCATCCTAGTTGCACCATTGCGTCAATCTACCCGGCGTTCACGTGGTCCTGTGGCTAAAAAAAAAAAAAAGTAAAAGCCGAAGGAAATTTTTTGAATGTTGCCCCTCTTGCTTCTCTCGAAGAAAAACACTCAGCGGGGCAAGCTATTTGAACATATTTTTCAGCACCTTGGTCCCTGATGCGGAATAAAGAGGACGCATGTCAATAAAGCCTACAAAACAGTGAAAATTTCGATAGTCTCGGAATGGCTCCAGAAGTGGTAAGTATCTTCATCAATACTCGAAAAGGTCATTTCTCAAGTTTCATCATGGTAAGACATGTCTGAGCCAATGAACACAAAGAAACAATTTCAGAAAAATTGGCCTCTAGCACCCTGAAATGGACCCCGTAACTAGAACTACATTTTTTGTGCATCAAATTCCTATGGGGACCACCGCCAATTGATTCGTTATGGTCGAAGACAAGTTTCAGCTTAATCGGGTATTTCAAGATAAAGTTATGAGTAAACTACAGAAAAGGGGTGGGCCGCACACTATTCCTGTGTGGCCACCTTACACCAAAACACCATTAAAGGTGATTGTTTTTACAGTCAAAGGCAGTGACTTTGGAGGCCATATGTCACTCGTTCAGAGTCAAATAGAACTCAAAATTTGTGAGCGTGTTTGTTTCGTCAAGACGAGCTATTCGATATATGATACACCCCGTGACAATGCCCGAGCAAGGAGAAAAACTAGAGGGAAGTTGTTGATCTGTGAAGGAAGTTGTAAAAAATTCAGCAGCAGCATGCCCCACTCCGACGACCAAATCACGATGCTCGCATACCCGATCGACATGAAACCAAATTGCATTATGTGCGTAAGGTGGATTTCACACACGAAGCCATCGAAGCTGCTGTAAATACCGATTGCGGGATTTCAAGATTTCGAAAAAAACTCAAGACGAAAAAGTCTTCATCCGGACATGAAATAGAGCTACATTTGTTGCAACGTGATCATGACAGCATGCTCAGTGCGATTCAATGAAGAAAATGAATAAAAACATAAAGGAAAGAGCACACGATTGATCCAAAGTTTTCAAGATTCATCTAAAATTCAAGCCGCATGGTCGTGGCTTAAAAACACCATCCATAGCTCAAAATTGGTATCAAATCGATCGCCTTGCCAAGCCCTATAAGAAAATAATCATCTTTCGATCAACGGGGCATCAGAAAAACCCCGGATCAGTCATGGAAAATCACAAAAGTTCTCGAGCAGCAGCAGAGACTGTTTTCGAATTCAACATATTGTTAGGAAGGAGTAAAACAGTCCTTTACACCTATTTTTAGAATTTCTTTTAATTCAATAAAATTGTAATTATCTTCAATTTTAAGTAGTTTTTATGCATCCACCCATGTTTGGGCCCAATTCTATATAAGCATGCAAAGCCAAATTGTAAAAAAACCTTGGATTCATTTCTTCAATCAATCAATAAAGACTTCATTTTTTCTTAAGCTCGCGGGTTTATCTTGCAGAGAGATAGAGGAGAGAGTAGAAAAGAGCCAATACCCTTCGATAAGGTAATTTTCTCTTTCCTCCCCTCTTTTCTTGTTTCTCTCTTCTTCTCATATCTATCTCTCCCTTTCTCGCTCCTCTTTCTCATCTCTATCTCTATTTTTCTCTCCTCATTCTCATCTCTTTCTCTCTTTCTCTCTCTTCTTCTCATCTTTATCTTTCTCCCCTTTCTCATCTCTATCTCCCTTTCTCTCTCCTCTTTCTCATCTTTATCTCACTCCTCTTTTTCATCTCTATCTCCCTTTCTCTCTCCTCTTTATCATCTCTATCTCTCTTTCTCTCTCTTCTTCTCATCTTTATCTCTCTTCTCGCTTTCCTTTTAAACATAGCTGGCTATGTTAGTGCCTACTGTGTCTTCCTTCTTCTCTTCCTCTAAACATAGTCAGCAAAGACTAGCGTCGACTGCATCTTATCTCTCTTCTCTGACTAGCACAGTCGGTGATGCCCAGCATCGACTATATCTTCTCTTTCCTCTTTTCTTAAAACACAACCGACAAAGCCTAGTGTCGATTGTGTCCTTTCTCTCTTTTATCTGACTAACACAGCCGGTGATGCTCAGCACCGATTGAGTCTTCTCTCTCCTCTTTTCTTAAAACACAACTAACGAAGCCTAATACTAACTATATTCATTCTCTCTCTTCTTTGATTAGCACAACTGATAATTCCCAACACCAATTGTTCTTCCCTCTCCTCACTTCTTAAATACAATCGATGAAGCCCAGTGCTGACTGTGTCTGTCTCTCTCTTCTCTTTCCAACCCAGCAGGCAATGCCCAGTGATAACTGTAACTTTCCTTCTCATCCTCTTCCAGCACAGCTGATGATGCCTAGCATCGACTATGTCTTTTACTCTATTTTCTTTCTCTTCCTCTCTTTCTTTCTCTTCTCTTTCTTATTCTCTTACTTCTTACTCTCTCTTTATGATTTTAATTATTTCTGTTATCCTTTCGTTTGATTAAGAATGGTTGAGATTAGCCTCTTATGGTTGTCCTGTCCTCTAGTCGTAATGTTGATGTGTCAGAATTACTGCACCCACTTTATCGCCATGACAAACTAACCATCGGGTCTAGCTAGTCACTATCAGTATTGACATCTAGTAGTAATCCTGTTGAGCCGGTCTGAGTTGTCGAGGCCGTTTTACTACCACATTAGGCCAATTACCCACCAGCTTAGTCAGTGTTTTGATCTCCTTGCTTGGTCAAATTCTTCTTTCCCCCAATCTTTCTTCTCTCATTCTTTCTGTCTTCTTTTGAATGTGCACACTTGTGTACGTTCACCCAAAAGGCCAGGTGAGTTCCACTGATCCAACTGCCTTATAACCATTTCCATATATGTGTGATTGCAGAAAATAGCAGAATACAAGCCAAGCGAGGTGATTCCAAACCAGAATACTAGGGGCTTTCTTCATGATCTAAGAGGGCGCCCACGTGAACCAGCTCGAGTAAGTCTCGAACCCACCTTAAATTGCTCTCGTAATGGTGGGTAATACTTGCTCTTGTTCTCGAACGAGGTTCCCGAGGGAGCTATCTCAAAAGTCTCGTGTCTCCCTTGAAACCTGAGACGCGTGCCTCTCGATCATCTAGATCCAGAGGGCGAGATCAAGGCACCTAACCAGTGACCCTAGATGCTAGAAGGTCTTCCTCTAGGGCTTCCTCAATCTCAAGAGTTGCTTCTTGCTTGCCATTTTGTTCTGGGCAATTAGAAGTAGAGGGGGAAGCTTTGTCTTAGGGGAATGACATCATGACCTCGGAGAGGCGGCAAGGTCTACTTGGGTAGATAGGTGTCAAAGGGAGAATCTTGCCTTATCTTTCCTCTTGTTTGAACATGTCCGTGATCATTCACCCTAGATCTTCAACATCATCATGAGACGAGGGCCATGTCTCTCCCACAAGCTTCCAATCATCATCCTTTGACTTTTCTGGTGCTGGAAGGTCTGTGAAATAACACTTAGCATCAGTATAAAGAGTCTTGGCTATAGGGAACGGTCTTTTATCATCATAGACCATGTGTTGTCTTCTATCTCGACTGTCCTTAAAGCATTGGTGGAGTGTGGAAGGAACCACCCCCTGATCATGAAGGCAAGGGCTGTCGAGGAGGATGTTGTAAGATGTATTGGTGTCAATTAAATGAAACTGAGTGTAATCATTTAGGTCACCGAACTATCCCAGCTGGCTTTTCTCTTGATTGGTTGAACCCTTATACAGTGATGTGTGTAGGAGTGAGGTCATCAGATCCCAATCCCAATCGAGTGAGGATCCTTCTTGAGATCAGGTTGACTGCTGACCCTCCATGCAGCATGATCCGACTGATAGGGAAGGCGTGTAGTTCACCAATCACGAAGAGGGGGCGATTGTGAAATTTTCCTCCCAACTGAAGGTTATCTTCGGAAAAAGAGATTGTTAAGCACCCACTCTGGATGACTGGGACAACCTCAATAGGCTCCACTTTATTCTCTAGACAGTAGAAGGGCATCATAGATACTTAGAAGGACTTGAAGCTTTCTCAAGTGCCCACTTACGTCGTATTTTACTTTATCCTCATTAGTCTTCTAGGTTTCTGATCCAGTCACTGGTGTAGGCGTTAGGGTAGGCTTAGGAACAAGTTTTGGTTGATTTTTGGTTTGTAACACTGGCTAACTTTGTTGTTCAGCAGGTGCAGTCTGGGTTGATGGCGATGTAATAGGGATTTGTATTAGGAATGTAGAGGTTTGAGGTTGAGGCCTAGGGAAAAGTGAAGGATCAGGAAACTTGAGGACCTTAGAATTTTGAGGTGTGGGATGTAACTTCTTCCTCGATCTCAGGTTCATTTGCGGCGTGATGGATGGTACTTTCAAGATCTACACCATGTAGGAGGCCTCTTTGAAAGAGGAGCATGAGGATGGCTCGATTTTGGCATGGGGAGCCATGATGTCAGCGATTGTCGAGAATCCAACCGGCTGGGCCAACATCTTTCTTAGGTGCTTCCGTTACGACTTGCTAAGGCTGGTACCTCCAAGCTCTTTGTTTAGAGCATCGAAGTCTGGGCGATGTCGAGTTGTACCTGCAGAAGAAATAGAAGAGGAGGGAGGAAAAGAAGAGTTAGAATGTTCTGGGCAGCTTTCTACGTCGTCGTCGAAATTGGACGTGTGCAGGGGGTATATTAGGTCTTTCCCTGGCTTTGATCGTTGTAGGGTGCTTTTATCGTCATCACCCATATGTGATGACTCCCAAGTCGTTGATAACTCAGGGACGTCCGTCAATTTGGATGACAAGATAGGGTGAGCTGCACCCTGGATGAGTTCTGTAAGGTTGGCAGTGGAGGAACAGCCTGAGGAATTCTTCCTCAACTGGTGGCAGAGGGATGTGGTTCCTTCAGAGAGCCGACCTGGGTGTTCCTCTCTTTCAAAATCCTTAAGGAAGTGTTTGGTCCACTCTATAGGGCTGATGAGTAGTCTTAGCTTGGTGGACTGCATCACGCTTCAAAGATTTGAGCCTACTTCGACCACGGTAAACTTCTAGGGGTTGAGAAGTCAAGAGTTCTGAAGGGTCCGGTGTATGCTCATAAGGGACATGTGGCGGGATTGACTCTTGGACGAAAGTGACTGCTTGGAAGCCCTTATGGAGAATGGTGCAAATGATGTGGCCTTCATATACCTTCTGAGTGACTATAGCTTCGAACCCAGTGCAGTCTTTTCGCTTGTAGCCCCATACTTGGTGATATGGGCACCAGAGATTTTTCGTTCCATGGGTAAGGTGCTTAAGCTGCCTGGCAGGCTTGGGAGTGACGAGACCCTATTGGAGCATCGCCTCGAAGAGGGCCTACAGAGGGTTTAACTCGGTGATTCCCGGGGCTTGCGTCAGGAGTTCCTCTTGCACTGGTGGGGGAGGGACTTGAGGGTGTCCTTCTGGGTTACCATGGACTTCCTGGCATTGGTTTATGTTCTTTAACAAGAGCTCATGGAAGTCAGTGCATTCACTCAGGTCATGGCCTCGTATCAAGTGATACGCGCACCAAAGGTTCTTAGTTCCTGAAGGCAGGAACATCAGCTACCTTGTCGGCTTTGGCGTGATGTGTCCATCTTCGAGCATTATGAAAACTAGTGCACGAAGGATAACGGGTACCCCATCATCTTCTTGGATGGTCACTATGTGATAAACCTCAGTTTCACTAAACACCTTCTTTAACTCTTCGAGCTTTATGTGACCCTTGTTAATAAGGGCTTCGATAGTGTCTTTGAGCTTATAGCAGTCCTGAGCGGGGTGGCCTACTTTCATGTGATAGACGCAGTACCTCTCGTGCATCTCCTGTCCAGCTTGTTCTTCAGTGTTGACCTCTGGCAGCTGGATCATGTTTTGTTGTAGTAATAGTCAAAGCAATGCAGGAACCCTCTTCTTATCGAAAGGGTACACCTTATTCTGGTGTTGGATCCAAAAGTCATTTCGATTAATATTTTTAGGAAATGGGACCTTATTGTAGGACTGCTGCTAGCCCCGAGCCTGAGGCGTTTGTGCCTTGGAGAGGTCCAAGGTTTGAGGGGCGGTGTTTGTGCCTTGGAGAGGTCCAAGGGTTGAGGGGCGGCGTTCTTAGTGTCAGTCACAGTGACAGTCGTACTGATCACTGCTTTTTGCTTGTTGCCCAAACTGTTGGAACGAGAATTCAAGCCGAAGGGTTGCTGATGAGATCCTCCATGGTGCTTGGACAGACCCTCAATACAAACTGCTTTAGATATAATCTCTGACATTAAGGGTGGATTGGAGACCTCGACATGTCGAGCGATCTCGGAAAGCATATTTCGTATGCAGGTCTGGACAGCTTCCTTTTCGGTCATGAGAGTGACATGAAAGGTTGCCAACTCTCTTCATCGGGCTATGAACTTGTCAACCGGTTCACCAGGGTTTTGAGTTAGAGTGAGGAGCTCGATGGTTTCCACGTTCCTTTGGACTTCATAGAAGCCTTGATAAAACAACTACTCCATTTCCTTTCAAGTGTGCAACGAGTTTGGAGACAGCCGAGCATACCACTGGAAGGTTGGCCCTTTGAGAGTCTCAATGAACTGATGGAGGAGGAGTGGCCCATTAGTTGTCGTTTCTTGACAAGCTGCTTGGAATTGAGCTGTATGCTGATGCAAGGACGTAGTACCGTTGAACAGGGGGAGCTTCCCCTTTTGGTAATTTGGAGGAAACGACACTTGGTCGATGTACGAGGGGTACGACTTTTGGAAAGCGGCGCCTCTTGCATGCCGGAGACTTTGTTCTTGAGACTGTGGGCCACCATGGCATCAATCTCGGTTTGGGAGACGCCACGAGAAGCAGAGCTATCTTAGGAAACCGAGGGAGTTTTCATGAGAACCATGTCTTCACCAGATGGGGGACAGTCTCATGGTGAGAAGAAGCGGCCCTGGAGGCTTCTAGGCGATCCACCTTTTTGAGGATGGACTGCATCATTACCTCGAACATGTTCATGTGCTCTTCTTGGGCATCGTCCGGCTCATTGATTACCATGCCACTGACCATTTCTTCTGAAGGGCCAGAGCCAGGTGAAGTTGTGGACTTCCAGGGTTGGCGAGTCATATGAGGCAAGTCAGTCTGCTGAGCTTGGCATGCCTCGATTGGAGTCGAGCCTTATATGCCGACTGTGTGAGGACCAGTTCTTGACGGTCTTAAGACCGTGGCTTCTTGACAGTGATCACCGAGCAATACTCTTGGACCTACTCAAGCTCTGAGATCCGCAGAGGGAAGAAGAGATATGAGGAAGGAGGTCCCCAAAGGTGGTAGCCTTAACTGCCTTAAAGGCTTCTTTGGTCAGGATCTGAAGACCTTTCCTTTGCTTAATCTTGAGGCTGTTATGAACCTCACTCCAAAACCGAGCCTGAGGCTTGGACTGCCCCATATTTCTTGAGTAGGTGAGGGCCGTGTCAATTTGCTGGAGCAAAGAATGGGGTCCAAGGACACAGGGCAACCTAGGTCGCTGCCTTGGAGGATACAAGCTCCTATATTACATCAGGCCCTTGCCCCGTATTCCCTTGTGAGTCCCGAGTGTATGTCTAACCTGGGGCTGCTGACTCAAGATGGTACCCTTAGAGAATACCTTTGAGTACCAGGTCTCGAGGTACTTGCCTGGTGAAGGATGAGTGATAGAAAAAAGAGCCAGTTCATGACTCCGCCTGAGTCAGGATTAGGGAGGAACCTGCAAAGTCGATGCCTGTGCATCTTTGGGGTTAGCAGTCTAGGTGACTTGGGGGTCAGCCCAGGTTTTCTCAGTTAGTTAAACGTTAGGAGGTCGAGACCCATGAGATTGTGCCTGTGAGAGACTGGGTAGGAACCTATCTCTCACAGGGTGAACTTGTGTGTGGTGAGAGGGAGGACGAAGTGGTCGATCCTCTTGTGCTCGAGCTGTTGCAAAACTAGTGCTGCCCCGAGCGGTGGGATTCATGGCGCACACAGGGTTTGGCCCGAGAAGGCCTAGCCCTAAATGCGAGCTCAAGGTAGCATGAAAGTTGCCTTGAGGTGTGGCTCGAGTGGTTGGACCACAAGCCTCAAAGTGTGTGCGAAAGGTGGAGGCCGTAGGGTCTCCGGCTCTGTGTGCCGAGCCTCTGGGTGTAGAGGTTCAGGGTAGTGAGAGAGTTCGGGAGGTAGCCTTGTGGCGACCCTCAGAAGCGATAGGAACTTGCATGCCTTTCGCAAGAGTGGGCAGGGCAGCCTTCTAACGTACCTCAACAATATGACTGGCAAGGTACTTGCCAGTATCGGGGTGCGTGTTGTGTGCAGCAGTGGATGTGCTGCCAATGCAAGGGGCCTTGGTGGAGGGCCTATTAGGGAGAGGAAAAGGGGAGTCAGGGACCTTTAAGTCCCTTCTCGTACCAACCCAGGAAAGTACCTGGGAGTCGGACTGTGAGTCCTGACTCAAAAGGATAGTAGGGAAGGAGGCTTGCTCATCTCGCTTCCCTTGGACAGTCACGAGTGCGGGGATGAGAAAATCCCCGACATGGATGAACGGGTTGAATAACCCAGATGCCAAAGAAAGTAATGCCGAAAGTAAAAGGTGATACTGATCAAACAAGAGCGAACCGACGAAAGGGTAATAAGTCCCTAGTGGAGTCGCCAAGTTGGTTAGGTTCCTCGATCTCACCCCCCCAGATCTAGGTGATCAGGTGATGCGTTTCGGGTTTAAAAAAGCCAGAACCTGAGTTCACTCTCTCGAGAACCTCGTTCACAGAACAAGGGCAGGTATCCAACTAATGAGAGAACAATTTTGAATGTGAGGTGGGGACAAACCTCACCTGGGTCCGTGACTTACTCTAGATGACTTGTGCGGGTGCCTTCCTAGATCACGACAGAAAGTCCCCCCAGCTGCTTAGCTGGTTCGAAATCGCCTCCCTTGACTTGCAATCTCCTTGTTTTTTATACAATACTACTATGGTTAATTTACAAGATAAGTTGGCCAAAGGACTCACCCTTGTCTTAGGGCAATGCAACTTCATATGGATGAGAAGGTGAGACGTTAGGGTGATGAAAATAAGAAGGTTTGAATGAGAAGAGAAAAGAAGAGGGGACTCGACAAGGAGACGGGACTAGCATGATAGCTTGACCAGTACAATGACCGACTCGGAGTGGTAGCAACATGGGCACGGTGACTTGAACCCGCGCGACAATATTACTACTCAAAACCAAGTTTGATATGACTATCCTAATATGGTTTGGCAGTAAGACAGGCATGGTACTCAGGACGAACACAATGACAAAACTGCTCCACAGCCAGACCGTTATGACAACGCTAGACTGAGTCTACCTTCAACCAAGTGAGAAGGGAAGAGAATGTGGAGAAGGCACGAGACAGTAAAGGGAGGAGGTCCCGATGGCGTTTGAAATAATTACTCACGGCAAAAGGGAGCAAACAGTGGACTACAGGCAGCATTAGGTATCACCGTGGGCAACGCTAGAAGGTAGCATGTCCCTTTGCAGGCGATGATAGCTTCTTGTGAAGTGCACGGTGATAGTCGTAGGATGTAGAGAGGCGCCTGCGCATGGCTATAGGCACCGAGCGCACGAAGAAAGAACACGAGCTGTGATAGGCACCGAGTGCACGGAGAAGCTCACAGTCAACGATAGGCACCGAGCGCACGAAGAATGCTAATGGACAGCGATAGGCATCGAGCACGCGAAGAAAGTACACGGACGGTGATAGGCACCGAGCGTACAAAGAAAGCTCACGAACGACGATTGACACCGAGCTCGTGAAGAGAGCTCGCGGACTGCGGTAGGCACCTAGTGCACAAAGAAAGCTCACAGATGGCGGTAGATACCAAGCGCATGAAGAAAGCGCGCAAACGATCATATGTATTGTTGTGACCCTTCACGGGTGGCGATAGGCATCACCATCTGTGATAGGCGTGCCACAGGATGAGATCCCTACGGGCGGCAATGGGCTTCGCCATCTGTGCTCCTCACTGAGGTGTCGAGAACATATTTGGGGACGGTGATGAGCAGCAGCGTCTGGAAACCATGCTGAGAGATAGAAAGAACAAAAAGGAAGAAGAAAGGAGCCCGCGCATAGCACTGCCATCACCATGCGCGATCTGTGAAACCATAGGAAGGTAAGAAGGAAAGAGGCATGCATGGCACTGCCACTGCCGTGCATGGCCTCTGAGAGAAGCTAGACGAAGAAGAAGAAGAAGAAAATAAGAGACATAAGATTTACCTTGAGCCAAAGGGTGCCGATCCAAAAGTTGTCTCTCTCCTTTCTCTCTCTCTCTCTCTCTCCAAACATGACCAAACAATGAGAAGAAAGATAAATTTTATTAACCGAAGTTCTCCTTCATGAATGAATTAAGGGGTTTGCGTACAATGATAGTACGTGGTATATATAGAATTGTGCTCAAACATGGGTGGACTGATCAAAATTAAACCTAATTGCTGGAAATCAAGATTTAATTGAATTAAAAGAAATAGGAAAATAGGGTGCAAAATGACAGATTTCCCCCTTCTTAATAATTTATGGAATTCCAAAACAGTTCATGTACTGCCCTAGAACGTGCGTGATTTTTCATGGACGGCCCAGGGTTGTTCTGATCCCTGCTTGATCGAAAGATAATTGTTTTCTTATAGGGCCCTGTATGACGATTGATTTGATACCAACTTCGAGCCATGGATTGTACTTTTAGGCCACGATTATGTGACTTGAAATTTGGATGAATCTTGAAACTTCGGATAGATAGTGTGCTCGTTCCTTGATGTTTTTTAGCGATTTCTTCAATAGATCGCACTGAGCATGCTGTCACGATTGCGTGATAACAAACGTAGCCCGATTTCATGTCCAGACAAATATTTTGCAACTTTGGAGATTTGGTTCGGAATCTGAAATTTCAGTGCTGGAATTTGCAGTCACTTCGTCGCTTCGTGTGCGGAATCCGATCATTCATCATGTACAGGGATCAGACTAAAGACATCCCTTGACCTTACACATGTGATGGAACTGGTTTCGCATCGATCAGCTTCCGCGTCGTGATTTGGCCGCTCGAGCGAGGTGCGATGTTGTTGATTTCTCACAACTTCTTCACGGATCAGCAACTTCTCTCTAGCTTTTCTTCAAGCTTGGGTGTCGTCACAAGGCGTGCCACATATCGAAATGCTCGTCTCAACGAGACAAACATGCTCACAAAATTTGAGTGTGATCCGACTCAAGACGAATGAGATATGGCCATCGCAAGTCATTGTTCGTGATTGTCCCTTTAATGAAGCTAAGTTGCAGGGTGGATGCACATGAATAGCGGGCGGCTCCTCCTGTTTCGCTCTTTTGCCTATAACTTCTTCTTGGAATATCCGTTTAAGATGAAATTTTACCCCTGGGAGTTTTCAACCATTCCAGATCCAATGGTGATGGTCCCAAATCAAATTGATGTACCGAAAATGTAGTTCTAGTTGTAGGGGTCCCTTTCAAGATGCTAGAGGCTGATTCTACGAACTTGTTTCTTTGTTTGCACTGCCTTACACATGTCGAAATGTGACAAAACATGGCAGGAGACTTTTGAGGGTCTTTATGAAGATTTTGACCAGTTCTGGGGCCATTTCCACCGTTTGTTAGGCTTTATTGACCGGGGACCCATAATGATGAAAAATGTCTTCCAACAATGATCAATCTAAAAGTTATAATAAATAAAGAACCATAGACACCATCCTCAATAGTAGATGAAGAATTTGGAGAATAGAATGAAAGAAAATAAGAGAGGGAGTATTCAAAATGAATTCCCCAAATCCTAAGCAACAACCCATCAATGAGAAATTTACTAAACAAGGAAACATCCACATTTTTTATTTGAATCCCATCATCTATGAAAGAAATCAAATGTTATTTAAAAGTGAGTCATGGAGAAACATGATCCAACCATATTAAAACCAATGCCCAACAAATGCAACATAAATCAATAGGTAACAATCAAAACAACAAAGCACACAATGTAGCCACATGACACTCGGCCCACTACACATATTGAGCATGTACTGCACTACACTTGGCGCTCCCATGTGACTTCAACTCACTCACGGGTTTGTGCTCAACACCAACATGGTTAGGGGTGCCACACTTGTGCGGCCCCTGGGCAATCATGTGAGGTGCACCATGCATCTTTGTTTGATGCTTGTGCAGCTTCAGGAGATGAGTCCATGTGGCTTGCACATTCTGTGAGCCCTTGCATGTGCATGGCCTCTGTAGAAGACCTGCTTGGGCTAGTGCACACATGAACTATGAGATTGAAGGTTCTCATACAAAGGTTCTCTAAAATGGTGTGAGAAAATATTGATTTTTTGTGTGAACTGTATAGGGAATTAGATCTAAGATATAACTATCTGGACATGGCTTTTTGAGAGGATTTGATTTGCTCGTCCTCTAGAAGTGAACCTCTATACGGAGCTTCACTGCCAACGTTCGCCTCGTAAGTGATTCACGAGACCTCAAATATCACACAAGGAACTAATAGAGATTATATACCTTTCAAAGCATGATCTTCTGTTCTTTGGATTTTTTTCATTCCTTCACATGCTCTATACTAGTATTCAAAAAATCGATTTGGCCATGATACTCGGGCCTTGGCCGAAGCGATTTACTAAGGTGAGTTCAAGTAGCTCCTCCGAGTCTAACTCATTTTTTATTTTAAGAAAAATCAAGAGAAAATTTGTGTATATAATATGAGTGTTAGTTTTTATTAATCAAGTGGCGTTTGGCGTGCTGGTTAGCCCGCTCATGCCAACATGCCTCTTTGCAAGAGGTCATATGAAACTTTTTATTTTTTTAAAACAAATGAAGATAACGTTATATATAAAATGGGGGCCATCATTGTCAATGCACATGCACGTGCATGTCATGCTCTTGGTCTTTAAATGCAAAGAGGTCATGAGTTCTATATTTATTTATAATTCTATTATTCTTTATGGCTACTTGTTTTGAGTTATTTTTTTTAATAAGTCTATTAAAAAATATTTTATGTCTCGGGAGTCTATAAGAGGTCTTGAGTTTGATTTGGGTGAGGGGGGGGGGGGGGTTATGCTACTTTCTTCTTTTTTTTTTACCTCCTTTTATCTTAGTTCTTTAAAAAATAAAAATCTTATATCTTGTGAATTCAAAAAAAAATGACTCGTCTTTTTTTCATTTGCTACTTTTTTTGGAGCTCATTTCTTTTTAACTCTCAAAACATATCTTATATCTTGTGGGGTCTAAAACCCCCATAAGTAATGGAAACTGCACATGCACTCTGGCAAAAGTGACATTTAATTTTATAATTAATTAAATATAACTAATTTTAATAATTTCTCTTATTCACTAAATAAATATGTTTCCATAATATGCATCTCTTCAATATAGCAAAACATAAAACAGAACTAGGAAAAAAATGAGTGCTTAAGGCTCTTCTTAGATCTCGCTACTAGAATGAGGGCCTCGACAAAAAAATTGTAGCAATGAGGAAGCAATCCCTATCCTGGTTATACCCCACTGCCAATCTAAAACATTCGATAAATTGTTCCCTAAGCTATTACCCTAAGGCTTGTCCACCCTCATGCCTCTCAGTTGGATTGTCTCCCTCACCAGCATCGCCTTGCTCCCTAATACCTTGACTATGTTGTTTGCCACGACGCCAGCACAAACACTTGGTGGAGTGCTCATCAGATGGGCTACAATCCCCATGGCTATGTCTCTCTATCACGTATGTATGCGAAATACTTCGGCCCTCCTCTTCAGACGTACTTCCCTTAGCCTAACCCCTAAGCCCACCACCCCAATTTTTAAAAAACCGAAAAGTAACCCAATTCAGTTTTTCAAAAACCAAAAATTGGATACTTTTTGTTTTTCAAAAGTCGAAAACTATTTGTCATTTTCCAGTATCTTATTGGAAAATTTACTTAAAAGATGCAGATATTTGGTTTTTGAAAAATTGAAAATACCATGTTTTCGGTTTTCTAGACACTGAAAATTGGATATTTTTGGCTTTTCAAAAACCAAAAACTATCTTTCATTTTCCAAAAATCTACTGGAAAATTTATTGGAAAGTGAGAAATTTTTTATTTTTGAAAAAAAAAAAATGCTTCAAAAACAGAAAATTGATATACCGAAAACTATCTTTTATTTTCCAGTAACTTATAGAAAAAGATAAATTTTCGGTTTTTGGAAAACCAAGAATGTCGTGCTCTCGGTTTTTGAAAAACTGAAAAATGGAATTGGGTTACTTTTCGGTTGGTGAAGGACGAAAGCCAATTTCGGTTGTTGAAAACCGAATTGGGTTACTTTTCAGCTTCTCAAAATTCAATAAAATCATATTTTCCTTTTTTTGAAAAATCGAAATGTTTAAACATTTCGATTTTTCAAAACTATATCAGTTCCATCTTGTTTTTAAAACATGTTATGAACTTAAAATAACGGGTATACATGTAATAATTGAAACTTCGCAATAATTCCATAATGACGATAAATATATTGGATATTTACGTTATTTTCTCTATTCTTTACAATGTGTATTTTTTGTATTTTCAAAAAAAAATAAAAATTTCAAATTTTTACAATTTGAAAATGGTTGGGCAAAAACAAATCATTGATATAAGACAATTTTGATACCAAATTCAGTGGTAAATGGATAGTTCATCAATAGAGTACTTTTGAAGTTGATTTCAATAGCTTCAAAACAAATCAACCTTAAAAAAAAATTGTTGAGCAATTAGAGAGGAACAATAGATTTAGCGGAATTTTTATAGTTCATCGACATTACCTCAAGGATGCACTAAATCAATATTGGAGTTTATAGTTCATCGATATTGCCTCAACGATGCACTAAATCAATCAATATTGGAGCAAAAAACACAAACCAGTAGAGGGGTTTTCAAGTTTATTTCAATAGCTTAAAAACAACCTAATAATCAGACAAATTGCTGAGAAATTAGAGAAAAATAATGGATTTTGTGAATTTTTCACAGTTCATCAATATTTTACCTCTTTGATGCACGAAAACAGTCGATATTGGAGAAAACAAAAAACAAAAGATGGCTTTTTGTAGTTCATTGATATTTTACCTCTTTGATGCATGAAATCAATCGATATTGGAGCAAACAAAACATAGGTTTTGAAGCTGATTTGAATTGATTCAAAATAAATAAAAAGTTAGAAAAAATGTTGAGTAGTTAGAGATAAAAAACAATACTTATGCCATGACCCAAACTGGTCTGGACAAGATAGGCCAAATGAAGGTCTAAAACCCTACGATACATGGGCACATAGCACAACCAATAATGGTTTGAACGGTTAACCCTTAATAAGATACGAGAGATGCTTAGGGTAGTTGGCCAAGGGACTTTATGACCCTTGTATATGATTGGTAGGCCTAAAAGGATAATGGTCAAATCCTCATCCTGACCATCACACGGCATATACATAAAGTAGTAGTATTGGGAAGTAGACATCAACGTTCAAAAAATCAAACCGGCCAATGGCCGATTCAACTATCCTAATTATGTAAGTCTCAGCCAGTCAAAAAAGTGTTAAAAAATTTAAAAACTACAAAACAAATAAAAAGTTTCTATAAGGTTGCAACCTTAAACAATCCAACTAAGGCGCAGCTCCAAATTTTATCATTACATGTAATTTTGGTGTAAATATTTTTTAGGATTATCTAAACATCTATTTTCATATCTAATTATAAAATTTTATACTCCAAAAATGGTTAAAATCAAGTAGATCTACAAACATATGAAAAACTTGAAAATGGACGATATAGATAATGTATTACGAGATGAACTATTTATGGGACTCAAAATCATTTTTTTTATTCATATTCACAGGTCTCAATGTCGAGATGATCAATTAAAGTTTTAATATTAAAATAACTTTTTCTGATGAATTTTTGAGGTGCATCTTTAATTCTATATTTTAAGGTTGCAACCTTATATAAACTTTTTCCATATTTTTGAAGCATGATCAAACAAAGCACATCCAAATGAAGTAAAAACAATGAGTGAAAAAATGGATTTTAAAAATCGATTTGAGCCCTAGGGTATTTTTGAAAAATTTCAAAAATGATGGAAAATATAAAAATAAATATTTATTTTAAGGTTGCAACCTTAACTTGTTCCATATTTTTGAAGCATGATCAAATAAAGCACATCCAAATGAAGTAAAAAATTAGTGAAACAATGGATTTTAGAAATCATTTTATGCCCAGGGGTATTTTTTAAATCTTCCAAAGAAAATGTAAAAAATTTAAAAACAAATATTCATGGACAAAATACTTTCCAATATTTTCAAAATAAAAGAAACATTCAAAAACGTCCAATCACCAAAATTGGAATTGGGCAGTGCTCGGGTCCAAACGAACTGACTTGGTTTGCTAACACTGGTAGACATCATTGACGTTATTACATGTACATTTTCTAGAGATTGCCCCCATACACCAATTGTGATGAGTGTGCACAGGTCTGTGTGACTTAGATTTATCCCTAGGGAGAACTTGTAGTCCATAGACTGAGATTGTATTCTTACAACGTATTGGTTGACTTTGATAGTCCATTCATGATCTATGTGATGGCTCTATACTATTAATAATAATGATGAAGGAAAACCCCTCATCTTATATGTGGCTGCATTAGTTAAGTCACTTGGTGCCTTGCTAGCTCAAAACAATGATGAAGGGAAAGACTGGCGCAACCCTATAAAGGAGCCAGTAAAAGACTGGCGCAACCCTATAAAGGAGTATTTTCAGCATAACCAGTTTCCGGAATCCCTATCGAAAGCGCCAAGATCTAAAGGTCAGCTACATGATATGTATGTATACCAAAAAAAAAGATATTAACAATTTCAAAACTTATAAAATTTCCCATATTCCCATGTACAGAACAAAAAGAATAAATTACACCTTACATCAATGTAAGAGTCCTAAAAGTCTATACCATTTCCCAAATTCCCACCCCTTGTACAAAAGAAATTATTCAGATGACAATGCTGAGGAGGTGTTGCAAGTCTCTTGTTGCAGATTCTGTAATGACTTGCTTCTTCGTTAAAAACCCAGGAATTTGAATACTGCTTGGAGATGGAGGCAAAAAAATCCCGAGCCTAGGGATTGGAAGAGCACTTGGTGTTGGAGACCAAAAAATCCCAGGCCCGGGCATTGGAAGAGCATTTGGAGGTGGAGACCACAAAAGTCTAAGCCCAAGCATTAGAAGATTGCTTGGAGGACGAGACTGCCAACACCCAGGTCCAACATACCTCTCAACAATTGTAGGCTCTGGCTTCTCCTTGGAATAGACTATTTCTACAAATTCAAAAATAGCAAAAGAACCTTGCAAATCCCCTTTGCCCAAAACTTTCTGACTCAAAATCGAAACTCTAGCCTTTGCTACATTACGACCACTATTCTTAACCATGGTTCCAAGCTTGACTAGGGCAAGGGAGAAGTCAATGGCTGGACTTCTCCAAGTGCTTGCGTTCGCTCTCTCATGGTTTTGGGTCAACCACCAGGCGCTACGTCTTTTTCGATTTCCACTGGAATGCAGTTGTGATGGAGGGTAGGAAGCGGGAGGGACATTATTAGAACGCTTCCAAGGAGGGCAATACTTTGGACAATCCACCTTTTATGGAAAAGTAAGGTTTACGGAGAATTCTCAAATAGATATAGGTTTGAGAGATGGAGGGAGCTTGTTGCAGTAGTGAGCGTCAAAGGTTTAAGAGGAGATTGCTTGCCAGCGCCAGCTGAGTTTGCCAACACTTAGCGCCAGGGGCGAACGATCGCTATCCACACGTCCTCAAGGAGGGAGCGAGACTAAATGAGGGCACGAGAGAATTCTCAAATCTTGTGGCAAGAGCGAGAAAAGAAAGCGATGAGAAAGAGTGAGTAAGAAGCAAGCCCGAGAAAAGAGAGAGAATGCAAAAGTAGGACCACAGAGCGAGAGAAGAGAGAGAGAACCAGAGTAGTAAGAGAAAAGAGAGAGCGAGAGAGAGTGTTGTTTCAAATGTTTGCACAAAAGGACAAGAACTTATCAAAACAAATAAAAAAAATTTGCACAAACGGACAAGAACTTACCAAAACAAAAGTGTCCCAATAATTTTGGATTTTGGAAATAAGAAAACTATTTGTAAATTAAAATTTACTGCAATTACAAAGTCATCAAAAAAAATTGAGTTATTAACACTATACCCATTTTATGTCGAATAATACAACATTTTGTTGGAAATTTTAAAAAATTACCATATAAACCATTTCGGATTCTCCAGATCCTAAATTTTTCTTTGCGCCAAGTGACACAAATCGCTCTTTGCCTATTCTCAATATCTGAAAGTTTAAAGAATTTCCTATTTCCATAATCTGTTTCAATAATTTCGCATGTTCAACATCCAAAATATTTGATTTTAGAGTCCCCAACATTTTTGGAATTTCAAAATCCTAAAATTCTTTAAAAAATTAAATTTTTGAATTTTGAAAATCTGAAAATTATAATTTTCATATTTTAAAAATCTAAAATTTCTATTTATTTATTTTTAAAATCAAGAAATTAAAACAAAAAATTGGACTCTCAAACTCCCAAAGTTGGAGTTTTTTAGAGTCGCAACATTTTTGTATTTTGAAAACCCAAATATTTACTTAAAATAAAAGTTTCTATATTTTCATAATCCCAAAATTTATTTTTCCACCTACGGATCCTGTATTTGTTAAATTCAGATATTCAAAGTTCAAACACTTTTATGAGAAAAAAATATAACAAAAATCATGCCTCAACTAGCCTTCAAGATCTGAAAATCCACAATTTCAGATCTTGAAGATCCATTTTTTTTTTTCTATTTTCTATATTGAAAAAAAAAATATAATCATACGAATAGGTATATATGTAATAACATAACATCTTTGGTAAATTTGTAATAATAGTAAAAATAAATGCATATATACGCTATTTCTTTTTAAAAAAATTTGAAATTTACCTGAAAAATGAATATGTGGATTTTTAAAATCCAAAATTGAATTTTAATGTCCCTGAACTTTTTAATTTTAAAAATCCAAAATGTATTTTAAAACTAAATTTTGGATTTTCAAAAGTTTCATTTTTTTTTTGCTAGAGAAGAGAGAGAGAGTGCGACAGTGAGAAAAAAGAAAGCGAAAGCGAGAGAAGAGGGAGAGGGCAAAAGTAGGGCCATAGAGCTAGAGAAGAGAAAGAGCAAGAGAGCAGGAGAGAGAGCGTTGTTTCACCAAGTTTCTATACGGGATTTAGAGAGAGAAGATATATGTCCAAATTACCTTTATGGTAACTAGAAGTCCAAGATCTTAGTCAAGCAAGGCTATCTATTGGTTCCAAAAAAATTATGAATTTAAACAATTAGAATAAAATAAAAACAAAAGAACAAAATACTGAACAAGTTCAAAGACAACAAATAATGCCATCCATCTTCGGGTAGGCTTGAAATGTGGAATACAACCTCATTTATGAATTTAAAACATTGATTTATTTCCAAATAGGGCATCAAAATACAAAGTTGCACAACAAGAAAAACAAAAGTAGGTCCTTCATGGAGTCCCATGATCCGCCCCTCCCACAATCCATAGAAGTCCACCCCTCCCCTTCCTTTCAAAAACTCTCCCGTAGCACATCCTGCAGGCCATAGAGCCATACTGAAGTTGACGAGACCGCGAGGCACGCCGGACTGGCCGCTCGCATGCAGGGACAAGAAACCCCAATCCTCGAATACCATCACGTTGGTCACTGGGGTTCTTGCATAACCCAAAAGCTCATCTCTGAGCAGAAGGCGCGCATGATAGATTTTGAGAGTCAAGAATGCGTCTGGTTTTATGAGAAATGAATCTTCGACCAGGAAGACGAACTTCCCTGTCCATTCGAAATCATCTTGATTTGTTTTGATGATCTTTGTTTTCAGGTTTTTCTGCTGGACCGAGAGAACTGTATAAATCTTTTTTGGCCATGTTGTTGCTTGATGCGACTTCAATGTCAATATCACCTCCAATATCTTCGTAGCTGCAGGTGATTTGAATGAAGCAATAGCAGATGATTGTAATAAGGAACGATGTTAGGAAAAGCAGGTAAAAGTGAATGCTCAAACGAAAAAGATATTTTAGGGAGAGGGAGAAATAAAAAGAATAAAAAGTGAGAGAAAAAGAAGAAGAAGATTTTTGTGCGAGAGAAGAGGAAGACAACAAGTTAGAAAAAGAACCTGAAAAATGCCTTCTTCTCTCTCTCTAGTCAAAACGCGCCTAATGATCTGGTTTAATCTTTAACATTTGAGGGTTTTTTATCTGTTATTTCTTATGTAAAAAGCGGGAGCTAACTAATAGAAATAATGTTGGTCTTCAAATCTATGATTTCTCACCACAAAGTTTTATTATAGACTTTAAGTTTCAATCATTTAAAACTAGATCCCTAAATTTTAGATAGATAGATAAAGTAGTATTTTCTTGATGGAAATAATTATCACGTATGTGGCTCATCTTAGAAGCGGGAGCCCCAAAAATTACGTTTATCATAATTTTTACAAAGGAGAACCCACTAAACTTACCTTTATATCGGTTCTTTAACATTATTTAGATTTTATGGTTAATTTTCCTATAATTACATCTATACCCGTTATTACAATAATACCTAGCAATAATTTTAAATGACTAAATTGCCCTTCTTTAGATTTTCAAAATCCATTTTAAAACTTTCCAATGTTTTACCATCTTAAAATTTTTCATTTTGACAGTTATGGATTTTGAAAATCCAAAAATTGCAAAGATAATTCAATTTCACGAAAATTTTATTTAACAAAAAAAAAGAGTGTCAAAGCAATTTTTGCCCAAATTGATTTGAAAATTCAATTTCCATATTTTAAAATTTTCCATTTCAATTTTTAAAATTGAAAATTTATATGGATATTGAATTTTTTGATTTTCATAATCCGAAAGTTGAATTTAGTGCTCCTGAAAGCTTTCGAGTTTCAAAAATCCAAAGTTTACCTCATAATTTTTGGATTTTTAAAAATCTTAGAATCACATTTTCCTACCGGATCAGGTTAGTTTGTTTGATTCGGATATTGAAAATCTAAAAAATTTTCACAAGGACATATAATAAAATGGTCCCCACTCCCCTTCAAGATAAAAAATCTACAATTTCATGTCTTGCTGGTCTGATAGTTTTTTTATTGACTTCGGATCTTGAAGATAAGAAATGTTAGCAGTTTCAAAACCACCAAAAAAATTGAATATAGATGTAATAGCAGTAAATTGCAAGTATATTTGAAATAATGTGGAGTAAAATGAATGTTAATGTAAATTTCTCTTGTTCGTATCAACAATGGGACCCACCAAGACCACTGAGGTGGTAACCGTTCATGACAATCACCATTCATTCATCTGATCGGGTGGTGATTATACTCATGCCCACGTTTTCCTTGTGGTCAAGCGTTATAGTACTAGAAAAGCAAAGAAATTCACCAACCAGTATGTGCCAATGCATCAAAGTAAAAAAAAATTCTGATTCTAAATATAAACCAAGTCACATAAAAATCAACAAAGAAATAAGTAATTAAGACACCAGAACAAGGAAACGAAGATCAAGATAATAACAAAAGTAAGAACCAACTTTGTCTCAACATTCTCTTTGAAACATAATAAAAACTAAATAATTTGAACCTTTGCCACTTGCTCCCAAATAAGAAAATTGCACGACTATTCTTTGGCATCTCTTTCACCAAAAAATGATGAAAACTCACCTTAATTAAAAAGATTAATAAAAACTTTAGGAACATCTAAGAAACAAGAAACATGATGCCACTTCTTCTTATCATCTACAGAAAGGCAAGAAAGCTCTAAGATGAAGCTACTCCATCTTTGAACAACTATCTATGAGCATCCATATGACCACCCAATGATTGGGAGGATTTGACGCACGATCCAGTAGGAGCTAGATTGATAGAGAGAGAGAGAAAGACATAGAGTGAGAGAGAGAGAGAGAGGGAGAGGAGGGTGTTGTATTTTATCGGACAGAGGGCGTGGGAGATATCCCATTGTGCTGAGGATAAATGGGGATCTATTTTAAATATCTATTTACAACCTATGGATTTAGAACAAGGTGGAAGATCTACTAATTTCCATGTTTATTGGCCATTATGGTGTCCATTTCACTATTTATATCTTCTCTCCAAAAAATTGCATCTTGAGATGCCAAGGCTTCAGTTAGGGTTTGTTTGGTTCTTTAGATTTAGATTTATAGGAGTCACTTTTCCTGGAAATGCTGGCCAATCGTGTTTAGTTCGCTTAGAAATGACATTTCCATTGGAATTGAGATTTCTGTGGGATTCCTTAATGCACTTTTTAAGATTACATTTTGGAAATCTCAATTGTTGCAAACTAGGTGGAATTGATATTTCATGGAATAACCATTTGGCTTAGGGTTTAGGGTTTAGGGTTTTAGGGTTTAGGGTTTAGGGTTTTGGGGTTTAGGGTTTAGGGCTTAGGGTTTCAGGTTTCGAGTTTAGGGTTTAGTGTTTAGGGTTTAGGGTTTAGGGTTTAGGGTTTTGGGGTTTAGGGTTTAGGGTTTAGGGTTAGGGTTTAGGGTTTTAGGGTTTAGGGTTTAGGGTTTAGGGTCTAGGGTTTAGGGTTTAGGGTCTAGGGTTTAGGGTTAAGGTTTGGGTTTAGGGTTTAGGGTCGTTTGACTGATTCTTTTTGCTTTGCTCTATATCAAAATTTTAGAGAGGAAAACTATGTCGAATTTTAGAGACAAAACATATAAGAACTTTAGAGAGGAAAACTATATCAAACTTTAAGTTTTAGAGATAATGCATCATAAAATTTTAGAGAGGTTAACGATATTAAATTTTAGAGTGGAAAAGTCCCTAAAATTTCTTAGAGAGGGAAACTATGTAAATTTTTTTTTACAAAGAAACTATCTCAAATTTCAAGTTTTAGAAAGAGAAACTACCTTAAAATTTTAGTAAGAGAAACTAGATCATATTTTTGAGAGAAAAACAACCTGAAATTGTTTAGGGAGGAAAACTATCACAAAAGTTTTATAAAGAGTGAACCTATATAAAATTTTAAAGAGAGAAAGTATAAAAAAATTTTAGAGAGAAAAACTATCTCAAATTTTTTAAAGAGAGACTATTTCAAATTTTAAGTTTTTGAAAGAGATTGTATTAACATTTTAGAGAGATAAACTATTCCAAAAATTTTAGAGAGAGAAAGAGAAAGGATTTGCATTTCCAAGAAAAAGATATTTGAGGCTATCCATACTAGAAATTTGCATTTTCTTGAATTCTACTAGATGCGATCTAAACAACATACACCATATTCCAGGGAATGTCAATTCCAGGATTGGATTTTTTCAGGATTGAAAAATCCATGGATTCACTTGGGCCCTTAGTGGTGTAGGATCTTCCTCCACATTTGAGACTATTGGAATTGAATTAAAAGTCTCATTTTGATCAGCCTCAACTAAATATAAAAATCAACTACAAAGTTGTAAGATGGATCACCTCTAAATCTCTTACTTCTTCTTGGTTATATTATCTTATTATCACTATTTTCCATATGTTCTTCACCAATATTTTGATCAATTTCATGATTATGTTCGTTTGACATGCTACTTGATTCATTTAATTCACTTTTGCAATTTAAATTTTGAAAATATTTAGCATTTCTAGATTCTACTATTTTTGCTAGTGTTTAGATCAAAAAATCTATATGATTTACTACTTTGGGACTATCCCACAAACACACATTTAGTGGTTTTAGGACGTAATTTACTTCATTTAGGATTTGGAAGTCTAACATATACAAGACAACCCCATACTTAAGAAAATTTAAAGAAGTTTTCTATCAAACCAAAGCTCACAGGGGGTTTTATCACACTTTTTATATGAATTCTATTCAAAATAAAACATGTTGATAATAATGCTTCACCCCATAAATTTAATTGTGTGGAAGAATAAATAAGCATGATATACACCATTTTCGCTAAAGTTATATTTTTCTTTTCATCTTGTCCATTTCATTGAGAGATATATGGAACAGTCAATTGATGAACAATTCCATCATTTTCATAAAATTCATTTAATTCATTTGAAAAACAGTCTCCTCCGCTATCACTTCTTATAATTTTAATTTTTCTACTAAGTTGGTTTTCAACTTCCGCTTCGAAAACTTTAAAATTTACGAATGCTTCATCTTGATGTATATGCAGGTAAACATAAGCATACCTCAAAAATCATCAACACAGATAATAAAATATCCTTCGCCACCACTAGTTAGAACATTATTTAAATCACGTATCTCACTATGTATAAGTCATAACAACTCACTATTTATTCAATTGAAGGAAATGGTTTTTTAATAATTTTAGCTTGTGCTCCTACTTCACAATTTTCTTTAGTTAATTCATAAAAAGAGTTAATAGAAGCATAGTTTGTATTGTAGTAGAGTACATTTGACACGCTTATATCCCCATTGCGAATAACTGAGAAGCCAGTGGCAATCTAGGCCCGCCGGTACCAAAAATGCCTAAGAACTATGGAAGCCTTAGCCAAATAAGTCATCATGGCCTCAAAATGTTCGAGGAGGTAGCTTTTGATGTCCCAAACAAGCTCATCAACTTTCGTCTCGATTCGACTACGATAATAGTAATGAAATTTTATTTGCAATGCTACTTCTAAACATGTTAAAAAGTGCATCATAACTAGAGCTATATTGCTGTAGTTTTTGGTGATCAGCAGACCACCACCAATGGATTTAGAAAGCTAAAAAACCCCAAAATATCAATTTTCAGCTCATTTGGATCTTTCTAAACCCATGTAGGCCGAACTTATCTAAAATATATAGGTTTTACACTATTCTTGCGTAGCCTTGGTGAACAAGTTTCCAATTATGGTAAATGGAAACTGTGTTTTTTTGGAAATGGGAATTCTTTGGAAGGATATAACTTCTTCATCTTGCAGCCAATCAACCCCAAATTTAAGTATGTTGTGTATCTCATCAAGACGCACATTTTGAGGCATCACACCGCTCAAGATGATCACCAGAACGGAATAAATTTTAGAGAGAAGTTTGACAAAAATGCATAAATTGTCAAATTTTAGTGAGAGACATCCATTCTCTCCCATGGCCATTACTCGAATCCTTGACATCGGATAGACCCACGAGTAGGCCCGCTGCGACCGTGAATCAAAGGGGTTCAATTAGTGGTATGGATCATAGAAGATTGAGGTTGGGAAGGCACTTGATTTTGGCATGCAAGAAGGCATGCTTTTCCATCGCCAAAATTCCATTATTTGGCAACCTTCAAAAATTTAAAAATGATCAATCGGCTCTCAAATACAGGGGTTTTCATTGCATAGCGATGACAACGATTTCCCCTCCGATTTGTGATAAAGCAATCAACCAAGAACATGCCAAATCAAGCTACATCAATGATAGAAATTTTAAAGAATAAGTGTTTGGCCAGATTTTGGGATTAACCTTAAAATTTTGGTTCAAGCTTAATTATGGATATCAAAATGATCGGGTCGATCTGATTCTTTGAGAGGCCATAGCTCAAGTTCCTAATATCGAATCCTCGCAAGTATAGGTCCATTGCAACCGTGTTGCGAATAGCTACAGCTTGGTATAATGTTTACGCATGATCAGAGGCCAAATGACACAAATTTTGAGGTTGAAAATGGCATATTTTTTCGGTTGCCAAAATCCCATTTTCGGACGACTTCTCAATTTTGGAATATGCTCAAATATAGAACAAAATGGACGAAACTTATTGCAAAATGATTGTAACAGTTTTCTCTTGGATTTATGATAAGAATGAAGGCTTGGAATGTTATAGATCATGTCACATTGATGGTTGAATAATTGCAAAGTTTATGGACTTGGCCGAATTTTGGGTTCTTCCAAAAAAATCTGTTTCAAGATGGTCAAGGGTACCAAAACATTCACAGAAGTTTAAGCATCGATTCTACGAAGATTGGTGGCCTGAATTACCATCATAGATGTTCAAAAAGCTCTCGAAGAGTAGCAATGGCTAGAGGCCCCTCATGGAGGAATGATTTTGTCATTTGTTGGAAAGTGTTTACGAGTATTTTGGTCATTTGGTCCAAATACGAGATTATTATTTTAATTCATTAAATGTGTATAATTAGGCTTTTCATGGCCATGAAGAAATACACACAGAGAAAACTTAGAGTTCTCAATTGTTCTGGTAAAACCTGATCTCTGTGTTCCACAGTCTTACGATATTGCCTTTGATTCTTGGGGCTTTGATGAGTTCATCTCTTCCCCTCAAATTTTCAACATTGGTATCAAAGCAAGGTTGTGGAAGCGTGGTGGGCCCATAACCCATAGGTCTCAGGTTTGGTCTTTCATTTTTGTTGGTGTTTATATCTTATTTTTCCTGAGTTTAATTTACACTAACTTTGATATTTTGCTTTGTCATTCCCATATATCTTGCTATAAATTTTTTCAAACCTTAAATTTAATAGTTTGAAATTTTAACTCCATTCTGCTTTATCTCTTTCATGATCCTTTTCTTATGTTGACTTTTTAAAGCCAAATAGGTGAACACATAAGCCTCCTAGCAAATTTAAGACTTCTCAAAGAAACCCTATTCTCTCCCTTAGATATTTTGTGCTTATCTTTTCTTTTTTGTGCTTATCTTTTCTTTTTTCAAACCCGAGATACACTAAAAGTTCACGCTCTTTTTTTTTTGTTGGTTTCATTGTTCTGGTTTTTTCTGCATCTCACGAGATTACCGAAGCAAATGGTAATTCTCTCTCTAAGTTTATACTATTATAATTAATTTTTTTTTTTTTTAATTTGCTACTGTAATTTTAGATAGAGAAAGATGTTGCTTACATTTTTGAGAGAGCAACAAGAGACACATAACTAATGTCGAAAATCAGAAACTAAACAAAAATAAAAAATTGTAAAGGCAACCCAAAATTCTTCTACTCTGTGCACAGTCGCTGAGTACCCATGCTGGCTTTTTTTTTAGTGAGAATCTAAATTTCCTAACTATTTTTTATTGACCTTGGACTACTGAAAATCAGTTGGCTTGCATCTTCTTTCTTCCATCTTTTGTTGCTGAAAATTATTGTATTATTAAAAAAATTTATGCATACAACAATTGTACAAGTAAAGGTCTACCTATCAATTGCATGTATTTTTTGTGGCTTATAATTTAGAGATTTTCTATATATTTTATATGCATCGTAATTGTCATTGCCTTACATAATTATCCCTTGCTTTGGTCTCTTTAAGTGAAAAAATTTTATGATCTTGATTTAGTGAACTCCATTTTTGTGATTATGTTATGCCATATTTTTTATTGAGAATATCAAATATCATTTTAGACTCTCTCTCTTGAGGTAAAACATATTCCAAAACATATTCATATATTTATAACCATTAGACTAGTGCAGAAATTAGAAAAAGTCAATTGTTGCCTTACTTTTTTATTTTCTTACATCACAGTAGTGTGAACATAAACCTTTTGAGAGAATTCTTCATTGAAGTCACTGCCCATATAAAATTGGCAACATATTGATTTGACTATGCAGCTAAACGGCTAGCTCTAACTGGAGAGAGAGAGAGAGAGAGAGAGAGAGAGAGAGAGAGAGAGAGAGAAGGAAGGGAAAGAGATAGTACAAGGCAAAGGCAGTAGCTAGGTCACTAGCCCTAGGGGGGGAGGGAGAGAAAGAGAGAGAGAGAGGGAGGGGAAAGAAAGAGAGAGAGAGAGGAAGGCTGGGCGAGTGGCTTCGCCGTTAGCCCTGGGGGGAGAGAGAGAGAGAGAGAGAAGAAAGAAAACAAAAAAGGAGGAGGCTGGGGCAGCGCCAAGGTCGTTAGCCCCAGAAAGAGCATGAGAGAGAGAAGGAAGAGAGGGATAAGGAAAAGAAAGAGAGAGAAAGAGAGAAAGAAAGTGTGAGGAAAAAAACGAGAGAAAGAAGAGAGAAAGAAGAGAAAAGAAGAAAGAGAGGGAGAAGAAGAAGAAAGAAAGAAAGAAGAAAGAGAGGGAGAAGAAGAAGAGTGAGTGAAAGAAGAAAGAGAGGGAGAAGAAGAGAGAGAAAGCGAGGGAGAGCGTGTGAATTTGAGTCTAGGTACCTATGCGATGAGTCAAGGGCTCGAGCTTAGGAGGCTATGTTTGGTCCCAATGCTCCTGGAGAGGTCCTTGTGGGGGACAAGGGTCAAGGTAGGCTAGGGAGATTGTGTTCATATGGGTGTGGTTTATGGTAGGTCTAGGCTAGTGTGCATGGTTAGCACGATAAGGTATATTGTTGGTTTGGGTTGGATGGGCTAAGGTGATCTAAGGGCTATGGTTTAAGATGGACTATGGTTAGGAGGGTATAAGTGATATGGATTATGATTGCGAATGTATGGGTAGTGTAGACTATGGTTAGGAGGTATGGGTAGTATGGCCTATGGTTAGGGGGTATGAGTAGTATGGACTATAGTTGGTAGGTATGGGTAGTATAGACTATGGTTGGTGTGGTCTATGGTCTAGGGTTAGGATGGTATGGGTAGTGTGGCCCAAAGTTCTGGTAGAGTGGTCCAAGGGTATTCTCTCAGTAGCAAAATATTTTTCTCTCCTCTCTCTTAAAGTAAGAAATTAATACATACTTAAGCTTAAAGAGGCAAAGCATAGGATTTTTGTATTAGCTTTCGAACATAGGCTACAAATGAGTAAAAAGAGCATATATATGATCTCCACAAAACAAGGGTGGATGATCGAAAGACTACAAATTGCTTAAAAATTAGATTAAAATGGAAAAAGAAATCAATCTCAGTTTTTTGTGATAGCTATGCGAGAACCTTTCAAGTGATCCAACACCGTAGAAGTGATGGTCATCTCGAGTCGATTGATATATTAAGCTTGAACCAAAATTTTAAGGTCGATCCCAAAATCTGGCGAAACAAATATTCTTGAAAATTTCGATCCTTGATGTAGCTTGATTTGCCACATTCTTGGTCGATTGCTTTATCACAAATTGGAGGGAAATCGTTGTGAACGCTATGCAATGAAAACCCCCCGATTTGAGTGTCGATTGGTCATTTTACAATTTTTGAAGGGCACCAAATAATGAAATTCTGTCGATGGAAAATCATGCCTTCTTGTGATCCCGATTCGGGTGCCTTCTCGACATCAATCTTCTATGATCCATACCCCTAATCGAACCCCTTTGATTCGCGGTTGCAGCGGGCTTGCTCGTGGGTCTATCCGATGTCGAGGCTTCGAGTGACGGCTATGGGAGTGAATGGATGTATCTCATTTAAAATTCCATAATTTATGCATTTTTTGTCAAACGTCTCTCTAAGATTTAATCTGTTTTGGTAATCGTCTCGAGTGGTGCTATACCTCAAAATGTGCGTCTTGATGAGACACACAACATACTCAAATTCGAGGCTGATTGGCCACAAGATGAAGAAGTTATGTCCTTCCAAAGAATTCCCATTTCCAAAGAAACATAGTTTCAATTTACCATAAATGGAAACTGGTTCGTCGAGGTTGCACAGGAATAGTGTAAAACCTATATATTTTAGGTAAGTTGGGCCTACAAGGGTCCAAAAAGATCCAAATGACCTGAAAATTGATATTTTGAGGTTTCTTAGCCTTTTGAATCCATTGGTTGTGGTCTGCTGATCACCCAAAACTATGGCGATATAGCTCTAGTTATGATGCACTTTTTAACATGTTTAGAAGTAGCATTGCAAATGAACTTTTGTCATGATTATCTTGGTCGAATCGAGACGAAATTTGACGAGCATGTTTGGGATGTCACATGCTATCTCCTCAAAAATTTTGAGGCTAGGATGACGCCTTTTCTTAATCTTTCAAAAATAGGCTTTTTTGGTCAAGGCTTCCATAGTTCTTAGGCATTTTTGGTACCTACGGGTCTAGGTTGCCACTGGCTTCTCAGTTATTCGCACAAAGGATATAAGCATGTCAAATATACCCTACAACGATATTAACTATGCTTTTATTAACTCTTTGGTTAAATTATGATTGATTTCTAATTTTTATGAATTAACTAAAGAAATATGCGAAGTCGGAGCACAAGCTAAAATAATTAAAAAACCATTTCCTTCAATTGAAATAAATAGTGAATTGTTAGGACTTATACATAGTGATATATGTGATTTAAATAATGCTCTAACTAGATGTGGTAAAAGATATTTTATTATCTTTGCTGCTGATTTTTTGAGGTATGCTTATGTTTACTTGCTTATACATAAAGATGAAGCATTCGTAAATTTTAAAGTTTTCGAAGCGGAAGTTGAAAACCAACTTAGTAAGAAAATTAAAATTATGAGAAGTGAGAGAGGAGGAGAGTGTTTTTCAATTGAATTAAATGAATTTGTTTAAAATGATGGAATTGTTCATCAAGTGACTGCTCCATATATCTCTCAATGAAATGGACAAGCAGAAACGATAAATATAACTTTAGTAAAAATGGTGAATATCATGCTCATTTCTTCTTCCATATAATTAAATTTATGGGGTGTAGCATTACTATCAAGATGTTTTATTTTGAATAGAATTCATGTAAAAAGTGTGATAAACCCCTTATGAGCTTTGGTTTGATAGAAAACCTTCTTTAAATTTTCTTAACTATGGGGTTTTCTTGTATATGTTAGACTTCCAAATCCTAAAGGAAGTAAATTACGTCCTTGAACCACTAAAAGTGTGTTTGTGGGATATTCCCAAAGTAGTAAAGCATATAGATTTTTTGATCTAAACACTAATAAAAATAATAGAATCTAGAGATGCTGAATTGTTTGGAAATTTAAATTGCAAAAGTGAATTAAATGAATCAAGTAGCATATCAAACGAAAATAGATCATGAAAATGATCAAAATGTTGATGAAGAACATTTACAAAATAGTGATAGTAAGATAATATAACCAAGAAGAAGTAAGATAATTAAAGGTGATCCATCTTACAACTTTGGACTTGATTTTAATATTTATTTAGTTGAGGCTGATCAAAGTAAGATTTTTAATTCAATTCCGATAGTCTCAAATGTGGAGGAAGATCCTACACCACTAAGGGCCTGTCTGGATCCTTGGATATTTCAATTTTGGAAAAGTCAATTTTGGAATTGACATTTCTCGGAATAAGGGGATCGCATCTGGCAGAAATCAAGAAAATGCAAATTTAAAGTTTGGATAGCCTAGAATATCTTTTTCTTGGAAATACAAATCCTTTCTCTTTCTCTTTCTAAAATTTTTGAGATAGTTTTTCTCTCTAAAATTTTAATACAACCTCTTTCAAAAACTTCAAATTTGAAATAGTCTCCTTCCAAAAATTTTGAGATTATTTCTCTCTCTAAAACTTTTATATACTTTCTCTCTAAAATTTGATATAGTTTCACTCTCTAAAATTTTGAGATACTTTCCCTCTCTAAAACTTAAAATTTCATATAATTTCTCTCTATAAAATTTTTGAGATAGTTTCTCTCTCTAAACTATTTCAGATCGTTTTTCTCTCTAAAATATGTAGTTTCTCTCTCTAAAATTTTAAGGTACTTTCTCTTTCTAAAAGTAAAAATTTGAGATAGTTTCTTTGTAAAAACATTTCAGATAGTTTCTCTCTTTAAGAAATTTTAGGGACTTTTTCACTCCAAAATTTGATCATTAACCTCACTAAAATTTTATGATGCTCTCTCTCTAAAACTTAAATTTTGAGATAGTTTCTCTCTTTAAAATTTTCAACTAGTTTCTCTCTAGAATTTTAATAGACCTTCTCTCTAAAACTTAAGATTTGTTATGGTTTCTCTATCTAAAATGTTTTTAGTTTATCTCTCTAAAAATCTTAAGTAATTTCTCTCTTTAAAATTTTAAAGCAGTATCTCTCACTATAATTTTAATATACTTTCTCTTAAATCTTATCTATAAAATTTTAAATAGTTTCTCACTCTAAAAATTTCAGGTACTTTCTCTATCTAAAATTTGATATAGTTTCTCTCTCTAAAACATAAAATTTGAGATGGTTTCTCTTTCTGTAACTTGTCAAGTGGTTTCTCTATCTAAAGTTTGATATAGCTTCTAATTGCTAAAACTTTAATTTGCGCTCTCTCTAAGACTTAATATTTGAGATAATTTTCTCTTCAAATATTTTTAGTTATTTTTCTTTAGAGAGTTTTAAGTAACTCCTCTCTCTAAAAGTTAATGTCGTTTCTCTCTAAAATTTTAAGATACTTCCTGATGCAGGGCGAGAATAATAAAAAAAAATTAACAATGAAAAGAAGGAAGGTTGAGAGAAAGTACCCTCTCTCAAATGTCTGCATGGGAATCCACCCCCAAAAAATCTCTTTCACGAGACCCATTTTTATTCAATTCATAAACAATTGCAACGAAGAGATCCCTTTAAATAGACTAAAAAAGAAGATAAGCAAAAAAAAAAATACCTCCACACACTCCCTTTTTTTTCTCTCTTTCCTATTTTTGCTCGTCCCTATTTTTTCTCTCTTAACTTCACATGCTAATAGATAGCCATGTTTTTATTAAAGCAAAGCTTCCCACGTTTTACTCAAAGCCTTCCTATTGTGATAAAGATAAAACTTCTATAATTTTAACCTTATCCTATTTACATCCTAAACTAACTGACCCAATCGATACAAGATAAACATAATATAAACTCATGTCCTCCTAATTATCCCTGCGCACTCCCTATTCTTATCAAAATAAGAAAAATAAAAACAACCATAATAATCCTCCTTATTACATCATTGCCTGTTTCTTTTCCTCTTGGGTTTTACTACCCTTCTTGGCCCAGTCACGAAGGGGCTTGGCTGCATCATTCCCCCCCAATTGAAAGGAATTCGACTCCGGTGAGTTGGCTTCAGTATAGATGTGGATCCACTTTTTTGAACTCTTGCTCAGAAATCCACGTGCTATCAGAGTATGGCCTACCCTTCCATTTGATTAGAAATTGGTGATAAGAACTTTTTCACGTTGGAAAGCTTTCAGTTTCAAAACTTGCTCAATTTCCTCCTCTTTCTTTCTCAGTAACTGCTTCATCATATCAACTCCTTCTTCGACTTCTAGAGGGTCTCCATGAAACTTAAACAAACCAGCAACATTAAATATCGGGGAGATATCCTTTGCCTTTGGTAATTCCACCTTATTTGCATTATTCCCATATTGCATCAAAATGCGACAAGGGCTCACCTCCTTGGACTTGAGTTTATTATAGGTTCCCAAAGGAAACCTCTCTTTTCGTAAACACACCATTACTAAGTCCCCCTCCTTGAAAACGTTTTCTCTTCTATGCTAATTTGAGGCATTTCGATACTTTGCATTGCTTTCCTCAATTTCTTTCTTGATTTGAGCTTGCAAATCTCGAATATGCTAAGCTAAAGCATATGCATCATCACTACTCTTGCTTGGCATGAGTAATGGCACTAGGTCCAGCACATGATTAGGCGTCTGCTCATTAACAAACTGAAATGGTGATTTTCCTATAGATCTATTTATTAAACTGTTGTAAGCAAACTCAGCATGAGACAAAGTGAGGTCCCACTGAGATATGTTGTCACCAACAATACTCCTCAAGATTTCCCAGGGCTCCTAGTCACTATTTCGATCTGCCCATCTATTTAAGGATGATAGATGCTAGAAAATTGAAGTTTAACTGTCATACGCTTCCACGAAGTGCGTAAAAAAGGACTTAAAATTTTTGTATCCCGATCAGATGTAATAGACTTAGGAATACCATGTAGCCTTACAATATCTTTGAAAAAGAGATTCAAGATATGTGTAGCATCCATAGTTCTCCTACAAGGAATAAAATGTGCCATTTGAGAAGGAACAAAGGCAGCAGTGTGCCTCCACCATCTGTGACAGAAGAGAGAAGGGAGAAAATTTTGATAAAGGCCCGGCCTACCACTCGGGTTAATGCCCAGCTCACTGCTCATTTCTCAGGAGCAAAAAGGCATCACACCAGACGATAGGTCCACCATGCGTGAATGGAGAAAGAAAGAGGAGCAGAGAAAGAGAGATATGATAGACCAGAGGAGGAAGAGAGAGAAAAAGATAAAGATGAAAGCAGGAAAGAGAAAGGGAGAGAAGAGAGAGAAAGAGATGAGAAAGAAAAGAAGAGAGAAAGAGAGAGATAAAGACGAGAGAGAAAAGAGGAGAAGAGAGAAAGTTACCTTATCGAGGGGTACTGGACCTTTTCTTCTCTCTCCTCTCTCTCTCCCCAAGATGCACTCATGAACTTAAGTAAGAAACAAAATTTTTATTGAATCAATGAAGGTTTGAACCGAAGGTCCTTTACATTTAGGTTTTGTATGTTTATATAGAATATGGCCCAAACATTGGTGGGTACTAAAAAACTAGCTAAATTGAAGATAATTAAAATTATTCCGAATTAAAGAAAATTAAGAAAATAGGGTGAAAAAGGATTATTTTCCCCTACCTAACACTTCATGGAATTCCAAAACAGTCCCTACTGCTGCCTTAGAACTTGTGTGATCTTCTGTGACTGATCCGAGGTTGTTTTGATGCCCGTTTGATCGAAAGATGATTGTTTTCTTGTAGGGCTCGTCATGGAGATTGATTTGATACCAATTTCGAGCCATGAATCGTGTTTTTAGGCCACGATCATGAGACTTAAAATTTACATGAATCTTGAAAACTTTGGATCGATAGTGTGCTAGTTCCTTGATGTTTCTTCATGATTTCTTCGCTAAAGTGCACTGAGCATGCCGTCATGATCGTGTGGCAACAAACAGAATGCGATTTATCACGTACGAGGTTCGAACCAATGCTAGCCATGGATCTTACGCACACAAAAGAGTTGATTTTGAGTTGATTCGATGCGCGAGCACCGTGATTTGATCACTGAGTGAGGCGTGTTACTGCTAAATTTCTTGCAACTTATTCATGAATTGGCAACTTCTCTCTAGCTTTTCTCCCAGCTCAGACGTCGTCTTGGGGTGTACCACATATCGAAACACTCGTCTTAACGAGGCGAACACGCTCACAAAAATTGAGCGCAGTTCGACTCGGAACAAGTGAGATATGGGCCTCGAATGTCAGCACCCGTGACTATAAAAACATCCACCTTTAATGGTGTTTTGGTATAAGATGGCCACATGGGAATAGTGTGCGACTCCTACTGTTTCAATATCTTACGCTTAACTTTATCTTGGAGTATCCGATTAATTTGAAACTTAACCCATAGTGGTTTTCGATCGTGTTAGATCCAATATAGGTGGTCTCACCGCTGTTTGACGCACCAAAAATGTAATTCCAGTTGTAAGGATCCGTTTTAGGGTGATAGAGACCATTTTTACGAAATTGTTTCTTTGTGTTCACTATCTTAGACAGTCAAAATGCGACGAAACTTAGCAGGTGACCTTTTGGAGTTTTTATGAAGATGTTGACCAGTTCTGGAGCTATTCTGAGACTGTCAAGAATTCCACTATCTTGTCAGGCTTTATTGACTGGCTTTCTCTTTATTTCGCATCAAGGACAAAGGTGCTGAAAAATGTGTTCAAACAGCTTGCCCCACCGAATGTTGTGCTTCGAGGGAAGCGAAACGGACAACATTTGAACAATTTATTTGGCTTCATTACTTTTTTCTTCCTAGCCATAAGACCATGTGAACGTCGAGGATATTCAAGCAATGCTGCAACTAGGATGCTCATACATAGGGATGCAATGTTCGTCGGTCCGTCCGTGGAAACTTTAGGGGGAGAAGAGACTTTTTTGAGGGATCCTAACGAAGTCCTCACCCTCAAGGGACTAGTTGTGAATCTGACAGCTAAGGATTTTTTATGGACCTCATTGGTCAGAATCAGGCTTGTCTGGCAATTGAGTGCCATGTTGAAGGGCATTGATCCCATTTGGTCTGGGTTTATTGGTATCCTTTGGTGTTTAGCCATGTTTCGAGGATTTTGTGAATGGTGTGTTGAAGTGCCTTATGTTGGCACCGTCTGCTTTGTGCACCAGTTATTCCTTTGTGAGTAGGGTATCTCAGTTTATTGAGGTGACCACCTTTGAGTATAGCCCCTACCCTCTACTGTGCAGTTCCGACAATCGAGATACCTCTCGATCCTAATTACTGCACCCAAGTCATGGCTTACTGAGCTTTCTTGAGGCGTCTTCAACATTTTGGAGTGTGTTGGTAACCTCTTAAGAATGATGTTTTTCTTCATGAGACTTGTCTTGCAATCTTGGTGAATCTTCCGCTCATCGAGTCCTTTTGTAAATAGACTCAAGCTGTCGAAATCTCTCCTTGAAGCTCGTATTTTTTTAATTCCTAGTATTGTGACACCAAGGATTTTTCTTTTGATTGCGGGCTGAAGCCACCTGTAGGGGCGAGTGCTGCATCAACCTGCTTAATAGTCAAAGCAGTCCTTTGCGGATTTTCACTTGGAATTTGAAAGCAGCGCCGTATAGATGGTTTTCGCCAACTTCCTTCTTATTTGGGGCTCTACCCATGACCTTTCGACCATGTCCACCCTTATTTTCCTTCATTTTTACTCACGATGCCCTTTCAGGTTTATATTGTGCCCAAGTTTTTACTTTCATGGACCTCTCTTATTCATGGTTTCGTGACCATGCCTATCCGTCATTTTTTCTCATGGTGTTCCCTTGTGCAAGTATACACCATGCCCGTTATTCTTTTTTTTTTTTATTGTGAAGACGTCTTTAAGGTCATGCCTTCGGGACCTGTGCGAAGCCTTTAAATGTCATGCGGCCAGGACGTGCACTATGGTTTAAGGTCACACAGCTAGACTATAATGGTGATGGATGGCAGTCTATGAAGGTCATGGAGTGAGTATGGTGGTGGTTTAGCTCACTTTGGGGAGATGGTATGAGTGTTGCCTATAGGGGTGGATAGCGTATGGATGGAATGTGGAAAATGGTGATCTACTAACTGACGGCGAATATGAATGGCGGGATGGCTGCCATTTTGTGAGCATGGGTGAAACTTACTAGGGAGTGATAGATGATGGAAATGAAGAAAGGTGGATTCACTGAGGAATCGTTGAAGCTGGTGCGCGTATGAATGGGTCGGTTAGGTCAGGCATGTGTGAAGATACACGTAAAGGGCGGGTGCGCATATGTGGGGGCGTATTCAAGGTCATGCCTCCTGGACCTGTGCTAAGTAGTTTAACATCATGCGGTCAGGACGTGCATTATGATGCAGCATGGACCATGGCTTAGGTCGCCATGTGGGTGAAACTGCATGGGGAATAATTCTGTAGATGGAAATTTGACTCCCTGGGGATAAAATAGTTAAGACCAACAAGGGGTTCAGATGGGAAGTTCGACTTCATTGGAGATAATGGGAACAAGTGTGGATCCCTTAGAGGTAAAAAATACTACTCGACTCCTTTAGGACAGGAAACCAGTTGTGAGGCATACCCATGTAGGGTTGTAGTGGTAAAAAGTGACCCTAACTCTACTGGGGTTAATGAGCTGCACTATGAGTACGACTCCTACTGGGGATGAGAAGTCATTGCCTAAGTTGAACTACCTAGGTACCACTCTGTTGAGGATAATAGGTCACAGTCAGGGTGCAACTTCACTGGGGATAATAGTAGTAAGACACCCACGGCATTACCATGCGGTGTGCGGTAATAGACTGTTTAGAAAACAGTCGGGGCTGAGGGCAGACGTGTTATCTCTTGAACACATCTGACACTGAGTCTTTTGAAAGCGCAGCCAGAACCGAGGTCGGCCAATACTATTTCTTGATTACTCATACGGTGTTGAGGTTTAAAAAAATTGTAGTCGGCACTGAGGGCAGTCGTGCTATCTCTTGAACACAGCCTGCGTTGAGTTGCTGAGAACACAGCTAGCGCTTAAGTTACTAAAAACACAGCCGACGCTAGGTAGTTTGAACAACATAGCAGGCACTAGGTGTGGGTTAGTGTTCGGGCCATGACCCGAGCCCGACGCTGCCCTGGTCTTTGTTGTATGGGATTTCATGGGCGATGGTGAAACTTTACTCAGGCCTCAGGTCAGAACCCGACCCAGTCTGGCTTAATGATGTTTGACCTTCTCGAACATGGCAGGAATTCTTAGCTTGTGAGGGGCATTTGAGGAAAGCATCGGCTATATAAAGCAAGTAAACCCCATTTTCACTAGTTTACCGAGGGATAAAAAGACTTATGGTAAAATTTTGATTTGAACAATGAGGGTGAGGTTTCCGGTGAGAGCTTCGGCAAACACACAGGGGATTCCGGCCAAGTTTGAAGTTTTGCTGATGAGCAGGGGAGGTTTTCGCTAAGCGAGGAGACGTCATCAGGGAAGGAGGCGGGATCAGTCAGAGTTGCTGGAGTTTGCAGAGAAAAGGGGAGTTCACAAGGAAACAGGGGAACTACGATCGTGATTTTGAAAGTTCTGGGAAAGGGAAGAAGGGGAAGAAATTGTAGTAGTGGGCTGCCCAGGTCTTTCTGGTGAATTTTTAGCAGTTTTCAGGCGGGCATAAGTGGTTTCCCGATGACTTGGAGGAAGGCTGCAAAGGGTTTCTTGCTATGGAAGGGAGTTTTCGACGGGAATCCGAAGCGTGCGAGGAGACGGACCGTTTATTGATGAACAGAAGGAAGGAGGGAGAAGAAAGGAAGATGAAGGTTGTCAGAAGGTGAACAGTCGTCATTCCATGCGTGTGAGGTGAGGAAGTGGTAGCAGTTGTCAAGCGACGCAACAGGGTGCATATAGAGTCTTTAGCACATGTGGGAGATTTGAACTCGAGCGGCAATTGTCTTTTGAAAACAATGTCAGCGCTGGATGTTGGCAAACACAGCCGGGGCTAAGCACGGCCGGCGCTCAGTTTTGAGTGCTCAGTCGGCGCTGGATCTCTGAAGACAAAGCCGGTGCTGGACCTTTTAGAGACACCACCGGTGTTATGCTTTCATAAATGCAGCCGGTGCTGGCCTTTGGAAGACACATGCAGCACCAGGCTTTTGAAAACTCAGTCGGCGCTTAGCCTTCGTAGTAATTTTCAATGAATCCTTGAATCTTTCGTAATGGCCGAGTCTTCTTACAGAATTCCTGACATAAAGAACCTCCCAAGGGAAGGAGAGGTTGGTACCACTAATTTTACTGGTGAGGCTCTAGTAAGGGGTGAGCCCATTTGGCTAACAGATCCCGTATGCGAACCAAAGCAGCCTGACCCAATTCATTTTGAAGTCCGAGAGGATAGTGATGGCAATGCGAGTTTCAAAGATGGGTGGCACTCCTTCATTGTATGCACAGGAACATAGCTTTTGGGGAGAAATTGCCCACCCTAGGAAATCAAATGTTGCAACCAAGGGCACTAATATGGTCGGGCCAAGGCCTTCGAATTCAGGGGGAGCACCAATATTTGAAGGGCTACTATCCCTGTACCACCAATCTGTTGGTGTCGTATAGAAGCATTCTTGAACGTGATTCTCTGCTTGCAGTGGTTCGGTGCCTGACTAGCTACTCTGATCGATGCTCCAATATTGTGAAGGTACTACTGGAGATGTGGAGTCATGTTAGCAACACCGGGCTCCTCGGGCATGAGGAAGCAGGAATCTCTTTGCTAAATCCTCATTTGATTGGGGGCCTTTGGCATCTTGTTGTACCCGGAGTATCCATCTAGGAAAGAGAATATCTGACAATGAGCTATGGAGTCAATGAGCATTTCCGTAAATGGCAATGGAAAGTCATCCTTGGGGCAAGTGGTATTGAGATCGCGGAAGTCGATGTGGACCCTGATTTTCCAATTTTTGTTCTTGTTTAGCACAACATTTGCCAGCCATTTAGGGTATTTAACTTCACGAATGAAACCTGCTTGCGTAAGTTTGATTTCCTCATCATCTATCTGCATTTCAAGATCAGACCTGAACCTTCTTGATATATGTTTGAGGAGTTTGATATTCAAATCGATACCCAGACGATGAACGATGACTTGGGGATCTAAACGAGGCATCTCATGGTAATTCCAAGCAAAGACATCTCGATTTGCTCGTAAGAAGGCAATAAAATCCTTTTTCTCCTCTGAAGACATATTTAACAAAATGAAGGTAGGCCTGGGATCACCTTCATCTCCTAGGTTTATTTCTTCATGTTCATAGGTTGTGGCATGGCTGCCATCTTCCCATTCTTCTGGGGCTTCCTGCAACTCATCATCAATATCCTCAGTGGCTTTCTCATTAACTTAAAATGCAAATCCCATGATCCCGACATCTCAACTTCTAATAAGGTGCTAGTGTAGGTCATGGCTTCTGTACCCTCCTTGAATTGAGGAGCAAAGGGGTCACCTTCAAGCATATCAGGCTGTAGAGGACTAGTTTGATAGTTACAGAGAGATTGAGAAACACCCTTGCTGGGATCATCTGATTCTTGATTGGGCATTGACGGTGCTTGGTCGGGCCAAGCTGATACTTCACAGACCTGTATCATGTGGCAAGCTTCTTGAAAATAGAAGCTCTGCCCTCTAGATTCTCTCAGTCTTTGCTCAAAGTCCTGCTCAGGGGACCACTAGGGTTTCTTTAGCTTTGACTTCCTGCACTTTCCAGTAGAAGAAGATGGCTCAGCCCAAGCTTGAGCTGCCAAGGTGTCAGCAACTGTTAAGAATCAAGTTGCTTTGGTTAACGTCTTTATAAACCACCTCTGTTGTGTCTTGCTTATGTTGAATCCTTCAAATTCTCGATCAAGGGCATCAAAGTTTGGACATTGCAAGGCTGTACCTGCAGGAGACACCGAAGAGGAGGGGGAAGAAGAAGAAGAGGAAGAAGAAAAAGAAGTAGGGTTAGTCGGTGAGGAGGATTTAAGGTCATTCCCCTCAGTAGATCGATCTGGGGAGCTTTTTACGTCATCACTAGGATTGGACATGTGCAGGGAGTCTTTTAGGTCTTTCCTCTACTTAGACCATTGAGGAGTGCTTTTAACGTCATCACCCTCATTGGACATGCCTTGAGTGAGGGATGACCCTAGGGTGTCCTCCTGATGAGGTGAAGGAGGAAGGATGATCATGCTGGGGTTGAAATCTTGCAAAGTCGGCAAGGGAGGAAGAGGCCTGAGAAACTCTTGCTCGACCGGCGGTTGAGGAGGCTCGTTCCTTCTATGAGCCCTTCTTGGGGCCTGTCTCCTCTTGGGTGCATTTGGAGGTGCTCGATTCAACTAACTAGGTTCATGAACAACCCTAGCTTGACAGATAGCTTCTCGTTTTAACGACCTAAGTCTGTTCACCCGTGGTAGACTATCCATGGCTAGGAAGTTGAGGGTCCAACAAGATTTGAATCATCATTAACTAGGTCTTATGTTGGGAGGTCCTCTTGCATCAGTGGAGCTGTGATTTAGGAGTCCCCTTCTGGCAGGTTACAAAATTCATGACATTCCTGTATTTTCTTCACGATTATCTCATGAAAACTTGAGCATTTGCTTAGATCATGACCCCATATTTGGTGGTACGAGTACCACTGGTTCTTGGTTCCCTTCGCAAGGTGCCTGGGTTTCCTTGCTGGCTTTGATGTGATAAGGACTAGTTGAAGCATCATGAAAAAGAAGGCTCGAAGGAGATCAGGTACATCGTCTTCTTCGTGAATCGTCACTATGTGAGAGGCATAAGTTGCCCCGAATGCCTTCTTGAGTTCCTCAAACTTAATCTGGCACTTTTGGAACAAAGCCTCGATGAGGTCTTTAAGTTTATAACAGTCCTCCATGGGGTGATTTACCCTTCGAAGATAGGCATAATATTTTGCATGCGCATCAGGACCAGCTTGGTCAGGAAACTTGCCCTCGGGTAATTCAACCATGTTATGTTTCAGCGGTAATCGGAGAAATGTAGGCACCCATTCCTTTTCAAAGGGATAGACATTATTTTGAAGGGTGATTCAATATTCACTTCGATTAAAGTTCGGGGGTGGAGGCACCCTAATATATGACTGTTGCTGTTTGCATGCTTGAGGTGTTATCTTCACTGTGCCTACCCCTTTAGAGAGGTCCAAAGTTTGGGACGCAGACTTCTTTGGATAAGTAATTGTGACAGCAGCACTGATCACTCCTTTTGGTTGGTTGCCCTAGGCATTGGTTTGAGAATTACCATTGCCCCGATTGTTTGTCAAATTTGAAGATTGTTGTCGTGACCCATTATGATGGTGTGACAAGCTCTCAATGCGAACGTACTTAGAGATTAGGTCTGACATGGAGGTTGGGTTGGAGGCCTCAACATGTAGAGCGATCTTAGGTCGCATGTTTCGAATGTAGGTTCAAACTGCTTCCTTCTTAGGCATAGGATTGGGATGGTGAGCCGCCAGAACTCTCCACCTTGATATGAATTTATCCACTGGTTCATCTAACTTCTGGGTCAAGGTGAGAAGTTCAATGGTTTGGACCTCCCTCTCGACCTCATAGAAATGCTGATGGAACAATTTCTCCATCTCTTCTCAAGTACATATTGAGTTTGGAGGCAGCCGGGCATACCACTGAAAGGCAGGGCTGTCAAGGGTTTCAATGAACTGAAGAAGAAGGAGTCTCTCCTCAGCCGCTGTCTCTCGACATGCGGCTTGGAAATGGCTGTTATGTTGAAGGGGGGATGTTGTTCCATCAAACTGAGGAGACTTCCCTTTCCTATAGTCTTGAGGGAAGGGAACCTGATCCATGCAAGAAGGGTACGACTTGTGGTAAAGCGGCGCGCCCTGTATGCCTGGGATCTGCTTGTTCTTCAGGCTGTGAGTTACCATAGCATCAATGTCTACCTGAGAGAAGGGGTGATGCACAGAGTTGTCTTGTGAGGTAGGAGGAGGAGGCTGCCTGAGAGGCACATCTTTTGAATGATGGGAATTGACCTCATGGTTAGTCGTGTGTCGAGCCACCTCCATACAGTCGATCTTCTCCATCATTTCTTGAACCAACTGTTTAAACCTTTCCATATGGGCCTCCTGAGAGTTGGCAGGTTCATTTACAACCATGATGCTAACCGTTTCTCTTGGGAGGTTAGGCTTAGATGCAGTCGAAGGCTTTCAAGCCTGGCGAGTCGCACGTGGAAAGTCAGTCAGTAGGGGATCAACGTGCCCCGACTGGACCCGATTCTTGTATGCCAAGCGGGTAAGGACTGGTTCTCGACGGTCTTGGGACAGTTGCTGCTGGTTGGTTGGGTCTTCTTCAGCGACATTGACCACGACGCAGGATTCTTGTTCCTCTTCTTTATGCTTTCTCTTACGAAGAGGGTAGAAGGGATTCTGGTGAAGAAGGTTGCCATAGCTAGCTGCCCCGACTATCATGTTTATCTCTCTAGTCAGGACTCACAAACCTCTGTCGCACTTGCCTCTCAGGCTTTGATGGATCTCATGCCAGAACTGCGAATGGAACTGCAACTGGTCAGCTCTTCTCGTGCAAGAGAGAGTTGTCTCCATCAGGTGCAGCAAAAGGATGAGGACCAGGGACTGAAGTCAACCTAGGTCAAGGGATAGAAGGACTGGGTCTCTCAAATGGTCTTTTCCCCGAGATCTCTTATGGGCTTCAAAGACATTACCGAGATAATACAGCTGGTTCAAGATGGTACTCTTGGGGAAGGTCTTTGAGTACCAAGGTTTGAGGTGCTTACTACAAAGAGAAGGGGCAGACAGTGGAATGATTGACTCACGATGACGCCCAAGTCGAGAGCGGGGAACTATAGTTTTGGGATGCGGTGCATGTGCACCTCTTGAAGAAGGATCACGGGTGACTTTGGGGTCGGCCGGGGCTCGAGCACATTGACTAGACTTACGAAGCCAGGTGCCTGTAAGGAAACAGGTGAAAGCCTACCCCTTATAACGTGCACTAGCGTGTGTTGAGTAGGAGGACGAGGAGGTCGTTAGCTGTGTACTCGGGTTGGAGCAGCGACCGCTTTTCCCCGAGTGTTGGGATGCATATGCAAAACGTGTATAGGACCAGCCCAAGGAGGCCTAGTCCTGAACACTGGCTCTAGGCAATACATGAGTTGCCCGAGGTGTGGCTCGAGTGGGAGTCCCACGATCCTTAGGGTGTGTGCAGGAGATGGAGGCCCTAAGGTCTCCTCCTCAATGTGTTGGGCCTCTATGGGTAGAGGCTCGTGGTGGTGCAGAAGTGTAGGGGGTAACCTTATGGCGACCTACTGAAGCAATGGCTACTTGCTTGCCTTTTGCAGAGATGGACTGGGCAGCCATCTGGAGTACCTCGGCAATACGACCAACAAGTGACATGACGGTGGCAGGGTGAATGTTGTGATTCATGGTGTGTGTGCCACTTATGCAGGGTGCCTTGGCGGAGGTTCCACCAAAGCGAGGAGATGGGGAGTGAGGGACCATTAAGTCTAACCTCACTCCCATCCAGGTTAGGATTAGGGGGCTAGACGCGGGGGTCTTTGCTCAAAAGGAACGTTGGGATTGAATTTCGAGGAACTTGTTCTCTGGGGACACTCACGATTGCAGGGATTAGGAAGTCCCCGATCCGGATCAACTGGTTACAGAAACCAGAAGCCATCAGTGTCAAAAACAAAAAATAAAAGGAAAAACTAGCCAAACAAGTACGATCCGACTAAGGGGTAGTAGGTCCCCAGTGGAGTCATTAAGTTGGTTAGGTGCCTTGTTCCCCCCTCCGCATCTAGATGACCTGATAGCACGTATCTCGAGTTTCAAGGGAACCAGGGACTTGAGATTGCTCTCTCGAGAACCTTGCTAAAAAACAAGGGTTGGTAGACCAATTTATGAGAGACGAATTTAAGGTGGGTTCGGGACTTACTAGGGCTGGCTCCCATGGACGCCATCTTAGATCACGAAGAAAGCCCTCCATTTGTAAACTGGTTCGGAATCGCCTCCCTTGGCATGTATTTTCCTGTTTTTGCAATCAAATGTTACAAGACAAGTGGGTCAAGGGACCCCACCTTGCCTTTAGGTGAACGTAAACGAGCGTGCACATTCAAAAAGAGGAAGAGAAGAATGAGAGAAGAAAGATTGGGGTTAGAAGAAGTTGACCAGATGTTGAGACCAATACAATGACTAAACTAGTAGGTAATTGACTTGGTGTGGTAGTAAAATGGGCTCGATAACTCAAACCAGCTCAAAAGAATTACTACTAGACGATTGTACCAATATCGACTCTCTAGACACAATGGAGTACTTATGAAGATCTTAACCAGCTCTGGGGCTATTCTGATACTGTCGAGAATTCCACTGTCTTGTCAAGCTTTATTGACCGACTTCCTCTGTATTTCATATCAGGGACCAAGGTGCTGAAAAATGTATTCAAACAGGGGCATCTGGAATAGAAAGATGGGTATAAAGACCTGTCTTTTGTGAGTGACCTTTAGATATTGACAAGTACAACATTGATCACAAATCGATCAACATCTCTCCACATATGTGACCAAAATATTTTTCTCCAACCATAGCCATACTTTTTTCCTTTCCAAAGTGCCCACCTAATTGTCCAGCATGAAGCTCCATGATTATCTTCTCCCTTAGGGAGAAATCAGGTATATGTAACTGCACATATTTAAATAAATAACCATCATGCATGAGATACTCACCCATAGGGTATCGTCCATCAACACACCTTTCGAGGACCTTGCTGAAAATTGGATCAGCTTTATATTGATCTTTTATCACTCCAAAACCCAACACTTCCATAAACAAAGTTCTAAACAACACTACCCTTCTACTTAAAGCATCAGCTACCTTATTTTGGGTTTCAACTTTGTGCTTTAATAAGGAGGTGAAATCTTGAAGGAAGGTCATCCACTTAGCATGTCGTGCATTCAACTTCTTTTGGGAACTCGAATATCGGAGTGCTTCATGATCTGAATATAGAGCAAACTCCTTAAGAGTCAGGTAGGGCCTCTAGTAACGCAAGGCTTGTACCACTGCATAAAACTCAAGGTCATAGATCGAATACTTTTGACGTGCCACATTCAATTTCTCACTAAAGAAGGCCACTGATTGCCCCTCTTTACGTAGAACTGCCCCTATGCCAACATTTGATGCATCGGTTCCAACCTCAAACACCTTAGAAAAATTTGGTAAGGCAAGTACTGGTGCTTACATCATCTTTTTTTTAATTAGAGTGAAGTTATTTTAAGCAATGGGACTCCATGAAAACTTTTCAGCCCTCATACAATCAATCACTGGTGCTATTAGAGTGCTGAAATTTCTGATAAATCGGCGATAAAAGTCACTAGGCCATGAAAAGAACGCACCTTAGTGAGTGACTTTGGCATCGGCCACTGAGCTATGGCCTTCACCTTTTCTTGATCCACCTTAATTCCCTCAAATGAAACAACATACCCCAGAAAGACGACATAGTTCGTCATAAATGAGCATTTTTTCAAATTCACAATAAGTGATTCCGTCCATAGCACATCAAAAGCTTGTTCCCAGTGGTTAAGATGATCATGTGGGTTAACACTAAACACTAAGACATAAATTACATTCACATCCTTGTTGTACCCTTTTAATTTTTGCACATTAAGCAACTTTGAACGCTCCTCTTTAGTGGATTTGGGTGTAGGAAGTCGTTTCATTGGTTGGAGTATAATATTAATATGATCCTTAACAAAAAAATAAGTGTTTGGTCTAGTTTTATGTACCATATCATGATCATAAAGCCATGGTCTACCAAGTAATATGTGGCATGCATCCATAGGTGCTACATCACACCACACTTTATCTTTATAATTAGAACCAATAGAAAAAGAGATTAAACAACGAGTAAGAACTGATACCTCACCTCCTTTTTTGAACCACTGGATGTGATATGTGCGTGGGTGCTTATGTTCCTTCAATTGAAGTTTACCCACTATCTCTTTATACACAATGTTTTCACTGCTCCCACCATCAATTAGTATTGTGCATACCTTGCCTCCTGATGTGCAAATCGTTTAAAATATATTGTGTCGTAACCATTTCTCATCCTCGTTAAGTCTTAAGATTGATAGCATAGTTCGCTAAACAATTAAGGCTTTACCCTCTTCATCTCCATACAACTCCTCAACCTCACCTTTGAAAGACTCAGTCCCTTCATAAGACTGGCTCGTCCTAATATTACCTTGGCCTTCATAGGTGTATCCTTCATCGACTTCTTTTTCATAATTTCCTTCAGCCAAATTAACTTTGACAGGGGGTTAACGTGAGGGGCAATTGAATGCCATATGTCCAAGTTGTTGGCACTTGAAACACATTATTTGTGTATTATCACAAAATGTCTTATGTGCTCCCAACCCTCTCCCAACACCACCTCTCCTCATATTGAAGTAGAGCCCCTTGTCACTGAGTTGTTTCCCTCAAGGTCCTGATTGACTATTTCCTCTGCTTTGAGGGCTAAATTATAGGTATAAGACATCTTATAGGCATCTTTGAAGGCCAATTTATTCTAAATGCCTTGATTTAGCCCATTCAAGTAACGACTTATTTTTTTATCTTCATGCTCTTGTAAATTTTCCCTAGATGTCAAAATATAGAACTCTTCAGTATAGTCATCTACTGACTTTCCACCTTGCTTGAGGTTTTGACACCTTTGGTACAAAGTTCGAGCATAATTTATTGGTAAAAATTTTCGACACATCTCCGTCTTCATCTTTTCCGACGAATTAATTTTTTCCTTGCCATGTCGAAGACGATCTTGTTGCAAATCATCCCACCAAACTAATGCATGGCCAGAAAATTGTGACTACTAATTTTAATTTTTTTGTGATCTGCAATATCTTTGTACTCAAACACTTTCTCTACTTTACTTAGCCAATCAAGAAAATCATCTGCATGCAATCGACCATGAAACTCTAGAATATCAATTTTTATTCTAGGTTCTCTTTCTCTTTCCAACAAACGAAGAATTCGTTGATTGAATTCGTTATTAACTTGGGCCACCCGGGTTGGTTACGAACAAGATGCATACATCTTTCATCTCTGTTGCCTTGAGTTCCAATGCCAGTCTCCAAATTCTTTCCCTCCTGTAGCTGCGCAAATTTTTGCGTAAGCTCATCTACTTTCTCAGCTACGAGCGTGAATTGGTCTACTCTCCCTAATACGGCATGAACTAATCCCGTAAGTACCTTTAATCCATCAAGGGGTATCTCTTGTGAAGCCATTAGAACCCGCTCTGTTACCAATTAACGCAGGGAGAGAATAAAACCAGAAAATTAACAATAGAAAGAAGGAAGTTTGAGAGAAAATACCCTCTCTCAAAGGTCTATAAGGGAATCCACTCTCAAAACAATCTTTTATACTAAACCAATTTTTATTCAATTCATAGACTGTTTTACAATGAAGGGAAACATCCCTTTAAATAGACTAAAGAGAAGATAAACAAAAGAGAAAAAATACCTCCACACACTCCCTTTTTTTTCTCTCTTCCATATTTTTTCTCATCCCTATTTTTCCTCTCTTAACTTCACAGCTAATAGATAGACACATTTTTATCAAAGCAAAGCCTCCCATGTTTTATTCAAAGCCTTCCTATTGTGATAAAGATAAAACCCCCATAATTTTAACCTTATCATATTTACATCCCAAACTTACGAACCCAATCGATACAAGATAAACACAATATAAACTCTTGTCCTCCTAATTATCCTTGCGCACTTCCTATTCTTATCAAAATAATAAAAATTAAAGCCACCCTAATAATCCCCCTTATTACATCACTGCCCCTTTCTTTTTCTCTTGGGTTCTATGACCCTTTCTGGCCCAATCACGCAGGGGCACAGCTGCATCACTTTCTCTCTCTAAAATTTTAATATGGTCTCTGTAAAACTTTAAATTTGAGAAATTTTCACTCTCTAAAAATTTGAGATAGTTTCTCTCTGTAGAAATTCATATAATTTTTCTTTCTAAAAAATTTCACGTACTTTTTCTCTACAAAATTCGATATAGTTTTCCTCTTCAAAATTTTGATAAGTCTTTTGTTCTTCGACCACAAAATGATTATTTCTATGAAATTTCAATTCCACCTAGTTTACAAGAACTGAGATTTCAAAAATGTAAGCTAAAAAAGAGCATTAAAGAATCCCAAGGAAATCTCAAATCCAACGGAAATGTCATTTCTAAGCGAACTAAGCACGATTGACCAGCATTTCCAGGAAAAGCGATTCCTTAAAATCTAAATCCAAATAACCAAACAGGCCCTAACTGAAGCCTTAGCATCTCAAGATGCAATTTTTGGAGAGAAGTTATAAATAGTGAAATGGACACCATAATGGCTAATAAAACGTGAAAATTAGTAGATCTTTCAGCTAGTTCTAATTCCATAGGCTGTAAATAGATATTTAAATAGATCCCCATTTATCCTCAACACAGTGGGATATCTCCCAAGCCCTCTGTCCAATAAAATACAGCACCCTCCTCTCCCTTTCTCTCCCTCTCTATCTTTCACTCTCTCTCTTTCTCTCTCTTTATCATTCTACTCCTACTGGATCGGGCTTTCCCAATCATTGGGTGGTCATATGGAAGCTCAAAGATCGTTGTTCAAAGCCGGAGCAGCTTCATCTTAGAGCTTTCTTGCCTTTCTGTAGATGATGAAGAAGTGGCATCATATTTCTTGCTTCTTAGATGTTCATAAAATTTTTATTGATTTTTTAATTAGGGTGAGTTTTCATCGTTTTTTGGTGAGAGAGATGGCAAATAATCATTGTGCAATTTTCTTGTTTGGGAGCATCTGGCAAAGGTCCAAATTATTTGATTTTTATTATGTTTTAGAAAGAATGCGGAGACTAAGGCGGTTCTTACTTTTGTTATTATTTTGATCTTTGTTTCCTTGTTATGGTGTCTTAATTACTCATTTCTTTGTTGATTTTTATGTGACTTGTTTTATATTTAGAATAAAAAAATTTCTTTACTTTGATGCATCGACATGTACAGTAACGCATGACCACAAGGAAAAGGTGGGCATGAGTGTAATCACCACCCTATCAAATGAATGAATGGTGATTGTCATGAATGGTTCCCACATTAAAGATCTTAGTGGGTCCCATTGCTGATACGAAAAAGATTAATATACATTTTACTTCACATTATTTCAAATATACCTATAATTTACTGCTATTACATCCATATTCAATTTGTTTGGTGGTTTTGAAAGTGCCAACATTTCTTATCTTCAAGATCCGAAATCAATAAAAAAAAATCGGATCAGCAAGACATGAAATTGTAGATTTTTTAATCTTGAAGGGGAGTGGGGACTATTTTATTATATTTCCTTGTGAAAAATTTTAGGATTTTCAATAGCCAAGTTAAACAAAATAACTTGATCCAGTAGGAAAATGTGATTTTAAGATTTTAGAAATCCAAAAATTATGAGGTAAAACTTTGGATTTTTTACACTCAAAAGATTTCAGGGACACTAAATTGAACTTTCAGATTATGAAATTCAAAAACTTCAATTTCATATAAATTTTCAATTTTAAAAATTGAAATTAAAAATTAAAAAAAATGAAAATTGAATTTTTAAATCAATTTGGGCAAAAATTGTTTTGACACTCTTTTCTTGTTAAATAAAATTTTCGTGAAATTGAATTATCTTTGCCATTTTTGGAATTTAAAAATAAAAAATGAAAATTTTAAGATGGTAAAACAATGGAAAGTTTTAAAATGTATTTTGAAAATCTAAAGAAGGGCAATTTAGTCATTTAAAACTATTGGTTAGTATTATTGTAATAACGGGTATGGATGTAAGAATAGGGAAATTAACAAGAAAATCTAAATAATGTTAATAGAACTGATATAAACGTAATTTTTAGTGGGTTCTCCTTTGAAAAAATTACAATAAACATAATTTTCGGGTTCCCGCTTTCAAGATGGCCACGTATGTGATTGTGATAATTATTTCTATCAAGAAAATCCTACTTTATCTATCTATCTAAAACTTTGGGATCTAGTTTTAAATGATTGAAACTTAAAGTCTTTAATAAAACTTTGTGGTGAGAAATCATAAATTTGAAGATCAACATTATTTCTATTAGTTGGCTCCCGCTTTTTACATAAGACATAACAGATAAATAGCCCACCAAGGTTGACGATTAAACCAGACCATTGGGCGCGTCTTGACTAGATAGAGAAAGAAGAAGGCATTTTTCAGGTTCTTTTTCTAACTTGTATTCTTCCTCTTCTCTCTCACATAAAGCTTCTTCTTTTTCTCTCACTTTTTATTCTTTTTCTTTCTCTCTCTCTAAAATATCTTCTTCGTTGTAGCAATCACTTTTACCTGCTTCTCCTAACATCATTCGTTATTTCAATCATCTGCTATTGCTTCATTCAAATAACCAGCGGCTATGAAGATATTAGAGGTGATATTGACATTGAAGTCACATCAAGCAACAACATGGCCAAAACGATTTGTACAGTTCTCTCGGTCCACCAGAAAAACCTGAAAGCAAAGATCATCGAGACAACTCAAGATGATTTCCCATGGACAGGGAAGTTCGTCTTCCTGGTCCAAGATTCATTTCTCATAAAACCGGACGCATTCATGACTCTCAAAATCTATCACGCGCGCCGGCTGCTCAGAGATGAGCTTTTGGGTTATGCAAGAACCCCAGTTACGAATGTGATGGTATTCGAGGATTGGGGTTTCTTGTCCCTGCATGTGAGCAGCAGCTCCGGCTTGCCTCTTGATCTCGTCAACTTCAGTATGGCTCTGTGGCCTACAGGATGTGCAACGGGCGAGTTTCTGAACGGACGGGGAGGGATGGACTTCAATGGATTGTAGGAGGGACGGATCATGGGAGTCCATTGCACCCACAAGCTTAAGAAAAAATGAATTCTTTGTTGAATCTTTAAGAATGAACCCCAAGAGATTTTACATTTCGGCTTTGCATATTTACATAGAACTGGGCTAAAACATGAGTATACACCCAAAAACTTCTTAAAATTGAAGATAATTGCAATTTATTTGAATTAAAAGAAAATCTAAAAATGGGTTCAAAAGGACTTTTTTGCCCCTGCCTAATAATTTGTGGAATTTCAGAACAGTCCCTACTGCTACCCGAGAACTTGCGTGATCTTCCATAACTGATTCGGGGTTGTTCTGGTGCCCGTTTGATCGAAAGACTATTGTTTTCTTGTTAGGCTCGACATTGCGATTGATTTGACACCAATTTCGAGCCATGAATCATGTTTTAAACCCATGATTATGAAACTTGAAAATCGATTGTGCGCATGTTTCTTGATGTTTTTCTTCAGTTTCTTAGCTAAATCACACTGAGCATGCCGTCACGATCACGTTGCAACAAACCAAGCTCGATTTTTTTTCCGAATGAAGATTTTGTCGTCTTACATTTTTGGTTGGAATCTTGAAATCTGACGGCTAGAATTTATAGTAGCTTTGACGCCTTTGTGTGTGAAATCCAAACGTTCATCATATGTGAAGTTCAGACCAGAGATGGCCACAAATCTTATGCACATAATACAATTGGTTTCGTGCCGATCGGGTACGTGAGCGTCATGAATTGGCCTCAGGACTGAGGCGTGCTGTTGTCGAATTTTCTGCACGTTTCTTCACGGATCAAAAACTTCTCTCTAGCTTTTCTCCCTGCTTGGGCGTCTTCATGGGGCGTACCACATATCAAAATGCTCGTCTTGACGAGACGAACGCGCTTACAAAATTTGAGCACGATACGACTTGGATCAAGTGAGATATAGGCCTTGAAAGTCACCAGCCGTGAATATAAAAACAACCACCTTAAATGGTGTTTTAATGCAGGGTTACCACATGGGAATAGTGTGCGGCCTACCCTTTTTCGGTATTTTAGTCATAACTTTGTCCTGAAGTGCCTGATTAAGTTGAAACTTAACCCATAAGGGTTTTCGACCATGTTGGATCCAATGGTGGTGGTCACATAGTGATTTGACGCACCAAAAACATAATTCTAGTTATGAGGTCCATTTTAGTGTGCAAGAGGCCAATTTTTTCGAAATTGTTTCTTTGGGTTCACTGCCTTGACTTTGTTCCCAACCATCCTCTTGAGCAAAGACCCGTTGTCAAGTTCCCAGGTCGTAACCTGGACCGGTGTGAGATGGGACTTAAAGGCCCCTCACTCCCCATCTCCTCGCTCTGGTGGAAACTCCACCAAGACGCCCTGCATCGGTAGCACTTCTATTGCCCCACATTTCATGCACCCAGCTACCGGCAAGTCACTTACAGGTCATATTCCGAAGGTATGTTGGAAGGCTGCCTAGTCCCTTTCTGTAAAAGGCAAACAAGTTGCCATTGCTTCTGTTGGTCGCCATAAGGATACCCCCCACATTTTTGCACCATTGATCTTTATCCCTAGAGGCTCAACCCATCGAGATAGAAACACCATGGTCTTCACCCCTCACACACACCACAAAGCTCGTGGGTCACCCACTCTAGCCACATTTCGGGGAAACCCTTGTGCTACCTGGAGTCAGCATCCAGGATCGGACCTTTTAAAGTCAGGTCCTTTACATGCTAATCACATGCATTTCACTGCTCGGGGCAACGCTGTCATTATGCCAACCCAACTACATAAGGGGCAGGCTTACATCTGTTCTCTTACAGACACCTGCTCGTAGTTCTTGGCCTCATAAGGCTAGATCACTTGCACGAGCCCTGGCAGACCCCTAGGTCTCCCGTAATCCTTCTTCAAGGGGCGCACATGCGTCGCCATCACATGCGTCCCCTAGCCCTAGACTCGGGCCTTCTCATGACTCAATCCTGCTCCAGCCCACTCCTTCTTCATCGAGCAAGCACCTTCAGTCTTGGCACTTGAAGGTTTTCTCTAAGAGTACCATCCTGAACCAGCCCCATCACTTTGATCGTGTCTCTGGAGCTCATAAGAGAGCTCAAGGCATTGACCTAATGGAAGATTGAGTCCTTCATCCTCCCCAAGATGACTCCAGTTCCTAGCCCTCATCCATTGCCGCACCTGATGGAGACAGCTCTCCCTTGTGCAAGAAGAGCTGACCAGTCGTGACTTAGATCGCAGTTTTGTCGCGAGGTCCATCAAAACCGCAATGCGAAACAAGATAGAGGTTTGCAAATTTTGATTTGGGAGGTGACCAAGGCAGTCAAAACAACCAATTCTGATGACCCACTTCACTTGAATCCCTTCTACCCCCTTTAGATGATGAAGCCTGCAAAAGAGCTCCATGAGCCCTGTGCTGTGGTTACTGTCGTAGAAGAAGACCCAACCACACAGCAGCCACAGTTCCAAGACCATCGAGAACCGGTCCAAACGCGATCAACATACAAGAGTCGAGTTCAATCAGGGCGTGCTGACCCCCTGCTGACTGACCTACCACGTACGACCTGTCAAGGTTGCAAGCCCTTAGTTACCACCAATGCTGACCTCCATAGAGAAACGGTCAACGTAATGGTTGTAAGCGAGCCCGGTGATGCACAAGAAGAGCGCATGAACAAGTTTGAGGATATGGTGCATGTAATGATGGAAAAGATCGATCGTATTGACATTGCAAGTTAATCGGCTAACCATCAGGTCAATTCCCATCACCCTGATGGTGCACCTCCACGGCAACCCCTTCCTTCTACCTCACAAGACAATTATGTCCCTAATCCCGTCTCTCAAACAAACATTAATGCTATGGTCACCCATAGCCTAAAGAACAGACAAATCCTGAGCATACAGGGAGCGACACCTTATCAAAGGCCATACCCCTATATATTGATCAGGTCTCGTTTCCCTCAGATTATACGAAAGGGAAGTTTCCTTTATTCAATGGAACCACGTCCCCAAACCAGCATATTGCCCACTTCCAGGTAGCATGTCGAGAAATAGTAGCTGACGGGAGACTTTTTCTCCAATAGTTCATTGAGACCCTCGATGGCCTAGCATTTCAATTGTATGCCCGACTTCCTCCAAACTCTGCATACATGGGAGGAGATGGAGAAACTGTTCTATCAATGCTTCTATGAGGTTGATAGAGAGGTCCAAACCATCGAACTTCTCACCTTGACTCAAGACCCTGATGAGCCCGTGGACCATTTCATATCAATATGGAGAAATCTGGCTTCACTCCATCCTAATCCTATGCCTGAGAAAGAAGCAATCCAAACTTACGTTGGAAAAATGCCACCTAAGATCGCTCTACTTGTCGAGGCCTCTAATCCGACCCCCATGTCACAGTTGATCTCTAAATCAGTTCACATAGAAAGTTTATCATGCCACCACGGTGGGACACAACAACCATCTACAAGCTCAATAAACAACCGTGGCAATGGTAGCTCTCAGAATAACACATAGGGAAATCGATGCAACCGTCATGGTCATTGATTCAAAGAAAGCTCCCTCCCAAACTTTGAACCTCTCTAAAGGGGTAAGCACGATAAAGGTAACACCCCAGGATGGCAAGCCAACAACTGTCGTATAATCGGGTACCCCCACCAGCCGACCTTGATCATGGTGATTATTTCACCAGGCATAAGAACAAGGTCTATCCCTTCACGAAGGAATGGGTCCCATGCTATTCCGGTTATTATTGGAACAAAATATGATCTAGTTTCCATAAGCCAAGTTCCTCGAGCAACCTGGCCTTGACACTCAGGTGAATTATTGTGCCTACTATCAGAGGATCAATCATCCTACAGATGGCTGCTACAGAGGCCTTTGGGGCAGTCCAGGCCTCTCGTGCCGTAACCATTCAAGAGGAAGATGAAATGCATGGTATCCTTTACTCCTTCTTCATTATAATGCTTCAAGAAGGCATAATCACACTAAAGCATCGCCTTACTAAGGGGACTGAAGATCGTTTGTGCCTGTACCATCAAATAAAAGGCCATTACCTGTCGACATGCACAAGTTTCCTTGATATATTCACAAAGAAAATGTGGAAGTGTTAGGAGTTTTACAATCTCCCCCTAAGTGATCCCCAAGTCATTCCCTTATCACAAAGTAGGACCTTCCTATCAATGACTCGGACTCTGCCGAATCCTCGACTTCCCAGCCATGGATAGTCTACCATGGCCGAAGCACACTCAAGTCCTTAAGGCGAGAAACAGTTCGCCAAGCTAGAGTTATTCGCAAGACCAGTGAGACGAATCAAACATCACCTCAGAAAACCAGAAAGAGACAGACTCCAAGGGCTACTTGCTGAAGAAACAAACCGCTCAACCCACAGTCGAGCAGGAATTTCTCAGGTCCTTTCCTCCACTGCCAACTTTACTGGACTTCATCCCTGACACAATCCTTCTTCCTTCTTCATCCTATCAAGAAGACGATCCCGTGCCAACTCCCACTCTGCACACGTCCAATGAGGGTGACGATGTAAAAAGCACTCCCCAACAGTCTAAGCAAGGGAAAGACTTAAAAAACCCCCTGCACCCGTCCAACCCAGATGATGAAGTAAAAAGCTACCCCGATCAGTCCGATGAAGGGAATGACCTTAAAAGTCCCCCACCTTCTAACTCTTCTCCTTCTTCTTCCCATGCTTCTCAGTCTCCCTCTTTTACATCCCCTGTAGGTACAACCTTGGTATGTATGGACTTCAAGGCTCTCGACCGAGAATTTGAAGGAATCAATATAAGCAGGATGCAGCATAAATGATTGAGAAAGACCCTGGCGCAAGCAGCAGGATTTCTAACAGTTGTTGATGCCCTGGCAGCTAAAGCCAAGGCAGAGCCACCTTCTTTAAAGAAGCACAAGAAGTCGAAGTCAAAGAAACCCTAGTGGCACCTTGAGCCTAACTTCGACCAGAGATTGAGAGAATCAAAAGAGCGAAGCTTCTATTCTCATGAAGCTTCCCATATGATACAAGTTTGTGAAGAACCAGCTAGCTCTGAGCAAACACTCTAGGCATTCGTACAAATATTGTGTGATTCGTATGAAGACACTCTTCGCATCACCATCAATCAACCTCATTTTTCTCCTAACTGTCCAGACAAGCTTCTCCAAACTGATGTGTTTTCTACATTTGGAATCGACCTTTTCGTCACTCGGTTCGAGAAGAACGCAGGAAGACCAACCCTGGAGCCCTATTTGCGGTAGAGATGTCAGGGTCACATGAAGTTGGTGAAAAGGCCTTTGAGGACAACAAGGAAGAGTTGCAAGAAGCCCTGGAAGAGTGGGAAGAAGGTGGTGAAGCCACAACTGACGAACTAAAAGAAATAATTCTTGGAGATGAAGCGGATCGCAGAACTACTTTCATTTCAGTGAATATGTCGCCAGAAGAGAAAGAGGATTTCACTACCTTCTTGAGAGCAAACCGGGACGTCTTGGCTTGGCATTATCATGAGATGCCTGGTTTAGATCCTCAAGTCACTATTCATTGTCTCGGCATTGATCCAACTATCAAACATGTCAAAAAGAAATAAAGAAGGTTCAGGCCTGACCTTGAATGCAAATAGACTCCGAGATAACCGAACTCAGACAAGAAGGTTTCACCCATGAAGTCAAGTACCTGAAATGGCCAGCAAATGTCGTCCCGATCAAGAAGAAGAATGGTCAAATCAGAGTGTGTATTGACTTTCGCGATTTGAATACCTCTTGTCCCAAGGATGACTTCCCGTTGCCATTCATCGAGATGCTCGTTGACTCTACTGCTCACTGTCAAATATTTTCCTTCATGGATGGATACTCTGGGTATTATCAGATAAGGATGGCGCCCGAAGATGAAGAGGCCACTGCATTCCTAACTCCAAAAGGGGTCTTCTGTTACACAATGATGCCTTTTCGATTAAAGAATGCTGGCGCAACATACCAGAGAGTAATGACGACCATTTTCAAAGACATGATGCACAAAGAGGTGGAGTGTTATGTAGATGACTTGGTGGTAAAATACGAAGAGAAGGATGCTCACATGAGAACCTTGAAAAGGTATTTAAGCGTTTGCGTCTTCATCAACTTAAAATGAACCCGCTAATTTGCACTTTTGGCGTGCACTCCAGAAAATTCTTAGGGTTCATCGTCAGACATCGAGTGCTTAAACTTGAGCCTGTCAAGATCAAGGCAATCCAAAAAATGCCATCACCGACTACACTTCGAGAACTACACTCCCTCCAAAGGCAACTGGCATACATTCGTAGGTTCATCTCGAACCTCTCAGGTCATTGTAAACCCTTTACACACTTGTTAAAGAAAGATACCTCATTCATCTAGGATGAAGCCTGTCAAGCAGCCCTTGACGATATCAAGCATTATTTACTCAACCTTCCAGTATTGTGTACACACGTATTGAGAAAACCTCTCATTCTATACGTGATTGCTTTAGACGAGTCACTCGGAGCATTATTGGCACAAAATAATGAAGAGGGAAAAGAGACTACATTATATTACCTCAGCCACATGATGCAAGGGGCCGAGAAGAATTATCCCCCTACCGAGAAGATGTGCGTGGCACGGATCTTCGTAGTACAAAAACTCTGCCATTACTTGTTTAGTCATGAAGTTAAACTTATATCGAAAGCTATTCCTATAAAGTTTCTTATGACACGCCCATGATTCTTGGGATGCCTTGCTAATTGGGCATTATTGTTGATGGAGTTCGACATCACGTATGTCCCACAGACGGCCATCAAGGACCAAGCTTGGTTGACTTTCTCGCAACACACCCCGTACCGACAGAATCTCCTCTATCAAGCGACCTCCTTAATGAAGAAGTATTTTGTGCTAGCCTTGTTCATGTCTGGGAATTGTACTTCGATGGAGCATTCCAATCAGATCGAGGAGGCATCAGAGTAGTCTTCCTAACTCCAAGAAGAGGAATATTGTCATTTTCTTTCTCTCTCGCTCAAGCCGGTTCTCATAATGAAGCAGAATATCAGGCCCATATAATCAAACTGGAGATAGCCTTTGATCTCGACTTGGAGCAACTCAAGATATATGATGACTCTAAGTTGGTTATCCAACAGCTTGAAGGGATCTATGATGTGAGAAAAGATACTCTCAAGCCTTATCGCGATATTGCAAAATCATAAATGGCCTAGTTTGAGGACGTATCCTTGAGTCACATCCCCAAGAGGCTAAACTCGCAGGCCAATTCAGTTGTAAAACTCGACGCTACAATTCAGTTGTCCTCATTAGGACCCACGCTTGTTTGGGTGGCTTAATGGAGACACATTGAGCTAAGAACCGAGGTTGATGTGGATGATGAGAGAAATATCTTCCCCGAGTCCCCTCCTTACCCATTTGGAGCACTTCTATCAACCAAAGAAGTAATCAAGACTGAACAAGGAATAATACATAGTACAGGAGCTAAGGGTCGAAATCAAGAACCAGAATTCTTTGACCCAATATGCATAAAAATTGAGCAGGTAGAAAATTGGAGATAGCCAATCACTAGTTTCCTAAAACATGACAGGCTCTCAGAAGATCGTGTCGAACGCAACATCATACGTTGAATGTCTACCAAGTATACCCTCCTTGAAGGAGAGGCTCTCTTCACACGGTCATTTAACAACATTCTTCTTAGATGTGTCGATATCCAAGAAGCAAATAAGGCGTTAGAAGAAGTCCACTCAGGCATTTGTGGACTACACCAGTCCGGTCTTAAGCTCTATGAACGAAATCGCAGGTTGGGATACTATTGACCTTCCATGATCTCCGATTCCTTAAGCTACTCTAAAGAGTGCCAACTATGCCAAATACACTCTAGCCTGGTTCACAAGCCTTCAGAGCCCTTACACCCTACGGTTGCATCATGGCCTTTCACACAATGGGGTATGGACATCGTAAGGCCTATTGAGCCTCCTTCCGCAATGGGCCATGTTTTTATCCTAGCTGCAACTTATTATTTCTCTAAGTGGGCTGAAGCGGTCCCCCTTAAGCAGGTTCCTGGGACAGCGGTGGCCTACTTCATTCGACATCATATCATATATCGCTTCGGAGTGCCCGATCGGATTATATCTGACAACGGTACTCAATTAGGAGTCATCACATCGATCGCTTAGTTAACCAGTTCGGTTTCGAATGGAGGTACTCGACTATGTACCACCCTCGGGCGAATGGCTTTGCTGAGGCTTTCAATAAGACTCTGTGCAATATTTTAAGAAAGTCAGTATCAAAAACAAGGAAGAACTGGCATGAGAAGTTTCCCGAAGCACTATGGGCTTGTCGTACTATTACGCAAAATGCTACTGATTCCAATCCTTATTCTCTGGTCTATGGGGGTAAAGCAATTCTACGTCTCGAAATATAAATCCCTTCACTGCGAGTCGCTATTCACCAAGGAATAACAAAATATGAGAGAGTCAAGCTCCGGTATTAAGAGTTGGATGCACTCGATGGAAAGAGGCTAGAGGCTCAGTAGAACCTTGAACTGAACCAAGAGAGAATGAAGAGGGCTTTTAACAAGTTTGTCAAGATCTTCTCATTCACCCGTGGAAATCTAGTGTTAGCTATTGAGAAACCTTTTTTTATGCATGGATGACGGATAGGGAAATTTGAGCCTAAGTGGGAAGGTCCCTTTAGAGTAAAAAAGGTCTCGCCCAATGAAGCCTACATACTGACACATCTTGAAGGAGCGGAAGAAATGCCCCCCTATCAATGAACAATACTTAAACAAGTACTACCTATGATGCATATTCAAGAAAAAGAGACTCGACATGAAAATAAGCATGATAGTCCAAAAAAATTCTAACTATGTTTATTGCAGTAAAAATGAGTTGCAAGTTACAAGCTAAAGAAGCCCATTACTAGGGAGGTTATAAGTCTTTTGCACCTGAGGATAAGAGGACGGTTACAAACCAAAATCTGTAGTTTCATTCTTACATTTGAGGAAAAGAGGATGGTTACAAACCAAAATCTGTAGTTTCATGCTTGCATCTGAGGATAAGAGGACGGTTACGAGCTCAAGGAAAAGTCCTCCTCATGAAGAAGAAGCGAAACCACTTGGAGAGTTAGCTTCAATTCATCTGACTAGTAAGAGGATGGTTACAGGCCAGAAGACGAAGTGAGGACATTCCAAGAAGTTAGGTTCAATCCATCCGACATGTATATAAAACATACAAGTCAGATATCTCACCTGACATGTACATCAAACATACAACGTAGGATTCATTCGACATCTGTATCAAACATACAAAGAGGGCTAGACCTAGCAAGGAACTTTCTTATGATGCAAAGCATACCCTGTTCACAGTGGATGCCCTTCCACAGAACAACATGGACCCCACTGTTGTGCTGGAGGATTTGGCTTCCAACAGGTTCCACAAGCCACACCTTACCATCATTGACCACTTTTTGCTGGCCAATGAACATCGTCGTGCATATCTCATCACCGAACATCATAAATCGCGCACATGAATTACTGCCACATGCGTGCATTACTCTCCGCATCATGGTAGGCCACATTGCTGATGAGCGCCGTCTGAAGTCAGTGCCGGCTGCGTCTTCCAAAGGCTAATGCCAGCTGAACTCCTAATGTCGGTTGCCTTTCTTGAGGATCAACGTCGATTGTCTCAGAGCCCATTACAGTTCTAAACCATCAGCGCCGGTTGCCTCAGGGCTGGCTGCACTTCTGTTAATGCGGAACTTGTCGTGATTGTTTGCTTCTCGAGACTCCTCTTTTTTGGGGCCCAAGTTTCCACACCCCGTTAACAACCGCCCGATTTCCAAGGGCGACATTTCACCTCCAACGACTGTTCACCTTCCCTGCAATCGTTTTGTCCCTTCGGTTTCCTATTGGGACTTCTTCTACACGACCGGAAAAACCCACTGAAAGACTTCCCCCACCTGGGTTTTTGGCTAGGAAGTCACCAAAACCTCTGCAAACTCACAATAATGCTGGAAAACTCACTTAGAGATTTTTTCCTCTGCCGTGTTTTTTGGTAGGGAAGTCACCAAAACCTCTGAAACATCACTACAACCCCTGAAAAGCCCCTTAAAACTCCTCGAAAAATTACAAGATTTACGAAAATGCCTACCATTTTACTTGCCGCCTCTTCCATCTTCAAAATACCCACGTTGGAGTTCTTCTGTTTCCCGGAAAGCCCCCTGTGCTAATCGCAAAACTCCTACAAATCCTCGACAGAGTCTTACTTGATAGAAAACTTTTCCTTAACCTTTGCTTACTGAAACCTTCCCTGAAAAATTTCTCAAAACACTTGACCTCTTGCCAGAATCTTCTTTGTCACTTGCCAGAACTTCTACTAAGCACCCTTTACTCACCGGTAAAAAATTTCTCAAGTTTTTACCTTCAGTGAAAAGTGAGGGAAGACGGGGTCTTAACCCCCTTATGTAGCCTACACTACCCTCGGACAGCCCTCACAAACTGGAAATCCCAAACGCATCCAAGGGCAGCCAAACGATGATGAGCTAGGGCGGGCTTTGACCCGAGGCCTAAATCAACACTCATCACCGCCTGTAACATTCCAACAAATGGGCCATAACGGGTCAGGCTCGGGTCATGACTCAAGTATCAATCCATGCCCAGCGCTGCTACTCGGTTGAAGTGACTTGGCACCGGGTGAATTCTAAACAACCCTAGCGACGGTCGACTTAGCACCGAGTGAATTTCAAACGACCTTAGTGTCAGTTTACTTAATGCCAGTTGTGTTCAAATAATGTCACAGCTCATTCACAGTGTCAGCTGAGTTTTAACAACCCAGTGCCGGTTGTAATTTTGAGAACGCTGCCTCGATTGAACACTCGCAAGAAACAGTTATTGCTACACCTGGCACCGGCTGTATTTCAAGCCATCTATTGTCGCCTATTTTCAGCTGAAGCCTTGTGTGTCCTTTCATCCCCAGTGGAGTTTTACCCAAGTCGTTGCACCCAAGCTGTGACCTATCATCCCCAATGGAGTAAGGCCCAGGCCACTATTCCTCATCCCCATAGAAGTCACACCCATACTGCAGCCCATTATCCCAAGTGGAGTTAGGGTGATTCTTACCTCTTCAATTCCCGATGGGTTTGTTTCACACTAAGCTATCTTATCCCTAAGGAGTCGGGTTACCTGTCATAAGCCAATTCTCCATCGAGTCTCATCTTTCAACTTAGGGAGCCACGCTTGCCCCCCTAAGCCCTAGTAAAGTCCACTTCCATTGTCCATTCTTCATCAGGTAACCATTTCCATTTGAGCCCCCAATTTGTGAATGGTCTTAACCATTTTATCCTCAAGGAGTCAGATTTCCATCCACAGACGTATTCCCCATGGAGCTCCACCTACATGGAGACCCAACCTCGATCCGTGCAGCATGACCTTAAACTACATAGCCTCAATCGGTGCTACACGACCCTAAACTACACAGCCTCGGTCTGTGCTGCATGACCCTAAACTGCACAGCCTCAGTCCGTACTACACGACCCTAAACTACACAACCTCGGTCCGTGCTACATGACCCTAAATTGCACATCCTCAGTCCGTGCTGCACAATCCGAAACTGCACAGCCTTGGTCTGTGCTGTACGATCCTAAACTGCACAGCCTTGTTCCGTGCTGCACGACCCTAAACTGCACAACCTCGGTCTGTGCTGCACACCTTAAACTGCACAACCTCGGTTTGTGCTACACGACCTTAAACTGCACAGCCTCGGTCTGTGCTGCTTGACCTTAAAATTGCACATCCCTGGTCTAGTTGTATGACCTTAAAACTACATGGTCCAAACTATATGATCTTAAACTGTAGCGGAGGTCTAATTACACGACCAAAAACTGCATGATCCTAGTTGTATGACTTTAAACTGCATAACTACGGTCAAGCTATATGACCTTAAACCATAGTGCACGTCCTAGCTGCATGACGTTAAAAGACTCAGCCCCATGGTCCAAACTATATGACCTTAAACTGTAGCGGAGGTTGAATTGCACGACCATAAACCGCACGGTCTTAGTTGTATGACTTTAAACTGCATAACTACAGTCTAGCTGTATGACCTTAAACCATAGTGCACATCCTGGCTACATGACGATAAACTGTTTTACATAGGTCCCGGAGGTATGACCTTTAAAACTTGACCCCACATACGCGCACATGCCTTTACGTATACTTTCTTGCATGCCTTCCCCAACCTTCTTGTTCGTGTGCGCGCGCCATCTTCATTACCTCCCAGTGTGGCCATTCACTTCATCACCATATCTCATTCCCCAGTGAGTCCCCCCCACGCTCACAAAATGGCAAAGCCTTCCATCCATATGCGTTGTAAGTTAGTGCACCATCATCCACTCACATTTCATACATCATCCATCTTTCATAGGTAGCCTAATGCCATTTCCCCAAGTGAGTCAAACCACCACCATAGTCACTTCATGGCTGTAACAATCCTAAAATTAAAAAAAAAAAAAAAAAAAAAAACGGGGGAAATGATGCTTTTAATAGGTGATGATCTGATTGAGTATGATGGTCCTTGGGGACCATCACTATTTTCAAAACTTTTACTTTGGTTTAACTTTTGCTTTGCCTGCTTTTGCCTCCTGCTGCTTGCAGCTGGCAACGTCCTTTAGCAGACGTGGTTTTCGTACGATAAAAGCAGACTTTTAACGCGACACCTCAGGTATGAGGTAGAGCGTAATAAAATAATATAATAATACGTTATAAGAATTTAACTAGGGGATGTGAGCACTCCCACCCTAAAACAAAATTTTGAGATCTCTCTCTCTGGTCGAAACACAGTGAACTTCTCTCTCGAACCGAATTTTTTTATCGGAAGCTCCCTCTCAAATAATTGTGGGTAAGTGACATCGTCTTCCTGAAAAATAGTCTGTTTTTAATAAATAGTGATATTTCCGTCCAGGATCTTTATTTTATAAGTTTTATGTGTAAGTGACCCCATTGTCTCGAAAAATAATCCATTCTTTTTAAAAATGAAATGAAATAATTATTTCTGCTTATTATCATGAATTTTAGGCGCGATAAATTTTATGCGCACGTGACCCCATTATCTTGAAAAATAATCTTTTCAATAAAAATTGTGATATTTTATCTATGTTAGAAATTTTGAATGCTGTAAATTAGAAAAATAAATTTATTTATTTTTCTTGTCTATTGTTAGAAATAAATGTGATATTTCTGCTTTTAGTAAAATTGTGACATTTCTTTCTACTGTTTTAAATATTTAGACATTGTAAAATTCATGTGCAAATGACTGCCTTATTATTTAAAAATTGACATTTTTGCAATTGATTATAGTGTTGTTGTGAAATGTTTATTTGTGAATTCATATTCCATAAATTGTGATAATTCCGTATTCTTGAATTCTTATAAGAGTTTTTCTATACATATTAAATTGGCAATTATGCTAGAATGCCTTTACAAACTACTACCTTTCTAAATTTGAGCCCAAAATATTTGATTGGTTATTTTTGAAATATTATAGAGAGTGACTGTTATTAATGGTTTAAGTGAAATTCATATTAATGGTTTCAGTGATATGTTGAGTACATGATATTGCTGCTTTCGAATGTTTAAAGAGATTTGGAAATAATTTAAGCATGCAAGTGGACTCATCCGGTTTGCCGGTGACGTATAAGTGGACCTATCTGGGACGCCGGTAGGGGTTAAGTGGACTCATCCGGTACGCCGGTGAGGTATAAGTGGACCTGCAGGGTTAAGTGGACCTATCTGAGACGCCGATCGGGATTAAGTGGACCCATCAGGACGCTGATGGGGTATATAGGTGACCTACTTGGGATGGCAGTAGTGTATTTTGTGAAATCCTTTGAATTATGTACTGCCGTTAAAAGTGTTATAAGCATTTCAATTACACGGATTATACTTAATTATGCATTTATTGAAAGTGAAACTGTTGATGCATTTCTGTTAATAGATCTCATTTTGGAAAATATTGATATCTTTCAATCGTGATTATTTTTAGGATTATGATGATCACTTACTGAGGAGCCAAACTCATCAAACTATGATAAAGATTTTTTTCAGGATAACTACGGATTCATTTTGAGTGCTAGTCAAGATCAACCTTGGAAGATACTGTTGTTGTGCTAGCTTTCTTTATTTACTATGTAAGACCTCGCCACTGTAAATTTGTCCTATCAATAGATGTATATATGTTTTGTACATCACATCTCAGGAATAATATTATTGTAAATTCTTGGGGTGTGACAATTATGGTATCAGAGCAATAGGTTTAAGATCCTTAGGAAATTTAAAAAGAATGTACTTAAAATCACATTTATTGTGTGTACAGACCGGAATAAAGTCAGGATCCAGAATAGCTAAAGCCAATATGGAAGGAATTCACAAAGCCTTGGAAAATATGGTTGCTCTAATGCAACATCAGATGGAAAACAACAATCCACCCAGGCAATCAGTTACAGGAAATGGTGGGAGCAATATCGAACAATTTAAGAAATTAAACCCACCTTCTTTTAAGGGTGCTGTAAACCCACTGGAAGCCGAGGGATGGATTATGCAACTGGAAAAAATATTCGAGGTTATGGATCGTCCTGATGATAGGAAGGTGGCCTTGGCAGATTTTCTGTTAGAAGGTGAGGCACAACACTGGTGGCGAATGGCAAAAGGAGTATTGGTCAAAGAAAATAAAACCTTGACTTGGGAAGTATTTCTAGAGGCATTTAATGAAAAATATTTCCCAGATTTTATTCGAGACCAAAAAGAAATGGAATTTCTAGAATTAATCCAAGGAAATAAGACAGTAGCACAGTACGAGGCCAAGTTTACTGAATTGGCCAGGTTTGCACCACATATGATTAATAATGAGGCAAGAAAGGTGAAGAAATTTGAAAGGGGTCTCAGGCCAGCTATTAGAAGCAAAATATCAGTCTTGAAATTAAGAACTTATGCTGAAATAGTGGATCGTGCCCAAATTGTCGAAAAAGATTTTGAAGATTACCAAAAGACGAAAAATCAGAACAGTCATGTTAGACCTACATCATCTAATTGACAACAGTTTGAAAGGCCAAACAAGAAGCCAAGGCCCTCGCCATTTCAAAACCCAATAGAACCATGAAGAAAATGTGGGAAAAATCATGGATCAAGCCCTTGTTATTGGAATACCGGAGCCTGTTTTAAATGTGGAAAATTGGGACACCAGATTAAACAATGTCCTAGCTTACAGACACAACAGCTTCCAAAGCAGGGAGAGATAGCTCCGAAGCCTCAGATGAAGGGAAGAGTATTTGCGATTACTGAGCAAGACGCTCAAGCCTCAAAATCAGTGATCCAAGGTACTCTTACTATCTTCCAAAAAGTAGCTCATGTTTTGATTGATCCTGGATCTACTCATTCATTTGTGTCACAACACTTTGCATGCCACTTAAAGGTAGAACCAGAACAATTAGAATACATTCTAGAGGTAGCCACACCGATGGGAGATTCAATTAACACCAATAAAATGTACAAATCTTGTGTAATAAAGATAGAAGAAAAGGAACTGTTGGTTGATTAATACTCCTGAAAATTCAAGATTTTGATGTAATCTTAGGCATGGATTGGCTCTCTGCATACCATGCAAGTATTGATTGTTATAAGAAAATTGTTACCTTTAGTATTCCGAATCAACCAGTATTTTACTTCAATGGTGTCAAAGAAGACTCCCCATCATATTTAATCTCTTGTATTCGAGCTAATCGCCTCCTTCGAAAAGGGTGTCAAGGCTTTCTTGCCTATATCAAAGAAGATAGGAAGGAAGAAATAAATTTGGATACCACTCCGGTTATCCGAGAATTTCCCGACGTTTTTCCTGAAGAATTGTCAGGATTACCACCTGACAGGGAAATTGAATTCTCCATTGAATTATTGCCAGGGGTAGCACCAATTTCTAAGGCACCTTACAGAATGGCTCCTGCAGAACTTAAAGAACTGAAACAACAATTGGAAGAATTATTAGATAAAGGTTTTATCAGGCCCAGTGTGTCACCTTGGGGTGCTCTAGTACTGTTTGTCAAAAAGAGAGATGGGACTATGAGATTGTGTATTGATTATAGACAGTTGAACCAAGTGACAGTGAAAAATAAGTATCCATTACCTAGAATTGATGATTTATTTCATCAATTACAAGGATCACAAGTGTTTTCAAAAATTGATCTTAGATCTGGATACCATCAGCTTAAGATTAAAAGTGAAGATGTACTCAAGACAGCTTTTAGAACAAGGTATAGCCATTATGAATTTTTAGTCATGCCTTTTGGATTAACCAATGCACCAGCTGCATTTATGGATTTGATGAATCAGATCTTTAAGCCCTTTTTGGATAAATTTATTGTGGTATTCATCGATGATATTTTAATTTATTCGAAGAATCAGAAGGAACATGAGCAGCACGTAAGAATAGTATTGCAAATATTAAGAGAGAAGAAACTGTATGCCAAACTTAGTAAATGTGAATTTTGGCTTGAACAAGTGACATTTTTAGGACATGTCATATCAAAAGAAGGTCTATCAGTTGATCCTTCAAAGGTTGAAGCCGTTGTTAATTGGAAACAACCAAGTAATGTGACTGAAGTTCGAAGCTTTTTGGGATTGGCAGGATATTACAGAAAATTTGTAGAAGGATTTTCTCGAATCGCAATCCCATTGACTCGATTGACATAGAAAAATGTCAAATTTGAGTGGACAAGTGAATGTGAGGAGAGTTTTCAAGAACTAAAAGTTCGATTAACTTCAGCACCTATTTTAACTATTCCTGAGGGGAGTGGGGGATTTGTGATTTATAGTGATGCTTCACATAAAGGTTTGGGCTGTGTATTAATGCAGTATGGGAAAGTAGTGGCATATGCATCTAGACAGTTGAAAGAATATGAGAAAAAATATCAAATTCATGATTTAGAGCTAGCTGCAATAGTATTCGCTTTGAAAATATGGAGGCATTATCTATATGGTGAGCAATTCGTAATATACACGGATCATAAGAGTTTGAAATACCTTTTCTCTCAGAAGGATTTAAATATGCGGCAGATAAGATGGATGGATTTCTTAAAAGATTATGATTGTACAATCCATTATCATTCAGGAAAAGCTAACGTTGTGGCCGACGCTCTAAGTAGAAAATCTACGGGAGTCTTAGCTCATCTAATGATCCAAGAAATGCGATTATTAGAAGAAATAGTGGATTGGCATCGAACTCCGTCCATTAATGGTGTGGTAAGTATGATTGCCAATATTAAGGCGGAACCCCAATTAATCCAACAAATTCGATTGGCACAAAAGAAAGACCATAAGCTTATAACAATTATAGAAGAGGTGAAGCAAGGAAAGAGAGATGAATTCTCTATATGTAGTGAGGATTTGCTAAGATTCAAAGGTCGGGTTTGTGTCCCGAATGATGAGAGTGTAAAGAAAGCTATCTTAGAAGAAGCACATCATTCTCGTTATACAATACATCCCGGAAGTATTAAAATGTATCAGGACCTGAAGAAAACCTTTTGGTGGAATAATATGAAAAAAGAGGTAGCACTATTTGTGTCTAAATGCCTAACATGCCAGCAAGTAAAAGCTGAACATCAAAGGCCCGCTGGGTTGTTGCAGCCTTTACCGGTGCCAGAATGGAAATGGGAGCACATCTCTATGGATTTTGTCTCTGGCTTGCCTAGAACAAATTCAGGACATGATAGCATTTGGGTCATTGTGGACCGGTTAACCAAAGCTGCCCACTTTCTACCGATTCGCACGACGTACACTTTGGATCGACTGGCTCAGCTGTACATTAAGGAAATAGTGCGGTTGCATGGAGTTCCTGTCAGTATTGTATCGGACAGGGATACTCGGTTTACTTCTAAATTTTGGGCTAGATTACAGCCAGCCATGGGGACGAGACTCGCCTTTAGTACTGCCTTTCACCCCCAAACTGATGGACAATCGGAGAGGACCATCCAAACCTTGGAAGATATGCTGAGGGCTTGTGTTATTGACCTTACAGGAAGCTGGGATGACCATTTACCTCTGATTGAGTTTGCTTATAATAATAGCTTCCAAGCCAGTATTCAGATGGCACCATATGAAGCCCAGTATGGAAGGAAATGCAGGTCACCCATATGTTGGGATGAGGTTGGTGAAAGAAAGCTTTTGGGGCCCGAAATTGTCCAGATAACCACAGATAAGATAACATTAATTCGTAAAAGGCTCAGGACAGCTCAGTGTCGGCAAAAGAGTTATGCCGATAACCGAAGGAGAGATCTTGAATTTGAGGAAAGTGATCGAGTTTTCCTAAAAATCTCACCAATAAAGGGCATTATGAGATTCGGCAAGAAAGGAAAGTTAAGCCCACGTTACATCGGACCATTTGAAATCCTGGAAAGAATCGGAGGTGTCGCTTATAGACTTGCCTTACCACCCGAATTGGCAAATGTCCATAATGTCTTTCATGTATCTTCACTACGAAAATATCAGCCCGACCCGTCCCATATCTTAAAATATGAACCTTTACCGATCAGGAAGGACCTATCCTTCATTGAGCAGCCAATTTTGATACTGGATAGAAGGGTGCAAGTGTTGCGTAACAAGGAGATTCCTTTAGTCCGTGTATTATGATAGTACCATTCAAGAGAAGAGTCGACTTGGGAACGAGAAGACGAAATCAGAGAAAAATACCCCCATCTTTTTCAGTAATCAGGTACACAAATTTAGAGGACTAAATTTCTTTAAGGAGGGAAGAATGTAACAATCCTAAAATTTCAAAAAAAAAAAAAGGGGGAAATGATGCTTTTAATAGGTGGTGGTCTGATTGAGTATGATGGTCCTTGGGGACCATCACTATTTTCAAAACTTTTACTTTGGTTTAAGTTTTGCTTTGCCTGCTTTTGCCTCCTGCTGCTTGCAGCTAGCAACGTCCTTTAGCGGACGTGGTTTTCGTACGATAAAAGCAGACTTTTAACGCGACACCTCAGGTATGAGGTAGAGCGTAATAAAATAATATAATAATACGTTATAAGAATTTAAATAGGGGATGTGAGCACTCCCACCCTAAAACAAAATTTTGAGATCTCTCTCTCTCTGGTCGAAACACAGTGAACTTCTCTCTCGAACCGAATGTTTTTATCGGAAGCTCCCTCTCAAATAATTGTGGGTAAGTGACATCGTCTTCTTGAAAAATAGTCTGTTTTTAATAAATAGTGATATTTCCGTCCAAGATCTTTATTTTATAAGTTTTATGTGTAAGTGACCCCATTGTCTCGAAAAATAATCCATTCTTTTTAAAAATGAAATGAAATAATTATTTCTCCTTATTATCATGAATTTTAGGCGCGATAAATTTTATGCGCACGTGACCCCATTATCTTGAAAAATAATCTTTTTAATAAAAATTGTGATATTTTATCTATGTTAGAAATTTTGAATGCTGTAAATTAGAAAAATAAATTTATTTATTTTTCTTGTCTATTGTTAGAAATAAATGTGATATTTCTGCTTTTAGTAAAATTGTGACATTTCTTTCTACTGTTTTGAATATTTAGACACTGTAAAATTCATGTGCAAATGACTGCCTTATTATTTAAAAATTGACATTTTTGCAATTGATTATAGTATTGTTGTCAAATGTTTATTTGTGAATTGATATTCCATAAATTGTGATGATTCCGTATTCTTGAATTTTTATAAGAGTTTTTCTATACATATTAAATTGGCAATTATGCTAGAATGCCTTTACAAACTGCTACGTTTCTAAATTTGAGCCCAAAATATTTGATTGGTTATTTTTGAAATATTATAGAGAGTGACTGTTATTAATGGTTTAAGTGAAATTCATATTAATGGTTTCAGTGATATGTTGAGTACATGATATTGCTGCTTTCGAATGTTTAAAGAGATTTAGAAATAATTTAAGTATGCAAGTGGACTCATCCGGTTCGCCGGTGAGGTATAAGTGGACCTATCTGGGACGCCGGTAGGGGTTAAGTGGACTCATCCGGTACGCCAGTGAGGTATAAGTGGACCTGCAGGGATTAAGTGGACCTATCTGGGACACCGATAGGGATTAAGTGGACCCATCAGGACGCTGATGGGGTATATAGGTGACCTACTTGGGACGCCAGTAGGGTATTTTGTGAAATCCTTTGAATTATGTACTGCTGTTAAAAGGGTTATAAGCATTTCAATTACACGGATTATACTTAATTATGCATTTATTGAAAGTGAAACTGTTGATGCATTTCTGTTAATAGATCTCATTTTGGAAAATATTGATATCTTTCAATCGTGATTATTTTTAGGATTATGATGATCACTTATTGAGTAGCCAAACTCATCAAACTATGGTAAACATTTTTTTCAGGATAACTACGGATTCATTTTGAGTGCTAGTCAAGATCAACCTTGGAAGATACTGTTGTTGTGCTAGCTTTCTTTATTTACTATGTAAGACCTCGCCACTGTAAATTTGTCCTATCAATAGATGTATATATGTTTTGTACGTCACATCTCAGAAATAATAGTAATGTAAATTCTTGGGGTGTGACAATGGCCTCCACAGACTGTCATTCATTACCACCATGGTCCAATTGTATGACCTTAAACTATAGTGTGCATCCTAGCCGCATGACGTTAAACTGTTTCGTACAGATTAAATCGGAGGCATGACCTTAAACACGCCTTCAAAAAAAAAATGATGATGAAATAACAGGCATGGTGTATACCTTAATAGTGGAACGCTACGAGTAAAAATGACGAACCTGCATGGTCACGAAACCATGAGTAAAAGAGTTCTATGAGTAAAATTGGGCATGGTGAAAACCTGAAAGGGCATCGTGAGTAAAAATGGATGAAAAGGGTGGACATGGCCGAAGGCCATGGTTAAAAGAGCCCCAAAATAAAAAGAAGTTGGTGAAAACCTTCTCTACAGCGCCGCTAACCAAGTTCAAGCAAAAATCCACAAAGGACGCTTTGACCAATAAACATGTTGATGCAGCACTCACCTCAATAGGCATCTTCAACACTCACTCAAAAAAGAAAAAAAAACACCCCTGGTAACACAATGCTAGGAGTGAAAAAATATGAGCTTCAAGGAAAAGATTCCAACTGCCTGAGTCCCATTGCAAAAGGACTCAAAAGATAGAAGACTCGCCAAGATGGCAAGACAAGTCTCATGAGGAAGAACATTATTCCCACGAGGTCACAAACACACTCTAAAAACAAACCCTACAAAGGCAAGAAACTCACAAAGTTAGGGGTAAAAACAAACATTAGAAGTGAACCTGGTGTAACAACAAACATCGTCAACCAAAAGCAAACAAATGAACCCATGCCAAATGGGAACAATGCCCTTCAACATGGCACTCAATTGCCAGACAGGCCTGATTATGACTGACGAGGACCGTACAAAATCCTCATCTTCAGAATCACAAACAGTCCGCACGAGGGTGAGGACATCGACAAGATCCCTAAAAAATGTCTCTTCTCCACCTAAAGTCTCCACGGATGGACCCTCGAATAATTCATCCCTACGTCAGAGCATCCTATTTGCACCGTTACATGAATCTCCTTGGTGTTCACATGGTCCTATGGCTAGGAAGAAAAAAAGTAAAAGCTGAACGAAATTTTTCGAATGATCGTCCATCTTGCTTCTCATGAAGCACAACATTTGATGGGGCAAGCTGATTGAACATATTTATCGGCACCTTGGTCGCTGATAGGAAGCAGGTCAATAAAGCCTACAAAATAGTGGAAATTCCATATAGTCTCATAATAGCCCCAAAATTGGTCAAGATCTTCATCAGCACTTCAAAAGACCACTTGCCAAGTTTCATCACGAATGAATATATCTAAGGCAATGAACACAGAACAATTTCAGCGAAATCGGTCTCTTGCACCCTAAAATGGACCCTGTAACTAGAGTCATACTTTTGGTGCCTCAAACAGTTGTGAGACTATTGCCATTAGATTCAGTACGGTCTAAAACCCCTATGGGTCAAGTTTCGGCTTAATCAGGTACTCCAAGATAAAGTTATAGATGAAATACCGAAAAGGGGTAGGTCGCACACTATTCCTATGTGGCCTCACTACATCAAAATACTATTCAAGGTGGCTATTTTTACCGTCATGGGCAGTCACTTTTGGAGCCTATATCTCACTAGTTCCAAGTCAGATCACTCCCAAATTTGGTGAGCGTGTTCGTCTCATCAAGACAAGCAATTCATTATGTGGTACGCCCGGTGACGACGCCCAAGTAGAGAAAAAAACTAAATGAAATTCACTGATCCATGAAGGAAGTTGCAGAAAATTCAGCAGCAGCATGCCTTGTTCGAGCACCCAGGTCATGATGCTCGCATATCCGATCGGCACGAAGCCAATTGCATTATGTGCGTGAGGTCCGAGGCTATCTTTGGTCCGACCCTCGCGTATGATGAATGATTGGATTTCACACACGAAGGCATCAAATCTACACTAAATTCTGACCGTCGGATTTCAAGATTCTGGTAAAAAACTCAAGACAACTAAATCTTCATCCGGAAACGAAATCAAGCTACGTTTGTTGCAACATGATCGTGATGGCATGCTCAGTGTGATTCAATGAAGAAATCTCAAAGAAACATCAAGGAATGAGCACATAATCGATATTATGTTTTCAAGATTCATCCAAAATTCAAGTCTCATGATAATGACTAAAGAACATGATTCATGGCCCAAAGTTGGTATCAAAATGATCTCCATGCTGAGCCCTCCAATAAAACAATAATCTTTCGATCAAACAGGCATAAAAAAGACCCCGGGTCAGCCACAGAAGATCACGCAAGTTCTTGAGAAGCAGCAGGGACTGTTTTGAAATTTTACACATTGTTAGACAGGGGAAAAACAGTCCTTTTGCACCCATTTTTAGAATTTTTAAATTCAATTATATTGTAATTATCTTCAATTCTAGGTAGTTTTTGGGTGTACACCCACATTTTAGCCCAATTCTATATAAACAGGCAATGCCTCACTGTACACAAGACGGATTCATTCTTCTTGGATCATTCAAAAAAAATTTGAATTTTGCTTAAGCTTGTGGGTACATCTTGGGGAGAGAGAAGAAAGGGGCTGGTACGCTTTGGGTAGGTAACCTTCTCTCTCCTCCCCTCTTTCTCTCTCCTTCCCTCTTTCTCTCTCCTCCCCTCTTTCTCTCTTACCTTCCTTCTCTCTCCACCCCTCTTTCTTATCTCTATCTCTTTCTCTCTCCTCCCCTCTTTCTCATCTCTATCTCTCTCTTCTTCTCATCTTTATCTTTTTCTCTCTCTTCTTCTCATCTTTATCTCTTTCTCTCCTTCTCTTTTTCTCAACTATATCTCTTTCTCCCCTCTTTTTCATCTTTATCTCTTTCTCTCTCTTCTTCTCGTGTCTATCTCTTTCTCTCTCTTCTTCTCGTCTCTATCTCTTTCTCTCTCTTCTTCTCATCTCTATCTCTTTCTCTCTCTTCTTCTCATCTGTTGCAGTCGATGAAGCCTAGCACCGATTGAATTTCTCTATCTCCTCTTTTGTTGCAGTCGGTGAAGCCTAACATTGAATGAATTTCTCTCTCTCCATTTCAGTCACATTTGGTGACGCTTAGCATCGACTTGATTTTTCTCTATCTCTCTTCTGCAACAGTCGACAAAGCCTAGCGCCGGTTCGATTTTCCTCTCTTCATTTTCTTCCATCACAATCGGCGCAAGCTTGGCACCAGCTGAGTTGTTCTCTTTCTTCTTTTCTGTCACAGTCAACGAAACCTAGCACCAGCTCGATAACTCTCACTTGCTTCTCTTCCATCACAACCAGCGCAAGCTTAGCGCCGGCTAAGTCTCTCCCTTTCTTCTCTTCCGACATAGTTGGTGAAGCTTAACACCAACTACATCTCTTATCTCTCTTTTGTAACAGTCGATGAAGCCTAACGCTGATTGTGTTTTCGCTCTCTTCTTCTGGCACAGTCGATGAAACCTAGCAGTTACTGTATTTTCTATCTTCTTTTAGTACAATCAGTGAAGCCTAGCGCTGACTATGTCTTCTCTCTCTTCTCCTCTGTATAACACAGCCGGTTAAGCCTAGCACTGACTGCATTTTCTCTCTCTCCCTTTCAACACAGTCGGTAATGCTAAGCTCCGACTGCGTCTTCCTTCCCTCCCTCTCTTTTAATCTCTCGCCTTTCATACCCTTCTCTTCCTTTCTTCTCCCTCCTTCGTTCTATTCCCTTCTTCTCTTATATCATTTCTTATTCTTTCCTCATAACCATCATTCTGTTATTCTTTCATTCGACTAAGAGAGATTGAGGTTAGCCTCTCATGATAGTCCTGTCATTTAGCCGTAATGTTGTTGTGTCAGGATTACTTGGCTCGCTTTATTTCTGCAAAACACTAACCATTGTGCATAGCTAGTAGGTATTGGTAATGATGTCTAGTAGTGATCCTGTGAGTCAGTCTTAGTTACTGAGCCCGTTTTGCTACCACGTTAGGTCAATTATTTACCATCTTAGTCACCTCTCCATTCCTCTCGCTCAGTCGAATTCTTCTCTCCATTTTTCTTCTCTTATTTTTCTATTATTCTTTTTGAATGCGCATGCTTGTGTATGTTCATCAAAGAGGAAAAGGGTGGGGTCTGACCCACTCTTCTTATAACCTTTGCGATATGTCTGTGATTGCAGAAAATAGAAAAATACAAGCCAAGGGAGGCGATTCTGAACTAGTTTTATTACTGGGGGGCTTTCTTCGTGATCTAAGAGGTCACCCAGGTGAGCCAGCCCAAGTAAGCCTTGAACCCACCATAAATTCTTCTCTCACTGGTTGGTAACACCTGCCCCCGTTCTTAAACGAGGTTCCTGAGATAGCGATCTCAAAAACATCCCGAGTCTTCCCTCGAAACCCGAGACACGTTCCGCCTGATCCTCAACGGATTCGAAGGGGGAGATCGGGGAACCTAACCAGTGTAGAGAGCATTGGAGGGTTGAGAAAATATTGTTTGATGTCATCAAGAGCTGCCTGACATGCTTCATCCCAAATGAATGGAGTATCCTTCTTTAACAGGTGCGTAAAGGATTTACAACGACTTGAGAGATTTGAGATGAACCTGCGGATGTACGCTAGCTGCCCTTGGAGAGAACGTAAGTCTCACAATGTGCTTGGTGACGAAATTTCTTGGACCGCCTTGATCTTAACTGGCTCGACTTCAAGCCCTAGGTGTCTAACAATGAACCTCAAGAATTTTCCCGAACGCACCCCAAAAGCGCATTTCAGTGGTTCATTTTAAGCTGATGAAGGCATAGTCACTCGAATACCTTTCCCAGGTCTCTCATGTGAGCATCCTTTTCTTCGGATTTTACCAACAAGTCATCTATATAACACTCCACCTCTTTGTGCATTATATCTCTGAAGATGGTCGTCATTGCTCTCTGATATGTGGCACCAGCATTCTTTAATCCAAAAGGCATCATTGTCTAGCAGAAGACCCCTTCCGAAGTTAAGAATGCATTACCTTCCTCATTTTTGGGCACCATTTGTATCTGATTATACCCGGAGTACCCGTCCATGAGAGAAACAATTTGACAGTGAGTTCTACAGTGGATGAGCATCTCAGTGAACGGCAACTGGAAGTCATCCTTAGGAAAAGCGGTATTCAAGACGTGGAAGTCAATGCAAACCCTGATTTGTCCATTCTTCTTCTTGACTGGAACAACATTTGCTAGCCATTTCGGGTACTTAACTTCACGAATGAAGCTTGCTTGTTTGAGTTTGGTCACCTCAACATCTATCTGCATTTCGAGGTCAGGCCTAAACCTCCTTGATTTCTATTTGATAGGTTTGATAGTCTGATCGATGCCGAGATGGTGAACGGCAACGTGAGGGTCTAACCAGGCATCTCATGGTAATGCCAAGCAAAGACATCTCGGTTTGCTCGCAAGGAAGTAGTTAAATTTTCTTTCTCTTCTGGAGACATATTTTTCGAGATAAAGTTAGGCCTAGGGTCGTCTTCATCTCCTAGATTTATTTCTTCGAGCTCATCAGCAGTAGCTTGGCCGCCTTCGTCCCATTCTTCTGGAGCTTCTTGTAACTCTTCTTCGTTGTTTTCAGAGGTTTTTTCATTGATTTCAAGTGAAAAGACCGATGATCCTGACATCTCTGCCTCCAATAAGGCTCCAGGGTAGGTCATGATTTCTGCAGCTTTCTCGAACCGGGGGACAGAAGGGTCAACCTCAAACATGGGAAATATATGAGGTCGCAGAAGCTCGTCGTGAAAGTTACAGGGAGATTGAGGTTCAACGATGGCGGAGCGAGAAGCATCTTCATCTGAATCGCCTAGTATTTAGACGGGTGCCAACAGAGTTTGCCCTACGCCAACTGATACTTCATAAACTTGTACTATGTGGCAAGCCTTCTGAGAATAAAGGCTCTGCCCCATTGATTCTCTCAGTCTTTACTCAAAGTTAGGTTTAGGGGGCCACTACGGTTTCTTTGGCATTGACCTTTTGTTCTTCTTTGAAGAAGGTGGCTCTGCTTTGGCTCTCGCTGCCAGGGCATCAGCAACTGTTAAGAATCCTTCTTTCTGGGCCAGTGTCTTTCTCAATCGCTTCCATTGTGTCCTAGTTATATTGGATCCTTCAAGTGCTCTATTAAGAGCCTGGAAATCTGGACACTTGAAGGTTGTACCTATAGGAGACACAAAAGAGGAAAGATGAGAAGTAGAAGAAGAAGAAAAAGAAGGAGAAGGGTCAAAAAGTGGGGAACTTTTAAGGTCGTTCCCCTCATCAGACCGATCTGGGCAACTTTGTACGTCATCACTAGGATTGGACGTGTGCTGGCCTCTTTTAGGTCTTTCCCTTCCTTAGACCGTTGTGGAGTTCTTTCAACGTCGTCACCCTCATTGGACTTGCTCTGGGTGAAAAATGACTCTGGGAGGTCCTCTCGAGGAGGCAGAGAAGGAAGAAGGATAGTGGCAGGAACAAAGTCCAATAAATTTGGCAATGGGGAAGGGGCTTGAGAAATTCCTGCTCAACTGGCGGTTGAACGATCTTCTTTCTCTGACGAGCAACCCTTGTTGCTCGTCTCCTTCTGATTTTCTGAGGTGGTGCTTGATTCATGTCACTAGGCTTGTGAAGAGCCCTAGTTTGGCGAGCTGCTTCTCGTCTTAAGGACTTGAGTCTACTTCACCAGTGGTGGACTATCGGCTGGGAAGTCGAGAGTTCAGCAGAGTCTGAATCATTATTAGGAAGGTCTTACGTTGGAAAGTCCACTTACATCGGTGGAGCAATGAATTGGGGATTAATTGGTGGAGCATTGTAAAACTCCTGAAATTCCCGCATTTTCTTCGCAAATATCTCATAGAAACTGGTACATTCGCACAAGTAGTGATGGCATATTTGGTGATATGGGCACCAACGGTCTCCAGTTCCCTAAGCGAGGTGTCGAGGCTGCCTTTCTGGCTTCAGTGTGATTCGGCCTTCATGAAGTGTTACAATGAAAAGGCATAAAGGATACCAGGAGCTTCGTCTTCCTCTTGGACCGTTATCAGATGAGAGGTTTCTGATGCCCCGAATGCCTTCTTTAAGTCCTGAAGCTTTATCTGCTTCTGAATCAGGGCCTCAATAAGGTCCTTTAGAGTATAGCAGTCATCTATGGGATGATTAATCCTTTGATGGTAAGCATAATAAATTGCTTGAGTATTGAGCCCAACTTGCTCAAAGAACTTGGCCTCCGAAAGCTCAATCATATTACGTTCCAATAATAACTGTAATAGTGTCGGGACCCACTCCTTCTCAAAGGGGTTAACCTTGTTCCTATGTCTGATGAAATAATCATCCCGATTAAGATTCACAGGCGGGGTTACTCGATTATATGATTTTTACTGCTTGCCTTCTTGGGGAGTTGTCTTCGCGCTCACCCCTTTGGAGAGGTCCAAAGTTTTGGAGGGAGACTTCTTTGGATCAGTGACCGTGACGGCCGCACTGATTACTTCTTTCTGTTGGCTGCCCCAGGTGTTTTTCTGAGAGTAACCATTGCCCCCGGTTGGTCCCAAAGCTTGCAGATGGTTGTCATGACCCACCATGGTGTGTGATAGGCTTTCTATGCAGTCTGATTTAGAGATCAGCTCTGACATGGGAGTCGGATTAAAGGCCTCGACATGTAAAGTGATTTCAAGTCGCATGTTTCGCACATAAGTTTGAACCACTTCCTTCTTGGGCATAAGAATGGGATGGAGAGTGGCCAAGTTCCTCCAGTTTGATATGAACTGGTCCACGGGCTCATCGAGGTCTTGAGTCAGGGTGAGAAGCTCGATTATTTGAACCTCTCTCTTGACTTCATAGAAACGCTAGTGGAACAACTTCTCCATCTCTTCCCAGGTATGCATTGAGTGCGGGGGACGTCGATCATACCATTGAAAAGCTAGGCTGTCGAGGGTCTCAACGAACTAACGAAGAAGGAGTCTCCCATCAGCTGCTATTTCTTGGCATGCTGCCTGGAAGTGGGCGATGTGCTAGTTCGAGGAAGTGGTTCCGTTGCATAGAGGAAACTTCCATTTCTTGTAATATGAGGGGAATAGGACCAGGTCAATGTATGAAGGGTAAGGCCTCTGATAAGGCGTTGCACCCTGTATCCCTAGAATTTGTCTATTCTTTAAGCTATGGGTCACCATAGCATCGATTTCTGCCTAAGAGATCGGGTGAGGGAAAGAATTGTCCTGTGAGACAGAAGGAAGGGGCTGCCATGGAGGTCCACCATTAGAGTGATGGGAATTGACATCTTGGTTAGCTTATTGTCGTGGAGTGTCTATTTGATTGATTTTTTCCATCATTGCATGCACCATATCTTCGAATTTGTTCATACTCTTCTTACTAGGCACCAGGCCTGCTTACAACCATTACCCTGACTTTTTTTGTATGGAGGTCAGCATTTGTTGCAGCTGGGGGCTTGCAAACTTGACGGTCGGGCACGGTAGGTTGGTCAGTAGGGGTTCAGCATGCCCCTATTGGACTCGACTTTTGTATGCTGATTGAATGAGGATCGGTTCTCGACGGTCTTGGGATCGTGGCTGTTGAGTTCTAGGTCATCTTCTATGGCACTACCATAGTGCAGAGCTAATGGATTTCCTCTTCAAGCTTCGTCATCTAAAGAGGGTAAAAGGGATTCAGGCGAAGTGAGTAATCAGAGCTAGTTGCCCCGACTGCCTTAGTCACTTCCTTGGTCAGAATTCGTAGACCTCTATCACACTTAGCTTAGAGGCTATGATAGACCTCAAGCCAAAACTGTGATCGAGACTATGGCTGGTCAGCTCTTCTTGCACAGGGTTGTCTCCATCAGGTGCGGCAAAGGATGAGCGCCAAGGACTGGGGTCATCTTAAGCCTAAGAAGATGAAGGACTCGATCTTCCATTAGGTCACTAACCCGAGCCCTCTTGTGGGCTCCAAAGACATGACCAAAATTAGAGGGCTCATTGAGGATGGTACTCTTGCGGAAAGTCTTCGAGTACCAAGGCTAGAGCTGCTTGCTCGAAGAAGGAGGAGCAGGCAGGACCATGGTTGACTCATGAGGACGCTCGAGTCTCAGGCGGGGGGTTGTCTGTGAGGGCGGCACGTGTGCATCCCGTGAAGAAGGGTTACAGGTGACTAGGGGGTCAGCTCAGGCTCGAGCAATTGCTCTTGCCTTAAGAGGCCGGGAACTGCGAGCAAGTGTCTGTAAGAGAACAGGTAGAGGCCTGCCCCTTACGGGGTGCGCTTGTGCATGCTGAGTAGGAAGACGAGGAGGTCGTCTCCTGTGTACTCGAGTAGGCGTAGCAATGGCGTTGCCTCGAGTGGTGGGATGCATATGAGTAGCGTGTGGAGGACCTAGCCTTGGGAGGTCAGATCTTAGACACTAACTCGAGGTAATCGAGGGGTTTCCCCAAGGTGTGGCTCGAGTGGATGACCCATGAGCCTTATGGTGTGTGTGAGGGGTGGAGGCCACAATGTCTCCACCTCGATGTGTTGAGCCTCTAGGGATAGAGACTCGTGGTAGTGCAAGAATGTAGGGGCTGGCCTTGCGGAGACCCACAGAAGCAATGACAACTTGCATGCCTTTTGCAGAGAGGGACTGGGCAGCCTTCCCGCATACCTCGACAACATGACTGACAAATGACTTGCCGGTGGCTGGGTGCATGCTGTGTCTGGCAATAGACGTGCTGCTAATGCAGGATGCCCCAGAGCAAGGAGATGGGGAGTGAGGGACCTTCAGTCCCTCCTCACACCGATCCTTACCTGGGAGCTAGATGTGGGGTCGTTGCTCAAAGGAAGGTCGGGAGTGAAGCTCGAGGAAGTTGTTCCCTAGGGACACTCGCGAATGTGGGGATAAGAAAATCCCCGATCCAAGTGAATAAGTTACAAAACCCGAAAGTCATAAATGATATGTGAAAATAGAAAAACATAAAGGAAAACTAGCCAAATAAGAGTGACCCGACGAAGGGTTAGTAAATCCTTAGTGGAGTCACCCAGCTGGTTAGGTGCGTCGATCTCGCCCTCCGGATCTGGATGATCGGGCGGCATACGTCTTTGATTTCATGGAGACCGGGGACTTTGAGATCGCTCTCTCGGGAACCTCATTCGAGAACAAGGGCTGGTGTTACTTATCGATGAGAGAGAAATTTAAGGTGGGTTCATGACTTACTCAGGCTAGCTCGTGTGGGAGCCCACCCAATAATAAAGCTGGTTTGGAATCACCTCCCTTGGCTTGTATTCTCCTGTTTTCTGCAATGATACACATATGGAAAAGGTTATAAGACTAGTCGGTCAACAGACCTCACCTTTCCTTGTTGATGAATGCATACAAGCCTACACATTCAAAAGAGGAAAAGAATAATGAGGGAAGAACGATGGGGGAGAGAAGAATTTGACCAAGTGAGGAGATCATCACAGTGACTAAGCTAGTAAATAATTGACCTAACGTGGCAGTAAAATGGGCTCAATAACTCAGAACGGCTCAAGAAAATTACTACTAGAAGACAATATCAAAACTGACTAGCTAGACACGATAGTTAGTCTATCGTTGCAATAAAGCGGGCACAATAACTATGACTGACACCACAACATTATGGCTAAATGACAATGGTTACCATGGAAGGCTAATCTCAACCCCTCTTAATCAAACGAAATAATAGCAGAAAATATAGAGGTCATAGAGATAGAAAAAAAAAAAAATAACAGGAGAAGAAAAGAATAGCAAGAATAGATATGAGAGAAGGAAGGGAGAAGAAGAATATGAGAGAAGATGGACAGAAGGGGTCAAGACAGACACAGAAGGCATTGGAAGAAGGATAAAAACAGTCAGCGATGACTTTTGCTGGTTGTGACCTAAAGAGAGAAAAGAGAACAGAGAGAGAGAGAACGAGCAGCATTGTGCTCTTGCTAGTGTAATAGACAGGAGAGAGACGACACAGTCGGCGGGGTTGGAAGAAGAGGAAAGAGAGGGCACAGTCGGCACTGAGCATCGCTGGCTGTGTTAGGAGAAGAAGAGTGGAAAGAAAAGAAAAGAAAAAAAAAATGAGAGATGGGACACAATCGATGCTGAGCATCGCCGTTTGTGTTAAAAAAAAAGGAGGAAGAAGGACACAGTCGGCGCTAAGCATTGCCAACTGGGTTAAAAGAAGAGAAGGAAGAAAAACACAGTCGACACTAAGCATTATCGACTGAGTTAAAAGAAGAGAAGGAAGAAAGACACAGTCGACGTTAAACATCATTGGTTGTGTTTAAGAAGAGAGGAGAGAGAGAGAAAGACAGGAGGTGCTAGGCCTTCACAGACTGAGTTTAGACAAAGAAGGGAGAGAAAGAAAGATAGAGATGAGAAGAAGAGAGAGAAAGAGAGATAGAGATGAGAAGAAGAGAGAAAGAGAGATAGAAATGAGAAGAAGAGAGAGAAAGAAATATATAGTTGAGAAGAAGGGAGAGAAGGAGATATAGAGATGATAAGAAGAGAGAGAAAGAGAGATAGAGATGAGAAGAAGAGAGAGAAAAAGAGATATAGTTGGGAAGACGAGGGAAAAAGATGGAAAAAGAGGAGAGGAGAGAAAGAGGGAAGGAGAGAGAAAGTTACCTTTTGAAAGAGTATGGACCCTTTTCTTCTCTCTCATGTCCTTCCCTCCAAGACGCACCCACGAGCTTAAGCAAAAATGAAGTCTTTATTGAATCTTTAAGAATGAACCCCAAGAGATTTTACAATCCAGCTTTGCATGTTTATATAGAATTGTGCTAAAACATTGGTGTATGCCCAAAACTACCTACAATTTAAGATAATTACAATTTAATTGAATTAACAGAAATTCTAAAAATTGGTACAAAACGATTGTTTTGCCCCTTCTTAACAATGTGTAAAATTCCAAAACAATCCCTGTTGTATCTCGAGAACTTGTGTGATCTTCCATGACTAATCCGGGGGTTTTCTGATGCCCATTTGATCGAAAGATGATTGTTTTATTGTGGGGCTAGGAATTGCGATTGATTTGATACCAATTTCGAGCCATTACTCATGTTTTAAAGCCATGATTATGAAACTTAAAATTCACTTGAATCTTGAAAACTTTGGATCAATTGTGTGCTCGTTTCTTGATTTTTTTTCTTCAGTTTCTTCACTGAATTACACTGAGCATGCCGTCATGATCACGTTGCATCAAACACGGCTCGATTTCATGTCTGGATGAAGATTTTGTCGTCTTGAGTTTTTTGCCGAAATCTTGAAATCTGGCGGCCGAAATTTACAGCAGCTGCGATGCCTTCATGTGTGAAATCCAACCGTTCATCATACATGGGGTGCGGACTAGAGATGGCCACGGACCTTACGCACATAATGCAATTTATTTCATGCCGATTAAGTATACAAGCATCATGATTTGGCCACCGGAGTGAGGCATGCTGCTGCTGAATTTTCAGTAACTTTCCTCATGCATCAGCAACTTCTCTTTAGTTTTTCTCCCTGCTCCAGCGTCGTCACGGGGTATACCACATATTGAAAAGCTCGTCTTAACGAGACGAACACGCTCACAAAATTCGAGCATGATCCAACTTTGATCGAGTGTGATTTAGGCCTCGAAAGTCACTGCCCGTGACTGTAAAAACAGCCACCTTTAATGGTGTTTTAGTGCAGGGTGGCCACACAGGAATAGTGTGCGATTTACTCCTTTTCGATATTTTACCCATAACTTTGTCTTGGAGTGCCCGATTAAGCCAAAATTTGACCCATAGGGGTTTTCAACTATGCCTGATCTAATAGTGGTGGTCCCACAGTGATTTGATACTCCAAAAATATAGTTCTAGTTACAGGGTCTATTTTAGGGTGCAAGAGGCCAATTTTTCTGAAATTGTTTCTTAATGTTCACTATCTTAGACATATCTGATAGCGATGAAACTTGGTAGGTGGCCTTTTGGAGTGATGATGAAGATCTTGACCAATTCTTGGGTAGTTCTGAGACTATCAAGATTTCCACTGTTTTGTCAGGATTTATTGACATGCTTCCTCTTTATTCTACATCAAGGATCAAGGTGTTGAAAAATGTGTTCAAATAGAGACATTGGTTGTCTATACAATCGCTGGGTCACATCCATCCCTAGAACCTCAAAATGTATCCTCTCGATCAGATACATCTCCTCTGCTCGAGGTTAACCCTTTTGTCGGCAAGCAAGATGAGGATGCAAGAACCATATTCCATAGCAAAGCCTAGCTAGAAGAAGACATGGCATGAGTGTGGGTATCTTCACTAGAGGTTAACAAGAAGTCTTTCGAAGCCAATGATGAGGAGGTGCTAGAAGCCCCAGATGAATGGGAAGAAGGCAGTCAAGCCACAGCTGGTGAGCTCGAGGAGATAAATTGTGGTGATGAAGCTGACCCCAAGCCCACTTTCATCTCGGTAAATATGTCGTCAGAAGAGAAAGACAATTTTACGCCTTTCTTGTGAGAAAATCGAGACGTCTTTGTTTGGCATTACCATAAGATGCTTGGTTTAGATCCTCAAGTCGCAGCCCACCGTCTTGGCATTGATCCATCCGTCAAGCCTTTTAAGCAGAAATTAAGGAGGTTCAGGCTTGACCTCGAAATGCAGATAGATGCTGAAGTGACTAAGCTCAGGCAAGGGGGTTTCATTCGCGAAGTCAAGTACCCAAAGTGGCTGGCAAATGTGATCCCAGTCAAGAAGAAGAATGATTAAATTAGGGCTGCATTGACTTCCCTGACCTGAATACTGCTTGCTTGAAGGATGACTTCCTGTTGCCATTTACAGAGATGCTCATTGACTCCATGGCTCACTGCCAGATCTTCTCCTTCATGGATGGATACTCCAGGTATAATCAGATACGGATTGCGCCAAAAGATGAGGATGCCACTACGTTCTTGACTCCAAAAGGGGTCTTCTACTACACAATGATGCCTTTTGGATTGAAGAATATGGGTCCCACATATCAAAGAGCAATGACGACCATCTTCAAGGACATGATGCACAAAGAGGTGGAATGTTATGTGGATGACTTGGTGGTGAAATCCAAAGAGAAAGTCGCTCATATGAGAGACCTTGAAAAGGTGTTCATACGGTTACGCCTCCATCAACTCAAAATGAAACCACTATAATGCCCATTTGGCATGCATTCAGGAAAGTTCTTGGGGTTCATTGTTAGACACCGTGAGTGGAAGTTGAGCTCGTTAAGATCAAGGCAATTCAGGAAAGGCCGTCACCAACAACATTGCGAGAGCTGCGATCCCTCCAAGGGCAGCTGGCTTATATCCACAGGTTCATCTCAAACCTCTCAGGCCACTGTAAGCCTTTAACGCACCTGTTGAGGAAGGATACCCCATTCATCTGGGATGAAGCATGTCAAGTGGCCCGTGATGACACCAAGCGATATTTACTCAACCCTCCAGTGCTCTGTATACCAGTATTGAGAAAACCTCTCATCTTGCAAGTGACCGCCCTAGACGAGTCACTCGGGGCATTATTGGTGCAGAACAATGATGAATGGAAAGAGGCCGCACTATATTATCTCATTCGCAGGATGCAAGGGGCCAAGAAGAATTATCTCCCTATCGAAAAGATGTGCCTAGCCCTAATCTTCGCCTTCGCCACTATCTGCTCGGTCATGAAGTAAGACTTATATCAAAAGAAAATCCCGTATAGTTTCTTATGACATGCCCATGTTTGTCGGGATGTCTTGCTAAGTGGGCATTATTGTTGATGGAATTCGACATCATAGATGTCCCACAAAAGACCATCAAGGGCCAAGCTTTAGCTAATTTTCTCGAGTACATACCATACCGACAGAATCTTCTTTATCAAGTAACCTCCCTGATAAAGAAGTATTATGTGTAGAACTTGCTCATGCTTGGGAGATGTACTTCGACGGAGCCTTCCAATCAGATCAAGGAGGCGAAATATCAGGTCCAACCTAGCCTTCGATCTAGACTTGGAGCAGCTCAAGACCTATGGTGTCTCTGAGTTGGTTATTCGACAGCATAAGGGGATCTATGACGTGAGAAAAGATACTCTCGAGCCTTATCACGATACTGTAAAATCGTATATGGCTCAGTTCGATGATGTATCCTTGAGTCACATCCCCAGGGGATTAAACTCGCAGGCCGATGGACTCACAAAACTCGGGGCTGCAATTCAATTGTCCTCACCAAGGTCCACGCCTATCTGGGTGGCAGAGTGGAGACACATTGAACTGAGAACCGAGGTAAACGTGGATGATGCGAGAAATCTTTCCCCAAGTTCCCACCTTATCCATTCATAGCACTTATATCTGCCAAAGTAGTTATTAAGACCGAACAGGAAATGGCATGGACTCAAGGAGCTAAGGTTAAAAAACGGGAACCAGAGTTCTTCGACCGAATGTACGTGGAAGTCGAGCAGGTAGATGATTGGAAAGAGCGCATCATTAATTTTATAAAGTACGGTAGACTCCCTCAAGATCGTTCTGAATGCAATAGTGTATGTCGAATGTCTACCAAATACAACCTCCTTGAAGGAGATGCTCTCTTCAGACAGTCGTTTGACAGTATTCTTTTTAGATGTGTGGACGTGCAAGAAGCAAATAAGGTGCTGGAAGAAGCACACTCGGGCATCTGTAGATTGCATCAGTCTGGCTCAAAACTCTATGGACGAATACACATAATGAGGTATTATTAGCCTTCGATGGGCTGTTGATTCCTTAACTATGCCAAGAAGTGTCAGGTGTGCCAAATATACTCGAGCCTTGCTCATCAGCCTCCAGAGCCCTTGCATACAGTGGCATCATGGCCTTTCTCACAATGGGGTATGGACATTGTAGAGCCTATTGACCCTCTTTCGGCAATGGGTCATGTCTTTATTCTAGCTGCAACAGATTATTTCTCCCAATGGGCCGAAGCGGTCCCCTTCAAGTAAGTTCTTGGGACCACAGTGGCTAATTTCGTGCGACATCACATCATATACTAATTTGGAGTGCCTGATCAGATTATATCTGAAAATAGCCCTCAGTTCAAAATTCATCACATTGATCATTTGGTTAACCAGTTTAGTTTTGAGTGGAAGTACTCAACTATGTACCACCCTCGAGCTACCGAATTAGCTAAGGTTTTCAATAAGACCCTGTACAATGTTTTAAGCAAATTAGTATCGAAAACAAAGAAGAACTGGCATGAGAAGCTTCCTGAAGCCATGTGGGCCAATCGCACTGCCACCGATTCCACTCCTTATTCCCTAGTCTATGGCGTTGAAGCAGTTTTTCCCTTGAAATTCAACTCCGTTCACTGTGTGTCATTATACCTCAAGGACTGAACGAAGATGAGAGAGTCAAACTTCGGTATCAAGAATTGGATACACTCAATGAAAAGAGGTTAAAAGCTCAGCAGAATCTCTAACTCTACCAGGGGAGAATGAAGAGGGCATTTGACAAGTCAGTTAAGGTCCGCTCATTCACCCATGGAGATCTAGTTCTAGCCATCAAGAGACCAATTGTTATGCATGGGCAGCGTAAAGGGAAGTTTGAACCTAAGTGGGAAGGTCCCTTTATAGTCAAGAAGGTCTCGCCAAATGGAACTTACATATTGGAACATCCTGATGGAGAGAAGGCAATGCCCCCTATCAATGGGTGATACCTAAAGAAATATTATCCATGATACATACTCAAAAAGACTCAATGTGTAATAAGAAAGAGTTAAAAAATATAGTAAAAGGAAGATAAGAAAGACAGTTCAAACAAGGTTTAACTATTTTTTTTATTGCATTAAAAGGAGCTAGGAGCCAAAAAGCCCATTATTAAGGAGGTTATAAATCTATCATGCAGTATTGCTCTCGCATTAGAAGAAAAGAGAGTAGCTGTGTCGGAATGTCGCTCTTACATCTGAGGAAAAGAGGACAGTTGACCCCAAGCGTCGCTCTTGCATTTGAGGAAAAAAAAGCAGTTGATCCTCAGCGTTGCTCTTGCATTCGAGGAAAATAATGCAATTGACCCCCAGCATTGCTCTTGCATCTGAGGAAAAGAGAACGGTTACATGCCAAAAAGACGCTCCCGCATTAGGAGGGTAGAAGGCTTTTAGATCGAGTATATTAGACATACAAAGCTGACCCTTCTGACATGGAACTGGCCTGTGATGGAGAGCACGCCCTCTTCACAGTGAGCAGCTTTCTACATAACAACATGGAGTTCACTGTTGTGCTAGAGGACTGGGCTTCCAACAGGCTACATAAGCCTGGCCTTACCATCAGACACCCCATTTTGCCTATCTGGGTCATCGTTGTGCTTGATCATCGTTGCACACAACTCAATGTCTTACATCATGATCGTTGTGCACAACTCAATGTCTTGCATCATCATTGTCGCATGCAACTCATCAGCGAGCACAACCATAGTCGAGCACAACTTGCTACCATTCTTGAAAGGATTGAGCGAACAACAACCGTCGTGGGCGACTACCACCCGACACATCATGTTGCTAGCCATACTCGACGAAGGCACTGAGTACTGTGTCTTTAAAAGACTAAAGCCGGCTGTGTTTCTAAGGGCTAGCCCTAGCTGTGTTCCCAAAATGCTAACGCCGACTGTGTTTCCCAAAGGCTAATGCCGACTATGTTTCTAAGGCCCAGCGCCGGTCGTTTTCCCAAAGGCTAACGCTGACTATGTCGTCAAGGACTAACGCCACCTGTGTCTGACAAAGGGCTAAGGCCAGTACTGGTTGTGTTCTCTATCGCCGTGCGTGTTCACTCGCGACGCTTCAGACGGTGATTATTCGGCTTCATCAAGACTCTTCGTCCCCCTGCGACCCTTCGGTTCTTGTGTCCCTTTGACTGCAGGTGATCTTTTAACTCCTCAAGACCCCTCAACTCCCCACGAATGTTCACCTTCCGATGACTATTTGCAGCCAGTGACCTTTTGTCTCCCCGCGATTGTTCACCTCCTGGTGGTCATTCGTTGACGATAACTGTTAACCTTCCGGTGACCATTCACTCCTCAAGACCTCTCGACTCCCTGTGTCTATTCACCTTCTGGTGACCATTCGCCCCAATGACCTTTCATCTCCCCGCGACCTCTCAGCTTCTTGCCAGGAAACCCTTTCACTTACCCGAAATCCACAGATTGACCTTTCCCTCTCCTTCACAACACCAAAACACCACCGAAAAAATCCTCGGAAGCTGATGGAAGTTCACCGGCACGACTCTGTTACACCCTTTACCTCTCTTCTCTCACTACTTTGGTGTTCCAAAACCACCGCCAGAGTCCCTGTGTTAGCTGGAAGCTTTCCGCTCCTCTTACTCTAGCAATGATAACCCCTGCAAGAATCTTCACTGTAGTAGAGCCTTTGCCTCCCAACCAAACTTTCTTGCTAGAGTTCTTGACGACAGACTCCTGCAAACCCTCGCCTATAAGCTCTGCGTTCTTATCGAAATTCTCCTCTCGCCTATAAGCTCAGCGTTCTTGCCGAAATTCTCCTCTAGAGCTCTCTCTCTCTCTCTCACGCTGTTAAAAATCCTTAACCGTTATACCTTCGATAAAATGGCAAAAATAGGGTTCACGCCCTTATATAGGTGAAGCTTCCTCGAAGTGCCCCTAACAAATCAAGAATGTCAGTCATGTCCTTGAAGACCAAATGGTGATGGGTAGGTCTACTAGCTCCCATAAAACCCGATCCATCAGGCACCTGGACCGAGTTGGGCTCAAACCCGAGGTCAGAACACAAGTCACCACCATCTGTGTAACTTGAAACCAACGCCATCTGTGTAATTTGTGACTAGCGTCGTCTATGTAATTTTTGCCCAGCGCCGCCTCTGTAATTTATGACCAGCGTTGTCTGTGTAATTTTTGCCTAGTACCGCCTAGTAATTTGTACCTAGCGCCGCTCATGCGTCGTTTGTGTGATGGGTGCTTAGCGCCGTTCAGGATCAGCACTGTGTGTGTTACGCTTCCCATGCTAACACCGTGCATGTTCTACCACCCTACGTACCCTTATGCTAGGCCCTGTTACCGCCGTGTGTGTTCTACCACTATCCCCAATAGAGTTACACCGGTCAGCATCCCCAGTAGGAGTTACACCTATGCTGCAGTCCATCATCTCTAATGGAGATAGATATATGCCAAAAACAATTGTCATGCTTACCTCTTCAATCCCCTGTGGGTTTGTTTTGTACCAAGCAATTTCATCCCTAGGGATTCGGGTTACTTTCCATAAACCTAATTTCCATGGAGTCTCACCTTTCATACCCAGAGATTCACACTTGCGCCCCTAAATCCCCAGTAAAGTCTGCTTCCATTCGCCATCCCTCAATAGGTCACCATCTTCATCTAAGCCCTCTTCTTGTGTATGGTCTTAAGCATTTTATGCCCAGGGAGTCGATTGTCATCCATGCTTATGTTCCCCATGGAGCTTCACCTACATAGGACCCACACTATGATCTGTGTTGCATGACCTTAAACTGCATAGCCATGATCCGTGCTGCATGACCCTAAACTGTACAGCCATGGTCCATGCTGCATGACCCTAAACTGCATAGCCGTGGTCTGTGTTGTATGACCCTAAACTGCAGAGCCATGGTCTGTGCTGCATGACCCTAAACTGCACAGCCATGGTCCATACTGTATGATCCTAAACTGCACAGCCATGGTCCAAACTACACGACCTTAAACTATAACAGAGGTCTAGATGCATGACCTTAACCTGCATGACTTTAAATTGCATAGCCACGGTCCAAGCTATATGACCCTAAACTATAGTGTATGTCATGGTCGCATGACATTAAAAGGCTTAGCATCACGGTCCAAACTATATGACCTTAAACTGTAGCGGAGGTCTAGTTGGACGACCTTAAACTGCATGGTCCTAGCTACACGACTTTAAACTACATAGCCACAGTCCAAGCTATATGACCTTAAAACTATAGTGCACGTCTTGGCTGCATGACATTAAACAGGTTTCCCCAGGTCTCTGAGGCATGACTTTAAACTTGCCCCCACACACTCGTGCACGCCCTTTTACGTGCATCTTCACGTCTTCCCTAACCAACCTGTCCATGTGCGCCCACCACCTGTATAACTCCCCAGTGAATCCCTTCATTACCATTCATCATTCCCCAATGAGTTTCATCTATGCTCATAAAATGACGGGTCATCCCACCATCCATACTCGCCGTCAGCTAATAGGTCACCACTTTTCATCATCCAAATGTCACCCATCTTTCATATATAGTCTTGTGCCATCTCCCCAAAAGTGAGTCAAACCACTACCATACTCACTCCATGGCCTCAATAGATTACCATTCATCTCCATTATGATCCATCTATATGACCTTAAATTGTAGTGTACGTCCTGGACACATGACATTAAAAGGCTTTGCACAGGTCCTGAAGGCATGACCTTAAACATGCCTTCAAAAAAAAAAAATCGAATAACGAGCATGGTGTATACCTGGATAAGGGAACACTATGAGTAAACATAATGAACGGGCATGGTCACGAAACCATAAGTGAAAGAGTTCCATGAAAATAAAAAACCTTAGGCATGGTGAAAACCCAAAAGGGCATCGTGAGTAAAAATGGAAGAATAAGGGTGGACATGGCCAAAAGGTCATGGGTAAAAGAGCCCCTAATAAAAAGGAAGTTAGTGAAAACCGTCCCTACGGTGCCACTTCCCAAGTCCAAGTGAAAACCCACAAAGGGCGCTAGGACCACCAAGCAGGATGATGCAAACACACCCCTCATGAGCGGCTTCAGCCCACATTCTAAAGAGAAAAATCCCTGGTGTCACAATATCAGGACCCAAAAATACGAGCTTCAAGGAAAGATTCTGACAGCCTGAGTCCATTTGTAAAAAAACTCGAAGGACATAAAACTCGTTAAGAAGGCAAGACAAGTCTCATGAAGAAGAGCATCGTTCCCACAAGGTCACTGGCGCACTCCAAGATGCTGAAGGTGCCCCAAGAAAGCCAAGTCAGCCATACCTTGGACCTCTTATGCAGCAACAGGATTGAGCCCTAAGGGGTCACCTCGAATGAAGAAGAGAGGTATCCTGATTGTTGAAATTGTTAACAGTAAGCAGGCTTGTACCCAAAGCTGGTCACCTTGATAAACTGAGGTACCCTGCCTGCTAAGAAAAATATGGTGCAAAACACAAATAGTCGCTAACAGAAGGCCCTTCAGCAAACCATCCAAAATAAACAACAAAACAAAGAAACCCAGACTAAATGGGAAAAATGTCCTTAAGCATGGCACTCGACAGCCAGACGGGCCTAATTCTGACTAATGAGGTCCGTACAAAATCCTCGCAATCTAACATGTCTGAGGCAGCACAGACAAAGAAACAATTTCAGAAAAATCAACCTTTAGCACCCCAAAACAGACCCCGTAACTAGAACTCTACTTTTGGTATGTCAAACAGCTGTGGGACCATCGTCATTAGATCCAAAACAGTTGAAAGCCCCTACGGGTCAAGTTTTGGCTTAAACGGATGTTCCAAGACAAAGTTATGAGTAAAACATTAAAAAGGGGTAGAGCGCACGCAATTCCCATATGGCCTCCCTGCACCAATCTCCATTAAAGGAGATTGGTTTGCACAATCACAAGCAGCAACTTTGAAGACTTGTATCTCACTCGTCTTGTGTCGGATTGCGCTCATATTTGGTGAGCATGTTTATCTTATCAAGACTAGTGTTTGTTATGTGGCACGATCCATGACCATACCCGAGCATGGAGATAAACTAGAGAGAAGTTAATGATTTGTGAAGACAATTGCAGAAAATTCAGCTACAACACGCGTTGCTCGAGCGGTCATATCACAGCGTTCGCGTACCCGATCGACGCGAAGCCAATTGCATTATGTACGTAAGGTCCGAGGCTATGTCTGACCCGACCCCGCATACGATGAACGGTTAGATTGTACACATAAACGCATCAAATTCGCTACAGATTTTGGTCGCAGGATTTCAAGATCCGACAAAAACCCAAGACGATAAAATCTTTGTCCGAGCACGAAATCAAGCTACGTTCATTGCAACACGATTGTGAATGCATGCTCAGTGCAATTTAGTCAAATAAAAACATCAAGAAATAAGCACATTATCGATCAGAAGTTTTCAAGATCTATACAAATTTCGAGTCGCATGATCGTGGCCTAAAAACATGATCCGTAATTCGAAGTTGGTATCAATTCGATCATCGTGCCGAGCCCGACAAGAAAGCAATCATCTTTCGGCCAAATAGGTGCCGGAGCAACCCCAAATCATCCATGGAAGAACACGCAAGTTCTAGGGCAGCAGTAGGGACTATTTTGGAATTCCACGTATTGTTGGGCATGGGCAAAACTGTCCTTTTGCAGCCAGCTTTCGATTTTAGTTTAATTCAAATAAAAGTTAATTATCATCCATTAGGCTAGATTTTGGGCATCCACCCATGTTTAGGCCCAATTCTATAAATACATGTTAAACCTAATTGTAAAAAGACCCCCTCAGTTTTCTTCTCATGAATAAAAATTTGAGAGTTTCACATTGAAATTGTGGGCACGTCTTGGAGAGAGAGACACAAGAGAGAAGAAAAATTTTAATACCTTTTGGTGAAAGTAACTTTCTCTCTCCTTCTCTCATCTCTTTTTTCTCTCTGTTTTTCTCATCTATCTCTTTCTTTCTCCTCTTCTCATCGCCCTCTTTGTCTCTCGTCTTCTCGTCTATCTCTTTCTCTCTTCCCCTCTCTTTTCTCTCTTTCTCTTCCCTCTCTCTTTTCTGATCTTCTTTATTCACTTTCCCTCTCTCTTCTATCTTTTCTTTCTCTTTCCTCGCATTGCTAATCTCTCTCTTCCTTCTTTCTTCATGTTCTCTTCTTTCTCTCTTCTCTATTCATGCATGGCAGAGCCTATCGCTGGGTATGATGTTCTCCTACTCCTGGAACATAAACAGTGAGTCAGACCTTAACCTGAGTGGCATGCCTTAACGTTGCCAAGTTCCCTTATGTCTTTTCCTCTGTCATGGGCGACAGAACCTCATCACCGTCCATGTTTTCTTCTTCTCTCTCTCATATGTCATAACCTCGTTGTCATCCATGTTTTCTTCTCTTCTCTCTCTCTCCTCTATCATAGATGCTAGAACCTCATAGCCATCCATATTTTCTTCTTCTCTCTCTTCTATGTCATGGACGACAGAACCTCATCGTTGTCCAAGTTTTCTTCTCTTCTCTCTTTCTCCCCTGTCATGGACGGTAGAACCTCATCACTGTACATGTTTTCTTCTTCTCTCTCCCCTATGTTATGGACGGCAGAACCTCATCGCCATCGATGCTTTCTTCTCTTCTCTCTCTCCTCTATCAAGGACGGCAGAATCTCATCATCATTCATGTTTTCTCTTCTTTCTCTCCTCTGTCATGGACGGTGGAACCTCATCGTTGTCCATGATTTCTTCTCATTTCTCTCTCTTATGTCATGAACGACGGAGCCCCATTATCGTCCATGCTCCTGTCTTTCCCTCCTCTCTACTGTCATGGATGGTGGAACTCCATCGCCATCCATGCTTCTCTTCCTTTCTCTCTCCTCTGTCATGGACGACAGAACCTCATCGTCATCCATGTTTCTCTTCTCTTTTCTCTCTCTTTCCCCCTCTTCCTTCTTTCCCTTCCTTCTTTCTGCTCCCTCCTTTCTTTTCTTGCGCACTGCTCTTCTCTATCTTTTTCTTCTTCTCTCTCTTTCTTCCTTCGCTCTTATCTCTCCTTCTTTTCTTTCTCTTTTCTTCTCCTTCTCTCTTTTCCTCTCGTTTGATCAAGGGAGGCTAAGTCAAGCACTGCCATGGTAGCTTTGTCATCTAGCAATATTGTCGTTGTGTCAATCTAAGTTACCATGCCTATCTTACTGCCACGATAGGCTAGTCATCGTACGAGGCTGGTCAGTGATCATTCTGTCGTCTAGTAGTATTGTCATCTAGTAGTATTATCATCGTGCCGGTCTGAGTTACTATGCCCATCTTGCTACCACGCTGAGTCAATCACTTGCTGGTCTAGCTAACCACTTGGTCAAATTCCTCTCTTCCCCATTCCTCTATTCTATCTCTTTCTTCTCCTTTCATCTATCCTCTTACTCTTTTCTTCTTCTTTTGAATGTTCATGCCTATGTGCATTTGCCCAAAGAAAAGGTGGGGTCCCTTGGCCCACTTGTCTTATAAATTAATTGTGTGTGTGTGATTGTAGAAATAGGAGAGTACATGCCAAGGGAGGCGATTTTGAACCAGTTATAAGACTGAGGGAATTTTGAAAAGCAGTTATAACACTTAACCAGTTCTAAGACTAAGGGAATTTGGGTTAAGTGTTATAACTGGTCCAAATGGAATTTTCTAAATGTTCAAAGAAAACCATGGAAAATAACTAAATCAATAATTCTAGGTACAGTGAATAATTAAAATTTGGAGAACTCATACATCATAAAAAGGGTATTATATAAAATTCCTTCTAAAAATATTACACTTGAGCCTGGGGCACTAAAGCCCAATAGTATATACTTTCCAAAGTAAACAAAATTCAGAGCTACGCTGGCCAACCACTTACAAGATATGAGTTTCTTCTCAAGTGAATAAGACTTCAACTCCCAATCACAAATCACAAGCTTCTGGTCCTCGGCTTAGCGCTATCAACCTAAAAGAGGGGAGATACAGTGGGATGAGCTCTAAAGCCCAATAACTAGATCTAGGTAATATGCATCATTAGCAGGTCTATTCATGCATCATAAGAAGTTTTTCGAATTATAAGAAGTCATAATACAGCAGTTGTGTAATCAGTAATCAAATCAATGCATCAATTACAGATATCATAATCAAATGTCAGTTATCATTCAATCATTACAATCATTAGCATTCACATTAACTATTCAAATATTACCCACTCACTCCTTAGTTCACCTACTCCCGAATTAGAGGCCCTATCCATCAGGCTAAGCTAATCTCATTGCTTAGAACCTCTACCATACCTCAGAAGGGAAGAGCAATGACAAGTGGGTAAATCCACTTCGTAATGTCCTCATACTCACGCACATGGTCTCCAAGGTGCATAGGGGTTTTTAAAAAGCACTTACCTTACAAGACATAACTCACTAGTCTCATCATATAATTTTTGGGGGAGTGCGACCCTGGCATTCCATTTTTATCTAACCCCCTTCTATCATTCAACGAGTTAGGGAACATTGTCGACATCACTTTTATCAATGTAACAGTATCCACTATCGATGAGTGTCTCATCGAGTAGTGCGCAGTATCAGTATGACAATATCCACTGCCGATGGGTGCCCCATCGCGTGGTGGACAAAATCATAGTGCCATAACATAACAGTACCCACCATCAACGGATATCCCATTGCGTAGTGGTCATTAGCACGGCGTCATAACATGCTCAAGAATTTAATTTATTCATGCTAAATCAGTGTCGTATGACGGATAATTTGAATTTTCATCTTGCAAAGTTTGAGTCTTACTCAGAACTATTCAGCAGTCACATAACATTGTGACATCTAGCATAAACACCTATTATATGAGAACTATCACATTGCATTTATGCTTAGCAGTCAGCATTAGTATTACAGAACTCACCATGTAACATTCATCGTGGAACTATTATAGTTGCATGAAATTTATCGATTTTGACACAACGCGTAGCTGCATAGTACCGCTCAGAAAACACTGTGACATTTAGTATTCTTCACATGAAAATTATCACATAGCACTCACGCTTATCGATCATCAAAGACAACACTGCACCACTTGAGTTTCTTAATGAGTAATCCAGTAAAAAGTACCACAATACTAGCATAAAACTAAGATTTTTGTGACATGTAATGGTGATGCACCCCTCTTCTCAGGGGTATAACTCCAAATCTAGGGAGAATCCCAAAATGACTGAATTATGAAACTTTAATTTCATTCATATATCTTTCAAATGGTGATGGTTTTAATACTTTTGGAAATCGTTTGATAGACCAAAAGCTTGGTGCAATATAGGTGACTGTTGCTAGAAATCCCAACAGCTGTGGAAAGGGACATACCTCACTTTTTAGGGCATATCTCTTGATTTATGCAAAATTTTTACATGGCACAGAATGAAAAAATGTAGTAGACAAGCATATCTTTCATTCAAGTCTAATTTGAGCTCATTTGGAAATATGTTGGTCATTAAAAAGTTCAGTGCATATCCATCACAGTTCCTAGAAATTTACTTTTTGCAAGTTTAGCATGCTTCAATTAAAATTCAAGATTTCATAAGCCAATATGAACTTTGGTGTAAAACCTCATTCATGTTAAACTAACTTGCAAGTGAGTTACTCCATAAACTTAAAAAGTTTATTTGCAATACTCAATGAATCATAAACTTGATTTTGATTCAAAGACATCCATACCCTTTATTATATCATTTTCCTCATCTTTATTCCTTGAAATATATTACTACCAAATTAATTAATTCATGAGCCGTAAACATACTTACATGACGTTAACGATGTCATCAGAACTCCCACTCACAAGCCACTTCAAGCTCCTAGCATAGGCTCTCTCCAAGGGCATCAGTTGGTTCTAACCTTGGATCTAGAGAGAGAGAGAGAGAATGAGAGCAAGTGAGGGAAAACAAGGGGCTTAAATGCTCTAGGTGGGTGGGATCCACTGTGGTTAACAGTGTAGGTGGAGATATCACTATAGCTGACAGGGACGACACTGACACATACGGTAGCAGTACATCTTTTCCTTCTTCTCTCTCTTCACGTCCGTGTGCACTCCACCTAGTGCGTTTTCTTCTCTTCGCTCTTCACTGCTGCGCGTGTTTTCTTCGCTTCTCCTTTCACTATCGCACGCACTCCGCTGCGCTTGTTTTCTTCTCTTCTCTCTTCATTGTCGCGAGCACTCCGCCGCACGTGTTTTCTTCTCTTCTCTCTTCACTACCGCGCACACTCCACTGCGCATGTTTTCTTCTCTTCTCTCTTCACTATCGCTTGCACTCCACCGCGCGTGTTTTCTTCTCTTCTCTCTTCTTTACCGCACGCACTCCGCTGTGCGTGTTTTCTTCTCTTCTCTCTTCACTGTCGTGTGCACTCCACTGCGCTTGTTTTCTTCTCTTCTCTCTTCACTGTCGCACGCACTCCGCCACGAGGAGGGTCTGGGTCGTTACATCATCCGCCCCCATAAATAGGATTTTTTCCTCAAAATTATATTGTTGTTAACCAAGAAGGTGGGGGTACTTGTCTCGGATTTCGTCCTCCCTTTCCCATGTTCAATCTTCTCTTGAATGATATCGCTACAACACCCGGACCTGGGGAATTTCTTTATTACGCAAAACCTACATTCTCTTGTCCAATGTCTCAATCAGTTTCTCATCATAGGTCAAGTCTTCCCTGATCAGGATTGGTTCATACTCCAAGAAATGGGACGGGTTAGGGCAAGCCGGTATGCCATGTTTCCAACCCTTTCTGGGATTTCAAAAGGCTCAATGAATTGTGGGCTCAATTTTCCTTTTCTGTCAAATCTCATTATGCCCTTAGTTGGTGACACTTTCAGGAAGACCCACTTCAAACTCGAGGTCTCTCCTACGATTGTCAGCATAACTCTTCTGCCGACTTTGGGCTGCCTTGAGTCGCTTTCGAATTATGGCAACCTTCTCAAAATTCATTTGAACAATTTCTTGCCCCAACAATTTTCTTTCGGCCACCTCATCCCAACAGATGGGTGACCTACATTTCCTTCCATATAGGGCCCCATAAGGCACCATTTGAATACTGGCTTGGAAGCTGTTATTATAGGCAAATTCTATTAGAGGCAAATGGTCTTATTAGGTTCCCTTCAAATCAGTAACACAAGCCGTTAGCATGTCTTCCAAAGTCTGAATGGTTCTCTCTGATTGCCCATCTGTCTGGGGATGAACGTCGGTGTTAAAGGTAAGTCTGGTTCCCAATGCTGACTGCAGACTCATCCAAAATCTAGAGGTGAACCTGGTGTCCTTGTCAGATCTGATTCTAATAGGTATTCCATCTAACCTCACAATTTCTCTTATGTATAACTGGGACAACTTGTCCAGGGTGTAAGTTGTGCAAACCGGTAGAAAGTGAGTAGCTTTAGTTAATTGGTCCACAATGACCTAGATACTATCATTCCCTACACTTGAGGTTGGCAACCCAAAAACAAAGTCCATCATGATGTGTTTCCATTTCCACTCTGGTATGGGCAAATGTTGTAACAATCCAGCGATTTTCTGATGTTCTTCCTTCACTTGTTGGCACGTCAAGCCCTTAGCGATAAATTGTGTCACATCCCTCATCATTTTTTTCTACCAGAAGACCTCCTTCAGGTCCTGGTACATATTGTACTCTCTGGGTGTACCATGTAACGGGAGTGGTGTGCTTCTTCTACAACAACCCTTTTACACTTCTTTCATTAGGAACACATACTCAACCCTTAAAACTCAAAAACTCATCATGACCCATAGTGAATTCCTCTTTTTCTTCCATATTCATTTCTTCAAGGACTTTCATAAGTTGAGGGTCTTCTTTTTGCACCACTCGGATCTGTTGAAAGATCTGGGGCTCTACTCTCATACATGAAAGCATTCATATCCCATCATTAAGAGGTAGAGTTGGGTGCCATTCCACTGCATCCTCTAGCAATCTCATTTCTCGAATCATCAGGTGTGCCACTGATATTACAGCTTTCCACCTTAAGGCGTCAATTACCACGTTAGTCTTGCCTGGATGGTAATTGATTGTATAGACGTAATCATTCAATAAGTCAATCCATCTTCTTTCTCTCATATTTAATTCCTTCTGAAAAAATAGGTACTTGAGGCTCTTATGATCTGTAAACACCTTAAATTGAGCCCCATAGAGGTAGTGTCTCCAGATCTTCAACGCAAACACTACGGCCACAAGTTCCAAGTCATGAGTTGGATAATTTTTCTCACACGGCTTCAGCGGCCTGGAGGAACAAGCAATGACCTTCCCTCTTTGCATGAGTACATGCCCGAGCCCTTTATGAGAAGCATCAGTGTAAATCACAAAGTCCTCATTTCCATCAGGCAAGGTTAGTATCGGCTGTGGTGAGTCTCTTTCTAAGTTCCTGGAAGCTTCTCTCACAGTCCTCTGACCAAACAAATCTCACATTCTTCTGGGTTAGCTGAGTAAGAGGAAGTGTTATCTTTGAGAATCCCTCTACATAGCGCTTATAGTATCCTGCTAACCCCAGAAAACTACGAATTTCGGTCACATTTGCTAGTCGCCCCCACTTGAGTAGGGCTTCAATCTTAGAGGGATCGACCGTGATCCCATCTTTAGAAATGATCCCACGGAAAGCTAAACTGGGGAGCCAGGAGTCACTCTTGCTAAATTTGGCATATAATCTTTCTGACTTCAAAGTTTGTAAGACAATTCTCAGATGTTGTTCATGCAGTTCTCGACTCTCTGAATATACCAAGATATCATCACTAAAGACCACTACAAAACCATCTAGGAAGGGTGTAAACACCCTATTCATCAAATCCATGAACACAACGGGGGCATTTGTTAACCCGAACGGAATCACAAGGAACTCATAATGACCGTATCGAGTTTTGAAAGCAATCTTTAGGATGTCCCCTTCCCTGACTTGCAGTTGGTGATAACGCGATCGAAGATCAATCTTTGAAAACACTTGGGCCCTCTGGAGCTGGTAAAAAAAATCATCAATTCTTGGCAAGGGATACCTATTATTCATCGTTACTTGATTCGACTACCTATAGTCGATGCACAACCTCATAGACCCATCTTTCTTTTTCACAAACAGAACAGGTGCACCCCAGGGTGACACTCTAGGTCGGACGAATCCCTCATCCAATAACTCTTGCAACTGCTCTTTCAACTCCTTCAACTTTGCTGGAGCCATTCTATACAGGGCTTTGGAAATGGGAACAGTTCCATGGACGACATCTATCTCAAATTCAATCTCCCTTACTGCAGGTAGGGATGGTAACTCTTCTGGAAATGCCTCAGGGTACTCTCTTACCGCTGGTATCCCTTCTAGCTGAGACTGGACGCCTCGATTTTCAACCACATAAGCCAGATATCCTTCACATCTCTTAGTTAGGAAGCAAGAGGCCCGGAGAGAATAAATAAAGTGCATAGGGGGAGAATTCCTAGTGCCCTCAAAATGTAGTTCATATTGGTTAGGGTGTTTAAAGGTCACCATCTTTTCATGGAAATTGACAGTGGCATGGTGTGTGAATAACCAATCCATGCCCAGAATAACATCAAAATCTTGAATACCCAGGAGTATAGGGTCTATAGGCAGGTCATATCCTTCAAATAAAACTCTACACTGTCTATAAACCCTATCAGTTTGCATAGAATGCCCCACAGGCGTGCATACCATTAGAGTATACTCAAGACATGCAGGCTCAACATTTAGATAGCAAGCAAAATGGAGTGCAACAAAAGAGTGAGAGGAACCAGAGTCAATTAAGGCTCTAGCTTTAGCACTACAAATGGAGAGCGTACCTCTGATCACCGAGGTGAACGCCTTAGCTTCTTGTTCGGTGAGGGCAAACACTCGTCCTTGCGTCTTTGGCATGTCCTCTATCTTTGTCAAAGGGTAATCCTTGACCCAGTTGCCAGACTGACCACACCTGAGACACTTATCCAGCTTCTTGTAACATTCGATAGCAGTGTGGTTGTTCTTCCCACAATGAGAGCAGATCGGGCGTCGTTCATTCTCCATGTTGCTCAGAAAATTATTTTGGGTCTTCTGGTTGCGCTGGTAAGGCCTTCCTCTAATGTCCCTCTTTGGAAATTGTCGGGGCTTCTTTCAAAGTTTCTTGATGATGTGGGCTTCATCTTTCCTTCCCTTCTTGATTGATGGCCCTCGCAGTCTTTCTCAATCTTCAGAGCAAGGTCTATTAATGAGGCGTATGACTTAATGTTGGCCGACAGTACTCTCCCTTTAACATCTTGCCAAAGGCCGCTTTCAAATTTAGCTGCCTTTTGCTCCTCTGTGTTAATGATGTGAGGCATGTATCTAGAAAGCTTCGCAAATTTAACGGCATATTGCTCCACTGTCATACCCCCCAATTAAAGCGCAATGAACTCTACTTCCTTCCTCTCCCTGACAGAGTCTGGGAAGTACTTCTCAGTTCTCGACTCTCTCCAAGATTACATGACCGAGTTCCGCCAATATTCAGCCTCTCTCTCCAGAATGAAGGCTCCCAACATGACTTTCTACTCATCTGAGCAATGTAACACTTCTAAGATCCTCTTTATCTACCTCTTCCACCTCTTGGATTTCTCTATCCCTCCTTGCCCTTAGAAGGTTGGGGGAGCTAGTCTTCTGAATCCTTTTTATTAGGTTATTGCTCTGAGGTAGGTGTAGAATGGGCTGGCATCGACTCCTTCCTCATTTGGCTCATTTCCCCCAGAGTTTTGTAAAACTCACTGAGCATCTTGGTGTTTTCAATTCTAGAACTCGCATTTTTGGCACAAGCCCTTGGCATCATCAACCTATCACAGGAGCACCCAATCACTTTTCTATTTGAACATTATTTTAAGGACTCTTCTAAAATCCCCCTAGGCTAAGAATTCTCTGATACCATAACTGTCATGACCCCTCCCCAATCCCTTTACCGTATGCGATGGAGAGTGACCGAGTGCAGGTTCTTGATCCCTAGGTAGCGTATGTCACTCAGGTCGGAGTGGAGTCAACACCTTTATCTCGGTAATCAAATGAAACCATGAAAAATAGCTATATCAATAATTCCAGGTACAAGGAACAATTGAAATTGGAGAACCCATACATCATAAAAAGGGCATCACATAAAATTCCATCAAAAAATATTACACGTGAGTCTGGGACACTAGGGCCCAACAATACATACTTTCCAAAACAAGCAAAATTCAAGGCTAAACTGCCAAACCACCTACAAGATCTGAGTTTCTTCTCAAGTGAATAAGACTTCAACTCCTAACAACAAATCATGAGCTTCTAGCCCTCGGCCTGATGCTATCAATCTCTAAGAGGGGAGATACAGGGAGATGAGCTATAAAGCCTAGTAACTAGATTTAGGTAGTATGCATCGTTAGCAGGTCTATTCATGCAACTTAAGCAATTCTTCCAATTATAAGAATTCATAATGTAACAATCATGTAATCAGTAATCAGATCAATGCATCAATTACAGGCATCATATTCAAATGTCAATTATCATTCAATCATTACAATCATTAGCATTCACGTTCACTATTCAAATATTACCCACTTCCTCCTTCGTTCACCTACTCCTACCATCAGGCTAAGTCAATCCCATTACTCAGGACCTCTACCGTACCACAGGAAGGAGAGCAATGACAAATAAGTAAATCCATTTTATAATGGCCACATACTCACGCACACGGTCCCCAGCGTGCATTGGGGTTTTCGATAGGCACTTACCTTGTAAGGCCACTCACTAGTCTCATCATATAATTTTTGAGGTGGTACAACCCTCCCATTCCATTTTCACCTAACCCCCTCATATCATTCAGTAAGTTAGGGAACTTTGCCAGCAACACTTTTCTCAATGTGACAATATCCATTACCGATGGGTGTCCCATTGCGTAGCGTGCAGTATCGGTATGACAGTATCCACTACTGATGGTTGCACCATCACGTAGTGGCCAATACCACAGTGCCATAATAGAACCTACCCACTACTAATGGATATCACATTGTGTAGTGGTCATTATCATGGCATTATATCATGCTCAAGCATTTAATTTATTCATGCTAAATCAGCACCTTATGATGCATAATTTGAATTTTCATCATGCAAAGTTTGAGTCTTACTCAGAACTATTCAGCGGTCACATAACATTGTGACATCTAGCATAAACACCCAGTATATGAGAACTATCACATTGCATTTACGCTTAGCGATCAGCATTAATATTACGGCACTCGTCATCTAACATTCATCATGGAAGCCGTCACCAGAGACTGGACTCCCTTAGGAGTGAGGTTGTGATGCAGGGAGTGAACTTCGTGAAGATGAGGGATGATGGTTCAGAGGGGAGTGCCAAGGCATGCGCGCAGCACCAAGTGTGGAGTGGCACATGCATTTGTAAGCCTAGGTGATGCGTTAGGTCCCTTGGTGAAGCACGCGACAATAGGCTTTGAGTTCCATGCGACGATGATCTTTGAACATAACACGCTCGGTGATGAGCCCTGAATGAGATGTGCGGCGATAATCTCTAGACGAGATGCACATCGATAGTCTCTAATCGAGGTGCTCGATAAAAGTCTTGATGGGGCGCATGGCACTAGCCCTCTGATGAGGCATGCGACGCAAGTCTTGACGAGGCGCATGACGATAATGCTTCAGGTATCGAGCTTGGCCCACCCTGGCCTGGTCTTATCGCCGTCAAGAGTGGGGGGACTGGAGCATCATTCTGAGTTTGTCGGGGGTAGTCTTCAGCACCATGGGGTATAAAGAGGGGAGAAACCCCAATTTACTGTTTACTGAAGGGTAAAGTAGTAGAAACGTTTTAGAAAGAGAGAAAGTCAAAACTTCCTGGTGAGGGTTTTCGGGTGAGCACTTCCCGACCAAAACTTATAGAGACAGGTCTTTAGGGATTTTTTTCTAAAGAGCTTCATAAGGTGTGAAGCTTTGCAACGTGATTGCGAACCTTTTCGGGTTCTAACCAAGGAACAGGGCTTCTCGGGGCCTTAACAGGATTTACAAAGGTGCCATGCCAAAGTTCTAGTGTTCCTCTGATCGATCTGTTGTTGAAGAGGAGGTCGTAGCTGGTTAGGTGCCTCGATCTCACCCTCCGGATCCTTTTGGGATCGGGCGGCACGCACCTTGAGTTTCGAGAGAATACCCAAGATGTTTTTAAAATCTCTCTCTCGGGAACCCCATTTGAAAACAGGGGCAGGTGTTACCAATCGGTGAGAGAGGAATTTAAAGGTGGGTTCGGGACTTACTCGGGCTGACTCACCTGGGCGCCCTCTTAGATCACGCTAAAAGCTTCTCAGTATTAAAAATTGTTCGAAATCGCCTCCATTGGCTGTTAATCTTTTTGTTTTCTACCTTTCTATAATCACACACATATATGGAAAAGGTTATAAAACAGGTGGGTCAGACCTCACCTTTTTCCTCTTTGATGAACGTACGCAAGCATGAGCATTCAAAAAGAAGAAGAGAAGAAATACGAGGGAGAGAAGAATTCGACTAAGTGAAAGGATTAGAGTGGCGACTAGGCTGATGGATAGTTGGCCTGATGTAGTAGTAAAATGGGTTCGGTAACTATGACTGTCTCACAAGATTACTACTAGACGTCGCTACCAACATCGACTAGCTAGGCACGATGGTCAGTCTGTCGTGGTAATAAAGCAGGCCAGGTAACTCAGGCACAACAGCATTACGGCTAGACTATAGGACTACCATGAGAGGCTAATCTCAATCCCTCTTAGTCGAATGAAAGAGTAGCATAATTAAGGCTGTGAGGAAAGAATATGAAGAGAAGAAGGGAAAGAAAGAAGAAGGGAGAGGAAAGGAAGAGAAGAGTATGAAAGATGAGAGAATAAAGGAGAGAGAGGAAAGGAAGGTGTAGTTGGGGTTAAGCATTACGGACTGTGTTTAGAAGGAAGAGAGAGAAATCCATTTAGCACTAGCCTTCATCGACTGATAGGAGAAGAGATAGAAAACCAATCGACACTAGATCTCACCGACTGATAGAGGGAGGGAGAGAAAACCAGTCGTCACTAACTCTCACCGACTGATAGAGAGAGAAGAGAGAACCAATCGGTGCTAAGTCTCGCTGACTGACAAAAGAAGAGGGAGAAAACCATTCAGCACATGTTCTCGCCAATTGACACAGGAAGGGAGAGAAAACCAATCGGTGCTAGGCCTCACTAATTGATAGAAGAGGGGAGAGAAGACCAGTCGATGTTAGGTTTTTCTAACTGATAGAAGAGAGAGAAAATCAGTCGGTTTTAGATCATTTCGACTGACAGATAGAAGGAGAGCGAAAACCAGTTAGTGATAGGTCTTTTCGACTGATAGAAGAGGAGAGAGAAGAAAAGAGAGAAGATCAGTTGACACTAAGTTTCACTGACTGAAAAACAAAAGGAGAGAGAAAACCAATCCACCTTAGGTCTTACCGACTGACAGAAGAGGAGAGAGAAGAAGATAAAGAAGGTTAGTCAGTGCTAGGCTTCACCGACTGATGAGAGAGGAGAGAGAAAACCAGTCGATGCTAAGTCTCACCGATTAATAGAAGTGGAGAGAGAAGACCAGTCGGTGTTAGAGTTCATCGACTGATAAATAGAAGGAGAGAGAAAACCAATCGACACTAAGCCTCATCAGATGTGACAAGAGAAAACCAACTGACACTAAGCCTCATCAAATATGACAAGAGAAAACCAACCGACGCTAAGCCTTGTCAGTTGTGATAGAAGGAGAAAACCAACCGGTGCTGAGCCTCACCACATGCATTAAAAGAGGACAAATGGAGATAGAGAAGAGAAGGAGATAAAGATGAGAAAGGAGGAGAGGAGAGAGATAAAGATGAGAAGAGAGGAGAGAGAAAGAAGTGAGAGAAAGAGGGTAGGAGAGAGAAATAGATAGAGATGAGAAAAGAGGAGAGAAAGAAGAGAGAATGAGGGGAGGAGAGAGAAAGAGATAGAGATGAGAAGAGAGGAGAGAGAAAGAGGGAAGGAGTGAGAAAGTTATCTGCTAGAAGGGTATCGACCCTTTACTTCTCTCTCCTCTCTCCCTCGCCAAGACATACTCACAAACTCAAGCAGGAACTGAAATTTTATTGAATCAATCCATAAATGAACCGAAGGACCATACAATTTAGCTTTGAATGTCTAGATAAAATTGGGCTAAAACATAGGTGTAAGCCAAAAACCTAGCTAGACTTGAAGATAATTACAATTTACTTAAGTTTAAAGAAATTCTAAAAATGGGTGCAAAAGAACTATTTTGCCCCTGCCTAACAATGTGTGGAATTTCATAACAATCCCTGTTGTTGCCCGAGAACTTGCATGATCTTCCGTGGCTGACCCGAGGTTGTTATGGAGCCTATTTGATCGAAAGATTATTATTTTCTTGTAGAGCTCAGCATGAAGATCATTTTGATACCAACTTCGAACCACGAATCATGTTTTTGAGGCATGATCATGAGATTTGAATCTTGAATGAATCTTGAAAACTTCGGATCGGTTGTGTGCTCATTCCTTGATGTTTCTTCGTAATTTCTTCATTGAATCACACTGAGCATGCCGTCATGCTCATGTTGCAACGAACGTAGCTTGATTTCGTGTCTGAATGAAGATTTTCTTGTCTTGAGTTTTTTGGCCAAAATCTTGAAATTCGACAGCTGAAATTTACAGTAGCTTTGACGCCTTTGTGTGTAAAATCCAACCATTCATTGTATGTGAGGTTCAAACCAGAGACTGCCTCGGACCTCATGCACATAATGCAATTGGTTTTTTTATCGATCGGGTATGCGAGCATCGTGATCTGGCTACTCGAACGAGACGTGCTGCTACTGAATTTTTGGCAACTTCCTTCACGGATCAGTGAATTTTCATTAAGTTTTTCTCTCTGCTCGAGCGTCGTCACGAGGCGTACCACATATCGAATTGTTCGTCTTGATGAGAATAACATGCTCACCAAATTTGGGAGCGATCCGACCTGGAACGAGTGAGATATTTACCCCAAAAGTGATTGCTTGTGACTGTAAAAACTGCTACCTTTAATGGTGTTTTGGTGCAATGAGGCCACAAGGGAATAGTGTGCGGACTATCCCTTTTAAGTCTTTTACTCAGAAATTTGTCCTGGAGTGCTCGATTAAGCCGAAACTTGATTCGTAGGGGTTCGCAACTGTGCCGGATCTAATGGTAGTGGCGCTACAGTGGTTTGACACACCAAAAATATAGCTCTAGTTACAGGGTCCATTTCAGGGTTGTAGAGACTGATTTTGCTGAAATTGTTTGTTTCTTTGTGTTCACTGCCTTAGACATGTTTGATTGTGATAAAACTAGGTAGGTGGCCTTTTGAAGTGCTGATGAAGATTCTGACCAGTTATGAGGCCATTCTGAGACTGTCAGGAATTTCCACTATTTTGTAGACTTTGTTGTCCTGCTTCCTAGTAGGGACGAAGGTGCTGAAAAATACGTTTAAACATCTTGTCCCACTGAATGTTGTGATTCAAGAGAAGTGAGAAGGACAAGCATTTGGAAAATTTCCATCGGCTTTTACATTTTTCCTTCCTAGCCACAGGACTATGTGAACATCGAGGAGATCCACGTAATGGTATAACTAGGCTGCTTAGAAGTAGGGATGCATTGTTTGCGGGTCCTTCCGTGGAGACTTTAGGGGGAGACAAGACTTTCTTGAGGGATCTTGTCGAAGTCCTCACCCTCGTGCGGACTGTTAGTGATTTTGAATCTGACGATTTTATACGAACCTCGTCAGTCAGAATCAGACCCATCTAGCAATTGAGTGCCATGTAGAAGTGCCTATTCCCATTTTGTCAAGGTTCATTGGTTTACTTTGATAGGCGTTGTTTACTACTACTTCAGGTTTCGTTTGACATTCAGAGTACCGCAATGGGTCTCGTCTACCGAGTCAAGTCGAGGTCAGATTCTATTAGCCGATCTCGAAGGTCTGGTCATGCCGGTTGGACAAGCTGATGTCTCTAGTAGGTTCTCCCCTCACTTTGTCAGTTTCTTGCCTTTGGAGTATTTGTTTTTAGAGTGACCATGTGGGAATAATGTTCTTCCTCATGAGACTTGTCTTTACCGTCTTGACGAGTCTTCTTGTCTTTCGAGTCCTTTTTGCCACTGGACTCAGGATGTCAGAATCCTTTCCTTGAAGCTCATATTTTTGGAGTCCCGGTACTATGATACTAGGGATGTTTCTTCTTTAGAGTGAGGGCTGAAGTCGTCTGTTGAGACGAGTGCTGCATCAACCTGTTTATTGGTCCAAGCGTCCTTTACGAATTTTCACTTGAACTTGGGAAGCGGCGCCGTAGATACAATTTTCACCAACTTCCATTTATTTTGGTGCCCTTTCGGGTTTTCACTGTGCATGATTTTTATTCACGGAACTCTTTTACTCATTGTTTCGTGACCATGATCGTCCGTCAATTTTACTCATGGCATTCCCTTGTTCAACTATACACCATGCTCGTTATTTTTTCATTTTTTTTTGTGAAGGCATGTTTAAGGTCATGCCTTCGAGACCCATGCGAAACAACTTAACATCATCCAGCTTGGACGTGCACTATGGTTTAAGGTCCTACAGTCGGACCATGGTTATGCAGTTTAAAGTCATACAACTAGGACCGTGCAGTTTAATGTCATGCAACTAGACCTCTGCTACAGTTTAAAATCATATAATTCAGACCATAGTTGTGCAATTTAGGGTCATGCAACTAAGACCACAATGGAGATGGATGGCAGTCTGTGGAGGCTTTGGAGTGAGTATGGTGGTGGTTTGACTCACTTGGGGAAATGGCTCAAGGCTACCTATGATGTATGAAGTGTGAGTGGATGAGGGTAACCCACTATGATGTATGAGGTGTGAGTGGATGAGGCGAGTTTATGGTAATGCCTCCTGGACCTGTGCAAAGCAGTTTATCGTCATGCGGCCAGGACGCACACTATGTTTTAAGGTCATACAGCTGGACCGTGGTTATGCAGTTTAAAGTCATACAACTAGGACCATGCAGTTTAAGGTTGTGCAACTAGACCTTCGATACAGTTTAAGGTCATAGAGTTTGGACCATGGCAGTGCAATTTAAGCTCGTGCCGCTAGACCATTGCTACAGTTTAAGGTGATATAGTTTAGACCATGGTGTTGAACCTTTTAATGTCATTTGGCTAGGACATCTACTATGGTTTAAGGTCGTACAGCTGGACCGTGGTCATGCAGTTTATAGTCATACAACTAGGACCGAGAATTGAAGAGGTAAGAATGACCTTAGCTTCTATGGGGATAATAGGATGCAGTATGGATGTGACTCCTATGGGGATGAGGGATATCTCCTAAGTCCATTAGGGAAGATAGGTCACAGTTTTGGTGCAACAACCTGGGGATGACAGGTCACGGCTTGGGTGCAACCCCACTAAAGAAAAATGGTAGGACGCACAAGACTTCAACCTGGAGTATATGATAATAGGGTGCAAGAAATACGGTCGGTGCCAGGTGGAACGTTAGTGACTTCATGCAAATTTTCAACTGGCACTGAGTTCTCAAAAACACAACCTGCGCTGGGTTGTTAAAGACTCAGCTGACGTAGTGAACAACCGGTGATGTCATTTGAAGACAACTAACGTTAAGTTAACCGGCGCTGGGGTCATTTGGAAACACACCCGACCCTGAGTAAACCGATGCTAGGGTTGTTTTAAAATCGCACTCGATGCTAAGTTAACCGGCACTAGGGTTGTTTGGAAGGTACCCGGCGCTATGTAAACCGATGCTAGGGTTGGGTCGAGGAGAGTTAGCTCGGGCCTCAAGCTAAAGCCTGACCCCGCTCATCGTCTCTTGGATTCCCTTGGACGCGATTGGAATTCCCAGTTGTGAGGGACATTTGAGGGTAGTGCAGGCTACATAAGGGGGGTTTTCCCTCATTTTTCACCAGGGGTAAAAAAAACTTAAGCACAAGTTTTCTTTAACCGTGAGGAGAGAGTGTTCGATTGAAGTTCCAACGAGCAGTAGGACTTCAGTAAAAGTTCTGCAGGGAAGGCTTTCGGTCAACAGTGGGACTCCAGGCAGTTTTTGCAGGGAAGGTTCTCGGCGAAGTTTTTGTCGAGAATTTAGTGAAGTTGAGTGGAGAGATTTTTAGCACAATGAATTTTTTGGTGAGGGGAAGAGGTTCCGACTACAGTTGTTTTTTGTAGAAAAGGTGGGATGTGAAAATGTGGTTATTTTTGAGGATTTTGGGAGCTTTTAGGAGAATTTTTAAGAAGTTTCCTGGGGATTGTCCCCACTTTTCAACACTATTAGTGGTGTTGCAGAGTTTTTCGAGAGCTTAAAGAAGTTTACAGAAATTTTCTGTAAGGTGTTGGTGCTGTCTAGGCAAGAACATAGGCGGGAAAGTTTTTCAGTAGGCTTCTCGGCCATGTAGCAGAAGTTCCGGTGGGAGACGAAAAGTTACAGGAAGTGGACCGTCGTGGAAGGTGTACGGTTTGCAAGAGGTGAACCATCGTGGAGGTGAATCATCGTAGGAGAGGCACACGGTTACCTCCTAAAATCGTGCGACCATTAAGTAGGTGCAAAAACTTAGGCCTTTGAAAACGAGGAGTCTCGAGAAGCGAACAATGCGACCAGGCCGCTTCTAATAGATGTCCTCACCCTCGTGCGGACTGTTTGTGATTCTGAATCTGAGGATTTTGTATGGACCTCGTCAGTCAGAATCAAGCCTGTCTGACGATTGAGTGCCATGTAGAAGGGCATTGTTCCCATTTGGTCTAGGTTCGTTGGTTTGCTTTGGTAGACATTGTTTGCTGCTACAGCAGGTTTGCTTTTGACTTTTAGCGTACCACTATGTGTCTCGTCTATCGAGTCCAATCGGTGGCACGTTCTATTAGCCGATCCCGAAGGTCTGATCATGCCAATCAGACAAGTTGACGTCTTTGACAGGTTCTCCCCTCACTTTGTTAGTTTCTTGCCTTTGGAGTATTTGTTTCTAGAGTGACCTCATGGGAATAATGTTCTTCCTCATGAGACTTGTCTTGTCGTCTTGGCGAGTCTTCTGTCTTTCGAGTCCTTTTGCAACTGGACTCAAGCTGGCGGAATCTTTTCCTTGAAGCTCATATTTTTGGACTTTTGGTACTATGATACCAGGGATTTTTCTTCCTTTGAGTGAGGGCTGAAGCTGCCTGTTAAGGCGAGTGTTGCATCAACCTGTTTATTAGCCCAAGTTTCCTTTGTGGATTTTCACTTTAACTTGGGAAGCGGCGCCATGGAGACGGTTTCATCAACTTCGTTTTATTTTGGGTCACTTTTACCGATAACCTTCGGCTATGTCCACCCTTTTCATCCATTTTTGCTCACGATGCCCATTCGGGTTATCACCGTGCCCATTTTTTTATTCACGGAACTCTTTTACTCAAGGTTCCATGACCATGTCGATCAGTCACTTTTACTCATGGTGTTCCCATGTTCAAGAATTCACCTTGCTCGTTGTTTGTCAAAAAAAAAAAAAATCTTTTTTTTTATGTGAAGGCGTGTTTAAGGTCATGCCTTCGAGACCCGTGTGAAACAGTTTAACGTCATTCGGTCTGGACGTGCACTATGGTTTAAGGTCATACAACTGGACCGTGGTTATGTAGTTTAAAGTCATACAACTAGGACCGTGCAATTTAAGGTCATGCAGCTAGAAGTCTGCTACAGTTTAAGGTCATATGGTTCGGACCATGGCTATGCAGTTTAGGGTTATGCAGTTAAGACCACAATGGAGATTGATGGCAGTCTGTGGAGGCCCTGGAGTGAGTATGGTGGTGGTTTGACTCACTTGGAGAAATGGCTCGAGGGTACCAATGATGTATGAAGTGTGAGTGGATGAGGGTGACCCACTATGATGTATGAAGTGTGAGTGGATGAGGCTACCTATGATGTATGAAATGTGAGTAGATGAGGCTACCAATGATGTTTCGTGAGCACTGGTGAGATTCACAGGGGAATGAGCTGTGGTGATGAACTGAATAAACTCACTAGGGAGGTAATAAAGGTGGTGCGCGCACACTAACAAGTAGGTTAGGGAAAGCGTGCGTGAAAGTGCACGTAAAGGCATGTACGTGCATGTGGGGGCGAGTTTATGGTCATGCCTCCTGGACCTGTACAAAGCTGTTTATCGTCATGCGGCTAGGATGTACACTATGGTTTAAGGTCATACAGCTGGACCGTGGTTATGCAGTTTAAACTCATACAACTAGGACCATGCAGTTTAAGGTCGTGCAACTACACCTCCACTGCAGTTTAAGGTAATATATTTTGGACCATGGTTGTGCAGTTTAAGGTTTTATAATTAGACCATCGCTACAGTTTAAGGTCATATAGTTTGGACCATGGTGCTGAGCTTTTTAATGTCATGCGGCTAGAACATCTACTATAGTTTAAGGTCATATAGCTGGATTGTGGTCATGCAGTTTAAAGTAATAGAACTTGGTGCAGTTTAAGGTCGTGCAACTAAACCTCTGCTACAATCTAAGGTCATATAGTTTGGACCATGGTTGTGCAGTATAGAGTCATGCAGCTAAGACCATCGCTACAGTTTAAGGTCATATAGTTTGGACCATGGTGTTGAGCCTTTTAACGTCATGGGGCTAGGATGTGTACTATATTCTAAGGTCATATAGCTGGACCGTGGTCATGCAGTTTAAAGTCATACAACTAGGACCGTGCAATATAAGGTCGTGCAACTAAACCTCCACTACAGTTTAAGGTCATATAGTTTGGACCACGCCTGTGTAGTTTAGGGTCATGCAGGTAAGACCATCACTATAGTTTAAGGCCATATAGTTTGGACCATGGTGCTGAGCCTTTTAACGTCATGTGGCTAAGACGTGTACTATGGTTTAAGATCATACAGCTGGACTGTGGTAATGCCGTTTAAATTTATATAACTAGGACCATGCAGTTTCAGGTTGTGCAACTAGACCTTCGTTATAGTTTAAGGTCATATAGTTTGGATCAGGGTTGTGTAGTTTAAGGTCGGGCAACTAGACCATCGCTACAGTTTAAGGTCATATAGTTTGGACCATGGTGCTGAGCCTTTTAACGTCATGCGACTAGGACGTGTACTATGTTTTAAGGTCATACCGCTGAACCGTGGTCATGCAGTTTAAAGTCATACAACTAGGGCCATGCAGTTTAAAGTCGTGCAACTAGACGTCCGCTACAATTTAAGGTCATATAGTTTGGACCATGGTGCTGAGCCTTTTAATGTCATGCTGCTAGGACATGTACTATGGTTTAAGGTCATACAGTTGGACTGTGGTCATGCAGTTTTAAGTCTTACAACTAGGACCATGCAGTTTAAGGTCGTACAACTAAACCTCTACTATAGTTTAAGGTCATATAGTTTGGGCCATGGCTGCGCAGTTTAAGGTCCTACAACTAGACCATTGTGTGGGTCGTCATGTAGGTGGAGCTCTATGGGGAATAGGTTAGTGGATCGCAATCCGACTCTCTGGGGATAAAATGGTTAATGCCATACACAAGCAGAGTGCTCAGATGGAAATGGTGACCTAATGAAGGATGGCCAATAGAGGCGGTCTTCACTAAGGCTTAGGGGGGCAAGCTTACTCCCTGGGGTTAAAGACGAGACTCTATGGAGAATTGGCTTATGACAGGTAACCCGACTCCATGGGGATAAGATAGCTTGGTGTGAAACAGATCCACTGGGGATTGGGGACATAAGATTGAGCCTAACTCCACTGCGGATAATGGGTTGCAGTATGGGTGTGACTCCTACTGAGGATGAGGGACAGCGGCCTGCTCTTGACTCCTACTGAGGATGGGTTGCAATATGGGTGCTGGAAATACGGCTGGCGCTAGGTGGAGTGCTAGTGACTTCTTGTGAATTTTCAACCGGCGTTGAGTTCTCAAAAATACAACCGACGTTGGGTTGTTAAAGACTAAGCTGACATTGTGAACGGCCTGTGATATCGTTTGAAGACAACCGGCGCTAAGTTAACCGGCACTGAGGTGGTTTGGAAACACACGTGGCGCTACGACAACTTATGCTAGGGTTGTTTTGAAAACACAAGTCAACCGGCACTATCGTTGTTTGGAAGGTACCCGACACTAATTCAACCGACACTAGGGTTGTTTAGAAGGTACCTGGTGCTAAGTCAATCAGCGCTGAGGTTGTTTCGGAAGGCACCCGACACTTAGTCAACCGACGCTAGGGATGGGTCGATGAGAGTTACCTTGAGCCTCGAGCCAAAGCCTGATGTGGCTCATCGTCGGTTGGCTTCCTTTGGATGCAGCTGAAATTACCAGTTTGTGAGGGGCATTCGAGGGTAGTGCAGGCTATATAAGGGGGGTAAAACCTCGTTTTCCCTCATTTTTCACTAGGGGCAAAAAAAAACTTAAGCACAAGTTTTCTTTAATCATGAGGAGAGAGTGTTCGGTTGAAGTTCCAGCTAGTAGCGGGACTTCAGAAAAAGTTCTGCTAGGAAGGTTTTCGGCCAACAGTGGGATTTCAGACGGTTTTTGCAAGGAAGGTTCTCAGCAAAGTTTTTGCCAAGAACTTGGCGATGTTGCGGAGAGAGCTTTTTAGCATAGGGAATTTTCTGGTGAGGGGAAGAGATTCCGACTGCAGTGGTTTTTGGTAGAAAAGGTGGGAAGTTAAACTGTAATTATTTCTGCAAGTTTTAAGAGTTTTTTAAAGAGTTTTTAAGTAATTTCCCGAGGATTGTCACCACTTTTCGACACTGTTAGTGGTGTTGCAGCGGTTTCCGGGAACTTAAAGAAGTTTGCAGAAATTTTTTGTGAGGTGGTGGTGTTGTCTAGCCCAAAAACATAGATGGGAATGTTTTTCAGTAGGTTTTCCAATCATGTAGCAGAAGTTCCAGTAGGAGACGAACAATTACGGGAGGTGGACCGTCGTGGAAGGTGAAAGGTTTACCAGAGGTGAACGGTCGTGGAGGTGAAACATCTCAGGGGAGGCATACCATTACCTCCTAAAATTGTGCAACCATTAAGTAGGTGCGAAAACTTAGGCTTTGAAAACGAGGAGTCTCGGGAAGGGAACAGTACAACTGGGCCAGTGCTAACCGAAGTGCAACTGACGCTGGGGCAACTGGCGCTGATGGTTTGGAGTGCTGACTCAACAGGTGCTGGACCTTAAGAAAGGCAACCAGTGGTAGGGGTCAGGAGCGCACCAGGGACTTGCCTCTGGAGGACCCAGCCGGCGTTAGCTTTAGTCGGCGCTGACAAGCATGCAAGACTTATCATGTTGCGGAGAATGATGCTTGAATGTGGCGGTAAGTCACGTGTGGGGTTTGCGATGTTCAACGACGAGCTACATATGGCGATGTTCATGGCCGGGCAAAAGTAGTGAATGATGGTAAGGCGTGGCTTGTGGTTCCTGTTGGAAGCCAAATCCTTCAGCACAATAGTGAGGTCCATGTTGTTCTATGGGAGGGCATCCACTGTGAGTAGAGTACGCTTTTTGTCATAGGCCAATTCCTTGCCAGGGCAGCTCACTTTGTATGTTTGATACACACGTCGAATGAATCCTTCATTGTAAATTTGACGTATAGGTCAAGTGAGATACCTGACTTCTATGTTTAACATACACATCGGGTGGACTAAGGGTAGCTCCTTGAAGTGGCTTTGCTTTGTCTTCTGGCCTGTAACCATCCTCTTACTCATCAGACGAACTCAATCTAACTCTCCAAGTGGTTTCGCTTTTTCTTCATGAGGAAAGCCTTTCTTTCGTGGGTTTGCTTCTTCTTCATGACGCAGGCATTTGTTTTGGCTTGTAACCGTTCTTTTGTCCTCCAATGCAAGAGAGAAAGTACAAGTTTTGGTTTTAACTGTCCTCGTATCCTCAGATGCAAGAGACTTGTAATCTCCCTAGTAATGGGCTCTTTGTAACTCGTTTTTACTGCAATAAAAAAGTTAGAAATTTGGTTGGATCATCTTTCTTATTTTCAGTTGGGTCCCTTTCTTTTGAGTATGCATTACGGATAGTACTTCTTTAAGAATCAGCCATTGATAGGAGGCATTGCCTCGTCTCCATCAGGGCGTGTCAATATATAGGCTCTGTTGGGTGAGACCTTTTTTACTCTAAAGGGACCTTCCCACTTAGTCTCAAACTTCCCTTTACACCGTCCGTGCATAACAATAGGCCTTTTGACAGCTAGGACTAGATCACCACGAGTGAATGAGCAGACTTAGACAGATTTGTCGAAAGCCTTCTTCATTCTCCCTTGGTTTAGTTCAAAGCTCTGTTGAGCCTCTAACCTCTTTCCATCAAGTGTGTCAAATTCTTGATAGCGAAGCTTAGCTCTCTCATCTTCGGTTATTCCTTGGTGGATAGCCACTCACAGTGAAGGGATTTGTATTTCGTGAGGTAAAACTGCTTCACCCCCATAAGCCAAAGAATAAGGAGTGGAATCGGTAGCATTTCGCGTAGTAGTATGATAAGCCCATAGTGCTTCAGGAAGCTTCTTGTGTCAGTTCTTCTTTATTTTTTACTTTCATAAAACATTGCACAGAGTCTTATTGAAGGCCTCAGCTAATCCATTCGCCCATGGGTGGTACATAGTCAGGTACCTCCATTCGAAACCAGATTGGTTAACTAAGTGATCGATATAATGACTCCTAAATTGAGGACCATTGTCAAATATAATCTGATCAGGCACCCCAAAGCGGTATATGATATGATGTCGAACAAAGTAGGCCACCACTGTCCCAAAAACCTACTTAAGGGGGACCGCATCAACCCACTTAAAGAAATATATGTTGCAACTAAGATAAAAACATGACTAGTTGTGGAAGGAGGGTCAATAGGCCCTACGATGTCTATACCCCATTGTGAGAAGGGCCATGATGCAACCGTAGGGTGTAAGGGCTCTGGAGGCTGGTAAACCAGGCTGGAGTGTATCTAGCATACTTGCCCCTTTTCAACATAGTTTAACGAATCAGCGATCGTCGAAGGCCAATAGTATCCCAACCTATGTATTCGTTCATAGAGCTTAGGACCGAACTGATGTAGTCCACAAATGCCTGAGTGGACTTCTTCTAACACATTATTTGCCTCTTGGATATTGATGCTTCTAAGAAGAATACCAAACGAACATCTGAAGAGAGCATCTCCCTCAAGGAGGGTATACTTGGTAGACATTCACCGTATGTTGTTGCATTTAGTATGATCTTCCGGGAGCCTGCCATGCTTTAGGAAACTGGTGATGAGTCCTCTCCAATCTTCTACCTTCTCACACACATTGGGTCAAAGAATTCTGATTCTTGGTTTCGACCCTTAGCTACTTGAATTTGTGTTATTTCGTGTTCAGTCTAGATTACTTCTTTGGCTGACAGAAGCTCTCAAAATGGATAAGGAGGGCACTCGGGGAAGATATTTCTCTCATCATCCGCATCGACCTCAGTTCTTAGTTCGATGTGTCTCCATTCTGCTACCCAGACAAGCGTGGGCCTTGATGAGGATAATTGAATTGTAGCACCGAGTTTCACAAGTGCGTCAGCCTGCGAGTTTAGCCTTATGGGGATGTGACTCAGGGACACGTCCTCAAAATGAGCCATATACGATTTTGTAGTATCGTGATAAGGCTTGAGAGTGTCTTTTCTCACATCATAAATCCCTTTGAGCTGTTGGATAACCAACTCATAGTCACCATAGATCTTGAGCTGCTCCAAGTCAAGGTCGAAGGCTATCTCCAGTTCGATTATAAGGGCCTGATATTCTGGCTCATTATGAGAACGGACTTGTGAAAGAGTGAAAGAAAGTGGCAATATTCCTCCTCTCAGACTCAAGAATGCTACTCCAATGCCTCCTCGATCTGATTGGAAGGCTCCGTCAAAGTACAATTCCCACACAAGAGAAAGCTCAGCACGTAATACTTCTTCATTAAGGAGGTCGCTTGATAGAGGAGATTCTGCCGGTACAGGGTGTGCTGCAAGAAAGTCTGCTAAGGCTTGGCCCTTAATAGCCATTTGTGGTACATACGTGCTGTCGAACTCTATCAGTAATAGTGCAAGTAATGGTGGAGTTTTTGTGCTACGAAGATCAGCGGTAGACACATCTTCTCAATGAGGGGATAATTCTTCTCGGCCCCTAGCATCCTGCGACTGAGGTAATATAACGTGGTTCTTTTCCTTCTTCATTATTTTGTGCCAACAATGCTCCGAGGGACTCGTCCAAAACAGTCACATATAGAATGAGGGGTCTTCCCAATACTGGTGTACAGAGTACTGGAGGGTTGAGTAAATAATACTTGATGTAGTCAAGGGCTGCTTGACATGCTTCATCCTAGATGAATGGTGTATCTTTCTTTAGTCGGAGTGTAAAGGGTTTACAACGACCTGAGAGGTTCAAGATGAACCTGCGAATGTATGCCAGTTTCCCTTGGAGGGAGAGCAGTTCTCAAAGTGTAGTCAGTGACGGCATTTCTTGGATTGCCTTGATCTTGACTGGCTCTACTTCAAGCCCTCGATGTCTGACGATGAACCTCCAGAATTTTCCAAAGCTCACTCTGAAAGAACATTTCAGCGGGTTCATTTTAGGTTGATGAAGATGCAAACGCCCTAATACCTTCTCAAGGTCTCTCAAGTGAGCATCCACCTCTTCAGATTTTACCACCAAATTGTCTACATAGAATTCCACTTCTTGGTGCATCATGTCTTTGAAAATGGTCGTCATTGCTCTCTGGTATGTGGCGTAAGCAGTCTTTAATCCAAAAGGCATCATTGTGTAACAGAAGACCCCTTTTGGAGTTAAGAATGCAGTGGCCTCTTCATCTTCAAGCTCCATCCTTATCTTGATTTGACCATTCTTCTTCTTGATCGGAACAACATTTGCTAGCCATTTCGGGTACTTGACTTCACAAATAAAGCCTCCATGTTTGAGTTTTGGTCACCTCATCGTCCATCTGCATCTCGAGGTCAGGCCTAAACCTTCTCGATTTTTGTTTAATGGGTTTAATAGTCAGATTGATTCTGAGATGGTGAATAGCTACTTGAGGGTCTATGCCGGGCATCTCATGATAATGCCAAGCAAAGACGTCACGGCTTGCTCGTAAGAAGGTAGTGAAATGATCTTTCTCTTCTAGAGACATATTCGCTGAAATGAAAGTGGGTCTGGGATCTGCTTCATCTCCAAGACTTATTTCTTTGAGTTCGTCAACTGTGGCCTGATCACCTTCTTCCCACTCTTCTGGGGCCTCTTGGAACTCTTCATCATTATTTTCAGAGGTCTTTTCATCAACCTCAAGCATAGAGACCCATGACCCTAACATCTCTGCTTCCAATAGGTTACCAGAGCATGTCATCATTTTTGTGCCTTTCTCGAAGTCGGCCTCAAACATGGGAAGCCAATCAGGCTGCAGGAGCTTGTTTTGGGATTTAGCAAAGGTCGGGCGTGAAGTGTCCTCATATAAATCACACGGCCCTTGCGCAGATGTGTGTAATGCTTGCTCCGCAGTACTTGCACTTTATAAAGTTGGACCATATGGCAAACCTCTTGAGAATAAAAACTTTTCCCCCCCGATTCTCTCAGCCTCTGCTCAAAGTCAGTCTCAGGGGGCCATTAGGGTTTCTTTGGCTTCAAATTCTTACACTTCTTCAAAGAAGGTGGTTGTGCCTTAGCTTTAGCTGCCAGGGCATCAGCTACTGTTAAGAATCCTGCTGCCTGCGCCATGGTCTTTCTCAATCACCTCCATTGCATCTTGGTTGTGCTCAATCCCTCAAGTTCTCTATCAAGAGTCTCGAAGTTCGGACATATCAAGGTTGTACCTACAAGAGACATAGACGAGGAAGAATGAGAAGCATGAGAAGAAGGATGAGTAAGGTTAGAAGGTGGGGGAATTTTAAGGTCATTCCCCTCATCAGACAGATTTGGGTAGCTTTTTAAGTCATCACCAGAGTTGGACGGGTGCAGGGGGTCTTTTGGGTCTTTCTCTTGCTTAGACCACTAAGGAGTGCTTTTAACATGGTCACCATCTTCGGACATAGGCTGAGTGGGAGATGAGACGGAAGCATCTTCTTGACAGGATGAAGAAGGAAAAAGGATTGTGTCTGGGATGAAGTCCAATAAAGTTGGCAACGGGGGAAGGGGCCTGAGAAATTCCAGCTCTACTATGGGTTGAGAGGTCTTGTTTCTTTGGCGAGTAGCCCTTGGTGCCCGTCTCTTTCTGGTTTTCTGAGGTGATGTTTGATTCATCTCGCTGGGCGAGTGAACTACCCTAGCCTGGCGAATTGCTTCTCGCCTTAAAGACTTGAGTCTGCTTTGACCATTGTAGACTATTGATGGCTGGGAAATTGAGGGTTCCACAGAGTCGGAGTCATTGATAGGAAGGTCGTTCTTTGTGAGACCATCTTGCCTCGATAGGGAATGACTTGAGGATCACTTACAGAGAGATTGTAGAACTCCTGACACTCCTGCATCTTCTCTGCAAATATATCAAGGAAAGTTGTGCATTCTGACAAATAATGACCTCTTATCTGATGGAATGGGCACCAACGATCCTCAGTCCCCTTAATAAGGTGGTGGGGTTGCCTTGCTTGCTTCAGTATGATTATGCCTTCTTGAAGCATTATAATGAAGAAAGCGTGGAGGATACCAGGCATTTCGTCTTCCTCTTGGGAGACCTCAGCTGCCCCGAAGGCCTTCTTTAAATCTTCAATCTTTATCTGACCTTTTAGAATCAGGGCCTCAATGATATCCTTCAGTGTGTAGTAGTCACCTGTGAGATGATTGATCCTCCGATGGTAGGCACAATAATTTGCCTGAGTGCCAAGACCAGATTGCTTAGGGAACCTGGTTTCTGAGTGCTTGATCACATTATGTTCCAATAATAACCGGAACAGCACAGGGACCCATTCCTTCTCAAAGGGATAGACCTTGTTCTTATGCTTGGTGTAATAATAACCCCAATCAAAGTTGGTTGGTGGAGGTATCCGATTGTATGACTGTTGTTGCTTGCCATCCAAGAGTGTTACCTTCACTGTGCTTACCTCTTTAGAGAGGTCCAAAGTATGGGAGGGAGCCTTCTTTGAATCAGTGACCATGACGGCTACATTGACTACCCCTTTCTATTGGCTGCCCCTTGTGTTATTCCGAGAGTTACCATTGCTCCGGTTGTTTGCTGAACTTGTAGATGGTTGTCAGGTCGCACCATGGTGGTGTGATAGACTTTCTATGTGGACTGATTTAGGGATCAACTCTGACATGGAGGTCGAATTAGAGGCCTTGACATGTAGAGTGATTTCGGGTTGCACGTTTTGCATGCAAGTTTGGACTGCTTCCTTCTCTAGCATAGGGTTAGGATGGCGGGAAGCCAAGTTTCTCCATCTTGATATGAACTGATCTACGGGATCATCGAGGTCTTGAGTCAGGGTGAGAAGTTCGATGGTTTGAACCTCTCTCTTGACCTCATAGAAGCATTGATAGAACAACTTCTTCATCTCTTCCCATGTATGGACTGAGTTTGGAGGGAGTCAGGCATATCATTGAAAAGCTGGGCCATTGAGGGTCTCAACGAACTGTCAGAGAAGAAGTCTCCCGTCAGCCATTGTTTCTCGACATGCTACTTGGAAGTGGGCAATATGCTGGTTTGGGGATGTGGCTCCGTTGAATAAAGAAAACTTCCCTTTCTAATAATCTGAGGGAAACGGGACCTGATCAATAGACGAGGGGCATGGCCTTTGATAAGGCGTTGCGCCCTATATCCCCCGGATTTGTCTGTTCTTTAGGCTATGGGTGACCATAGCATCAATGTCTATCTAAGAGATGGGATGGGGGACAGAATTGTCTTGTGAGGTTGAAAGAGGGGGCTGCCTTGAAGGTGCACCATCAGAATGATGGGAATTGACCTCATGATTAGCCTACTGTCTTGCAACGTCGATACGATCGATCTTTTCCATCATCGCGTGCACTATATCCTCAAACTTGTTCATGCTCTCTTCATGTGCATCATCAAGCTCGCTTACGAATATTACACTGACCGTTTCACTAGGGAGGTCAATGTTAGTGGTGTCTGAGGGCTTGCGAGCTTGATAGGTTGTCCTTGGTAGGTCAGTAAGCAGGGGGCAGCATGCCTTGATAGAACTCGACTCATGTATGGTGATAGTGTTTGGATCGGTTCTCAATAGTCCTGGGGCTGTGGTTGTAGAGCGGCTGGGTCTTTTTCTACAATGGTCACCACAGCATAGGGCACATGGAGCTCTTCATCAGGCTTCGTCATCTGAAGGGGGTAAAAGGGATTTAGCTGAAGAGAGTCATCAAAATTGGTTATTTTGACTACCTTGTTCACCTCCCTAGTCAAAATTTACAGACCTGTATCTTGTTTAGCCTTGAGGTTTTGATGGACCTTGCGCTAAAACTGCAATCTAGGTCGCGGCTGGTCAGCTCTTCTTACACAGGAGAGAGCTATCTCCATCAGGTGCGGCAATGGGTGAGGGCCAGGAACTAGAGTCATCTTGAGCCAAGGAGGATGAAGGACTCGATCTTCCATCAGATCCATGCCCCGAGCTTTCTTGTGGGCTCAAGAGACACAACCAAAGTGATAGGGCTGGTTCAGGATAGTACTCTTGGGAAAAATCTTCGAGTACCATAGCTGAAGGTGCTTACTCGATGAAGAAGTAGCAGGTAGGAGCAAGGTTGACTCATGAGGAGACCTGAGTCGAGGGCGTTTATGATGGCGACATGTGTACGCCCCTTGAAGAAGGGTTACGGGAGACCTGGGGGTCAACCCGAGCTTGAGTAAGTATCTGCAAGGGAACAAGTTGATGCCTACCCTTTACAGGGTGTGCTTGTGTGTGCAAAGTAGGAGGACGAGAAGGTCGTCTCCTGTGTATTAGGGTTGGCATGGCAATCGCAATGCCCCGAGCACTGCGATGCATATGAGTAACGTGCACAGGATCTGGCCTTAAAAGGTTCGATCTTGGACACGGTCTCAAGGTAACAGGAGGGTTGCCTCGAGCTGTGGCTCGAGTGGGTAACCCACGAGTCATGTGGTGTGTGTGAGGGGTGGAGACCGTGGGGTTTCCATCTCGACGTGATGAACCTCTAGGGATAGAGAGAAATGGTGCAGAAATGTGGATGGTAGCCCTATGGTGACCCACTGAAGAAATGGCAACTTTTTTCCTTTTGCAGAAAGGAACTAGGCAGCCTTCCAGCATACCTCGAAAACACGACCGGCAAGTGACTTGTCAGTGGCTGGGTGCATGTTGTGTGGGGAAATAGAAGTGTTATCGATGCAGGGCACCTTAGTGGAGTGTCCGCTAGAGCGAGGAGATGGGGAGTGAGGGATATTTAGGTCCCACCACACGTCGGTCCAGGTTAAGACCTGGGAGCTAGACAAGGGGCCTTTCCTCAAGAGGATGGTTGGGATCAAAGTTAAAGGACCTTGTTTCCTAAGGACACTCTCGAATACGGGGATAAGAAAATCCCCGATCCAAGTAAATGGGTTACAGAACCCACAAGCCATAATAAAGTGAGTAAAGACAATGAAAGGAGAAAACCAACCGGCACTAATCCTCATCAGTTGTGACAGGAGAAAACCAACCGGCACTAAGCCTGATCAATTCTGTTAAAAGGAGAAAACCAACTGGCACTGAGCCTTGCCATTTGCATTAGAAGAGGACAGATGGAGATAGATATTAGAATAGAGAAAAGGAGAGAAGGAGAGAGAAAGAGAGAAGGAGAGAGAAAGATAGAGAGAGAGGAGAGAGAAAGAGATAGAGAGGAGAGAGACAGAGATAGAGATGAGAAGATAGGAGAGAGAGAGATAGAGATGAGAAGAGAGGAGAGAGAAAAAAGAGAGAGAAAGGGGGAAGGAGAGAGAAAAAGAGGAGGAGAGAGAAAGAGATAGATATGAGAAGAGAGAAAAGAGAAAGAGATAGATATGAGAAGAGAGGAGAGAGAAAGAGAGGAGAGGAGAGAAAGAGATAGAGATGAGAAGAGTGGGAGAGAAAAAAGAGAGAAAGAAGGGAGGAGAGAGAAAATTACCTGTTCGAAGGGTACTGACCCTTTTCTTCTCTCTCCTCTCTCCCTCTGTAAGATGTCCTCACAAACTCAAGGAAGAATTGAAATTTTATTGAATCAATCCAAAAATGAACCGAAGGCTTTTACAATTTAGCTATGTTGATTTTGTCGTCTTGAGTTTTTGGTCAGAATCTTGAAATCCAACGGTGAAATTTACAGCAGCTTTGACGCCTTTGTGTGTGAAATCCAATCGTTCATCGTACATGAGGTTCTGACCAGAGATAGCCTCCGATTTCACGCACATAATGCATTTGGTTTCGTGTCGATCAGGTAAGCGAGCATCGTGATCTGGCTGCTCAAACGAGGCATGCCGCCGCTGAATTTTTTGCAACTTCCTTTATAGATCATCAAATTTTATGTAGTTTTTCTCTTTGCTCGGGCGTCGTCATGGGACGTACACATATTGAATTGTTCGTCTTGATGAGACAAACACGGTCACCAAATTTGAGAGCGATTTGACTTGAATAGAGTGAGATATGGGCCCCGAAAGGGACTACTTGTGACTGTAAAAATAGCCACCTTTAATAGTGTCTTGGTATAGTGAGGCCACACGGGGAATAGTGTGCGGCCTACCTCTCTTTAGCCCTTTACACATAACTTTGTCATGGAGTGTCGGATTAAGCCAAAACTTGACCCATAAGGGTTTTCGATCGTGTCGGATCTAATGGTGATAGTCTCATAGTTGTTTGACGTACCAAAATTATAGCTCTAGTTACAGGGTCCACTTCAACGTGCTAGAGACCAATTTTGTTAAAATTGTTTCTTTGTGTTCACTGCCTTAGATGTCTGATTGCGATGGAACTTGACTTGATCTTTTGAAGTGCTGATAAAGATGTTGACTAGTTCTGGGGCCATTTTGAGACTGTCAAGAATTTCCACTATTTTGTAGACTTTATTGACCTGTTTCCTACTAGGGACTGAGGTGCTGAAAAATACGTTCAAGCAGGGCCAAACATGGGAAGCAAATGAGGCTGCAGGAGCTTAATTTGGGGTTCAGCAAAGGTTGAGTGTGAAGTGTCCTCGTATGAATCACACGACCCTTGCACAAATGTGTGTAGTGCTTGCTTTGCAGTGACTTGAGCTTCATAGACTTGCACCATATGGCAAGCCTCTTGAGGATAAAAACTTTGCCCCTTCAATTCTCTCAGCCTCTGCTCAAAGTCAGGCTCAAGGGGCCACTGGGGTTTCTTTGGGTTTGATTTCTTGTGCTTCTTTGGGGAAGGTGGCTCTATCTTGGCTTTAGCTGCCAGGGCATCCTCATCTGTTAAGAATCCTACTGCTTGTGTCAGGGTCTTTCTCAATTGTTTTTGTTGTGTCTTACTTATATTGGCTCCTACAAGTTCTCGGTCTAAAGCCTTGAAGTTTGGGCATATCAAGGTTGTACCTGCAGAAGAGACAGAAGAGGGGGAATGAAAAGTATGAGAAGAAAGAGGAGAAGGGTTAGAAGGTGGGGCACTTTTAAGGTTGTTCCCCTCATCAAACCAATTTGGGCAGCCTTTTACGTCATCACCCGGGTTGGACGAGGGTAGGGGGGTCTTTTTAGGTCTTTCCCTTGCTTAGACGGTGGGGGAGTGCTTTTAACGTTGTCACCCTCATTGGACGTATGCTGATTGGGAGATGGCACAAGGATGTTTTCTTGATAGGATGATGAAGGAGGAAGGATCGTGTTAGGGATGAAGTCTAGTAAAGTTGGTAGTGGAGGAAGGGGCCTGAGAAATTCTTGATGAACTGTGCGTTGAGCCGTCTTGTTTCTTTGACAAGTAACCCTTGATGCCCGTCTTTTTCCGGTTTTCTGAGGTAATGTTTGATTCATCTCGCTGGGCTGATGAACAACCTTAGCTTGGCGAACTGCTTCTCACCTTAAGGACTTGAGTCTGCTTTGGCCATGGTAAACTATCCAAGGCTGGGGAATCAAGGGTTCCACAGAGTCCGAGTCATTGATAGGAAGGTCTTGCTCTATGAGACCTTCTTGGCCCGATAGAGGAATGACTTGGGGATCACTTACTGGGAGATTGTAAAACTTCTGACACTCCCTCATGTTCTTTGTGAATATATCTAGAAAGCTTGTGCACTTTGATAGATAATGGCCTCTTATCTGATGGTATGGGAACTAACGATCTTCAGTCCCTTTAGCAAGGTGACGAGGCTTCCTTGCTTGCTTCAGTGTGATTATGCCTTCCCGAAGCATTATAATGAAGAAGGAGTAAAGGATACAGGGCATTTCATCTTCCTCTTGGATGGTTACGACATGAGAGGCCTCAACTGCCCTGAAGGCTCTCTTTAAGTCTTCAAGATTTATCTGCTTTAGAATCAGGGCTTCGATAGTATCCTTCAGTGTGTAGCTGTCATCTGAAGGATGATTGATCCTCCGATGGTAGGCACAATAATTCGCCTGAGTGTCAAGGTAAGACTGCTCACGGAATTTGGTTTCTGGAAGCTGGATCATATTTGTTCCAATAATAACCAGAACAGTGTAGGGAACAATTCCTTCTCGAAGGGGTAGACCTTATTCCTGTGTCTGGTGAAATAATCACCTAGATCAAGGTTGGTTGGTGGGGGTACCCAATTACATGATTATTGTTGCTTGCCAGCCTGGGGTGCTACTTTTGCTATGCTTACCCCTTTGCAGAGGTCTAAGGTTTGGGAGGGAGGCTTCTTTGAATCAGTGACCATGACAGCCGCACTGATTACTTTTTTTGATGGCTGCCCCTTGTGTTATTCTGACAGTTACCATTGCCCTGGTTGTTTGTTGAACTTGTAGATGGTTGTCGTGTCACACCATGGTGGCGTGCAAGACTTTCTATGCGGACTAATTTAGAGATCAACTCTGACATGGAGGTCAGAGTAGAGGCTTCGACATATAGAGCGATTTCGGGTTGCATGTTCCACACGCATGTTTGGACTGCTTCATTCTCAGGCATAGCGTTAAGATGATGGGAAGCCCAGTTTCTCCATCTTGATATGAACTTTATCCACTAGCTCATCGAGGTCTTGAGTCAGGGTGAGAAGTATGATGGTTTGAACCTCTCTCTCGACCTCATAGAAGTGTTGATAAAACAACTTCTCCATCTCCTCCCACGTCTGGACTGAGTTTGGAGGGAGTCGGGCATTTCATTGAAATGTTGGGCCATCAAGGGTCTCAATGAACTGTTGGAGAAGAAGTCTCTCATCAGCCGCTGTTTCTCAACATGCTGCCTGAAAGTGGACACTATGCTGGTTCAGAGACGTGATTCTGTTGAATAAAAGAAACTTCCCTTTCTTATAATACAAGAGAAACGGGACCTGATCAATATACGAGGAGTATGGCCTATGATAAGGCGTTGCGCCCTGTATCTCCGAGATTTGTCTATGCTTTAGGCTATGGGTGACCATAGCGTCAATGTCTATCTGAGAGATGGGATAGGGGACAGAATTGTCCTGTGAGGTAGAAGGAGGGGGCTACCTTAAAGGTGCACCATCAGAGTGATGGGAATTGACCTCATGATTAGCCAAATGTCATGCAGCGTCGATACGATCGATCTTTTCCATCATCGCCCGCATCATATTCTAGAACTTGTTCATGCGTTCTTCCTGCGTATTATCGAGCTCGCTTACGACCACTATACTGACAGTTTCACTATGGAGGTCAATGTTAGTGGCAAAAGAGTGCTTGCAAACCTGATGGGTTGTACGTGGTAGGTTAGTCAGCAGGGGGCCAACATGCCCTGATTGAACTCGACTCTTGTATGCTGATCATGTTTGGATTGGTTCTCAAATGTCTTGGGACAGTGGCTGCTGAGCAGTTGGGTCTTTTTTTACAACAGTAACCACAGCACAGGGCTCATAGAGCTCTTCCTCAGGCTTCATCGTCTGAAGGGGGTAGAAGGAATTTAGGCGAAGAGGGTCGTCAAAATTGTTTGTTTTGACTGCCTTGGTCACCTCCCTAGTCAAAATTTGTAGACCCCCATGGCGTTTAGTCTTGAGGTTTTGATGGACCTCGTGCGAAAACTGCGATCTAGGTCGTGGCTGGTCAGCTCTTCTTGCACAGGAGAGAATTGTCTCCATCAGGTGCGGTAAAAAATGAGGATCAGGAACTTTCATCATCTTGGGTCGGGGAGGATGAAGGACTCGATCTTCCATCAGGTCCATTCCCCAAGCTCTCTTGTTGGCACGAGAGACACGACTAAAGTGATGGGGCTGGTTCAAGATAGTACTCTTAGGGAGATGGCCTTGCTCAATGAAGAAGGAGCAGGCCAGAGCAGGGTTGATTCATGAGGAGACCTGTATCGAGGGAGAGAGGGCATCTATGTTTGCAACGCCTATGCGCCCCTGGAAGAAGGGTTACGGGAGAGCTGAGGGTCAACCCGGGCTCGAGCAAGTGTCTGCAAGGGATAGGTAGACGCCTGCCCCTTCCAGGATGCGCTTGTGTGTGCAGAGTAGGAGGACGAGAAGGTCGTCTCCTGCGTACTCGGATTGGCATGACAATGGTGTTGCCCTGAGCACTGTGATGCATATGAGTAGCATGCATAGGATCTGGCCTTAAAAGGTTAGATCTTAGACATAGTCTCGAGGTAACAATAGGGTTGCCCTGAGGTGTGGCTTGAGTGGGTAACCCACGAGCCTTGTAGTGTGTGTGAGGGGTGGAGACCTTGGGGTTTCCACCTCGACGTGATGAGCCTCTAGGGATAGAGAGAAATGGTACAGAACTGTGGGGGGTAGCCCTATGGCGACCCACATAAGCAATGGAAATTTTTTTTCCTTTTACAGAAAAGAACTGGGTAGCCTTCATAGATACCTCGAAAACACAACCGGTAAGTGACTTGCCAGTGGTTGGGTGCATGCCTTGTTGAGTAACAGAAATGCTGTCGTTGCAGGGTGCCTCGATGGAGTCGTCAAGCTGGTTAGGTGCCTCGATCTCGCCCTCCGGATCCTTTTGGAATCGAGCAGCATGCGTCTCGGGTTTTAATAGAAGACTCAGGACGTTTTTTAGATCGCTCTCTCGGGAACCCTATTCAAAAACGGGGGCAAGTGTTACCAACTGGTGAGAGAGTAATTTAAAGGTGGGTTCAAGACTTTCTCTGGTTGACTAGTGTGGGCACCCTCTTGAATCACGAAGAAAATCCCTCGATAATAAATCTGGTTCGGAATTGCCTCCCTTGGCTTGTATTCTTCTTGTTTTTCGCTTTTCTGTAATCACACAAATATATGGCAAAGGTTATAAAACAGGTGGGTCAGACCCCACCTTTTTCCTCTTTGATGAACGTATACAAGCATGTGCATTCAAAAAGAAGAAGAGAAGAAAGACAGGGGAGAGAAGAAATCAACTAAGCGAGAGGATCGGAGCGGTGAGTAGGGTGACGGATAATTAGCCTGACGTGGTAGTAAAACGAGCTCGGTATCTAAGACCGGCTCACAGGATTAATACTAGATGTCGTTACCAATACCGACTAGCTAAGCATGATGGTCAATTTTTCGTGGCAATAAAGCAAGCCAAGTAACCCTGGCACAACAACATTACTGCTAGACGACAGGACTACCATGAGAGGCTAATCTCAATCCCTCTTAGTCGAACGAAAGAGTAGTAGAATTAAGGCTATGATGAGAGAATAAGAAGAGAAGAAGGGAAAAAAAGGAGGGAGAAGAAAGGAATAGAAGAGTATGAAAGATAAGAGAGTAAAGGAGAGAGAGAGAAGGAATGCGCAATCGGGGTTAAGCCTTACCAACTATGTTTGGAAGGAAGAGAGAGAAATTCAGTCGGCGCTACGCTTCACTGACTGACAAGAGAGGAGAGAGAAAACCAATCAGCGCTAGATCTCAATGACTGACAAGGGAATAGAGAGAAACCACTCCACATTAGGTCTCACCGACTGACAAAGGAAGGGAGAGAAAACTAGTCGACGTTAGGTCTCACTGCCTGATAAGAGAGGAGAGAGAACTAGTCGGTGCTAAGTCTTGCCGATTGATAGAAGAAGAGCGAGAAAACCACTCGACACTAGGTCTCGCAGACTGACAGAGAAAGGGAGAGAAAATCAGTCAATGCTAGGTCTCACCGACTGATAGATGAAGTGAGAGAAAACTAGTAGGTGCTAGGTCTCGCCGATTAACAAACAGAAGGAGATAGAAAGCCAGTCTGCATTAGGCCTCAAAGATTGACAAAAGAGGAGAGAGAAGAAGAGAGAGAAGACCAGTTGGTGTTAAGCTTCACAGACTGAAAAACAGAAGGAGAGAGAAAATCAGTCGATGCTAAGTCTCACCAACTGATAGAAGAGGAGAGAGAAGAAGATAGAGAAGATCAGTCGGCACTAGGCTTTACAGATTGACAAGAGAGGAGAGAGAAAACCAGTTGGTGCTAGGTCTCACTGACTGACAGAAGAAGAAAGAGAAGATCAGTCGATGCTAGGCTTCATCGACTGATAAACAGAAGGAGAGAGAAACCAACTGACATTAAGCCTCATCAGTTGTGACTGGAGAAAACCAACCCACGCTACACCTCGACAGTTGTCATAGAAGGAGAAAACCAACTAGTGTTTGGGCCTCACCGTTTGCATTAGAAGAGGACAGATGGAGATAGAGATGAGAAGGAGATAGACATGAGAAGGGAGGAGAGAGAAAGAGATAGAGATGAGAAGAGAGGAGAGAGAAAGAAGAGAGATAAAGAGGGGAGAAGAGAGAAAGAAAAGAGATGAGAAGAGAGCAGAGAGAAAGAGGGGAGGAAAGAGAAAGAGATAGAGATGAGAAGAGAAGAGAGGAGAGAGAAAGAAGATAGTCAAGGATTCCAACGATAAAATTTGTCGACTGTTTGTTGGCTTCATGTGCAGAATCCTGTCGTTAATCATGTACGGGGTTCGGGTCAGAGATGGCCCGAGACCTTACGCTCACAATGGAATTGGTCTAACGTAGATCGGACTCACGAGCGGCATGATTTGGCCACTCGAGAGAGGAATGACACTGCTGAATTTTTTGCACTTTCTTCAAGGATCAGCAACTTCTCTTTAGCTTCTCTTTGCACTCGGGTATCGTCATGGGGCGTGCCACATATCGAATCACGCATCTTGACTAAATGAACATGCTCATCAAATTTGAGTGCAATCTGACTTAACACTAGTGAGATATGAACGTTGAAAGTCACTACTCGTGACTGTCCCTTCAATGGTGTAGTGTTGCAGGGTGGCCGCATGGGAATAGCGTGCGGCTTCTCCTGTTTCACTCTTTTGCCTACAATGTCTTCCTGGAATGTCCGTTTGAGCTAAAACTTAACCCTTGAGGGTTTTCGACCGTGTCGAATCCAATGGTGGTAGTCCCACAACAATTTGAGACGCTGAAAATGTAGCTCTAGTTATAGGGGTCCGTTTCAGGGTGCAAGAGGTCGATTCTGCTGGAATTGTTTCTCAGTCTGCACTGCCTTAGACATGTCAAAATGTGACGAAACTTGACAGGAGACCTCATGAAGATCTTTGTCAGTTCTGGGGCTGTTATGAGATTGTCCAAATTTTCACTACTTGCTAGGCCTTTATTGAGCGGGGGCCCCATGTTGACGAAAAATACCTTTCAACACCTTCCTTCGAAGCCATGAAGTTAATACAGAGCCCCCTTCGTAAGCCCTAGGCTCTTCAAACCTCAGTGCAATGATAGAAGACCCTAAGAGAAAGAAGTAAGACACAGGTCGAGAGACGCCAGAACTCCTCGATGTTCAGACAACCGCTCCGGTGAAAGACCAAGAAATGCCTTTCACCTCCCCTCCCTCTTATAATCATGAACAGAAACAGGAATCGCATAGAATCTGGCTGCAAGACACACGTCCCAATAACTTAAGAACACCAAGCAGCACACGAGGCGAAACTTCCCACAGAAATAGGAACCATGCAGATTACAAGCGCGAAACGTCTCACAGCCCTGGGATACAACTGTACAGAGGATGCATGCGTAATAAAAGTGTTGCATGAACGAGGAAGATCAGGCCCTTCCCAAGGAGAGAATCTGAACAACAATTAAAAACCACCATTCTAACCCAAAATCATGATTGTCCCTCGCACACAACACCCTGGAAAGACGGCGCACCCATACTGGGTCAATGCCAATCCAAGAACACAGCACTCTCTCTACCCTTAATAAGGTCCGAACTACCCCGGGGATACATGGATCATCCCAGAAGGCACTCACAGACCCACAAGCAAGGGATCATCTTTCTTTGTGTCCCTCATGAACTAAAAAAAAAAAAAGGAGGCATCAGGGCCAAGGAAGTAAGGCAGATCACGCCCGCAGTCGTTGCCACTCGGGGACGAAGACAGAGATCCAAAGAAGGAAAAAGAAAACAAGAAAAAAAAAAGGGGGTGGAAGAAGTCGACAGAGAAGGAACAAGAAGAAAATATGCTAAAAATAAAAAAATCACTCAAAGGCAAAGAGAAAGGGGGACTTTATTCATGAACAAAGGGAAATAAAAATTCATGTTACAATGAAACCATCTTTGAAATGGCCCTTTATCAAAAAGAAAAAATTGCTTCTACATGATGGCTGTGAAAGCTGCTTCCATTTCCTCAAGGTACAAATGCCGGGTTATTCGTCCCGAAAAGGAATCGAACACCAAAAAATCAAAGACATCACTCCACAAGGGCAAGGATCCTTCATTCTATAGACAACTTGGAATACCTAATTAGAAAGACTGCCCCTGTGAAGCTGCCCTTTTCTAAGCTGGCAGCCATCTCCAAGGAGCAACCTCGTTCTCCCTCAACAATGCCTTAGTTATCCCTCAACAAGGCCTTAGAAAAACCAAAGAAAACTTATTTTCTTTCTCGCGACAAAGTGAAGGTGAAAAAAAGGTGCCATCAAAAGAAAACCAGAACTAGACACCCCCATCGCTATAACAGATGGCCAATTGAAGCACTGAACGAAAGATGTGACCAAATTTCTCATTTGGTCGATTTTCACCATTAAAGGGACTGTTAAGTTAGGGCCTTCACGACTCATCTCCAGCGGAGCAGGACTGGATCTAAGTTTGATAATGCCTAACATCGGGTAAGACCATAAGCATCCTTCTCCAGGTCTCAAAAGCGCAGAAACAATTACAAGGTTCAAGCACACCATCAAAAGCTGGTCCCCCCACCGAGGCTCGTAAAAGTAAAGCTCGGTTCTAAACAAGCAAGGGGAAACTCCCTATGTCGTCTCTCAACCCAAACCCCCCTTTTATAGAGGAACCGTGGGCTCATCATTAAACTCCTATCATTTCCAAGGAAGACGCCTCGTACAGCTCCATCGACACATGTCACCAAGCGATGCTTCGCTCCCTCAACGGTCAGCGCCTTCACCGTCGCACCTATCAGACCCCATTATCACCAGATCACGAGGCGGATCTCAAGCCGCTTCGCTTGTCAAATGTCACCTCATCTAGGGAAGGCCTTCTACGCCCTTCCATCACGTTTTCGATCTCCTGTGGCTCTTGAGCAGTATGACCTCCGAAGCAAACAAACCAACCAAGACTTCCCAACCTCGCTCTCTTGTAATGGTGAGTTCAAAAAAAAAAAAAAAAGGAGAGAGGGCATGGTGAAAACCCTCAAGGGCACCATGAGTAAAAATGACAGATGGACATGACCACGAAGCCATGAGTAAGAGTGTTCTGAAATCAGAAATCGGGCATGGTGAAAACCCAAGAAGGGTGCCATGAGCAAAAATAGAAAGATATTAAAGGTGAACGTGACCTCGAAGTCACGGGTAAAAGCACCTCAATACAAGGAGTTGGTGAAAACCACCATTGTGGCACTGCTCCCCCTTCAAATGAGAACCCGAAGAGGGGACTCAAGATCAAAACAGGCAAGGAGAAAACAACACATCATCGAGGAGTGACTTTCGCCATTCACCTGCAAAACCACTACTCCAAAAATTCAGCGGCTTCAGTGCCACTCCTCCAAAATTCTCCAGCCCAGCGCCACTAAAAAGCCTCTGGCCTCAGCGTCACTCCTCCAAAACTCTCCGGCCTCAGTGCCACTCCTCCAAAATTCTCCAGCCTTAATGCCAGTCCTCCAAATATCTCCGGCCTCAGCGCCACTCCTCCAAAAATCTCATGCCCAGCACCACCCAAAAACCTCTGACCCAACACTACTACACCAAAATTCCCGGCCTCAGCACCACTCCTCCAGAAAAAACCTTCAGCCAAGTGTCACCCCTTCAAAACAAAACCAGCGCTAACCAAAATCCCTCCGGCTCAATGCTTCCCAAAAACCTCCGGCCCAGCACCACTACTCCAAAAATTCCCAGCCTCAGTGCCACCCCTCAAAAACCTTCGGCCCAGCGCCACTCCAAAAACATCCAGCCTCAGTGCCACTCCTCCAAACATCTCCGGCCTCAGAGCTACTCCAATAATCTTCAGCTTTAATGCCACTCCTCCAAAAATCTCCAGCCCAATGCCACTCAAAAACCTTCGTCCCAACGTCGCTACTCCAAAAATCTTCAGCCCCATGACACTCCAAAAATATCTCCAACCCAGCGCCACCCAAAAAAATATATATCCGGAAACAAAAAGAGTCACGCCTGATAGATCCAAAAAAATGCCCCCCGAAAGGCATACGATGGCCAAACCAAAGCAAAATCTCCCACTAAACAAAAACACTCAGGGTGAAGTCTCGCCAAAGAGACTGCCTCGAAAACCCTCCCTATCGACTGGACTAAACTATTCGGAATAAGGCCACACAAAAGCCCCCGACTGGACCCTATAGGATGGGAACCGGAAGAGGTACCCTGACCCTCCAAACAACCCACAAGCTCTGGTGAGGCGACTCATGTGCTTGCTAAGGGCTCATTGACTGTCTATCCAAGGCACAATTCCCCTTTACACGACAAGACCTAAGTGCCTCCAAAGCGTCTTAGTAAGGATTCCGACGTTGAACTTTGACGTCAAAAATCACTTCTTTTCCGAATGTTGCACTTTTGACTCCCCTTGAAGCCCAGCATCCGTCGGGGCAAGTTGTTACACATAATTTTTGATGTACCTTAGTCCCTCAAGCAAATAAAGGAAGAGGGCCAGCTACAACCTAGTCGCAGCAGCACACAAGGCATGCCCGTGTGTAAACAATTGCCGAGAATAAGCCTCAAATAAGAATGATTGAGGAAAAAAATGCCTGCATGAACAAAGAGATAAAGGTCTTATGTCGTCATCATGCACGAAGGAACCGGATAGATACGCAAGACAAGCATCGCCATTACCTTCCAAGAGAAATTGGCTTGGGCTCAACTGGGTCGATCTAGCAGTGTTGAGCCTGGCCCATCGTGAAGTAGGGCAGAAGCATGCTCCCGCTGTATGGCCTCGCTGAACCAGTTCACAGTCATGGGAATTTTCGACCACTCTCCGAAGAACCTGCAACTCCTTCCCCGCAGCATAAGAGTAGCCAAGGCCCCCAGACACCCCGAAGCCTCGACAGCACTGTTACACTCCCAACGAGCAAGCACAAAGATAAGTTTGCCCTTTGAGAGAAGAAAGGCATGGACGTCGGGATCTCCAGAAGGAAATCTTGGCCCTCATGGAAAACCCGATCAATCAAAAACTAAGACCAACAAAGAACACCTCCAGAAAAGAAGCCAAAGCCAACAGAGCAAGCAGTGTTCGAAAACAAAGCAAAAAAAGGCATGAAACCCAAAATTCGCTGAAGGAAAACAAGATTCCCCATCTCTGGAATCCCCATTCTAGTAATCTTTCTAAAACCCAAGGAACATCACAAAGCAAAGACTAAAAAGCAGACTTAAGCTTATCACAAAGACACTGAGACAGACCTTCCCCAAACTTGCAACCAACACAGAATCACTGCAGATCAAGGAAGAAACCTTCCAAGAGTCCATAAAACTAGTCGGACTTCTTTCCTCATGAAAGAGATTACCGCAGAGCGATCAAAAGGGATCAAAACGATCGCAAGAAAACAAAGGAGCGGCATTACGCTTACTTTCTCTAGTCTTTTCTTTTAACTCTAACATCCTACAAAGAGGAGAGAGAAAACTTTTGTAAGGAAGAGAAAATACCCCTGACCGCACGGACGCATACCTTTCTTCTCTTGACAACGCCTAACGTTTCGAGAACTTTCTCTCTACTCCTCCAAAGACGTAATCCCACACTCGAACAAAATTGTGCAGGTGCGAATATATCAAAAGGACTTCGGCCCATGCGTGGGCATGTCCTACTTCCTCCTTTCCCTAAAAAATCTAATCGCGCTTAAGTAACTCCCCTGCGCTAGCACACTCGACTATCCAAAAATATATTGCTGAGAAAGAGTCAATCTAAGAGAGAATTACTGAGATATCTATCGAAATTTAGACTCGAGAGGGGAGAAGAGGGTTGATAGCGTCCAAAGAGAGTCCCTGACCAAACCGCACTAGTGAACAGTTGGAAGGCTTTCGTAATGGATCTTACTCGGACATGTCTCACAAACCCGCAACGGCGAGGTAAGTAAACCGACCTTCCCACGTCGTAAAATCTCTCTCTTTGTTGGTAGCCTATCCGCACTCTAGAAAGCTTGCGCGCCTGCGTCACTTAACGCGCCACACTCACGAGCCTTTGGTAGTTGTTTAAGAGAGGGTTTTCTTCCCACGCCCCGCGCAAGGGACACATAGAAAATTAGGCCCCGACCAGCCATGAGAAATCTGAATAAGAAGGGCATCAAGAAAGTGACATACCTCTCAAAAGGAGGATGAATATTCCTCTTTCTCTTTCTCTAATGATGCTAGTGGAAGACTTATCCTTGGAGCCATGTGACAATAATTCTACTGCAAATTGAAAGAGAACCCAAAAAGTTATTGAAAATTCAAAGAAAGAAAAAAAGAGAGCTCTAAAAGAGGGATACAAGATGAAGAATGAGTTTAGAATGAATGAAATCCATCCATGAAAGGTGCCATTTAAATTTCAAAAGAAGAAATTCTAATCCAAGTCAAATTAAGAGACAAAAGAGCCACGTCGCAAAAGCTTTTGTTACAAGACTCGTGCATGACATGCGGCGTGTCACGCAAGGCCACGCACGACATAAGAAGTGTTGCTCAGGATGACACACAGTGTGTTGTGCTAGGGAAATCCCCCCTTAATGAGGAAAAATGATGAAAATTCTAAGGAGAAATAAAATTGAGGGCCCAATGCCCGAGGAAAAGTGAAATCAGTTCTGAATGATGCATAGGACAAACACAGACAATCTCCCTACTGTGTTTGACACATTATGTTCTAGGAAGAAGTTAAAAGTCAAGAATTAGAAGCCGAAGAAGTCTCCATAGTGGCGAAGAACCTAAGACCCATCAATCATTCAACACCAAGTTCCATGGATCCATTGATCCTTCATCTCCCTAAATCCCTAGACAAAAATATTCAGCCACAGAATCCAAATCCCCAAGGTGACATGAGCGAAAATTGCTCACTAAGAAATCCAAAATCAAAGCCTGTCAAAGACATCCAAACCGAATAACGTAAAACAGTAAGGAAATCTATCTCAAATCAAATGTCTAATTTGTGCCACGTAAAAAAGTCGAGACAGGAAGACGTATAACCCACATGATGAAAAAAACACTGGGTACGCAATATGTCTATTCAAATGTCAAATCCATGCAACGAAAAGTAGTTGGGGCTGTTACAAGATACTTCCATTACTGCACGATGTAAAACTAGTCACAGGTCTCTATGGTTGCATGAGTTTAAAAGGCTAACCAGAACGAAATTTACTTTTCAAATTTCTCCTCTGTCTTTAAAATTTCTCCTCTATGTTATGAAGTTCTCAAAATCGTAATTTCTTTTATTAAAATTGTAGCTCAAAACCCTGTTTCTGTTTTCAAAATTTACCTCTTTGTTTATAAAATTTTTTAAAACGTTTTTTCTAAAATGAAGTTTCAAAAGGGGCTTAGACATGATGCTTCTGACGCCATCAGATCTTGGATGCCATGCTACAAACCTTTAAGAAGAAATAACCCATAGGTTCCCAAAACTTCAAGCCTAAACCTGTGAACCCTAAGAATTTAGAATTAAGGGCAAACAAGAACTTCAACTAGTTATAAATTCATTAACATTATCTCATTTTAAAATCAAAATCACATTCAATTCAAAATCAGACCGCAAAGGAAAAGGTCTAAAGCTGAAGATGATTACACTGGCGTGCCGAGTAGCATAGGGGTGACCTCGGCAAAGAGAAGTCAACAACTCAAAGATAGCACACTTCCTGCTGACTATTATTTCAGATCCCAATTGTCAGAGATCTCTCAATGTCACTGCCTCTAAGATAATGCAATGTCAGTTTGACATCTTATGGATAAAAAATATCTATCGACATACCACCTCCCAAAAGATTATTGGTCATTTAAAATAATGACCCCTTATTTTCTTCCATCGTCTCTCAAGGTGTACTTCTTTGTTATTCACCCAGTGTCATAGGTGAATGCCAACAAGGGGCAACTGTAGACGCCCCCTCGAATCTTTGGCTAAGAAAATTCCTATAAACCCTGATTTTGACCCCTAAAGACTACACAAACCCCTGCCATAGTACAACTAGACCCAACTTAATTGGCCCAAAATCATCTTCCAACAGTCTAAGAATCATTCAAAACGGACTTACAAATCAAAAGTTGAAAGCCTTGAAAAGGGCCAAATGGTATAATGAGAATAATACACTCACTACCGAGTCGTTCCTCCCATGATGTGTCTCAAGGCGTTCTGTGTTGTATGAGGCATGACATTTGACCTCAACAAGGAGAAGTCAATAGCTTAAAGATAGCGCACTTCCTGCTGACTATCATTTCAGATCCCGATTGTAGGAGACCTCTCAATGCCACTGCTCAAAAATAGTGCAATAAGTTCAAAGTCTTACGGATAAAAAATATTTACTGCCATACCGCCTCCCAAAAGTTTATTGGTCATTTACAATAATGACCCCTTATTTTCTTTCCATCGTGTCTTAAGGTGTACTTCTTTGTCATTCACCCAATGTCCTAGGTGAATGCCAACGAGGGGCAACTATAGACACCCCCTCGAAACTTTTGCTAAGGAAATTCATAAAAACCCTGATTTTGAGCCCTAAAGACCACACAAACCCCAGCCATAGTACAACTAGACCTAGCCTAATTGTCCCAAAATCATCCAAAACCCTCTCCGTAATTGTAATAGACCCCAAGAACTCTCCAAGAGTCAAAGATTCATTCAAAACGGACCTACAAATCAAAAGTTGGAAGCCTCGAAAAGGGCCAAATAGTATAATGACAATAATAACCCCTCTATCGAGCCGTGCACCACATGGTGCGTCCAACCACCGGAGGCATCCTGCGTTGTATGAGGCACGACATAACATGACAATAGGTTGCGCTTCACATGATTCGATGGGCCTATGGATGTGGGAAGCTATTCCAAAATCCTAGATTAATCAAATTAAAACGACTTTTTATCATAATATTCTAGAAATTTTGAATATCCAAAAAACTTTTACGGAATGGATCGAATTTATCTATTTTTAACGATGGCCTTAATTCAACTTATAAATATCCCTTCTAAAAATCCTAGAAAATAAATCTGAAAAAACATCTAAAAATTATTGAAAATAGAGAAAAATCTCTAGAAAATATGTCGTAGAAAAAATCCCTAAAAATTAGTAAATAAAATTTCATTAAATAGAAAAAAACCTTACATAAATCCTAAAAATTATTCAAATAAAATAATTCCCCAAAAATACTAAAAAGCCCCAAATTTTGTATTAGAAATTAAGAGATCCAAATCCCTTAGAAAATTAGGAAAACCCATCTCCTAACCTTAGGAAAAATAAGGTAAACTTTACGTAAAAAACCCTAGCCCTTTATAAAGCTTTAGGAACCCTAGATCTAAGCAAAAAAGTATTAGATCCAGCAAATTTCAGCAAGCAAAGGCATCCAAAAGAGAAGATGTTGGCACAAGAAGAGTGGTCTCATCAAACCCTTAAACTCCGAGCTTCGGGTCCCTAAGGTAAGTAATTCCTTCTTACTTTTTAATTTCTAGTAATTTTTCTTTAATTATAGTTTATTTTCTCTGCAATTTCTTTTTCTTAGAGTTAGTAAAAGGACTATTTAAAAGGTCAAATATATAGATTTTGAAGTTGCCTTTGCTAGTACACTCACAGGAGAATCAGATCTATATGGATCTGCGATACTTATGAGCCTATAATTTGAGCGACCCTACTCTCTCTACTTATCTATAAATTTAACTCCTTTCGCATTGTATTTAAGTTGATATCATTCTGAGAGCGGCATAAATCCGAGCATAAACATGGTGTAATGACCTTGAAAGGCCATCATCCTAAACATTCTCCAACTTAGCCTTTTGAGGCCTTGCCGCGCCCACAACATACATTATAACTAGTCATACTTATGCATCTCAAAACATTTTCATATCCCACACATACATACACATAGTGACACTCAATAATGTTCAATTTTCTTATCTTTTCATTTAACCTTTGGTCTTTCTCAAGCCCATGCCATGAACATGTCCTGTAAAGACATTTGCCACAAGCCCTTGAGTCATGAGGTCCGTGCGCATAGCTAATGTAGGGCTGTAATTTACATCAATATCCTCATCTTCAATATCTTTCCTTATACGATAGAATTCCGCTCTAATGTGTTGAGATATGCTTTGAAACCTTATTTTCTATTCCTTATACGATAGATGTCTGGTTGTTACATATGATTTTAATAATTCCACATCTCAAAAGTCTATATTTCAATTGATTTAGAGATTTCTAAATCCATGTCGCCTCTTGGGAAGCTAAACAACATGCCACATGATCAGCCACCATGGTAGATGGTCTTGTTATATTTTATGCCTCCACCATGCATAAATAGGCAGTGCACAGTAGACTTAAGTTCATTCGAGTCCGCTTGGAAGAGCATCCGAGTATTCAAGTATGGTTAACTTAGGCACACCTCTATAAGTAAGTGTGGTTAACTCAAACACACCAGACACACCTCCATAAGTAAGTGTGTAATCCATACTTGTGTAATCCATAGTTCTCTTAGGGCCTGTTTGGTCTTTGAATTTTGCAATCTTAGGACAAGTCAATCCTGGAATTGAGATTTTCTGGAAATGTCAATTTCTTGTTTGGATCGCATTTGGTAGAAATCAAGAAAATGTAAATTCTTTATTTGGATTGTCTAGAATATATTTTTTTCGGAAATGCAAATTCTTTCTCATTCTTTCTCTCTAAAAATTTTGAGATAGTTTTTCTCTCTAAAATTTTAATACACTCTTTTTCAAAAACTTAAAATTTGAAATAGTTTCTCTCTCAAAAAATTTTGATATAGTTTCTCTCTTTATAAATTTTATATACTTTCTTTCTCTAAAATTTGATATAGTTTCTCGCTCTTAATTTTTGAGATACTTTCTCTCTCTGAAACTTAAAATTTGAGATAGCTTATCTCTATACAAATTTTGAGATAGTTTTTCTCTAAACTAGTTCAAAAGTTTCTCTCTCTAAATAATTTAAGGTAGTTTCTCCCTCTAAAATTTTAAAGTATTTTTTCTATCTAAAACTTAAAATTTGGGATAGTTTCTCTATCTAAAATTTTTCATATAGTTTCTCTCTCTAAAAATTTTAGGTACTTTCTCTATCTCAAATTTGATATAGTTTATCCCTCTAAAGTTTTAAGATATTTTTCTCTCTAAAACTTAATATTTGAGATAGATCCTCTCTAAAATTTTTAAGTAGCTTCTCTCTATAAAATTTTATTATACTTTCTCTCTCAAAAACTAAAATTTGACATATTTTCTCTATCTAAATTTTTTAAATAGTTTCTCTCTTTAAATATTTCAAGTGCTTTCTCAATCTAAAACTTGATACAGTTTCTCTAGCTAAAGTTCTTAAAATTTGAGAGAGTTTCTCTTTCTAAAAATTTTATGATAGTTTGTCTATCTAAAATTTGATTTAGTTTCTAATTTCTAAAATTTTAATATGCTTTCTCTAAAAGTTAAAATTTGAGATAATTTATGTCTCTAAATATTTTGAGATATTTCTCTCTAACATTTTTTTAAGTAGTTCCTCTTTCTAAAATTTCATGTAGTTTTTCTCTCTAAAATTTTCAGATACTTTATCTCTTTAAAATCTAAGGTTTGATATAGTTTCTCTCTCTAAAATTTTAATATGGTCTCCATAAAACTTTAAATTTGAGATAGTTTCTCTCTCTAAAAAATTGTATATTTTCTTTCTCTAAAAAAAATTGTACACCTTCTCTCTCTAAAATTTGATATAGTTTCCCTCTCTAAAATGTTATTATGTTTTTTCTCTTTAAAATTTGATATATTTTCTCTCTCTAAAATTTCAATATTCTTTTTGTTCTTTAGCAGCAAAATGAATCATTTCCATAAAATGTCAATTCCACTTATTTTGGTGTACTTGAGATTTCCAAAATTTAGGCTTAAAATGAGCATTTAGGAATCCCATAAAAATTCTCAACTCCAACCAAAATGTCAATTATAAACGAACCAAACACGATTAGCCTAGCTTTTCTAGAAGAAGTGACTATTGGAAATCTGAATCCAATGAGCCAAACAGGCCCTTAAGGTATCTCATTATTCTCTTGACAGTCTTCTAAGGCTCTAGTTCTGGATTATTATGAAATCTCCCTATTAAGCTCTGGGAAATTGCTAAATCCGATCTAAATCTTCGGGCCGCATACATTAATGATCCTGCAATGGTCCTATATAGGGTTCTCTCCATTTCTTGTTTCTCCATCATTTTTAGGGCACATGGCTAAATTTAACCTGCTTCTCTTCTGAAGAGTAAAGAGCAATTCTACTATTGTCTTACAATTGGTTAATTCCTAAGACATTTGTATGCTTACCTTAAGTCCCTCGTATCAAAATTATTTAATATTATATTTTTAGTTTTATTTATCAATTATAACGAGTTACAAGCCATTAGAATATCATCCAAGGTTGTGTACCTGGAGCTTTATCTCAAAGTTACTAGGAAAAGAGCTATAGTGGCTAATCTCATTTCTTGTAATGAAGGTATTCCAGTTTGGAATATTACTCTTTCCACCACCAGAAGGGAACACAGTTGAGAGGCAGTTTGGGGAATTGATGGAAAGTCTTTACTCGTTTTGATTCTATCCTTGGAAACAAGCTACAATGATTTGGAGCCTATAATCAAGAGGTTATTTTTCCACTGCATCACTTTATAAAGAGATTTGGAGGGATAGATATTTTGAAAACAAAAAGCATCTAGCCCAGGTGGCCCGAGGTTTTTGTTGTTAGTTATGTTTCTTTCGATCTTTATTCTTATTTTGGGTTTTTTTTTTTCTTTCCTCCTTTTTTTTCTTTTTTTTTTTTCTTTTTTCCTTTCCTCTCCCAAAACTTCTTTATCTTAATGAACATCACACTTTCCAATAACAAGGATTGCTGCTCGTTGGACGTTGAATCCCTATTCCGTTAATGTTGTGTGGAATTTAAAAAAAAGAGGCACACTTTCAATTTTTAAGCTTTATATCTCAAGATATCCAAGAATTCAAAACATAAACATAGTGTTGTAAAAAAATTTTAAAAAATAAATAAATAATAAAAAAATTTTAAATTTTATTTCCTTTTACCTTTAGACGGCACGAATTTGTTTTTTTACCTCAAACAAATAGAAAAAAAACTATTCTTTCAACACATTATATTTTCTCCTTTCTCATCTTAAAGAGAGATTTATGTACAATAAAAAATAAAATAACAATAGAAAATCTTTGAATTGTACTCTCGATGTACTTAAAAAGTATTTTCTAAAATATTATCCAATTTTTGAAAGGCAAGGTCTAAATGTCCCCCAAAAACTAAAAAAATAATAATAATAATAAAAAAAAAACTCAATCCAGATATGAATAGATATAGATGCAAAGTGAGAGAGAGAAACCGTGACAATGCAGATTCCGATATGAAGCTTTGTTTGCATAAAAATGAACAAAGGAGCCACATCCACCATTCATCCACTAGAACCACTAGAAGGAAAGGAGAACGGTCGCGTATTCAGATCAGAGTGAGAGCATTTAGAAACCAAAAAACCTAAAATTTGATGTCGACTGATTCATAAATACAAGAGAACACATCAAACAGATCTGGCCCTATAGATCCAGCTTCTCGGGCAGATTTGAAGCAAGACGCGAAGCTATAGCAGAATGGTACATCGCATCATGAAAAGTTGCAGACTCCATCATCTTCAGTCTCATCATCTTCGCCTTCTCTGCAGTGAAACAACCTGCAGAAAACCTTGGCTTTGAAGAAGAAGATTCATTCTTTTCCTGATAGTTGTCTGATTTCTTGCTTTCTTCCATGTAGTCTGGTTCGGAGGACCAGCCAAAGAGAGGAGTCCACCAATTTGAGGAGGACGAAGCTTTAGGGAAAGAGAGAGAAAGCTTTTTATGGCTGCTTTTTGAGGGCATTGTGGCAGATCTGTTGCAGAGGAAGCTAGAATTTGAGGACAAGATCAGGGAAGAAGCCATTGTTTGGGAGAAAACGGAAGCTGGGGAAGCTAAAACTTGAGGAAAGAGGTTCAGAAGGCGA